>NC_047039.1:27935582-28602082 GCF_011762595.2 Tursiops truncatus | reverse complement strand
ACTAACTCAAGATGAGGCCTTAGCCACACAACACCAAGTGGTTCAAATGCACACAGGGTGAATGAGGAGCTCTGTCTTACAGCACGGTTCCCCAACTTAGAAAGTGAAAATGCAGGACACCCAGTTATATTTGAAGACAAACAATGGAAAGATTTTTCAGTTTAATTATATCCCAAGTATTGCATGGGACACACTTATTCTCAAAAGATTATTTGTTATCTGAAATTCAAATTTAACTGGATGTCCTGTGTTTTACCTGGCAACCCTATCACAGAAATTTATTTCTAACACATATAACCAAATTGGAGCACTTTCAAGTATTTTAGATTCACACTTCGGTTAGGAGCCAGGAGTGGCACATACCTCATAATCTTTCCTGTCATGGTAAGAAAAATAAACAACAGCACACTGTACCCTGAAAACCCAATACCATGTTTCCACTGGTGGTCTCACCACCTTGTGGCCTGGCATGAGGTTTCATAATGGGGTTTCTTACTTTATTCCCAGACACAGAGACCTTGGCATCTTTAGGGGAAAAAAAAAATCCATGCTTGTTTTCTTTTTCTTCACATCACCTTTGAAATTTTTGTCACATCACATTTTTTTTCCTCATCATACTTGAAATTACGTTGTTTCATAATTTAATCCAATGTATGTCAGTCAATTCAATTCAACTGGTTCTCATGGAAATGAATGCAGTTATTAATTTGCATAACACTTTTCTTCCAAAGAGCTCAAAGTGCATTCTTAGAAAAATATAAGAAGCTTGTATTTTCAAACCCAGTTTTCAGATAGGGAAATAATAAAAAGTGTTTCCATTCTTACAGTGAGTTTTGGTTGACAAAACACCTTTATGTATAAAACAAGGGCTCAATAAATATTGGTTAAATTTGCATACTTATTTATTCATTAGATCTTCACAGTAACCCAGAGAAGCAGCTATTATAAACCCCTTTTTACAAATGGGGAAACAAACTCACAGAGTTTAAGCAAGCTGTCCAAAACACTCAGCTGATAGATGGCAGCACTGGGATTTGAAAATCAAACCCAAGAGTACAGTCCATACTTCCTCAGGAATTTTACAAATATTTATTGAGCACCAATTACATGCGTGTTTGGAGAGACCAGTTGGTTTTCAGAATGTCACAGTGTCTCTTCCAGGACTTGGAGCAGCTCTGAGGCTTCTGCATGAGGGAAGGGGCTCCCTCCCCCTTCCTCACCTCCTACCACACCTTCTGCCCCACAGAACCCACTAACTTAGCAGCTACAGCATCTCTGGCCCACAGTTATCAAGATCGAGATGATGCTAAGACTTGATACTCAACACTAATATTTAGTGTTGTTCACCAAATATTTCTAGTTCTTCTTTCTTCCAGACGCATGATAGAATTGCACTTTCTGGGTCCCTATGGTTGGGTGGGACCATGTGACCAGATCTGACCAATGAGTGTGAGCAAAAGTGACATGTGACTTTTTTTTGGCTCTGTTAGGTCTTTGTTGCTGTGCACAGGCTTTCTCTAGTTGCAGCGAACAGGGGCTACTCTTCATTGCAGTGCACGGGCTTCTCATTGCAGTGGCTTCTCTTTGTTGTGGAGCACGGGCTCTAGGTGCATGGGCTTCAGTAGTTGCAGCATACAGGCTTCAGTAGTTGTGGCTCATGGGCTCTAAAGTACAGACTCAGTAGTTGTCAGAGCCTCTAATTATCAAAGCAAGTCTCTTGAACTCCTACCACTTTTTCTTTGACATGTCAACTGACAATATCCAAGATGGCGGCTGCTCCATCAGCCTGGGTCCCTGCGTCACTACAGTGAGCTAATTCCCTCTGACAGTTCACAGTGAATGTGTAGCATGAATGAGAAATCTATCTTTGTGGTTTTAAGCCAATGAGATTTTAGGGATTCTTTTTTACTGCAGAAAACTTAGCATATATAAGGTAGAGCTGTTGCAAAAGGAATCCGTCCTCAGCTGGGAGTTGGAGAACGGATAGAAGGGAAGAATCTCTTTTAGGTGAGACTTTAGTTCAGCAGGGCAGAGAATGGGACTGTAGTCTCTTGACAAGTCTGTTACAATCACTCACTACAACTGGGAAGATGATGTTATTTACAAAGCTCCTGCTATTAACTCTCATCTGCCTGTTGAATAAGCTTCATCCTATAGCTGGTTAATTTATACTGAGATACTCTCACCTGGGTATTTTAATTGAAAATCAGTATGTGCAGCAGTAATTTTAAAAATATAACTGAGTGTGCCTTTTTCTTCCCTAATAGTATGTCATAGAACTTCTTCCCAAACAGTTAACCAAAAACCTCTGTAAACTGTTTATGCCAGGTTCCAGAAACCACTTAGAGTTAATTGTGTTGCTGAAGGAAGCACGTCATATTGCTCAGCCTACAGACAGCAGTGACAACCCAGCTTTGTTTACAGTTAGGACAAGGTCAACTCCATGACCACTCTGTCATTGTAGGGGAAATGGAGAGCAGAGCACCTCTTCCCCAAGTGCTCAAGAACCAGGGTGTGGAGATCTCTATGTTCCATCACAGATGAACAGCCCCCAGGCGAAGCACCCTCTCCCCTCTTCCAACATTGACCAAGTGCTCAGGTTTCTTTTGTTCCTTCTCCACAATTCCTCCCACATGAGCCTGTCTCCTCTATCTAGGTCGGAGAGTAAAGGATGCTTAGACAAGAACCTACTTCTGTCCTGATGCAGCATTGGGTAGCAAGTGTTTCTGAGCACTCACTCATCCCACCCCATTTCCTTCTCCAGCACCCAGGGCATGGTGAGGGCAGCAGCAGGCAGAACCACGGTGGCTCCACTGCCACCTCTATGGTCATAGGAATTCACATGGTGTCATCCAGACCCCCTCTCCTGGTCACACATGCACAGCCTGTCCTGCAGGAAGCAGTGGCCCAGGCACCATGGGGATCCAGAGTTCCCATTCCCAAGGACTCAGAACTGTTGACCTTACCTGGATAATGATTCCTTTCTCTTTATATTCTGCTTGCAGTGCCTTGGAAAATGTGCACACAAAAGCCTGGAGCAAGAAGGAGAAACACCTAAGGACTTGATTCTCTGTCAGAGCCAATTCACTCAGATTTCAAAGGACACCACAGGGAGCTTATCTTCTTCACCTTAAAATGCAGCGGTTTGTCTTGATGGGAGTTAGAACTTCATTTCTTGGTCTGGGAAGAAATGAAGTTCTAACTTATGTTCTTACTCTCCCGCAATGAGAAGGAACATAAGTTTTGTAATAAATACATACCTAGGGCCACTGCGTATAGATACCCTACCCGGGGGAAGCTCTGCCTTGTCTAGAGCACCCACAGTTCCAAAGATTTGTTTTATGGCTAGGGCAAGAGGACACCTGATGAGGCCTCTGGGATGGAGGGAAACTACAATGTTACTTGCTGGCCAGAGGAGCGCAGGGCTCCCAGGCAAGGAAGTGAGTGGGAGCCGGAATTCCATGGGGGCTGCGCCTGCCCGGCTGTGCTTCTGCGAGGCTTCATCAGCCCAGGGGCAGCATCTTTTTCTAATTTGCACCCAGATACTGGCTGACTCGCTCCTCCCTGTACCTAGAAGAGTGTCTCTAGGCAAATCAGTCCATCGCCTTGCCAGATGATCCAAAGGAAAATGCTAAATGGGAAAAACAAAAGGAAGAAGGAGAAGGAGGCTTGGACCACATCTGTCACTCACCTTGGAAGCCGAATATGTAGAGTACAGAGGCCAGGGAAAGAGGGCCGCCCCGGAAGATATGTTCAAGATGAGACCTTTCCGCCTAAAGGGCAAGAAACAAAGTTTCAATTGCTCTGCTGCCTGATGACGCCTTGAGAAGGAAGAAAATAGAGGGGCTCATGGGAACGCTGGGAAACTTCCATCCTCTCTAGGTTTCCATGTGTGCTAAGTGTTCTGCTTCCAAGAACTGTGAGTGGAACTTCACCTCAGTCATGAACTACACCACACCATGATGCCACTTGGCAGTCAGTGGACCTCAAGAGCTTGTGAATGGAAACAGGGGCTCTGCTACAGCAAAGGTCCACCCCCAAAATGCAGAGAACCAACTCAGCTCAGACAGGACTCAAGGGGGAAGTGGTCCTTCTCTCTCAAATGTGACCACATGAGCTCAAGGTCCCTTCTGACTCATAAAGATGACCCACAACAGGACAGATGTCATATGCAGAATCCTGTCTTGGGTGGAATTTGACAGTCCATCATCTGCTCACACAGGCACTCCTACACAAGTCTCTGGGGTTCTTACTTACCCTTTTGAAATTCAATATCCTTAATCCTTCCCAACTAGATGGATTCAATCCAGAAAAATTAAGAAACTGCAAATTGGAATACAAGGCCAAGCCCCTTCTTTCTCTAGGTAAGATAAAACTAGTGACCATTTGCTTTTAGTGAATACCACCTGAGAAAAACCAGCTCCCAAATGGGCATTGTAATAGGGTGATTTAAAACACGGAATAAATAGAGAAACTGATGGGGTGGTGATTTTTACCCCCAAACTGGAGTATTCATTCTGACAAGAGCTGAAATGCATAATAACAAAGAGATGGTCTTGGTCTCAGGCCAACTTCTGAAGTTTCTTTTATACTCACTGTGAGTTAATTTTTCGAACACAATGTCTGCAGAAACTACTGTTCTCTTCCTCCCTCCAGTATATGCTACATTTGACCTGCAAATATGCTTATCTGCTTGCAAAGCTGGCCTGGTCCAACCATAATCTCCATGTCTTTTCATCATAGTTTTATCATTTGTTAAAGCAGCAGCAGATGAACCCTATGCCCCTGGTCCCCAAGTCAGCTGATTGCCAGGCCAGGCAGACCATGGCTTTTCCAAGGAAAGACCTTACCTTGATTCCATGTGTTTCAGAATCAGCTGCGTCATCTATAAGAGAAGGGCAAAGTTAAGCCCTGACAGAGGAACTATGTAGCAATGTGCCGTGGGGACTTAGCAAGTAGGTGCTGGAGGAAACTGGAGAAACAGGTTTATCTTCTCAGATGGCCTTGAAAATCTGCTGACACTCATTGGAGGTAATTCTGACAACACTAGAGTCTGGCTGGAACCCATAAAAGGCAACTTAGACAAATGGCAAACAGTTCAGAGGCCTCTGGTTTCTCCTTCATAAAACTGAAGTCTTCCTGGAAAAATGAAGGGAGTGAAAAACTATGGAAATTGGCTTATGTCTGTGGGACCAACACAGGCTCCCCAGATACCCTTCATTCTGGAAGAGAGGCAAAAGTAGTTTGGCCATTACAAAACTCACACAGGAGTTAGAATTAGGGGGCTGTCAGGAAACCTAACAAGTGTCCATGAGTGTCTCACATACAAGGTATGAGATGGAGAAGGACATCTCTTCAGTTCAACAGCAGCCTCATTGGCGGCCTGCAGGGGGTCTGTGAAGTAGCTCCCTAGACACAACATGTCTGCTGGTCTGTTGGAATTACAACAGCGTTGAAAACTCCCTTCCCCACCCCAACCTACTGTCCCTGGAAGCAGTCTTCCCTGCCAGTTCTGGAGCTTAAATATTTCATTAAGCAAGCTTTTCATGTCATAATTTTAAGGCACCCATTTTAAGAATTAAGAAAGAGGCAAACCCATGGACTGAAATGTTCTTGAAAGTACAATTGAGTGGAATCAGGCCCTGTCTTGGGAGCAGGTTTGAGACAGAGAACATCCAAACAGATGGGGAGAGGCAGAGAAATAGAGGACACTGGGGACCAGAAGACAAGTTTGCCTAATTTTTCATGCTGTCTGGGGCCCTGCATTTCCTAGGAAGGCCCCTAAGCTCATCCCTGGGAGCCTCCAGATAATGTTTTCACTGCTCTGGAGAAGCGGCAGGGGTGGGAGTGGTGAGGGCTTCCTAGACTGGACTGCCTTCTGAAACCCTGGATTTTGAGGGAGGTGAGAGAAGCATGAGGAGTAGATCATGTCAACACCCTTTCCTTGCTTCTCCCAACTTCATTAAGGATATAGTTGGAGCATTGTTGAACAGCATTTCTCAGTCTCCCAAAAGCCTGACTGGGTGAATGATCCCAATTAGAGATACAACACTGGACTTTGTGGGTCCCTGTCTCAAAGGTTCCAGTATTTAGTCTCTTATCCCACGTTCCCTTTGCCCTCAAACTCATTCTCCCATCTCTGCGCTTGATAGAGAACTCTAGTGTTTCCAGATGGTTCCTTTGGAATAATTAAGTGATACTAGTCATGCTTCCAACCAGCGTGGCCAATTTGGGCATTGCATACTTAGAAGCTAAACTTCAATTTGTTTTCTTTGTTACTTAAGGAAGTTAGTGTCTACCAAGATATAAAATAATTTTTTTGAAAATCAAAGCATTTCTCTGCTAAAAGAGTCAGAGGGTTGTCAAATACATTTGGGAAACCCTGTGATCAAATGAACCAAGACTGAAAGATCAATGTATCCATTAATGTGAAAGATTTTAGTGGTAAGGCTGCAGACGACAGTGGAACGTATAAAACCTTCAATTACATCAGCTGGGGATTTTAAAAAGCCATTGATTGCTCAGCATAAAAAGAATGTATGTACCAATAAAAACTGAGCAGGAAACTATAAAATACCAGTATACTTACAAAAACAAAAAAAAACAACCAATGGTGAAAATAATTTTTGTCAGCTCAACTCTAGCCACATGAAAAACATTTTTTTTTGGTCTGTTCAGCATCCATCCCCTCTTTTGATGTTGATAGGAACCTATTTTCCTCTGGGAAACCAGTTCTCCCCGTCAGTCCATGCTGTGAAGACGAGATAGCCCCCCGCTGCTCCCCAATAAGGGTCCCGGTTCCATGAAATCAGTCATACCTGAGTCATTGCTGAAGTTCCATTGGACCATCCAGAGTGATTATGAGGGCTGCCAGGCACAGCTGTGAACTTTGTGTACCGAGCAACGTGCCCAGCTGTGGGGGTGAGTGTGCGCTGAAAGCCCAGGGTTCACTCACAAGCCATTTAGAGGACTCTCATCATCCAGAGGGAAGGGAAATATTGTGTTCACACAAAAGCATCATCTACTCACCACACATGGGGCTATGTCCACTCTTAAGCAGCACCTTTCTCCAAATTGTCTGCACAGACAATTTGTCTCCCTTTTTCTTATTCACACAAAGACACAGCATAGGATAGCTTTGTGGTACTCATGCCTATAAACGCGTATGCAGTTAATTCTAATAAAAGGACCTGAGTGCTGAATGGCACCTGACACATCAATTAGTTCAATACTCTTTTAATAGCAGATGAAGAATCTGAAGTTCAAAGGGGCTAAACAGCAGGCCCAATGCTGTCCAGTAACTGATCTGGGATCAGAATACATATGAACTTGAACTTCACTTCAACAAATAGTTTTTGAACAACAAGAGTCTATAAAATCCAAGCCACACCCTCCGTCCTTTTTCCACACTGAGTGAGCTTTCCTCCGTTTACAAAGACTCAAATCACAAGAAGATACTATTTTTTTTAAGTTGCTTTGGAATCCTGAATAAGTTTCATCATCATCAGGCCTGATATGTTCTGACATGTGACAAAACTGAATGCAGAAAAAGGATTCAGATACTAGGGAGAGCGAATCCACTGTATTTTCTTGATGAAAACAGACAAGACAATTAAAAGGCTACTACATGGTCTCTCATTTCAATTTTAAAGTACAGTTCAATTTTAAAGAATTCTGCATCTACAGGGAAGGGGCCAATTCTCCTGAGTTGCCAAATCCAACAGCCACTACATTTTAATGCACTGAGCACATACATTGATCACGTACCTTCACTACCGAGGTGATGTTACAGTGGACGAGGCTCTGTAATAAATAATCACAATCATGAATCAGCCAGATCATTTGGGAACTTCTCTTGAAAAGTGTTCAGGGCTAAACAACCATGAAGCGGGCAAAAGTGTGTGTCTGAGTGGTTGCCGCAGCCTGCAAATTAGGCTCCTAGTTGATATTCAGAATGCACTAGAACAGGGAAATATCTGACATCCACACTATGATTCTATAAGAATGTGATCTTGAACAGAAGTCAATTAAGAGTTTCCGGGCTTCCCTGGTGGTGCAGTGGTTGAGAGTCCGCCTGCCGATGCAGGGGACACGGGTTCGTGCCCCGGTCCGGGAAGATCTCACATGCCGCGGAGCGGCTGGGCCTGTGAGCCATGGCCGCTGAGCCTGCCGTCCAGAGCCTGTGCTCCGCAACGGGAGAGGCCACAACAGTGAGAGGCCCGCGTACCGCAAAAACAAAAACAAAAACAATTAAGAGTTTCCTTGAAAATTTCAGCAGGAATACGGAAACAGTTTTTCAAAGGGAGATGGTTAATTTCCAGCTGAAGGAAGGGAGGTTAGTATATGTGATCTAGAAGACAATAGCATAGACATTAGAAAGGTGAATGGTTGTATAACACAAGGTATACAGGTACCCGGCTACAGAGGGCAGTTAAAGAAGCTGCTAGAATCACCCAAGACAGACAGAGGAAAAGAGGGTCAGACACATAGACAAGTACAAATGCAGACGTAAATAAAGAGAAGCAAGAACGGAACCCGCTTAATGGAGAGACACCAACTTGTGCCAGAAACAGGGACCGTGGAGTTAGACGTGTGGCCGGTGAGGATGTTCAGCAGGGTCCAAGGAATCTGGCATTATTTGTCCACACAGTAGACATGGGGCCTACACAGAACCTTAGGAATACTTGCGGGATCAGGGAATAGAAGCATGCTAGCCTGTTCAGAATTGTTATAACCCCACTACTTCAAAGGTCAGGGCCTGAGGAAGTGTCGAAATATAGTGCCTTCGAAGACTGTTAAACGCGTAGTAAATTTGCTCATGGCCAGCAAGGGCAGTCATGGGTCCGAGTCAAGCTGGCTGAACTGACAACAACCCCAACCACAGAGTCTGTGCGAGGGGCTTCTATCACACTGAAAGTGGAATGAATCTTATTACCTGGGAAGACAAAGAAAGCCATGAATACAAAGCTATGAATTTGTTAGGCAGAATTACCCCCTTAGAAAGCAAAGTGCAGATCCCCGAAAGACTGGCACAGGTAAATTTTGGTGTGTGGAGAAGAGGGAAGATGTCCTTATCCTAGAGATAGTCGTGAACAGCAGTACCCTTGACTGTGTATCAAGTACTCAGGCGAAAAGAAAGGGAGACCTCCAGTCATCCACCTGGAATACAGAATACAATCCCATTACCCCCTCCTGGCCCTGGTGATTACCCAGCCAGGGTGCTCAGGACCACGTGAGAGGAAAACATCCACAGAAGAGTATAGGCCTACCTGGATGTCATCCGGCGTGTTAAGGAAATGACGCGGGAGAAGGTTTGGAAGCATGCCGACATTGTTGACTGACCAAAAGAGGCAAAATAAAAAGATGTCAGAAGAGCCCATGGCAAATGTCTATTGAAAGCCTTAAAAATTGTCATATTCAACCCAGGAATTCTTGGGAAGTTTTCCAAGGAAACGTGTACAAAAGATTTATATACA
This sequence comes from Tursiops truncatus, assembly GCF_011762595.2. NCBI lineage: Eukaryota > Metazoa > Chordata > Mammalia > Artiodactyla > Delphinidae > Tursiops > Tursiops truncatus. Next base: position 28,592,606 of record NC_047039.1, on the reverse strand, counting down.
AGGTTGTTCGTTGCAACATCATTTGGTAACAGTGAGGAAACTGGAGAGAAAGAAATTGTGGTCCTATAATACAATGCACATAAAATGAATCATGGGGGTGGGATGCAATGGAGTCATTTAAAACTATGACTGCTCAGAGTTTTAAAAACCTGGGAGAACACTAGTGATGTATGACTTTTTTTAATGTTGCAAAACAGTACATACGTTTAATCCTGATTTTGAAAATATGTGTGTATGTATCTGGAAGGATATATACCAAGATGCTATCTCAGGCTGTCAGGATTTCAAGAAATTCATAGCTCTTTTACATGCTCATCTGTTCTTTCCAGTTTTCCTGCAACATGTTTTACACTTTTATCAGTAAAAATGTAATTATTCTAGAAATCAAAATCTTCTTTCTATGTACAATACAAGCACTGTACTGTGATATGGTTACAAAACAGATTGTCTATAAATTATCTCAGAAAAAAATTGTATCTCATTTCCCAGATGAGAAAATCAGTCCTCAGATAACCACACTGACTCACTATTTCATGGATCAATTGCAGTGATGTTTGTTTGCTAAACTAATTCCTTTAGACCAAAGTTTCCGTCTTCCTGCCAAATGTCAATATCAGTTCAGTGAAAGAAAAATATTTTAATACTAGGAAATATGGTTGGGAAGATTGAAATATGTAGATTTGCTACATTCCAAAGTCATGTACAAATTTGTTAATCCAGTAATTCCTCTTGAAGAACTGAACTTTAATATTTGGTTTAATGCTACAGCTTATAGTCATGGGTTAAGTTTAAGCTACTATTGAATAATCAAGTATCACTAAGATAATTGTCTCACTGATTTATTACAACACGCTTTGCATTTTATAATTTACTTACCTAAAATTCCAATTTCTAAGTCTTTAAGTTTTTCTTTAATATACTCATAGATGTCATCTTTGGTAAAATCTGCTTGTATAATCTTCACACTACTTCCTATCGTCCACTCTGCATTAGAGACAACAGTTATTTTTTAATGAACAGGAGTCCAAATCCCCCTCTTGCCCATGTCCTCCCAATGCTCCTATACTACCTGAATAGACACTTAAAAGCACAAGCCCATCACCTTAATTAGAAACAAGAAATAGCCTCGGGGGCTTCCCTGGTGGCGCAGTGGTTGAGAGTCCGCCTGCCGATGCAGGGGCCGCAGGTTCGTGCCCCGGTCCAGGAAGATCCCACGTGCCGCGGAGCGGCTGGGCCCGTGAGCCATGGCCGCTGAGCCTGCGCGTCCGGAGCCTGCGCTCCGCAACGGGAGAGGCCACAACAGTGAGAGGCCCGCGTACCGCCAAAAAAAAAAAAAGAAATAGCCTCGGATAAATGCTGGGATGTGTTAAAAGATTTGTGAATGATGGGATACTAAGAGTTACTACGGTGACAAGTAAAGACATTATAACAGACTTAATGCAGTGATTCTCAAAGCAAGGTCCACAGACCACAGCATCAACATCACTGAGAACTTGTTAGAAACACAAAATCTCAGGCTCCACCCCAGACCTACTGAACCGGGAAACCCTGGGAGATGGCCTGGTGATCTGTTTTCACATGTGCTAGGGGTGACCGTGGTGCATGCTCAAGTTTCAGACCCCTGGACTAAAGGCTGTAAGAGCAAAGTGCAATGCCTCTGCTCAGTGAGTGTCAGGTCCTCGTCACATACACTCAGAAACCCTTTGTATTTGTCCAACGATTTAGCATTTATAAAACATTTACATGTACTATATATATATATATATATATATATATATTTTTTTTTTTTTTTTTTTTTTTTTTTTTTTTTTTTTCAGTACGTGGGCCTCTCACTGCTGTGGCCTCTCTTGTTGTGGAGCACAGGCTCCGGACGTGCAGGTTCAGCAGCCATGGCTCACGGGCCCAGCCGCTCCGCAACATGTGGGATCTTCCTGGACCGGGGCATGAACCCATGTCCCCTGCATCGGCAGGCGGACTCTCAACCACTGCGCCACCAGGGAAGCCCTCACAATATATTTTTTAATCCTCTCAACAACCTTGTAAAGTAGGTATTTTCTCCATTTTTCAGAGGAGAAAATTAAGGCTCAGAGAAGCTTACTAGCTTGACCAAGGGCACCCAAACTCTGCTCCCTCCAAGTTCAATCCTCTTTCCACTGTTTTATGTGAACTTGCCTTGTGCAGGAGCTCTTTCTTAGATATAAAAGCAATGGGCAGATCTCACCAGCTGCTGCCTGCTTAGCTCTGCAATTAGACCCAATATTTCTGGGGCAAGTGATCTTAAGGCAAAGTTTGGGGGCAGTTCAAAGACACTACTTGTTTTTCAAAAGGACGATAAAAAGTACACTTTAGCACTGTAAGGGAAACACTGAAGAATGTCCTAGTCCTGGGTCAAAGTTATTTCTGATATCCAGACAGAAAACAAAAGCAGAATTCACTGGTTCAAGGGCACTGAGCCTCCTCGTTGCGACTGCTCAACCCCACACCTCCCACAGCCTTCTCTAAGCCCAGATTTTCTCCAGAGAAATAAGGCTCTCCCCCAGACAGCCTGCTATGGTCTTCACGAGTCTTCATAGTTGAAAACTCATTCCTTGGAGTTCAGGAATTTATCAATTACTAAATTAGTAATTATTATTAAAATGCAAATGCCCAGAAAGGGATAGGATGATCATTATTAACTAAGAACATGTCAGAGTGGATCATAATAATAAAGCTTTATAATATAAATCCTGTCTCTTGGGGTTGCATAGTGTACAACTTTCAAAACCATACGTGGCAGCCCTGGATCAAATCTTTTTTTTTTTTAATCTAACAACTAGCAGTAAGCATTGTCCCTCACCCTACTGGAAGGAGCACAGCATAGACATAGGGAAGTGAAGTCCCAAACACAGATGCTGCTTTTCTTTGTGTGTGTGTGTGTGTGTGTGTGTGTGTGTGTGTGTGTGTGTGGTACGCGGGCCTCTCACTGTTGTGGCCTCTCCCGTTGCGGAGCACAGGCTCCGGACGCACAGGCTCAGCAGCCATGGCTCACGGGCCCAGCCGCTCCACGGCATGTGGGATCTTCCCAGACCGGGGGCACGAACCCGTGTCCCCTGCATCGGCAGGCAGACTCTCAACCACTGCGCCACCAGGGAAGCCCAGATCCTGCTTTTGAAGGGAGTAGCAGAAGCAATCAGACAGCTGAGGCCTCTGGATGAGGGAGTCTGATTCTAGATATGGAGACGCTAGACCAAAGAAGAGAGTAGACCTGTTTGTGGGGTGAGTCTGCCCCTGCTTCATGCAGCCTGAAGAACCCCTGGTGAACTAAACTGAAGTGAACTAAAGCCACTTATATCCTGCACTTAACTTTGTAAACTGGGCTGCCCTAAGGAGGCTGGTACCCCAGCCTCCAGAGAGCAGACGTAGGGATGCTGACAGATGTCTCTACGGGCAGGACAGGAGCAGACTTGGCTGGTGGGTCCACAAACATCTCCCTTATTTCTTGGGGTCACTCACCAATCTCCGCAGCAATGGCCTGTAGTTTTTCCAGTGTCCGGCTGATAAGCACGACATTGAGTCCCTGTCTTGCTAACTGAGGGTAGAGACGGGAAAACCAAAAAGGAGGTGATAAGCAGACAGGGAAGGTTTGTTACATTAAAGGTGAGTTGGGGCATCACTCAGTTGGTCACAGGGTGATGTGCATGCTTCTCCTGAGTTTAAATATGCAGAATGTGACAAAGGTTTCTGGGTTATGAGTAAAACAGCCACACTGGGCCAGGCTAAATGTGACATAACAGTAGTTTATTTGCATGTGTTTATTATGTGCCGGGAATTATTATTCTAAGTGCTTTTTTGCACAGATCCACAATCTGAATGCCCTCCTGTCTAAACCACCTATGATCAGATGTGTGGTGGAATTCAGAATTTGGAGGATTTTATACTATAATTTATGTAACAGGGTCTAGAGTAGCATCCCATAATAAAAAACAATATTTCTGCAGCGACCTTGTGAGCTGCCTCCTATTCACAAGAACGTTCTTCCTGTGGTTCTCTTCACTTGGGCACAGTCATGGACCTGAGCCCTTTCTTTCTGTTTTCTGGCTCCCAACAGGACAGAAAATGGAATAGGAAACTGGAGGGTAAACGGATGTTTCCCTGAGATCAGAAGGAACTCTCTTCAGATTGGACACTGTTTCGACTCATGGGAGCCGAGCGACAGTGTGCAGAAGTGGTGTGCTTGAACATAGCATAGGAGACAGGTAAACGCAGTGTGCTGAGTTGTCATGGACAAGCCCAGACTCCTCACACCTAAAAATGCTACAGGTGAGAAAAGATAGAGCTTTGCCTGAAGACAAATGGAAAACCCAATGTTCATTTAAACAGAGACACGTAAAATAGATAGCTAGTGGGAAGCAGCCGCATAGCACAGGGAGATCAGCTCGGTGCTTTGTGACCACCTGGAGGGGTGGGATAGGGAGGGTGGGAGGGAGGGAGACGCAAGAGGGAAGAGATATGGGAACATATGTATATGTATAACTGATTCACTTTGTTATAAAGCAGAAACTAACACACCATTGTAAAGCAATTATACTCCAATAAAGATGTTAAAAAAAAAAGACAAAAAAAATTTTTAAAAATAAAATAAACAGAGACAGACATTTGAGTTAGTGACAAAGGTCCCAGTTAACTGAAATCCTTCTCTATGGTTTTAATTAAATGAAACTGTTATATTTTTAAATTGTGGTAAAATACACAGGACATAAAATTTACCTATAGGGAATGTCTCACAATTATGGAATGTTTCACAATTTGTGTGTCATCCTCACACAGGGCCCATGCCAATCTTCACTGTATCACTTCAGTTTTAGTGTATATGTTGCCAAAACAAGCACTATGCCAGATTTAACAAGGAGTTCTATTATAGAAAACACATAAGAAGCTGAACTGAAGACTTTACTATATGGTCTCCAATAGCCAATATTCAAACCTGTGGTATCAGAATCATTCAGGAAGACGTCAAAAATAAACACCAATTCCCACCACAACCATCCAATTAAGAATCTCTGGAGCTGAAGCCTCAGTATTTACATCTTTTTCTATTTTGATTTATTAAATTATACTATTAAATGCACAAGCACATTCTCACTGTAAAAGCTGTCACTAAGCCACACCCACGGTTCCATTTCCCCACCACCGCTAGGCTCCCGCTGTCTTTAGTTTGGTATTGATCCTCCTTTCTAACTTTCTCTCTGCATCTACATGCATCTATAAGTACATACAGAAATAGAAGTTTGTTTTGTGGGATTTCTTTCTTTTCACACTTTATAAATGGCATTATAAGCTTGTCTTTTTAACTTAATGATGTGTCTTATCTCTAAGTATTGTATCTATTTCTACGTCAGTCCATGCTGAGCCACATTTTTATTGCTTCATAGTGCTCTATAGTTCACTCTTGGGTGAGCATTTAAGTTGTTTTGAAGTTTTCCTATTACCAATATTGCTACAGCGAAAACCCTTCAATACTGCTCTTTGTATATACAAGTGAATTAATTCCTAGAGTAGATAGCCAAGGAGAAGAAGAAATGCTGTGTTAAAAGGTACATGCTTTTTAAATTTTCACAGTATTGGCAAAATATCCTCCCTTAAAACTGTACCATCAAAAATAGAGTTTCTACTTCTCCACACTCTGGCCCATATATTATATTAGCAAATTTTTCAACCTAAAAGTCAAGAAATTACATCTCTCTACTGTTTTGCTTTGCAGTTTTCCAACTATCAGTGGGACTGATTTTTTTGTATGTTTATATGTGAATTACCAGCATACACCCTTTTTTATTAAATTTTTGTTGAAGTATAGTTGATTTACAACATTGTGCTAATTTCTGCTGTACAGCAAAGTGATTCAGTTATACATATATAAATTCTTTTTTATATTCTTTTCCATTATGGTTTATCATAGAATATTTTGTTCATTTGTTTTTTTTTTTTTTTTCTCTTTTTGTGACTGGTTTATTTCACTAAGCATAATGTCCTCAAGGTTCATCCACATTGTAACATGTGTCAGAATTTCCTTCCTTTTCAAGGCTGAATAATACTGCATTGTATGCATACACCACATTTTGTTTATTCATTCATCATCAATGAACTTTTAAGTGCATCTTCTTTTTAAAATTTTCCCAGTATGTTTATTTTTTTAAATTTTTATTGGAGTATAGTTGATTTACAATGTTGTGTTAGTTTCTGCTGTACAGCAAGTGAATCAGTTATACATATACATATATCCACTATTTTTTTTAGATTCTTTTTCCATATAGGTCATTACAGAGTATTGAGTAGAGTTCCCTGTGCTATACAGTAGGTCGTTATTAGTTACCTATCTTATATATAGTAATGTGTGTATGTCAATCCCAATCTCCCAATTTATCCCTCCCTACCCTCCTTTCTCCCCTGGTAGCCATAAGTCTGTTTTCTAAATCTGTGACTCTATTTGTGTTTTGTAAATAAGTCCATTCATACCATTTTTTTTTAGATTCCACATATAAGTGATATCATATGATATTTGTCTTTCTCTGTCAGACTTACTTCACTCAGTATGACAGTCTCTAGGTCCATCAGTGTTGCTGCAAATGGCACTATTTCGTTCTTTTTTATGGTTGAGTAATATTCCATTGTATATATGCCCATTGACAGAGGAATGGATAAAGAAGACATGGTACATATCATAGAATATTGAATATAGTTCTCTGTACTATACAGCAGGACCTTGTTTATCCATTCTGTATATAAAAGCATACATCTGCTAATCCCAACCTCCCAATCCATCCCTCTCCTAACTCCCTCCCCCTTGGCAACCACGGCTCTGTTCTCTATGCCCCTGATTGTTTCTGTTTCATAGATAGGTTCATTGTGTCATATTTTAGATTCCACATACAAGTGATATCGTATGATATTTGTCATTTTCTGACTTACTTCACTTAGTATGTTGCAACTCTAGACATACAAGTGATATGCTATGATATTTGTCATTTTCTGACTTACTTCACTTAGTATGTTGCAACTCTAGACACATCCATGTTGCTGCAAATGGCATTATTTTGTTCTTTTTTATGGCTGTGTAGTATTCTGTTGTATATATGTACCACACCTTCTTTATCCATTCATATGTTGATGGACATTCAGGTTGTTTCCATGTCTTGGCTATTGTGAATAGTGTTGCTATGAACATAGAGGTACATGTATCTTTCTGAATTATAGTTTTGTCTGGATATAACCAGAATACACCCGTTGCCCATTCTACTGTTGGGTTGTCATTTTTTTATAAGTTTGTAGGAGCTTTATTTTTACATATACTTGGTATTAATTATTTGCATACTATATATGCAGTAATTATTTTCTCCTTTGTTTATGGTGTTCTTTCCATACATTACATAATATTAATTTTAATGTTACCAAGTTTGTGAATATTTTCCTTATTTTTTTTTAGAATTTCCTTTATGATTTTCCCTAACTTCAAGGATATAAATACATTTTCCTGTAACACTTGTAGTTTTTTTATTTTTGTTGTTGTTGTTTATTTTTGAGAATAGTGTGAGGTTGAAATCATCTAGCATTATTTTTTTCAAAATGGGTGGCTCATTGTTTTGGCAACAATTTTCTATTTGTCCCTCTTTTCCTGATGTGCAATGTTTATGCCAAATTCTCATATGTACGTGGATCTGTCTCTAATCTATCTGTTCTGTTCCACTGGCCTATATGTTAACTTCTGTGCCAGTGCCACTTCTGATAATCTTATAATAGGCTTTGATATCTGGTGTCTCATACAGGAAGTCCCTATGATTTATTATTTTCTTTCAAACTGTTCTTGTGTTATCTTCTTAGTTTAATTTTCCAAGTAAATGATAAGATTATATTTTTTAACATTTTATATTGAAATTAGAGATATTTAAGGGAAAAGTTGCATCTTTGCATTAATCAGTTATCCGTACTATGCCATGTATTCAGATCTTATGCATTCTTCTAAAACTTTTAGAAGTTTCTTCATGTAAATCTTGGACATTTCTTGTTAGTTTGCATTAGTTGGGATAACTTAAGCTGTTGTAACAAATAACTCCAAAATTTCAGTGGCTTCACGTAATGAAGTTTGGTTTTTGTCTTGTATAACAGACTCTATTCTACACAGCCCTTCAGGACCCACAGCTGAGAAAGGCATTTCCACCTTCAACACCAGGTTTCTGAGATTGCCCTAGCTGTTGATATCCAGCCAGTGCAAGGATCAGAAGAGGGTAGAGAAGATATATCCCCTCCCTCAACCACCTTGACCAAGAAATGACACACATCGTTTCTGCCTGATTTCATTGGAAAAATGTCACATAGCCCCAGCTATATGTAAGGGAATCTGGGAAGTTCCCTGGCTGGATAGCCACTTACTAGCTACAACTTTATACAATGGGAGAATAGGGATTTGGGGGGAAACTTAGCTGTTCCTGCCACCAATATCCTATGTTTATCTGTTGCCATTGTGAATTAAATTACTATGGATAACTAAATGGGGTCAGTTTATATAATGGAATACTATACAATACTGAAAATGAATGAACCAGGTTCTACACACATTAGCATGGATGAATTTCAAAAGCACAATATTGATCAGTAAGAAGCAGATTACAGAAGACATGAATCAATTTATATTAAGTTCAAAACAAGTAATGCAACCAAATGTTGTTGAGGGATACATGCATGTGTAACAACTTTTTTAAAGTAAGGAAATTATTAACACAACGTTCTTAATAGTGCTTACCTCTGTGGGAGTGAGGAGGGGAAACACAAAGGCATGACATGTGCCTATATGACAAACTTCAAGGAAACTGGTGATGCCCTATTTCTTAAGTTTGGTGATAAGAGACCCTGTACTCATTTTAATTTTTTTCGTAACCACACTTAGATATTATGTACACTCTTGTTTGATACATCTCTCTCTCTCTCTCTCTCTCTCTCTCACACACACACACACACACACACACGTGCGCATGCACGCACACAACCATGACATACTACAATGAACTGAGGATACTCAAAGCCTGGTTCAGAAAGTATAGGGTTGAAGTGAAGACACACAGGAACAAAGCAGTGAATCCAAGGAAACATAAAAATAATTAAAAGCTGATGCTTTCATTTAAGGGAAGATGAAAGAGAATAAGCTTAGAGTGCAGCTGGAGTAATTTAGACTAGGGTAATTTAGACATTAGGAAGAAGAATTTCCTTGCTGAAGTGGCGTAAGACACCATCATATATTGACAATAAATGTGTGATAATATTCAAGAATAGAGCAAAGCAGTTGGTTTTTCTTGGGTTGGGCTAAGGCAAGGGATTTTAATGCAAGGGGCCACACTGTGCCATTACCTGTAACTGACAGGAGCGCTGCCTTGAGAAGCATTCTAACTGCCTTGCCTGTCACACTGGAGCTTGTAGCATCCATACCATCCCAGACGTTGGGGGTGGCACTAGAATTGCCCAGATATGGAGCAATTAAACCAGACAATCTTTAGTCATATATTTTGCTTCTAGCATTCTGTGGGCATTAATAGCCAAGAATGCATGTTTATATATATTAAAGTGACAAAGAGTAAGTTTTATAATGTTTAAATATATACGTATATAAGTATTAAAATTTATAGTAATATAAGATGGGTTAAAATTGGTTCAATCATATAGAGGACCATCTGGCGATGGTATCCAGTATTTAAATGCACATACCCATTGAGCCAGCCATCTTACTGATAGGGATGTATACTTGGATATGTGTAAGTTTATCTTCAAGGGTGTGTCCTGAAACATTATTTGTAACTACAAAAACCAAAAGTAACCCTAGTGCCCATCCCTAAGAGGCCGATAAAAGAGACATAGTACATCCCTGGGATAGGATAACCCTGAAACCAATAAAAAGAATGAAGGCCATCTGTATGCCTTTGCTGTGGCAAGATCTCCATATTACACTATTTAATGGACAAAGCAAAGTTTAGAAGAGGGTTTATGGTTGTGTGAAGCAGGATTCCATCTGTGTTCATGTGGGCAAAAACTAAACATACAGGTGTGAATTCTGCTAGGAGACTATAAATTACTTTCCTTCTTCCTGGGCATGTGACTAGATGACACTCCTGGCCTTTCTTGCCCTATGTCTGGCCATAGGACTGAGTGCTGGCAGTGGGCTGCAGGACACAGACATGCTTATGACCCAGCTCCAACCTTGAAGAGTAGCGCAAAGGCTTATAAGATAGACAAGAAGCAAGACAGAAGGAACTGGACAGAGCCACCCACTAATCAGGAAAGTCTCTGGATTGTTACGCTGAAGTTACTCTGTACTATCAACATCCATGTCAACAGGTAAGTATGAATATAGCCATGGTTTTCCTTTACCTTTTCTGAAAAGAATCTCAAGACATTGTGAACACTGGTGACCTTTACAGAGAAGGGCCAGGTAAGGGCAGGGGTGAGGGAGGAGAGGCCTTTATTTCCCTTTGTATGCTTTTCTGTGCTGCTTGAGTTTTCTCATTTTATGCCTGTATTATTTTATCTTTAACAGAAATTATCTGGGCAAAGAGATGATGGCCTTTTTGCTGTTTTCTTCCTTACACTTCTTTGAATTAAAAATGTATACATAAACATCATTAGCCATCAGGGAAGTGCAAATTAAAACCCCAATGAGATATTACTACACAGCTCTCAGAATGGCTAACATAAAACATAGCAACACCAAATGCTGGTGAAGATGTGGAGAAAATGGACCACACATACAGTGCTGGTGAGAATGGTACAAACAATCTGGGGGACAGTTTAGCAGTTTCTTAAAAAACTAAACATGCAACTATCATACCAGCCAGCAATTGCACTCCTGAGCATTTATTCCAGGAAAAATAGTCTTACGTTCACATAAAACTTATATACAAATGTTTATAGAAGCTTTATAAGTATTGCCCAAAACTGGAAACAATATCCTGTAATAAACCATAATGGAAAAGAATATAAAAATGATGTATATATATGTATAACTGAATCATTTTGCTAAACAGCAGAAAGTAACACAACACTGTAAATCAACTATACGTCAAGAAAGAAATAATGAAAGAAAGAAGGAGGGAAGGAAGGAAGGAAGGAAGGAAGAGAGGAAGGGAGGGAGGGAGGGAGGGAGGGAGGGAGGGAGGGAGGAAAGAAGGAAGGAGGGGGTGGGGGTGTTTATAAAACGGCCACACAAGGGATCCTTGTGGTGGTGGAAATGTTCTGTATCTTGACGGTATCTATGTTGATATCCTGAGTGTGATGTTGTAGAATAGCTTTGCAAGATTGGGTAAAGGGTACATGGGATCTCTCTGTATTCTTTCTTACAACTGCATATGAATCTATAATTATCTCAAAATTAAAAGTTTAATTTTAAAAAAGAAGCTAAAGGAAGCTAAATAAATACAGGAAAATTAGGTAACAGTGCTTTTTAAAAGAGAATTGGGGATGTGAAGTGAGTAGATGCTGTATGGGGCTGTATTGTGCTTAGCTGGGGCTGAGATGAGCTGGGAGGCCAGAGGGGCTGGCGCTGCTTGGGGTCAGCTGGGCTGCTTTTTGTACAGACCAGAGCAGCTGCACATGCTCCTAAGGACTGGGCAGAGCTGACTAGAAACCTGAATGGCTGGAACCCTGGGAAGCATTAAATATTATGTCTTTCTCTGACCTAAGCCTGTTTGGTTGTTCATAATCACTGGGTTTTCTTGTTGCCTCCAGTAATTAGAGATAGATTTTGGCTACAGATCTCCTCCCCAACAACCAGCCAGCAGATGGTGTGTTATAAGATTTAAACAAGCCTCAGACCAAATCCTACCAACAGAAACATTCGTTAGTAAGCTGGCATCTAAATAGTCATGAACCTATTCTTATAGCTCAGTGGAGTCCCAGCTTTCTGTCCCTTAGGCACTCTGTGAAGGCTCATCCCAGGCAGATATGATAATGTTCTGGGGGCAGAGTGCAGTCAAACTTCTAGCAGGGTAGGGTGAGAGAATCCCCCACTGTCAGCAGGACATGGGGCCAAATCAGTTAAAGGCCAAGAACACCACTCTGCGACGCTCACAGATTTTACATCCTTGCTCACAGGGGGGCAGAAGTACCTGTACAATATCTCTAGCTAATCCACATATCTTGGAAGGCACTTCCTCAGGAAAATTATTTATAACATCTCTTAGGCTAAGGGGCAAACCCTCTAATGAAAGTCAGGTTAGCTAAAGCACAGATATTGATGAACTCTAATTTAGCATCTTTAAAAATTAACTAAAACCTGGATTTAGCCAAGGTCCTGGCAAAAACAGCACACTCAAATTGGGTAACTAGAAGAGAGTTTAATAAAAGGATGATTTACAAAGTGTGACTAACGTGTAGAGAACCCACGAGATTCTGGAGCTAATAAGGGCAGAGCTGTTGTCACCTGTGAACCTGAAAGGGTTGGGGGATGAACAGTTACCAGAACCAGAGGGTGGAGAGGGCTGCCTGACAGAGCTGCGGCCTTCAGCAGAGGGATACAGCCAGCCCATAGGGAGAGAGCAGAAAGGAACCCAACCTCACACTCCTCTCTCTCTCTTACCTGTTGCCAGTATCCCCCAACCCCCACCAAACCCCACTGAAACCAGAAGCCATCTGAGGTCCTTGGTGCAGGGCAGCCTCCTAGGGCACACAGCAGGGCGAAGAAGGGCGGAGGGTGAATCCCGAGGGGCAAGTAGAAGAAACTCAACACACACCACCTCTAGGTGTGGTGGTGTATTCCATTCCTAGGTAATCTACCCAAGAGAAATGGAGGGACTTCCCTGGTGGCACAGTGGTTAAGAATCTGCCTGTCAATGCAGGGGACATGGGTTCGAGCCCTGGTCTGGGAAGATCCCACATGCCGTGGAGCAACTAAGCCCGTGCACCACAACTACTGAGCCCGTGTGCCACAACTACTGAAGCCCGTGCGCCTAGAGCCCATGGTCCCCAACAAGAGAAGCCACGGCAATGAGAAGCCTGTGCACCACAACAAAGAGTAGCCCCTGCTCGCCGCAACTAGAGAAAGCCTGCGCACAGCAACGAAGACCCGATGCAGCCAAAAAAAAGGAGAAATGGAAACATATGTCCATGAAAACAAGCACATAAGAATGTTCACAGCAGCATATTATATAGCCAAAAAATGGGAACAACCCGAACATTCATCAGCTAGTAAATGAATAAACAAATTGTGGTATATCCATACGATGGAATATTATTCTGCAATAAAAATGAAAGAACCACTGACACATGCTACAACATGGATGAACCTCAAAAATCCTGTGCTAAATGAAGGAAGTCAGGCACAAAAGACTACATATTGTGTGGTGGCATTCATATGAAGTGTTCAGAAAAGATTAGTGGCAGCCTAGGACTAGGGATGGGAATGGGGGATTAACTGTGACCAGTTGTGAGTGATCTCATTAGGATCTTATTAGGATGATGGAAATGTGCTAAAACTGGATGGTGACGATGGTGACAACCTTGGTTAATTTACTAAAAATCATTGTACCATACACTTAAAACAGGTGAATTTTATGGTACATGAATTATATCTCAAGAAGCTGTTTAACATAAAAAACTGATTCCCGTGCATATCATATGATGCATGCTGAAGTATTTTAAAGTAAATTATATTCAGTCTAACAGCTGATCTTCAGCCATAAAGTGTTATAACAAGTCCCACCCCAGGCCTGGATCCTATCTAGTGAGGTTTCACTTTGTAAAAAGACAATCAATCAATATCTAGACATATATAGAATGTAATTAGGGGTGATACTCTGCATCTGTTGTTCCTTTAAATAGTTGATTTCCTAGTATATATATTTTTTTTTTCCTAGTATATTTTTAAATGACATAAAAAGAAGTTTACTCAGACATTTTGGCTGGAACACAGTTATGGAAAAGAAATAAGCCACAGAAAATGTCTCAAAGACTTTTGTGTCAGTTTTGACTGACCCTAGGTAAAGAAAGCTTAATTCAGACCAGACTGAGCAAAGGAGAAGGTGGGAAGCAGGTTCTCTAAGAGAAACTCATCTTCAGCTGGGCCCGTAACACACTTTCCCCTGAAAAACAACCACCACGGAAAAACTAAACCAAGAAGAGTGAACCCCAAGGTGAACTATGGACTCTGGGTGATAATGACGTGCCAGTGTATGTTCACTGTAGCAAACTTCCCACTCTGGGGTGTGTGTGCGGACAAGGGTATATGGGAACTCGCTGTACCTTCTGCAAGATTTTGTGGTCAATCTAAAACTGCTCTAAAAAATAAAGTCTATCTTAAAACTTTAAAAATAAATAGAAAATTAAAAGATAAAAAATAAGAACTGTCCCATTTTAAGGCCAGTGATACCATGAAGTCTTCTCTTTCTCTCCTGGAAAATTCCCCACCCCCACCTCCAGCCCTCATTTTCAGTCTGGGAATCTATCAAAGGATGGCTAAAGAATTAAGCACCTTCGTCTCACAATTCACTTCATCAGCCTCCAGAGGGGGAGATTGTCCATTAAATGGAAAACAATTTGCATTTTCAACACAAAGGATGCTCTCTGCCTTGTGTGCTTCCAGCCTCTCCTGAATTGTGCCATTTATCTCAAGAGCCATAGACTTTTTTTTTTTTTTTTGCGGTACGCAGGCCTCTCACTGCCGTGGCCTCTCCCGTGCGGAGCACAGGCTCCGGACGCGCAGGCTCAGCGGCCATGGCTCACGGGCCCAGCCGCTCCGCGGCATGTGGGATCTTCCCGGACTGGGGCATGAACCTGTGTCCCCTGCATCGGCAGGTGGACTCTCAACCACTGCGGCACCAGGGAAACCCAAGAGCCATAGACTTTTTAAAGGTTCCATGTGAAGTGGTCTGAGCCAGGAGGGGGGCACGGAGAACACTTGGTTGTCTGGGCCAGCATGTTCCCTTTGTCCTTTTGAGCAGGGCTCAATCTTCTTTCTAGAATGTCCAGGCTGACAGGCTCCATACGTGGGTTTTGCCACCACCCCCCTTCAGGGAATTAAGCCCCAGAAGCACGCCCTGTCCCAGAATTCCCTGCCAGGCACTGTGCTAAAAGAAGAATGGCTGCTGCTGTGATGAATAGACCATTTTCCTTCTGCTGTGTGTTAGGGCCTAGGTCAAGGAAGGTGCTTGTTGCTGCTAATCTATAACAGGTGGTGGGAATGCCAGGGAAGACAGGGCTTCTTCTGTGTGGCGGTAAATAAAATAAAGGGCTTGAATTCAGGTGCCAAAGGAATGGAAATGGTGTGAAATACAGAGTGAAGCAGAGGCTTCAGAGGCATGAAGACCAGGCCCATTCTTGTCCTTCCTCCTCCAGCCCATCCCTCTCCACAATTTTTTTCACGCTGCTTCCAATAATGCTTGAAATTCCTTTAAAAGGAGGCAAAGTCACTATTGCCACTCTAAATACAAATACAGATTAGGTTAAAATGTAATATAGAATAGGCTACTGGAAAGTTGGAGTCAAAGTCCCTATTTCTACCATGAAATGCAACTAAAACATGCAACCTGGACATAATGCATAAAATAAATATAAGAAGACTCCAAAAGATAGTGAGAAGATCAGCTATGGGCCTTGAGACCTGAGGAAACTGGTGGTGAGTCTCCTGGCTTTTCTTTTTGCCTCATATATCCCAGACTTATTGCTGGAGAAGCTGGATATTCAGAAACACCAACAGTGCAGACATAAAAAGTCCCAATAAAAGCCTGCTCTCTCTAACCAAAGAACCAAAAACTGGCAGCCTAGCAAGGCAGAAAACTTTAGACAATAACTGACGTACTCCAGACAAACAACTCAAAAAAAAAATCTATGTTCCTATTGCCACCCCTGCCTCCAAAGGCTGAGTGGGGAGCTGACACTTCCACTCTGGTGAGGCTGAGTCCTAACAAGGACTCCAACCCCCTGCCAGGTTGGCATCAGAGAAGGATGAGCAGGGAGCTGGAACTTTCATCCCAGCCACCCCACCCACCATGTCAGCAGAGACCTGAACTTCCACTTCCTCCTGACAGTGCCAGAGCACCCCTTCTGATCTCTCCCCTCTTCCTTCCCCTGGGATGATGACAGAGGAAGCCTAGTGGAGATTCAGGACTTATACCATCACCGCAGTGATAGTGAGACCACCTCCTTCAAGTACTGCTTGTGGGGAGCAGTAAGGATGCACTCTTGCCCCAAAAATCCAGAGTGGCTTATGAGAAGCCAGAACTCCTACACCCATCCAGCAGTAACAAGGAGGCAGCACCCCCCAAAGGAGGCCAAGTAGTAAAGCTGGGCTTCTACCTCACCTGGTAGGAAAAAGCACCCCCTCCTCCCCCTGTTGAAGCAATGTCAGTACAGACCTAAACCAAAAGATTTAAATATGATCCAGAGTCTCATAACATAAAACCAAAAATGTCCAAGATTCAATTAAAAAAAAAAAACTCATCACACCAAGAATAAGGAAGATCTCAATCTGAGTAAGATAAAAACAATGGACAAATGCTAACACCAAGATGACAGAGATGTTAGAATTATCTGACTAGAATTTTAAAGCAGCTATCGTAAAAATGCTTCAGAGAGCAATCACAAACACAATTAAAACAAATGAAAAATAGGACATTTCAGCAAAGAAATAGAAGATATAAAGAAAAATGAAATGGAAATTTTAGAACTGAAAAATACAGAAAGTGAAATTAAAAACTCAATGGATGGGCTCAATAGCAGAATGGAGAGACCAAGGAAAGAATCCATGAACTTAAAGATAAAAAAACAGGAATTACCCAATCTAAACAGAGAAAAAATACACTGAAAAAACATGAACAGCATCTCAGAGACCCACTAGACTATAAGAAAGGTCTTGCATTTGTGTCATTAGAGTCCCAGAAGAAGAGAAGAGGGCTAGGCAGCTAGGCAGAAAGAATATTTGAAGAAAGAATGAATGAAAAATTTCCAAATTTGTGAAAAGGTATAAACCTACAGATTCAAGAGACTGAGTGAATCTCAAACAAGATAAACCCAAAGAAACCCACACCAAGAAACATAACTAAACTCCTGAAAACTGAACACAAAGAAAAAAATCTTGAAAGCAATGAAAGAGAAACAACACCTTACCTATAGGGGAAAATGATTTGAATAACATCAGACTCATCAGAAATCATAGAGGACAGAAGGAAGGGGCACAACATTTTTCAAGTGCTGAAAGGAAAGGATTGCCAACTATAAATCCTATATTCAGCAAAATTATCCTTCAGGAATGAAGGGGAAATGGAGACAGTCTCTGATGAAGGAAAACAAAGAATGTGTCACCCGCAGAGCTACTGTAGAAGAACAACTAAAGGAACTTCTCTAAACAGACAGGAAATAACAAAAGAAAAAATCTTGGAACATCAGGGAAGAAGAAAGAATAGAAAGAGTAAAAATACGGGTAAGTACAACACATTTTCTTTCTCAAGAAGAGAAAGAGAAAAGCAATATATGGGAAAGAAAACACAGATTAAATATCCAATAATAATAGTGGCTAAACTTGGAGAGCTTGCTCTATGCAAAGCATTTTGCCCGTCTCATCCCGTTTAACTTTTACAAAAGCCCAGATGGAATTATCATCACCTCCAGTTTATTGATGTGGAAATTCTGCAGTGAGCATATTGGAGGCAGAGTTTGAACAGACATCTGATCCATTCCCAACCTCGAATTCTTAACCATTACAATCCATAGCATTCCAGACTCTGAACTGCTTTCCTTGAAGCAGCAATTAACAGGGAGACAAGAACAGGCTCTCTGGGAGAGAGGGAATCCTGCATGACAGAAAGGTAGGGATCCCAGAAAATTGTTTAACACAGCCTTAGAAAAGAACAAAAGGAAACAAAGAATAAGATTCTACAAGAAGAGCAAAGCAAGAATTAGTCTAGAAGAGAAACAGAGTTTAGAATTTGAAGACTCTTGGGAGACATCTTTTGTGCTCATAAAGACCTGGAAGCCCAGAAAGGATGTGTAACTTCCTGCAGACAGTTAGTTTCTGCAGACAGTTAGTTTCTGGATGAGGACTGGAACTCATAGCTCCTGACCCACAGGCCATTGCTTTTGGAAAGAGTAAGGAAATGAATTGCCAAGGGGAATCCGCACATGGGTCTCCTCTAAGAAGAAAGAAAAGTGTCTGAGTCTTAAGATATCAAGGGGGCCATAGGTATATCAGGTCAGCATGAATTTGAGGAAAGAATCTGGAAAATCATAAAGAAATAACCTGAGGGCTTCCCTGGTGGCGCAGTGGTTGAGAGTCCGCCTGCCGATGCAGGGGACGCGGGTTCGTGCCCCAGTCTGGGAAGATCCCACGTGCCGCGGAGTGGCTGGGCCCGTGAGACATGGCCGCTGAGCCTGAACATCCGGAGCCTGTGCTCCGCAACGGGAGAGGCCACAGCAGTGAGAGGCCCGCGTACCGCTAAAAAAAAAAAAAAAAAAAAAAAAAAAAAAAAAGAAATAACCTGAGTTCTCCAGAGAACTGAGAGATAAAATGAAAGATGAAAGATAAGACCCTTTCCAGAAAACTGGTCTAAGGTGAAAAAACAGTTATATAAGAGGTGATATAGTTTTAACACAAATAGCTAGAAAAACTTTCCTTCTGATTTGGGGTATGGAAGATACAAGACTTTGGAAAGGGTTTGGCACATGGTCTTTCCAACCTCAACACTCAAATATAACCACTCATCTACTGAGTGTTGGGCACTACTGATCATCAGAAAGTTGCTATATACAAATTAGGATAAAAGCAAAGATGAACTCTTTAGCTGGAATTAAAAAACAGAGTTGAAGTAGAATGTCAGTACCAAAGAAATTATCTTCAGGGCACGTAGGATGGGGGGTAGACCCAAAAGACCAGCACTCGGAGCTTTTAAGTGGTATGGTTCAGCTCTGTTAACTAAAAAGAAAACCAGAAGTATCTATCAGGTACCTCCAATATACCTTGCAATGTTCATTTCACAGAAGATGATTTGACCTCTCTCATGACACAGGCCTTTAGGAACAAGAAACCACATGAGTACTACACTATTGTTGAATGTAGTTTTCATAATTGAAGTGCTTTTCATTATGTTTTTAAGGTGTTGATTTTTAACAGCCATCCTCATAATTTCTAGGATTCTATTTCTTCTATTGTATTTTACATGGTGCTAGAGGTTAGTATAATAGGCACAAGGAAGAAAGAAAATATATAGGAATTCCAGGAAACAATACTTCATTAGTGAAAATGTCAAACTTGTAATAATACTAATAATAATGGCATACAAAACTACATAAGCTGTAAACACATTTTTAGAAAAGCATAACTACCTACTTATCTATCTATCTATCTATCTATCTACAGAGAAACAAAAACCCTGGAAGGAAACACTCAAGGACACTAATCACACTCCAGTGACTCTCAGCCCTATCAGATTCTCTCTTTATATTTTTTAATGCCCATTAATCTTCTTGAAGTGAAAGTTTTATATATATATATATATATATATATATATATATATCTCCTACCTACACAAATGATTTTTAAATCAACATATGCCCTAGCTATAATGTAAAGGGTAAATAAAAGGAAAGTAGTTTATAATTTTTTTATTGCTTTAAGTATATAAATGCTTATGGTACAATTACCCTAGGAAATAACAGTGTCCCCATAAATTCCTAAAACAACTCCTAAGGGGAGATACTGCCACCTTTGAATAGCATTGTATTTTTTTTAAAAGGTAGCCAGGCGGTGAGATTATGATTTTTAAATTTCCTTTTTTATAGAAAATAGTTTCCTTCATAAGGGAATGTCCATTGCTTTTATAATCAGAAAACTAGTGTTTGGGGTGGGAGTCATGTGACTATGATGTGTTTAATAAAAGGGGAGGAGAAAGTCTCCAGGGACACAACTTACCTCGAATGAATAAGCTTTCCCAATCCCATCTCCTGCTCCAGTGATCACTGCAAAAAGCAGAAATGGTTTTAAAGGATAGAATTAATCTTTAAACCCCTTTCTTGCTGGCTACATGTTCTTGCAGGCCTACTCTCTAGGACACAATATTCCAAAGCACTGCCCTTCTGCTCTCCAGCCCTACTCCGCTCAACTGTGAAGTTTCCAGCCTTGACTCCCTTCACTAAATGTTCAAAATGAAGCATTTTTTTCTTTTTTTGGTTGGGGTCTGGGGGGAAGGGTTGGTGAGGCTATGAAAAACATGCTCCAAAATGAAACAAAGAACATTAGCCAGCGAACATTTTATTCAGACCCCAGAAGGGTTTAGACATTTCTAAGCCTTAATTCATCAAGGACAAGCAGTGTATGCTATTATCTCTCTACCCACACACCCAATTATCACTGTAAGGACATTTCAAGGTTCCTACTAAAAGTTGAGTTCTCCCCACTTCCTATCCTCACTCTCACAGGACAGCAGCAATCAAAGCCCATTGAAGATAGAGAACTTAACAAAGAGGAAAATACAGAAATGCAAAAAGAGGATGCAGTGACATGAAGGAACCTAAAGAACTTGTGCTCACTGGATCTATTGATTAATAGATAACAATGAGATGGGCCTTCTAGTCCTTTTATAGCCAACAGCACATACATATTTAATGACTGAGCTCTAGGGTAAACTTCATTCGTGTGAATGTCACAATTTCAAAACACAGTACAATTCAGTATATACATATCTGCAGTTTACCTTTGCACCAACAATCGGAGGATATGCTTTCCAAAAGTGTGTACAAAAGCTATGTATACATTTAGTTTACTTGAGAGGGAGAGCAGACCAAGCTAAAAAACTTCAGGCAGTGCTTCAGGCAGAAGCACCCTCATTGTAATAATTACCAGTGATTTTACTTGTTTATTTGGGTACTTTTAAGTGACTCCACATTTATGACTTGTTTTACTCTGTAGAGGTACTTTGCTCAGGGTTGTTGTCTTCTGCCTCACCTTCCCCTCCATCACAGGCATCCTCAAATTCACCCAGTACAAGGCCTGAACTACAGTCAAGATAACGTCAATAAGTGGCTGGTACCTACTGAGCGTTTACTTTCTGCCGTGCATTATATTTTTGGGTTTTGTTTTTAGTCACTTGGACCTTATTATTTACAAGTTAAATTACACAGCATGAGATGGACTGGAGGGAGAAGAGGGGAGGAAGCTGGCTCCTGAGGTTCCTGGCCACCTCCACCCCCTCCTCGGTGCGTAGCAAAGTCTTCAGTGCTGCCTCTGCCCCAGTGTCCAGGTCAGGCCTCGGAACACAGCTTCCAAGCCAGAAATGAGGTTCTGGCTCTGACACCCCAGAGCACCAGGGCTCCCACTAGCAGCTTCTTCATGGCGGGTGGTGGGAATGTGAAGGCATCAGTTTGTCTAGGTGAGGGTGACAGATGAGGCTGCTGGAATTCAGGGAGAAAGTGGAATAGGCATTGTAGGTCCAATAAAGCTCTTCCGTGTCCGGCTTACAGAAATGCAGAAAGACCATGTGGATGGGCAACCCCACAGCCACATCTCATCTGATATTCAAAACAAGCCTATAATTCAGGGAACATCATTTTCCTTAGTTTATATTTGAGGAAGCTAAGGGAGAGAAAGTTCTTAACCCAATCAAGGCCACACTGCTAAAAGTGATGACTACAGGATTTGAACCCAGGCTCTGACTTTAGGGTCACAAATCTATAAAGAATATCAGTGATGGGACTTCCCTGGTGGCGCAGTGGTTAAGAATCTACCTGCCAATGCAGGGGACACGGGTTCGAGCCCTGGTCCGGGAAGATCCCACATGCCGCGGAGCAACTGAGCCCGTGCACCACAACTACTGAGCCTGTGCTCTAGAGCCCACGAGCCACAACTACTGAGCCCACGTGCCGCAACAACTGAGGCCCGCATGCCTAGAGCCCGTGCTCCGCAATAAGTCACCACAATGAGAAGCCCGCGCACCGCAATGAAAGAGTAGCCCCCACTCGCAGCAACTAGAGAAAGCCTGCACGCAGCAAGGAAGACCCAGCATAGCCAAAAAAAAAAAAAAAAAAAAAGAATACCAGTGACAAAATTAGGAAATCAACCACATATGACCGCACATGCACTTCTTTTAGAATGTGTGTCCTCAGAAGGGCTTTGCCGTACACTGATGGGCAGAGTTCTAAGCCCCTCAGAGCACAGGCATTTGGATCTGTGTGATGCAGAGTATTTGGATCCAGAACATTCAAGTTCAAACTGCTTAGCAAGTTCACTGGAGACATCATACTGCCCTGAGAGGGAGTGCTCACACACACATATCCTCTCTCTCTCTCTCTCTCTCTCTCTCTCTCACCCCAGATTAACAAGCAACAGTTAAAAACGCATTTTATTCACGCCAAACAATTTTCATATAGTAATTTTTTTAGCTTTGGAAAATAAGGATACAGGATGCCTAGTTAAACTTGAATTTCAGGTAAACAACAAATAATTTTTTCGTATAAGAATGTCGCACATAATATTGGGGGTGTCATATACTGAAAAATGATTCTTTATTTATCTGAAATTCAAATATAACTGAGTATCCTGTATTTTACCTGGCAGCCCTGTAAGGTTGTTTACAATCTTTCCTATTTAGCCTGGCATTGTATTTCTAAAGCCACACAAATTCTTATTTTTTTTTAAATCATTGGATTTCTTGGTGCCCAACCGTAGTGTAAAACCTGACAGTTGGGTTTTGGGTTTTGTTTTTTTCTTTTTTGTAATGCAAGTGCCTGACTTTGATTGCCAATGAGGCATCAACTTCAAAGAGGCATCAACTTTAAAGATGGTGATTTCTAATAAAAGCTATGCTGGCCACACGATCATGTAACGAGCCAGGCCATCTCCCCCAAATGAGGTTCCTTTGTTTTAAAAATCTTGATTGCTTTCAATAACTGACCATTTGGACCACTTGTTTTTTCTCTTCCTGTGCTTTAAATACCTGCTTGTATGTTTTAAATTCACCATTAAAGAGTGAGCGTGTGAAACCCTAGGCCCCCACCCCAGAATAAAATAAAAGCAGAACTCCAGGCCCATTCACTCTCTCTCTCTCTCTTTGCACCCATGACCTTGCTATGTGGCACCAGGTGTCCTACATAATTTCCAGGTCCTGAAAGTAATAAACCTTTATTTTTTTTTTAAAGTGTCCTGATGGTTATTGCTGAAAACCACCTTGCAATCACAGTAAGAACCACAAGGGCCAGCCCGACCACAGTATTGGTTATTGATAGACTGACACCAGCACATAACACCAACTTTGAAATGCAAACTTAGCGTTTCGTTCAAGGAGATGCCGAAACCATAGCCTCACGTCCTTCACCTTAAACTCAGTAGGGAGCTGAAATTCTGCATGGCAGTTCCAGGAGCTAAATCCCATTGGGAGGCAGCAATTAATCAGTCTACTTGGGACACAAACCAGACCCAGATTCCATATATAACCATTTTAAAAACATGTCTCCACAGAGATCTTTATTGTCTTGATTTTGTATTACCCTCACTTCTTGCAAGGGCTCAGAGAAATTTTTTTTAATAAAATGAATTTAAATTATTGGACTTCAGAATGTTGAAACACCCTTTAAGAAAATGGAAGCAACCTGGGCTTTTGAAAATCTGAAGGAGAGGATACATAATTTTCTGCAGCATCTATTACTTGTATCATCAGAAACTCCAAAAATAAGAAAACCCAACTAGTGAGAATGAGAGGAGAAGCACCCAGGCAAGGACTGAGTCACATTGTTCCCTAATTATCCTCCTGACGCCCCACATCTCATTTCTCAGACAATCCTAATTTCATTCGTGCTTTCCAGCCTCCCAAATGAAAATAACCCAAAGGAATTACATCTTTGCTCTCAAAAGGAAAAGATGCAATATATCTTTTGAGACCTGAGTGATAATAAGCAAGAACAACAAAAAAAAACAAGAGATGGAAAACTTTCTTTACCTGCCCACTGTCCCATGGACTTCAAGAAAGACCTTGGCGAAACTTTCCAGAAGTGCAGGAAAATACATTTGGAGAATCTCACGCATTTCACCAGGTGGACCAGGCACACCAGCAGCCCTACAAAAATGAAGAACTGTGCCAGAACCTCCCCCATGATGGCACTGCAGCAGATGCTGTTTGGGACCTGGTTGGGGCCCTCACAGCCTCCAGGCGCGAGCGTGACTCCTCCGGAGGAGTGTCAGTCAGTCCCCTTCTGGAGTCACTGGGCACATTCCAACGCGTCACTGTGTCGAGGC
This sequence comes from Tursiops truncatus, assembly GCF_011762595.2. NCBI lineage: Eukaryota > Metazoa > Chordata > Mammalia > Artiodactyla > Delphinidae > Tursiops > Tursiops truncatus. Next base: position 28,568,380 of record NC_047039.1, on the reverse strand, counting down.
TTTCAGATTGGAGTAACTTCTTTACACAATCCTCTGATTCACAGGCTTCGGAATAAAATATTGTTTCTAATATCTTTACAGCACTGTTGGGCTTTTGTGACACAGGGGAGTTGGTGAAGAAGTGGACATAAAGAAAGATAAAGGCTGGACAAAGAAAAATGGCAGCCCAGCATTCCCTCCCTGAATTTGGAAGCTAAAAAAGATACTTAAAAGTATGCAAAATCCTATAAGTCATTCATTCACTTATTCAGCAAATATTTATCGACTGCCTACAGGTGGCATCACTCTTTGAGGCGCTGGGAATATATAATAGTAAACACGGCCAGGCACTGCCATGGGGGAGCTGAGATTCACAGTCAATGTGCGAATAAATAAGATAATGTCAGATATCAGTGCCGTGAAAAAGTGCTACGGAGTGACTTGTTAGAGTGACTAGTGAGCACAGGAAGAAATTCTGTGAAGAGGTGGTATTTTGAACTGAAATTTGAAGGAAAAGGAGACAGCCTTGCAAAGATAGGTTCCCCCCTCCAGGCTGAGGGAACAGCTAGTGCAAGCGACCTGAAATGAGAAAGATACATGTATTTGAGGAATAAACAGCACTACATAGAGGAACTGGTCGGTAGAGAACAAAGGAAGGAAAGAATAAAGTAAGGTGACGGCATGGGGAGGAGCCAGATACTCCTGGTGAGGACTTTGGACTTTATGAGCAACAGGAAACCACTGAAGAGACTCAGACAATGGTGTTATCTAATCCGAGTCACTCTGGATGCTGAGAGAAGATGACCTTTTGGAGGTGGGGATGGAGAGTGGTCATGACACTGAAGCAGGGGGAGAGAGACTATGACAGTCATCTGAGAAGAGTGCCCCCATGTTCATCCTTTGGCCCCCTTCTCCTTCTGTCCACACTTACTCATTTGGTGACATTACCCAATCTCTTGACTCTAAGGACGCTGTGCACTGAGGACCCCCAAATATATAAGTCCAGTGGTAACCCAGGCTGTTCATCCAGACTTGCATTTCCACCTGCCTACTTAACACCTCCATTTGAATGCCTGTCATCTCATGCTTAAGTCTAGTACTGGTTTCTGATATTACCAGCAAATGTCAAAACTTGCTCCCCTTGCAGACTTCCCTATCCCAGAACATGGTAACTCTTATGTTCCAGTTGTTCAGGTTAAAATCCTTAGAGATATCCTTGACTCCTCTCTTTCTCTCACATCCTGCAGCCAATCTGTCTCCTGTTGACCAACAATTGTATTTGTTTTCAGTTTTAGATTATGCTAAACAACATTGCTATGGATATTCTTGTATTTGTACTTTCGCACACGTGTGCATGTCTCTCTCACACACACATACATGTGATTGCAGGGTCATACATGTTATACACGTACAACTTCAATGTTACTAGTGTGTCAGTCCCACTCAGGAGACAAACCACACAGCAATTTGAACATGGACTATTCAATATTAAAAAATTAGTTGGGAATTAGCTACTAAAAGGGCATAAAAGAAAACTCAAAAGAATACTCAAAGGCTGAAGAAGAGTATTTAGGAAACAAATGAACTTGGAAGGTAATTCCTGGAGCCAAGGCTGGGATTCAGACCTCACTGGAGAGAGTGTGGTTGCAGCCAACTGGTTGGTGATGAAGTTCTCTGGGTTGCCCGAGACAGAGCTGCTCACAGTCAGGAGGATAAGTCTGGTTAGCAGGGAACTGCTGGCTGGGACCAGAAATCCCCACTGGGAAGCTGACAATACTTGCTGGAAAGCTACTGGGGGGTGCGGGGGGGGTTGCTGTTGAACTCCCTGGGGTGAGCCCTACTGGGGCTCAACTGGAAAAAACTGACATTTATTTTTACAATATTGAGTCTTTCAACCTACAAACTGGCATATCTCTCCTTTTAGGTCTTCTTAATGTCTCTCAATAACGTTTATAATTTCCTTAAAAATTCTTGCTCTTATACAAATTTATAATAAGAAAAATATCAAAAATATGCAAAAGTAGAGAGACTAACTTAATGAACCCTCACTTACCCATAGGTATAGGTAACCATGATGACAGTTAATAACAAAATTAACTATCATTTCATGTCCATTTTTACTTTGTATATACCCATTTTCCCTACTCCCAAACCCCTATAATGGGAAGGACTCTTTAAAAGAATAACATAAAAATAATGCAGTTATTACAATTTAACAATTAGTAGTAATTCCATCAAATATACAGTCAGTATTTAAATTTCCCTGATTGTTACATACATATTTTTAAGTTGACTTTTGAATCATTTTCTTCTTAAAGGACTACACATTGCATTAAAGTCATATGTCTCATAAGTGGTATAGGTTTTCTCTCCCACCCTTTAAAAAATGTTTACTATCATTTATTTGTTTAAGAAATTAAGTTGTTAATCTTATAGAATTTTCCACGTTTTGAATTTGCTGATTGCATCTCCATGGTGTTTCTTAACATGTTCCTTTGTTCCCTATATTTCTTCTAAACTATTTAGATCTAGAGCAGAGGTCAGCAAACTTTCACTTTAAAGGGTCAGATAGTAAAGATTTTATTTTAGGTTTAGTGGGACATACGGTCTCTGTTGCAAAACAGACCCTGGCCATTGTAGTACAAAAGCAGTCGTAAGTACTTAAATGACAACTCTGTGGATAGGATGAACCTCAAGGGCATTATGCTAAGTGAAGTAAGTCAGAGAAGAAAGATAAATACTACATGATCTCTCTTATATGTGGAGTCCTTTAACGATGTGTGTGTGTGTGTGTATATATGTGTATATATATATATATGATATGTATATATAAATAAGCTCATAGTTAGAGAGCACAGATTTGTGTTTGCCAGAGGCAAGGGGTGGGGGTGGGAGAAATGGTGCACTTTTTGTGTTTGTCTTTTTGTTTTGGGTTTAAATAGATGGAATTTTTTAAAAGGGAGGGGGGTAGGGAGAAATATGTACAGGAGTATTGGGAACCATGGGTAATTAAGATGTTCCCATCTTCTCCAGTCTTCAGAGATTATTAATACCCAAATGACAATAGTCTAAGTCTCTATTCTACTGCCATCAAAGAGTTCAGTATTTTATTAGGTTTTCCTCCTCATGTAATTTTAGGGAACCGTTAAGGAACCTGTTGCCCCAATCCTCCCATTCTAGCCAAGCAAATCTGGTCTCTGGCTCTGGGACAGTGCTTTGCTCTGCTGGTCACTCCTTGCCGTCTTTCTCCTTTTCCAGGCTGCTATCCTTCTTCTTCTTTCTAAGGGAAAATAAAAACATTTAGTTATAAGACAACTTAATCTAGATTTAGGGGGAAAAATCTAATATTGCAGGTCAATAATTCTGCTAGTTATACTCAATCTATATGCCCAAACAGAATAGGTAATGTCTCAGCCTAGAGCATTTTCATATACATGATGGGGAGGGGTAATGGTAGGTGTATTAGCATCACTAAAAGAGTCATCAAAGTGTTGCCTCCAAAATTAAAGGACAGCCTGCTCCCTAAAATACGGAAGTTCATTGCAATCCTCCAAATGATAGTTTTTCAACTTGGAAAAATTTAAGATCTTGTCTCCACCAGCTATAGAGGAGGCAATGTAAACTCTGTGGATCAAAGAGAATTTCTGTAACAAGTGATGTGATTCCTGGGTTTTGTTTGCATATACAGAAACAGTAATGATCAACTTAACCGAATATATACTGAAAGAACAATCTGAGAGATCTTTGGTAGGGAAACTGTAGAGTTCCCTGATGACTGAAACTTCCTAACTTGAAAGAGCTATGAAAAAGAGAAGAGACTATAGATAATTTCATATATATGTGGAATATATAATATTGGGAGATAGAATCTAAAAGGAAAGACCAAAGCACAGATAGTGTGACTGTCTTAGCCGGGGTTCTTTCTGATATGAGGACCTTGTGAAGACAGTTATTTTGGGAAGTAATTCCAATGAGCAGGAGTTGGGTTGGGACCAGGAGATTGAACAGGAAAGGACAGAAAGACATGAATATGTCATTGAGCTGGTCACTGCTGTGAGTGACTGAGGCTCCATCTGCTGGAAAAGCCTCTGAGAAAATGTAGAATGCACCTCAGATTCTTCTGCCTTAAGTAAAAAAGTACAGTAGTTTATCTATTGGCTCCCGGCTCCGTGATCAAGGTTGCCCTGTGGGGTATCACCTCCCTCAATTCCAGGTTTGCCTGTATGTCAGGTGATGAGCGAGTTCCTGTGGGCTAAGAGGAGCCCCAGCTCCCTGAGAGATAGCAGCTACTGTCAAGTTCCGCCTGCATTCCTCTCTAAACCATGCCGTTTTATTAAGCATTTTACAAGGATTACCCCCCATTGAGGGTTGGTTGGCAAAGCAGATATTGTAGATCAGCCTTCTCAGCACAACCACATCTGTCCCCAAAGGAGTGAGAGGCTGAGGTGTTTGATAGATACGAAAACAACAATTACCGTTTTCACTAAGGCCTGGAAAAGGCCAGGCCGATGCCCATCCTGCAGTCCTATGCCTCTGCTTTATTTTTCTTCTGAGCGTATTATTTATTGGCTTATCTTATTTGCTTGTGGTCGGGTCTCCTGCCACTACAATGTAAACTCCTTTGGATTGGGACTTTGTTTTGTTAGAGCAAAAGTAAGTAGTCAATAAATATTCACTCTTTAATGAAAAAGGAAAATGAACGTTTATCGGTGTGGAAGCAATGAAGTTAAGTTCCCGTTAAAGAAGTTTTGGTAAAGAGGTGACAGACACTGGTACAGGTAAGGGGCAAGTTGCAGGGTCTCAGGGAGCAGGGATAGATCTCAATTGGAAGCCTATAGCATATGGAGTTAATGAAGAGGAAATTTTAAAAAAACTGAAAAAGGCAAAGATGGGAAGGGGTTCCTTCACAATTGCCCCATTTATCAAATGTTTGTGTGTTTATTATCAAATGTTTGTGTGTTTATCTGTCCCAGCACTCAATAGAGGACAGAATGGTTGGACACAATATGGTAAGATGCAGAAGTGGGAGCAAAGGGGGTGGCAAACTGCAGAAATTCAGAGGAAGAAAGAGGCCTGAAGAAGGCTCTCTAAGATGTTCATAAGGGCCTGGCCTTCTCCCTAAAGCATCTGTGTAAGTGAGCTGTGGTATGTGTTAGGGGAAAGGATTATAAGAAGTTTCACACTAGAGAGACCTGAAGAGAATTTGACTTTGTCACCAAGTTTTCAGTAAAAGAGGACAAAACTAACTTTTCTACTGATGCAGGTCATCAAATGTCAACCAAAAATGGAGAGTGGCTTTCACAAAGGAAAAGCAGAGCTAATAATTATGAAAAATTAGCTCCCTGAGAGTAGATTTCTTGAAAGTGGCAAGGTTTAGAAAACCTGAGAGAAATGTAGAAACAAAACAACTTATCCTGGGCTTGGGGGCTGTGGATGGTGGAGCTGGGTGCTGTGTATTCAGCCAGTGTCGAACCAGAACTCTTTGTCCGGTGAATCAGTATTTCCTGTCGAAGCTGAACTTGTCAGACAGACCTTCAAAGAGTTCGAGGATCCCAAGAGTCCCAGGAAACATGTGCCCACTCTTCCTTCTTTGTTTCAAAGCCCCTCTTCCACTGTTGTCTGTGGCTACATTTTCTTGTCTGTGGGGCAGGATGCAGCTTGAGGGCTCAGGCAGCTGAAGGCTGGAATCAGAAGAGACATTCCTGACTCCACACACCCACTGTTCCTTCCCCTTCTTTAGGTGTCAGAACTCTGGGGGACCAAATCCTGGGCTAGCGTTTCTGGCCTTGCCTAAAACCCTCTGTGTCATTCAAACAAACAATAACCGTTGTTGTGTAAGTGACATAAGTCAAGCCAGAAACATGCAACCCAGAGAAGTATATTTTACGTTTTGATTTCTTCTTTCCTTTTGGCAAAAACTTGTTGTTCCCATCCCTGCCGGGGCAGATATAAAGTGCTCTTAGTGTGGAGTGGAGAGGGGCCATTCTGCTTTAGCCTGGTGCCTGTCCTGGATGCCCCCTGGTTACAAAGACACCTCCCCGTGGGAAAGCAGTGTGGGTCGGCCCAGGCTTGCACAAACGAGGTGCTCCAGCTCCCACGCTGGCTCCCAGATCAGCCAGAAGATTTTCAGCCAGGGCCAGATCTCCTTAGCACAGAGTGACTGGACTGCAGATTTGATAAGACCTCACTGCATCACACAGTGCATAGAGCCCTGTGTCTGAGGTTGAGGTAAGGCTGAATTGAAGGAATACTTTTTGACTAGTAGAAATCACATGTACTATTGAACAGATTATGAAATTGGTATCATTTGTGACATCATCTTTTCCCAGGCTGGGAAAATTCGTTATTTTAAATTTCTCCCTTTCCTTTATGTTGTAGATAGAAGTGGTCACCAAATCCAACATTACAAACAACCCCTCTGAGTGATTCCTTTCCTTTTCATGCCCTGCCATCTCCAAACACTACCCATCGTCTGGGATGCAGCTGGGAGGGAGGTGAGCATGGGCTCTGGAGAAAGACATTCCAGATGTACATGTTGGCTTTGTCGTGTGACTTGGACAAACTAAACTTTCTGTCCCTCAAGTTATTATTATAAAATGGGATTGAAAATACTTCTTACTTTGCAGGGCTATTGTGAAGATTAAATGAAATAACATTTATAAAAATGTTAAGGGGAGACCTTCAAGATGGCAGAGGAGTAGGACGTGGAGCTTACCTTCCTCTTCACAAATACATCAAAAATATATCTACATGTGGAACAACTCCTACAAACACCTACTGAACACTGGCAGAAAACCTGAGTCTTCCCAAAAGGCAAGAAAATCCCCACGTACCTAGATAGGGCAAAAGAAAAAACAGAGACAAAAGAATAGGGACAGGACCTGCACCTCTGGGAGGGAGCTGTGAAGGAGGAAAAGTTTCCACACACTAGGAAGCCACTTCACTGGTGGAGACAGGGGTGGGCTGGCGGGAAGCTTCGGAGCCGTGAAGGACAGCACAGCAACAGGGGTGCAGAGGGCAAAGCAGAGAGATTCCCACACAGAGGATCAGTGCCGACCGGCAGTCACCATCCCGAGAGGCTTGTCTGCTCACCCGCAGGGGCGGGTGGGAGCTGGGAGCTGAGGCTCGGGCTTCAGAGATTAGATCCCAGGGAGAAGACTGGGGTTGGCTGAGTGAACACAGCCTGAAGGGGGCTAGTGCACCACAGCTAGCTGGGAGGGAGTCTGGGAAAAATTCTGGACCTGCCGGAGAGGAAAGAGACCATTGTCTTGGGGTGCACGAAGAGAGGGGATTCCTACTCCGTGTGCCCACAGAGGGCAGAGCACCACTTACGAGAGCTCCAGAGACAGGCGCAAGCCGCGGCTACCATCTCGGACCACAGAGAAGGACATGAACCGCTAACACTGCTGTTGCTGCCACCAAGAACGCTGTGTGCAAGTGCAGGTCGCTACCCACACCTCCCTGGGAAACTGTGCAGCCCGCTGCTGCCAGGGTCCCATGATCCAGGGACAACTTCCCTGGGAGAAGTTGCACCTCAGGCTGTTGCAATGTCATGCTGACCTCTGCCGCCACAGGTTCCCCCCGCATTCCAATTGTGACTACCATACCCCTCCCTCTCCCCGGCCTGAGTGAGCAAAAGAGCCCTAATCAGCCAATGTTTTAACCCCATCCTGTCTGGGTGGGGAACAGATGCCCGCGGGTGGCCTACATGCAGAGGTGAGGCCCAAACCAAAGTGGAACGCTAGTAGCTGTGCAAACAAAGAAGAGAAAGGGAAAATTCTCTGTGCAGCCTCAGGAGCAGTGGATTAAATCCTCGCAATCAACTTGATAAACCCTGCATCTACGGAATACCTGAAGAGACAACAGATGTTCCCAAAATTGAGGCAGTGGACTTTGGGAGCAACTGCAGACTTGCGATTTGCTTTCTGCGTCTGAGATGTTTTTGGTTTTATGTTTATCTTAGTTTAGTTTTTAGTGCTTGTTATCATTGGTGGATTTGTTTATTGGTATGGTTGCTATCTTCCCATTAAAAACAACTTAATTATTATTATTCCTTTTTTCTCTTTTTGTGAGTGTGTGTGTGTGAGTTTCTTAGTGTGATTTTGTCTGTTTAGGTTTGCTTTTACCATTTGTCCTAGGGTTCTGTCTGTTTGGGTTTCTTTTCTTTGTTTAGTTTTTGTTATTCAGGTTTTGTTTGATTTTCTTTTCTTTTTTTTTTTTTTTTCAGAACGCGGGCCTCTCACTGTTGTGGCCTCTCCCATTGGCTCCGGACGCGCAGGCTCAGCGGCCATGGCTCACGGGCCCAGCCGCTCCGCGGCATGTGGGATCTTCCCAGACCGGGGCACGAACCCATGTCCCCTGCATCAGCAGGGGGATTCTCAACCACTGTGCCACCAGGGAAGCCCTGATTTTCTTTTTATGAGCGTGTGTGTATTTTTCTTTGTGTGATTTTGTGTGTTTAGTTTTGCTTTTACTATTTGTTTTGGGCTTCTATCTGTTCTTTTTTTTTTCTTTTCTTTTCTTCCTTTTCTTCTGAGCTGTGTGGCCGGCAAGGCCTTGGTGCTCCAGCCACATATCGGGCCTGCGCCTCTGAGGTGCGAGAGCCAAGTCAAGGACATTGGACCACCAGAAACCTCAGAGCCCCACGTAATATCACTCAGTGAGAGCTCTCCCAGAGATCTCCGTCTCAACACTAACACCCAGCTCCACACAATGGCCAGCAAGCTCCTGTGCTGGATGCCCCATGCCAAAGAACTAGCAAGACAGCAACACAACCCCACCCATTAGCAGAGAGGCTGCCCCAAATCATACTAAGCTCACAGACGCCCCAAAACACACCACCGGATGTAGCCCTGCTGACCAACAGGACAAGAAACAGCTCCACCCACCAGACCACAGGCACCAGTCCCCTCCACCAGAAAGACTACACAAGCCACTGAACCAACTTCACCCACTGCGAGCAGACACCATAAATAACGGGAACTACAAAGCTGCAGCCTGTGAAAAGGGGACCCCAAGCACAATAAGTTAAGCAAAATGAGAAGACAGAGAAATATGCAGCAGATAAAGAAGCAAGGTACAAACCCACCAGAGCAAACAAATGAAGAGGAAAGAGGCAGTCTACCTGAAAAAGATTTCAGAGTAATGATAGTAAAGATGATCCAAATCTCAGAAATAGAATGGAGAAAATACAAGAAATGTTTAACAAGGACCTAGAAGACCTAAAGAGCAAACAAACAATGATGAGCAACACACTAAATGAAATTAAAAACACAATAGAAGGAATCAATAGCAGAATAACTGAGGCAGAAGAACAGATAAGTGACCTGGAAGATAAAATAGTGTAAACAACTACCACAGAGCAGAATAAAGAAAAAAGAAAAGAATTGAGGACAGTCTCAGAGACCTCTGGGACAACATTAAATGCACCAACATTCGAATTATAGGGGTCCCAGAAGATGAAGAGAAAGAGAATGGGTCTGAGAAAATATTTGAATAGATTATAGTCAAAAACTTCTCTAACATGGGAAAGGAAACAACCACCCGAGTCCAGGAAGGACAAAGAGTCCCATACAGGATAAATCCAAGCAGAAACATGCCAGGACACATATTACTCAAACTATCAAAAATTTTAAAAAAAGAAAAAATATTAAAAGCAACAAATAACATACAAGGGAATCCCCATAAAGTTAACAGCTGATCTTTCAGCAGAAACTCTGCAAGTCTCCTCTATTTACAATAGCCAGGATATGGAAGCAACCTAAGTGTTCATTGCAGATGAATGGATAAAGAAGATGTGACACATATATACAATGGAATATTACTCAGCCATAAAAAAGAACGAAATTGAGTTATTTGTAGTGAGGTGGATGGACCTAGTCTGTCACACAGAGTGAAGTATGTCAGAAAGAGAAAAACATATACCATATGCTAACACATATATATGGAATCTAAAAAAAAAAAAAGGTTCTGAAGAACCTAGGGGCAGGACAAATAAATAAAGACATAGAATTAGAGAATGGACATGAGGACATGGGGAGGGGGAATGATAAGCTGGGATGAAGTGAGAAAGTGGCATAGACTTATATATACTACCAAGTGTGAAATACATAGCTAGTGGGAAGCAGTCGCATAGCACAGGGAGATCAGCTCGGTGCTTTGTGACCACCTAGAGGGATGGGATAGGGAGGGGAGGAGGGAGATGCAAGAGGGAGGAGATATGTGGATATATGTATATGTACAGCTGATTCGATTTGTTATAAAGCAGAAACTAACACACCATTGTAAAGCAATTATACTCCAATAAAGATGTTAACAACAACAACAAAAAAGAAATTCTGCAAGCCAAAAGGGAGTGGCAGGACATATTTAAAGTGATGAAAGGGAATAAACTACAACCAAGATTACTGTACCAAGCAAGGATCTCAGTCAGATTTCACAGAGAAATTAAAACCTTTACAGACAAGCAAAAGCTGAGAGAGTTCAGCACCACAAAACCAGCTTTACAACAAATGCTAAAGGACCTTCTTTATGCAGGAAAGACAAGAGAAAGAAAAGGCCTACAAAAACAAACCCAAAGTAATTAAGAAAATGGTAAAAGGAACATACATATTGATAAGTGATAAATGTAAATGGATTAAATGCTCCAACCAAAAGATACAGACTGGCTGAATGGATACAAAAACAAGACCCATATATATGCTGTCTACAAGAGACCCACTTTAGACCTAGGAACACATACAGACTGAAAGTGAGGAGATGGAAAAAGATACTCCATGCAAATGGAAATCAAAAGAAACCTGGAGTAGCAATAGTCATATCAGACAAAATAGACTTGAAAATAAAGACTAAAACAAGAGACTAAGAAGGACAATACATAATGATCAAGGGATTAATCCAAGAAGAAAATATAACAATTGTAAATATTTATGCACCCAACATAGGAGCACCTCAATACATAAGGCAAAGGCTAACAGCCATAAAAGGGGAAATTGACAGTAACATAATAATAGTAGGGCACTTTAACACCCCACTTGCACCAATGGACAGATCATCCAAAATGAAAATAAATAAGGAAACACAAGCTTTAAATGACACATTAGACCAGATGGACTTAATTGATATTTATAGGACATTCCATCCCAAAACAACAGAATACACTTTCTTCTCAAGTGTACATGGAAAATTCTCCAGGAAGATCATATCTTGGGTCACATATCAAGCCTTGGTAAATTTTAAAAAATTGAAATCGTATCAAGTATCTTATCCAACCACAATGCTAGGAGACTACATATCAATTACAGGAAAAAACCTGTACAAAACACAAACACATGGAGGCTAAACAAAACGCTACTAAATAACCAAGAGATTACTGAGGAAATCAAAGAGGAAATCAAAAAATACCTAGAAACAAATGACGATGAAAACCCGACGACCCAAAACCTATGGGATGCAGCAAAAGCAGTTCTAAGAAGGAAGGTTATAAAAATACAATCCTACCTCAAGAAACAAGAAAAATCTCAAATAATCAACCTAACTTACACCTAAAGCAATTAGAGAAAGAAGAACAAAACAAACCCAAAGATAGCAGAACAAATCATAAAGATCAGATGAGAAATAAATGAAACAGAAGTGAAGGAAACAATAGCAAAGATCAATAAAACTAAAAGATGGTTCTTTGAGAAGATAAACAAAATTGATAAACCTTTAGCCAGACTCATGAAGAAAAAAAGGGAAAAGACTCAAATCAACAGAATTAGAAATGAAAAAGGAGAAGTAACAACTGACAATGCAGAAATACAAAGGATCATGAGAGATTACTACAAGCAACTATATGGCAACAAAAGAGACAACCTGGAAGAAATGGACAAATTCTTAGGAAAGTACAACCTTCCAAGACTGAAGCAGGAAGAAATAGAAAATATGAACAGACCAATCACAAGCACTGAAATTGAAACTGTGATTAAAAATCTTCCAACAACAAAAGCCCAGGACTTGATGGCTTCACAGGTGAATTCTATCAAACGTTTAGAGGAGAGCTAACACCTCTTCTTCTCAAACTCTTCCAAAATATAACAGAGGGAGGAACACTCCCAAACTCATTCTATGAGGCCACCATCACCCAATACCAAAACCACACAAAGATGTCACAAAAAAAGAAAAGTACAGGCCAATATCACTGATGATCATAGATGTAAAAATCCTCAACAAAACACTAGCAAACAGAATCCAACAGGACATTAAAAGGATCATACACGACGATCAATTTGGGTTTATCCCAGGAATTCAAGGATTCTTCAATATATGCAAAACAATCAATGGGATACATCATATTAAAAACTGAAGGATAAAAACCATATGATGATCTCAATAGATGCAGAAAAAGCTTTCAACAAACTTCAACACCCATTTATGATAAGAACTCTCCAGGAAATGTGCATAGAGGGAACCTATCTCAGCATAATAAAAGCCATATATGACAAACCCACAGCCAACATCATTCTCAGTGGTGAAAAACCAAAAGCATTTCCTCTAAGACCAGGAACAAGAAAAGGTTACCCGCTCTCATCACTATTATTCAACATAGTTTTGGCAGTTTTAGCCATGGCAATCAGAGAAGAAAAAGAAATAAAAGGAATCCAAATCAGAAAAGAAGAAGTACAGCTGTCCCTGTTTGCAGATGATATGATACTATACATAGAGAATCCTAAAGATGCTACCAGAAAACTACTAGAGCTAATCAATGAATTTGGTAAAGTAGCAGGATACAAAATTAATGCACAGAAATCTCTTGCATTCCTACACACTAACAGTAAAAAATCTGAAAGAGAAATTAAGGAAACACTACCATTTACCATTGCAACAAAAAGAATAAAATACGTAGGAATAAACCTACCTAAGGAGACAAAAGACCTGTATGCAGAAAACTATAAGACCTTTCTAAAAGAAATTAAAAAATGATACAAACAGATGGAGACATATACCATGTTCTTGGACTGGAAGAATCAACATTGACCATACTACCCAAAGCAATCTACAGATTCAATGCAATCCTTATCAAACTACCAATGGGATTTTTCACAGAACTAGAATAAAAAATTTCACAATTTGTATGGAAACACAAAAGACCCCAAATAGCCAAAGCAATCTTGAGAAAGAAAAATGGAGCTGGAGGCATCAGGCTCCCTGAGTTCAGACTATACTACAAAGCTACAGTAATCAAGATGGTATGGTACTGGCACAAAAACAGAAATACAGATCAATGCAACAGGATAGAAATCCCAGAGATAAACCCACACACATATGGTCACCTTATTTTTGATAAAGGAGGCAAGAATATACAATGCAGAAAAGACAGCCTCTTCAATAAGTGGTGCTGGGAAAACTGGACAGCTACATGTAAAAGAATGAAATTAGAACACTTCCTAACACCATACACAAAAATAAACTCAAAATGGTAAAAGACCTAAATGTAAGGCTATCAAACTCTTAGAGGAAAACAAGGGAAGAACACTCAATGATGTAATTCACAGTAAGATCCTTTTAGACCCACCTCCTAGAGAAATGGAAATAAAAACAAAAATAAACCAGTGGGATCTAATGAAACTTAAAAGCTTTTGCACAGCAAAGGAAACCATAAACAAGACCAAAAGACAACCCTCAGAATGGGAGAAAATATTTGCAAATGAAGCAACTGACAAAGGATTAATCTCCAAAATTTACAAGCAGCTCATGCAGCTCAATATCAAAAAACAAACAACCCAATCCAAAAATGGACAGAAGACCTAAATAGACATTTCTCCAAAGAAGATATACAGATTGCCAACAAACACATGAAAGGATGCTCAACATCACTAATCATTAAAGAGATGCAAATCAAAACTACCACACCGGTCAGAATGGCCATCATCAAAAAATCTACCAATAAATGTTGGATAGGGTATGGAGAAAAAGGAACCCTCCTGCACTGTTGGTGGGAATATAAATTGATACAGTCACTATGGAGAACAGTATGGAGGTTCCTTAAAAAAATAAAAATAGAACTACCATATGACCCAGCAATCCCACTACTGGGCATATACCCTGAGAAAATCATAATTCAAAAAGAGACATATATCACAATGTTCATTGCAGCACTATTTACAATAGCCAGGACATGGAAGCAACCTAAGTGTCCATCAACAGATGAGTGGATGAAGAAGATGTGGCACATATATACAATGGCATATTACTCAGCCATAAAAAGAAACGAAACTGAGTTATTTGTAGTGAGGTGGATGGACCTAGAGTCTGTCCTACAGAGTGAAGTAAGTCAGAAAGAGAAAAACAAATACCATATGCTAACACATATATATGGAATCTAAAAAAAAAAAAAATGGTTCTGATGAACCTAGGGTCAGGACAGGAATAAAGACTCAGATGTACAGAATGGACTTGAGGACGGGGAGGGGGAAGGGTACGCTGGGATGAAGTGAGAGAGTAGCACTGACATATATACACTACCAAATGTAAAATAGCTAGCTAATGGGAAGCAGCCACATAGCACAAGGAGATCATCTCTGTGCTTTGTGACCACCTAGAGGGTTGGGATGGGGGGGTAGGATAGGGAGGGTGGGAGGGAGGAGCAAGAGGGAGGGGATATGGGGATATATGTATATGTATAGCTGATTCACTTTGTTATACAGCAGCAACTAACACAACATTGTAAAGCAATTATACTCCAATAAAGGTGTTAAATAAATAAATATTAATTAATTTTAAAAATGCAGATGACTAAACAGCATGGTCCCAATTGTTCTTTTAGATGTGATGATTAGAAGAAAAATGTTTATAAGAATGTACACCAAAATGTTAATAATGTTTTTATACCGAGGTGGTGGGATTTATGAGCTCGTTTTTTTTTAAATTTGCATCTTTGTGCTTTTCTATATTTTTAAAATTTCCACAATGAACATGTATTACTTTTGTGACTAAAAATCATTAATATGAATTAAAGTCCACCAAAACTTGAAGAACCGGTTAGATGATAGCACTTTTATTAAAACTTTCCTGATCTTCCCAGTGGCTGAATCAAGCCTCAGCTAGGAAAGATGCATTCCAAGCTCACTCACATGTTTGTTGCCAGATTAATTCCATCCCCGCCACACACACACACACACACACACACACACACACACACACACACACACACACACACAGCTGTTCCTTGACATGTGGGCCTCTTAATAAAACAGCTCAGAAAATGGTAGCTTGCTTCATCAGATCAAGCAAATGAGAAGAGTCAGAGAGAGAAAGAGAGAAGCCACACTCTCTTGTAACCTAATCTTAGAAGGAACCACCCATTACTTTTGCTGTATTCTATACATGAGAAGCTAGCTCACATTCTAGGTGCAGCCCACATTCAAAGGGAGGAGATTATACAAGGAAGTGAATATAAGAGGCAGGCATTGTGATCCATTTCAGAAGTTACCCACCACATGTACATACTACATGATGCCATTTAGAGGCAAACCTAATCTTCAGTAAAATAAATCAGAACACTGGTTTCTTGGTAGAGGACATAAGGAACTTTTCCATGGTGATGAGGATGTTCTATATTTTGATATGTGTGTTCATGGGAGTACAACTTTATCAAAACTCATGTACAGTACACTTAAGGTCTGTGTAATTTATTGAATGTAAATTGTACCTCAGTTTAAACAAATTTTATCTTACATTTTTTTTTAAAGGGTGGATAACTTAGCCTTCCATATTACCAGAAATGGAAATATGTAGTAGTTCACTTGTGTGCTTGATTTTAAACCAAAGTTCCCACCTTTACTCTTTTTTTTTTTTTTTTTCTGTGCTGGGCCAGATCTTAGTTCCCCGACTAGGAATGGAACCCGTGCCCCTTGCAGTGGAAGCACAGAGTCCTAACCACTGGACTGCCAGGGAATTCCCCTACGTTTACTTTTCAACATCAAAAAATGTATTCAACTCCACTTAATAGATTGAGAAATTACCTGTCAATATCTGACTATGAATTCAGAAAAGACTTAAAATAAATTCGTATTTCACTATTCACAAGAGTACCTCAATGTATTTGAAAATTAAATTCTTCAATGTGGAGACCTGTTATTTTTTCCAGTCTGTTAGCTGTTTTCTTCCCACTGAAGAAATGCAACTGAATGTGTTATGTTATTATAGCAATAAACATTAACTTCAATGTAAAGCTTTTAAATACTTTTTTTTATCTTTTAAAAATTTTTATTACACTTTTTATATTTTAAAAACAACTGTATAAGCTGGAAAGTCACCATAAGTATACTTACATCAGCAAATTTTTTTAATGTTTGATTTTTTTTATTGAGGTATAATTGACATATAACATTATATTAGTTTCAGGTATACAACATAATGATTCAGTATTTGTACACATTGCAAAATAATCTATCACCATACATAAGTTACAAAATTTTCAAAAATTTTTTTCTTATGGTGAGATCTAGTCTCTTAGCAACTTTCAAATATGCAGTGCCATATTATTAACTATAATCACCATGCTGTGCATTACATCTCCATAACTTACTTATTTTATAACTGGATGTTCTTATACCTTTTGACCCCATTTCACCCACCCCCACCCCACCACCTTGACAACCACCAACATGTTGGCTGTAAACACATTATTTTTAGAGTTCAATAAATGGTACCAAAAAATTTTCCTTGCCATACATGTCTAGCAACTCTACATAGTATGGAGATAAAACAGTTTGAGAACTAGGCCTCTAGAACTGGAATCAAAAACTCAAATGCCTACAGTCAAGGCAGAGAAGTAACACAAATTAAGGAAGTAGGCCAGACACCTTAATATTCTTTCAACACAGGCACAGAGTAGGTATAATTTCTATTTCCACAAACAAGTAACAAACGTTGGCTCTCTTGATTCAGCTATCATTTTCCTCCTATCCTCTCAACTCTGTTTGAAGGAAACAACACTACAAGCACACTGGTGGAAGGCCAACACAGCCACACCACTGGCGACACGGAGAATGGTGGAGAACATGGCAAAATTAAAAGTGCCCCCTCGACCTCAGTGCCAGCTGAGTGTTGTCCTGTGGAAATTCTGGCCCAGCTGGCAGGTTGTGATTTCTTTCAACTGATGCTAGAAATCTAGTTTCTAATGTGAAATTTCTCAATTTTTATAAAAAATTTTATTTAAATGACAGAGCAATATAAAGCCACAAACTCAGAAAACATTTTAACACTGCATAGACCTAAATAAAACATATCTCTAATCTCTAATTGCCCTTAGGACAATTTCCAGAGACCTTAAACGGTTTTTATAGTTTTTTCTACTTTCTCTCGTCTCACCGGAGAGTGGGCCCACAGAGCATCTCATGCTGCCGTCCCACCTTTCCATAGACTTAACATCACGCTTCAGGTAAGCAGAATTTGAAGAACAAGGTTGGGTACTGTGACACAATTGACGAGACACATCTCTGTTCTGATCTTTGAGTGAAGAGGATGTGGCAGTGAAGCCTAGGTATCCTGTCCCATTGTCTCTCCCTTCCCTTCCTTTTCCCTCCCTTTTCCTCCCCTTCCCCTCCCCTCTCCTCCCCTTCCTTTCCCTCTCCCTCTTTCTCCCTCTAGCTGCAGACAGTTGACCACACTGGCTGGAGGATGATACCTTCCCACCAGGTAGCAGATGTAAAAATTTCCCCAGGCTTACCTATACCCATCTAGGAGCAAGCCTCCACTGGTACTAAGGCCAAAAATGGAACAACTTCCGGCTTCCCTGGTGGCGCAGTGGTTGAGAGTCCGCCTGCTGCTGCAGGGGACGCGGGTTCGTGCCCCGGTCCGGGAAGATCCCGCATGCCGCGGAGCGGCTGGGCCCGTGAGCCATGGCCGCTGAGCCTGTGCGTCCGGAGCCTGTGCTCCGCGACGGGAGAGGCCACAACAGTGAGAGGCCCGCGTACCGCAAAAAAAAAAAAAAAAAAAAAAAAAAAAAAAAAAAAAGGAACAACTTCTTGAGGAAACATATTAATCTGGAATTTTTTCTTTCTCTCTAAGGCAGGGGTCCTTACTTTTTTCAGTGCCATGAACTACAACAGCAGTCTAGGGATGGCTACAGCCTCCTTCTCCAAATAATGTTTTTAAATACATGAAATAAGATACATAAAATTATAAAGAAAACCAGTTACCATAAAAAGTTACTGCAATATTTTCTAAATATGATGTACTAAAAATATTCTTCTTTATGAACATATTAAATAACAAGAACTAGTGGAGGCACTAATAACTACCAGAATACTGAGCAGCACATAAATGATTTTCTACAAAAACTATAAAGTGATATGAAAGTATTTCAATTTCTATTGATAACAAAGTCACAAGCACAGCCAATATTACTGTGGTCTTGCCTACATTCAAATGAAAAGAAATGCTAAATTTTGGTTAGGGAAAATCTAGATGTATTCTTTCCCCATCCAAGTTCACCAGCCCACTAAATTCTGTGAACCCCTTGGTACTAAAAATATGGTCTGGGCCAAAAGTCTGGGGTAGTGCTTCTCCAATCACCTGGGTTAAAATGCAGATTCCTATTCAGTGTGTGCACCCCGATATTCTGCATTTGTCACAAGCCCCAGGTAATGCGATGTTCTGGTCCAGGTCACAATGCAGAGAAAAGGTTCTGAGGCTTATCATGGGAGACCCCAACCTGGAGTGGAGGTGAGAGTCAGAGGCACACAGATGGTATTCCCTGACCGTGGGAGTCCCCAGGAATGGCTTGGGGTTTCTGGTTTCATCCTAAAAAGGCATGCTTTGTTTTACCATGTGCTTCAGTATTTAATGACAGAAAGAGAACTTGGACATTCTGAGCGCTGGGTGCCCTCAGTTTCCCAAAGCTACCACGGAATAGCAGCTACTGGTCAGCTAAATCGCTGACCCTTGGCAAGTCCCAGCACTCAAAATGTATGCACAGGTACACATATCCATTCACAGAAAACAGAAATTACTCACAAGTCATAAAAATGACTCACCAAGACTGAAAAGTTGACGCGATGATGCAAAAGGAAAAATGTCACTAAAGTCTCTGAAAGTATTGACGTATGTACGTTTGCCATTTTCCTGAGAGCACAGAAAACATACATAAATTAAAATAATATGTAATATATAAATATACAATAATAATAATATATAAAATATATAACTCTTCTCTAAACTAGGTTTCATTCTTTAGGCAAACTTAGCTGTCACAAAACTCCAGTGCCCCTGTACTTGTACTTATATATCTAATATATAGAAAAATATTAAAACAGTAAGAAAAAGTCCAAGTTAACAAATGTCACTGTTTTTAGCAGTAAAATAGCCAGACGTAAGCAAAATATCAAGAATATTAAACTAATTTTCCTTGTTCCATCCAGAATAGTTGTTTTTTTTTTGCGGTACGCAGGCCTCTCACTGTTGTGGCCTCTCCCGTTGTGGAGCACAGGCTCCGGACGTGCTGGCTCAGCCGCCATGGCTCACGGGCCTAGCCGCTCCACGGCATGTGGGATCTTCCCGGACCGGGGCACGAATCCATGTCCCCTGCATCGGCAGGCGGACTCTCAACCACTGCGCCACCAGGGAAGCCCCAGAATAGTTTTTATGTTTTTGTTTTTTTTTTAAGAAATCCAGAGACCTGGGGCACTGGGCTACATTTCTTCTTTAGCCTCCTTGGAACTCATGGATCCCTTTTGCACCACCTCTCTGCATCCAGCATTCTCAGCTAACCTTAATTCAAAAGCCAGATTGGCACTACCATCAACCTCCCACCACGGGAATCTGGTTCTGTAGAGGAAGAGCAGAAACTGCAAGTTTCAACCCAGCTGCAAGGACTGCCGGGCTGTTCTTAGGGTGCCCTCTGCTGGCCACACATAGAAGCAGAAGTCTTTCCACACTGGTAAAAAGAAAGGGTCATTTAAGGCCAAGTATTTGAAGTGACTGTAAAAGAAAAACATTTAAGTAAGAACCCCATTCCAAGGCATTCTGGCTATTAAAACAAAAGACTGACCATGTTAAGACTTTAGAAAAACACAAAAGCATCTTCCTTTAAGAATTCTAAAAATGAAAATTAGAAAAAAAATTTTTGCAAGAAAGCAAATCTTGGTTTTGTTTGTTTAATATTTATTTATTTTGCTGTGCCGGGTCTTAGCTGCGGCACGCGGGATCTTCGCTGAGGCATGAGGTATCTTTAGTTGGGCATGCAGGTTCTAGTTCCCTGACCAGGGAATGAACCCAGGCTCCCTGCATTTGGAGTGTGACGTCTTAACCACTGGACCACCAGGGAAGTCCCTGTTTTTGTTTTGTCGCTGAAAATGAGTTGATGTTTACATTTTTCAAGTCTTACCACTTTTGGTCCCTGGGTTTCAGAAATGATGTTGATGATGCAAGAGAAGGTGGTTACACAGTTTGGGAGCCCCAAGGTAATACTCTAGAAGCCTTTTAAAAGTAAACTGAGGGCTTCCCTGGTGGCACAGTGGTTGAGAGTCCGCCTGCCGATGCAGGGGACACAGGTTCATGCCCCGGTCCGGGAAGATCCCACATGCCGTGGAGCAGATGGGCCTGTGAGCCATGGCCGCTGAGCCTGCGCGTCCGGAGCCTGTGCTCCGCAACGGGAGAGGCCACAACAGTGAGAGGCCTACATACCAAAAAAAAAAAAAAAAAAAAAAGTAAACTGAAACAGGGGGCAGAGTCAAGATGGCAGAGTAGGAGGACATGGAGTTTTTATCTCCTCACAGGCAGCCTTCCAAGCAAGCACCTACTGGGCACTTGTGGGAGACTTCGGACACCTAAAGGGACGGGAGGAATCCCCATGCAACCAGGTAGGACGTGGAAGGGAAGAAGCAAGGGGAAGAAGGGTGGAGGCAGGATTGGACCAGTGCCCCTGATAGAGGGACTGCAGGAGAAGAGATATTCCCCCACTCAGCAGGGCCCACTCACAGTGAGGGGATCAGCAGGAATGGAGAGGGACCTTTGAGGGATCATGGGATCAGAGGGGAAAGTGGCCAGGATCTCCCTTGCATGCTTAGGCCCCAGCAAGCCTGCTGGGGTCCCAGGCCCAGGTGTCCCCAAAGCCCACTCCGGCCACATGGGTCCTGGGCCTGAGGCCCCCTCAAAGCACCCTCTGGCAATACAAGTCCCAGGCCTGAGCCCCATCCCCACCAAGGCCTCCTCTGGCTCTACAGGTCCAGGAGGGTCAAGCGCTGTCCCCCTTCCAAGGCTCCTCCTGCTGTGCTGGCCCCTGCGGGCATGCCTGTGGAGGCCTGCACCCCAGCTGGCCCGTGCAGGCACGTGTGCTCCAGGCCAGCTTCAGGAGCAGACGCTGGTGAAAGGAATGTGCACAGAGATGGGTTGATGTGCCGGGTCCTGAGGCCTAACTAGAGGTCTTTGAGGGCCTACTGGGGTGGTGGGGGTTGGCTGTGTGTCACCATGGGGGCAAGGACACAGAGCAGAGGCACCAGGGAATGTTTTTTTTCTTATTTTTTTTATTCTTATCTTTTAACTTTTTATTTTATTTTTTGCTATTGTGGTTCTGTTTTGCCTCTTGTTGTTATTTCATTTTCATTTCTATTTTTTCTAATATATTTTTTATTTTTCTAACTTTATTTTTTATTCTTTGTTATCATTCTGCTCTTTTTTGTTTGTTGTTGTTGTTGGTTTTCTTTTGCTGTGCCATGCAGCTTGCAGGGTCTTGGCTCCCAGGTTGGGGGTTGGGCCTGAGCTCCTGTGGTGGGAGTACTGAGTCCAAGCCACTGGACTAACAGCAAACTCAAGGCCCCAGGGAATATTAATCAGTGTGAGGTCTCCCAGAAGTCCTCATCTCAGCACCAAGATCCAGCTCAACCCAACTGCCTGCAAACTCCAGTGCTGGACATCTCAGGCCAAACAACCAGCAAGACAGGAACGCAGCCCCACTCATCAAAAAAAAAGTGAAACGACAAAAAAAATATGTTCTAGATGAAGGAGCAAGGTAAAAACCTATAAGACCAAATAAATGAAGAGGAAATAGGCAATCTACCTGAAAAAGAATTCAGAGTAATGATACTAAAGATGATCCAGAATCTCGGAAATAGAATGGAGGCACAGATTGAGAAGATACAAGAAATGTTTAACAAGAACCTAGAAAAACTAAAGAACAATCAGTGATGAACAACACGATAACTGAAATGAAAAATACAATAGAAGGAATCAATAGCAGAATAACTGAGGCAGAAGAACGAATAACTGAGCTGGAAGATAGAATGGTGGAAATAACTGCCAAGGAGCAGAATAAAGAAAAAAGAATGAAAAGAAATGAGGACAGTCTCAGAGACCTCTGGGACATACTGAATGCACCAACATTCGAATTATAGGGGTCCCAGAAAAAGAAGAGAAAGAGAAAGGGTCTGAGAAAATATTTGAAAAGATTATAGTTGAAAACTTCCCTAACATGGGAAAGGAAATAACCACCCGAGTCCAGGAAGCACAAAGAGTCCCATACAGGTCAAACCAAAAGAGAAACACACTGAGACACATATTAACCAAACTAACAAAAATTAAACTCTAAACTCAAAGAAAAAATATTAAAAGCAGCAAGGGAAAAGCAAACATACAAGGGAATCCCCATAAGATAATGAGCTGATTTTTCAGCAGAAACTCTGCAGGCAAGAAGGGAGTGGCAGGATATATTTAGAGTGTTGAAAGGAAAAAACCTATAACCAAGATTACTCTACCCAGCAAGGATCTCATTCAGATTCGATAGAGAAATAAAAAGCTATACAGACAAGCAAAAGTTAAGAGAATTCAGCACCACCAAACCAGCTTTACAACAAATGCTAAAAGAACTTCTCTAGGTGGAAACACAAGAGAAGGAAAAGATCTACAAGAACAAACACAAAACAATTAAGAAAATGGTAATGGGAAAACACACATTGATAATTACCTTAAATATGAATGGATTAAACACTCCAACCAAAAGGCACAGACTGGCTGAATGGATACAAAAACAAGACCCACATATATGCTGTCTACAAGAGACCGACTTCAGACCTAGGGACACATACAGACTGAAAGTGAGGGGATGGAAAAAGATATTCCATGCAAATGGAAATCAAAAGAAAGGTGAAGTAGCAATACTCATATCAGATAAAATAGACTTTAAAATAAAGGCTGTTACAAGACACAAGGAAGGACACTACATAATGATCAAGGGATCGATCCAAGAAGATATAACAATTGTAAATATTTATGCACCCAACATAGGAGCACCTCAATACATAAGGCAAATGCTAACAGCCATAAAAGGGGAAATCGACAGTAACACAATAATAGTAGGGGACTTTAACACCCCACTTTCACCAATGGACAGATTATTCAGACAGGAAATTAATAAGGAAACACAAGCTTTAAATGACACAACAGACCAGACAGACTTAATTGATACTTATAGGACATCCAAAAGCAGGAGAATATACTTTCTTCTAAAGCACACATGGAACATTCTCTAGGATAGATCACATCTTGGGTCAAAACTCAAGCCTTGGTAAATTTAAGAAAATTGAAATCATATCAAGCATCTTTTCCAACCACAACACTATGAGATTAGATATCAATGACAGGTGTGGACTTCCCTGGTGGCGCAGTGGTTAAGAATCCACCTGCCAATGCAGGAGACACGGGTTCTATCCCTGGTCTGGGAAGATCCCACATGCCGCTGAGCAACTAAGCCCGTGTGCCACAACTACTGAGCCTGCGCTCTGGAGTCTGCGAACCACAACTACTGAGCCTGCAAGCCACAACTACTGAAGTCTGTGTGCCCTAGAGCCCATGCTCCACAACAAGAGAAGCTATCACAATGAGAAGCCCATGCACCACATCAAAGAGTAGCCCCCACTTGCCGCAACTAGAGAAGGCCCGCATGCAGCAGCGAAGATGCAACACACCAAAAATAAAAAATATATACCTAAAAAAAAAAAAGAAAAAAACCAAACACATGGAGGCTAAACAATACACTACTAAATAACCAAGAGATCACTGAAGAAATCGAAAAGGGAATCAAAAATTACCTAGAGAAAAATGACAATGAAAACACAATGACCCAAAACCTATGGCATGCAGCAAAAGCAGTTTTAAGAGGGAAGTTTATAGCAATACAAGCCTACCTCAAGAAACAAGAAAAATCTCAAATAAACAATCTAACCTTACACCCAAAGGAACTAGAGAAAGAAGAACATACAAAACCCAGGGTTAGTACAAGGAAAAAAATCATAAAGATCAGAGCAGAAATAAATGTAATAGAAACAAAGAAAACAATAGCAAAGATCAATAAAATTAAAAGCTGGTTCTTTGAGAAGATAAAATCGATAAGCCATTAGCCAGACTCATCAAGAAAAAGAGTGAGAGGACTCAAATCAATAAAATTAGAAATGAAAAAGGAGAAGTTACAACAGACACTGCAGAAATACAAAGCATCCTAAGAGATTACTACAAGCAACTATATGCCAATAAAATGGACAACCTGGAAGAAATGGACAAATTCTTGGAAAGGTATAACCTTCCAAGACTGAACCAGGAAGAAACAGAAAATATGAACAGACCAATCACAAGTAATGAAATTGGAACTGTGATGAAAAATCTTCCAACAAACAAAAGTCCAGGACCAGATGGCTTCACAGGCAAATTCTATCAAACATTTAGAGAAGAGCTAACACCCATTCTTCTCAAACACTTCCAAAAAAGTGCAGAGGAAGGAACACTCCCAACCTCATTCTACATGGCCACCATCACCCTGATAGCAAAACCAGACAAAGATATCACAAAAAAGAGAAAATTACAGACCAATATCAGTGATGAACATATACACAAAAATGCTAGCAAACAGAATCCAACAACACATTAAAAAGATCATACACCATGATCAACTGGGATTCATCCCTGGGATGCAAGGATTCTTCAATACACACGAATCAATCAGTGTGATACACCATATTAACAAATTGAAGAGTAAAAACCATGTGATCCTCTCAATAGATGCAGAAAAAGCTTTTGACAAAATTCAACACCATTTATGATAAAAACTCTCCAGAAAGTAGGCATAGAGGGAACCTACCTCAACATAATAAAGGCCATATATGACAAACCCACAGCAAACATCATTCTCAATGGTGAAAACCTGAAAGCATTTCCACTAAGATCAGGAACAAGACAAGGATATCCACTCTCACCAATATTATTCAACATGGTTTTGGAAGTTTTAGCCACAGCAATCAGAGAAGAAAAGGAAATAAAAGGAATCCAAATCAGAAAAGATGAAGCAAAGCTGTCACTGTTTGCAGATGACATGATACTATACATAGAAAATCCTAAAGATGCTACCAGAAAACTACTAGAGCTAATCAATGAATTTGGTAAAGTTGCAGGATACAAAATTAATGCACAGAAATCTCTTGCGTTCCTATACACTAACAACAAAAGATTGGAAAGAGAAATTAAGGACACAATTCCATTTACCATTGCAACAAAAAGAATAAAATACCTAGAAATAAAGCTACCCAAGGAAGCAAAAGACCTGTACTCAGAAAACTACAAAATACTGATGAAAGACGTCAAAGATGACACAAACAGATGGAGAGATATATCATGTTCTTGGATTGGAAGTATCAATATTGTGAAAATGAGTACCCTACCCAAAGCAATCTACAGATTCAATGCAATCTCTATCAAATTACCAATGGCATTTTTCACAGAATTAGAACAAAAAATTTTACGATTTGTATGGAAACACAAAAGACCCCAAATAGTCAAAGCTACCTTGAGAAAGAAAAACAGAGCTGGAGGAATATCAGGCTCTCTGATTTCAGACTATACTACAAAGCTACAGTGATCAAAATCCCTACAGTGGTAGCGACTTCCCTGGTGGCACAGTGGTTGAGAATCTTCCTGCCAATGCAGGGGACATGGGATATCCCTGGTCCGGGAAGATCCCACATGCCAGAGAGCAACTAAGTCCGTGCACCACAACTACTGAGCCCGAGTGGTCACAACTACTGAAGCCCGTGTGCCTAGAGCCCATGCTCCACAACAAGAGAAGCCACTGCAATGAGAAGCCCGTGCACCACAACAAAGAGCAATCCCCACTTGCTGCAACTAGAGAAAGCCCACGTGCAGTAACAAAGACCCAATTCAGCCAAAAATAAATAAATAAATTAATTAATTAAAAAAGAAAAGAAAAGAAAAGAAAGACAGTATGGTACTGGCACAAGAAGTATAGATCAATGGAACAGGGTAGAAAGCCCAGAGATAAACCCACGTACCTATGGTCACCTAATCTATGACAAAGGAGGCAAGAAAATACAATGGAGAAAAGACAGCCTCTTCAATAAGTGGTGCTGGGAAAACTGGATAGCTACATGTAAAAGAATGAAATTAGAACACTACCTAACACCATACACAAAAATAAACTCAAAATGGATTAAAGACCTAAATGTAAGACCGGACACTGTATAAAACTCTTAGAGGAAAACATAGGAAGAACACTCAATGACATAAATCACAGCAAGATCTTTTTTGACCCACCTCCTAGAATAATGAAAATAAAAACAAAAATAAACAAATGGGACCTAATGAAACTGAAAAGTTTTTGCACAGCAAAGGAAACCATAAACAAGAGGAAAAGACAATACTCAGAATGGGAGAAAATATTTGCAAACGAAGCAACTGACAAGGGATTAATCTCCAGAATATACAAGCAGCTCATGCAGCTCAATATCAAAAAAACAAACAACCCAATCAAAAAATGGGCAGAAGACCTAAATGGACATTTCACCAAAGAAGACACACAGTTGGCCAAGAGGCACATGAAAAGATGCTCAACATCACTAATTATTAGAGAGATGCAAATCAAAACTACAATGAGGTATCTCCTCATACTAGTCAGAGTGGCCATCATCAAAAAATCTACAAACAATAAATGCTGGAAAGGGTGTAGAGAAAAGGGAACCCTCTTGCACTGTTGGTGGGAATGTAAATTGATACAGCCAGTATGGAGAACAGTATGGAGGTTCCTTAAAAAACTAAAAATAGAACTACCATATGACCCAGCAATCCCCTTACTGGGCATATATCCTAAGAAAACCATAATTCAAGAAAACACATGCACCCCAATGTTCACTGGAGCACTATTTACAAACGCCAGGACTTGGAAGCAACTGAAATACCCATCGACAGATGAATGGATAAAGAAGATGTGGCACATACATACAATGGAATATTACTCAGCCATAAAAAGGAATGAAATTGGGTAATTTGTAGAGATGTGTATGGACCTAGAGACTGTCATACAGAGTGAAATAAGTCAGAAAGAAAAAACAAATATTGTATATTAAGGCATATATGTGGAATCTAGAAACATGGTACAGATGAACGTATCAGCAAAGCAGAAATAGAGACACAGACGTAGAGAACAAACGTATAGACACCAAGGGGGGAAAGGAGGAGTGGGATGAATTGGGAGATTGGGATTGACATATATACATAATTAATTAGATAACTAATGAGAACCTGCTGTATAGCACAGGGAAATCTACTCGGTGCTCTGTGGTGACCTAACGGGCAGGAAATCCAAAAAAGAGGGGATATATGTATACATATAGCTGATTTACTTTGCTGTACAACAGAAACTAACACAACATTGTAAAGCAATTATACCCCAATTTAAAAATAAACTGAAAAAATAAAGAACTCCTACAACTCAACAACAAAAGAACAAACAACCCTATTCAAAACTGGGCAAAGGATTTGAATAGACATTTCTCCAAAGAATATGTACAAATGGCCAACAAGCACATGAGAAGATGCTCAACATCACTAACCATCAGTGAAATGTAAATCAAAACTACAATAAGCGGGCTTCCCTGGTGGTGCAGTGGTTGAGAGTCCACCTGCCGATGCAGGGGACACGGGTTCGTGCCCCGGTCCGGGAGGATCCCACATGCCGCAGAGCGGCTGGGCCTGTGAGCCATGGCCGCTGAGCCTGCGTGTCCGGAGCCTGTGCTCCACAACGGGAGAGGCCACAACAGTGAGAGGCCCGCGTACCGCAAAAAAAAAACTACAATGAGATATCACTTCACATCCATTAGCACACCTACTACTACTACTACCAAAAAAAAAAAAAAAAAAGGAAACAAGTGGTGAGGATGTGGAGAAACTGGAATCCCCGTGCACTGTTGGTGGGAATATAAAATGGTGCACCTGTGGTCCATGTGTTACCGTGAAAAACAAACGATGGGGTTTGGAGAGCTCCCAGTTCATGAACACACTGATGTGCTGGGAGCGGGGCACACCTGGAGGAGTCGTGAAAGCTCCAAACCATTTCCCACATACCTTGTCCTATGCATTTCTTCCCTTTGGCTGTTCCTGAGTTGTATGCTTCATAATAAACTGGCAATAGAGAGTAGAGCACTTCCCTGAGTTCTGTGAGCCATTCTAGCAAATTATTAAACCCGAGGAAGGGGGTGTGGAGACCCCAGATTGATGGTTAGTTGGTCAGAAGCACCATTCACAACCTGGGACTTGGGTTTGGCATCTGAAGTAGGGGGCAGTCTTGGGGAACTAAGCCCTTAACCTGTGGGCTCTGTGCTAACTCTGGGTACTTAGAGTCTGCATTTAATTGTAGGACCCCTAGTTGGTGTCCAAAGAGTTGGAGAATCGCTTAATGTGAGGGAAAGATCCCACACATTTGGCATCAGAAGTCCTCTGTGTATAGAGGAAACAAGTTTCCTTTTACTATCTGAAAGAACGGAAAGCAGGGTCTCAAAGACATATTTGTGCACCCATGTTCATAACAGGATTATACACAAACAACCAAGAGGTAGAAGCAATCCAAGTGTCCACTGACAGACGAATGGATAAACAAAATGCGGTATATCCATATGATGGAATATTATTTAGTCTTAAAAAGGAAAGAAATTTGGACACATGCTGCAACATGGATGAAACTTGATGATATTATCCTAAGCGAAATAAGCCAGCTACTGAAAGATAAATATTGTGGGATTCTACTTTTATGAGGTACCTACAGTAGTCACATTCACAGACAAAGAAAGTAGAATGGTGGTTGCCAGGAGCTGGGGAAAGGGAGGAATGGGGAATTATTGTTTAATGGGTATAGAGTTTCAGTTTTGCAACATGAAAAAGTTCTGGAGATTGGCTACACAACAGTGTGCATATACTTAACACTACTGAAGTGTACACTTAGAAACGGTTAAGATGGTAAATTTTATGTTAGGTGTATTTTACAATTAAAATTTTTTAAATTTTAAAGTAAATTGAAACATGTCAACAGAATCATTCCTTCATTTGCTGCCCTGTCCATCTGGCTCAGCTTCTATAAACTTACAAAGTCAGAGCTGGCAGGGATTTGGAGACATAGTTCCATTTTAAAGATTAAAAAATGGAGGCGACAGTGGCAAGGTGACCTGTGAAGGTCTTGGTATGTTAGCAGTGAAGACAAGACTAGAAAGAAGAGCTCCTGACTGGCCCCCTCCAGACTGGGGCCCTACCCTGCACCACGACCCCAACGGGGACAGTCCGTTTCTTAACAGAGATGATAATAACTCTCATCCAAACCGGGGTTCCTTCCCACACACCACTGGTCTGGGGGGTCAGGCAAGCCCAGGAAAAAAATGTACCTTGGTTAAAGTCCCTATGATCTGAATTTCAAAGCCCCTGAACAAACCTGGAAGGAGAAGAGGAGAGAAATACGACCAACTTAAATGCTGACAGGGCACACTGAGTATTGTTTTTTCCATTGAGTTATTTTGTAATCTTTCCCAACATAAGCCTTGAAAGGAATATTACCCTTCAAGGCAGACTGAATAAATGACCTACTGTTTTTCTGCCTGTCTACAATAATATCACAGTATGAGGTATGCATATAAATTATTTTTTATTTTACTTTGATGATTGGGAAAAGATACCAACATATAAGATCAAATCAAAGCTAGCAAATAACTCTACTGGCAGTTAAGTGGCTGATTTTATTAAAATAAAGACATGTCTGTTTAAACCAAAAAAATGTTGCCGCTGGCACTCTGCTTTGGCTGGGACCTTTGAAATTAAGGCCAAGGTGCAGATAAGCACCCTCACAGCATCGGCCTCCTTTGAAGCACTCGCAGTACCTGGAACAGCACACAGATGTGCGGTCCACGCAAGTGCCTTGGAAACAATCCCTTTCACCAGTGGTTTATTTTGAGAAGATTCACTTTCAGCTGGTAAGGCTTTGCCCGGATACATATCTCAGGGCTGACGATGGCTCCTCAGGCAGCACATGATGTAGATTCTCTTTGCATTTTGCAGACATTCCTGTTGTGCCTTAACCAGGGGTGAGCGCCACAACCAAAACAGCTGGGAATATTCCCTCATTCCCGCCAGTCTGCAAGCCAGTCTGCAATTCTGCCCCAGGTTCTAGCCCTTCAAATCCTGAGGGATGTTTTCTTCGTCCACAGGTTGCTTAGGTTTTAACTGG
Organism: Tursiops truncatus; assembly: GCF_011762595.2. Lineage (NCBI taxonomy): Eukaryota > Metazoa > Chordata > Mammalia > Artiodactyla > Delphinidae > Tursiops > Tursiops truncatus. The sequence goes on along the minus strand of NC_047039.1, from coordinate 28,537,878 downwards.
CTGTTTAAAGTTAAAAAGGAGTATCTCAAGCCCCCTGCCATGCTGAAAGGAGAATAAAAAAGAGTGAAAATAAATTCCATAGATGATACAACCAACAGTTACTGACATCTTTACAAATACAGTCAACTTAATTTTTTTGATAACTTGGCTGTTTGTTTCTTTTTCTTTATTTTATTGAAGTATCGGTGATTTACAATGCAGTCAGCTTAATTTGAAGGGAATTATTGAGCCCCCTGTTTTACTTCCTCAAATTTGTGTATTAATCGATGAGAATTAACCCTCTTATTTACAAATCTGTGGGGGCAGAAAAAGAGCAGATCAAGTCTGATAGAGAAACTTGGAGAAAAAATAAGCCCTTGGTTATTACTTGAATAAACTATACAGTATTATCCTAAAATAGTGTCCCACCTCTGAGACCCCAAAATGCCTTTCAAAAGTATCTTAGTCACTCCTCCCAATATCCTTAGCACATGGTGCTTCAATGGAGCACAGATTTAGTGAGACCCATTCACAAAAGGAAGACACACAACTTAAGGGCTTTTCTGAGAGGGGGAAACAGAAAATTAGATCTCAACCCTTTGAATTTTCATTACATGGCCCCATGGTCCACATGAAAGAGTATGTCATAAAAAGAGATGAACTGAATGATTTAAGTGAATTTTATCCTAGAAATTGTAAAGTCAAAACACCTCCTGCTCTTTCACTTATAACAGATTAATCAGGCTTTTAAAAATTCATATTTTACTAAAATGAGTTCATTTAAAAATCCCACTTACCAAATATTTAACCCCACAAAGTTTAATACAGAGAAAATGTAGTCTCCACCTACTAACATTCCAATGTAGGCAACGGATACGTTCTGCAGAAAAAGAGAGGATTAATGATTTTAAAAGTAAAGGCTTTAGGGGGAAAACTCATATATATAGTGAAACCTGAAACTAAATATTTTAGTTACTTTTCAAAGAGACTCGCATATAGCAGGGGTTCATGGAATATTGAGTAAGTGGATAAAAACCATTACATACGGCTTTATAAAGAAAATGAAATAAACTACAGCACCATAATCACAGAAACTGCATTATCCATACCCTCTTCCAGTTAATACATAGGAAGAAGATGTAAGAGTTGGGTTGTAATCAGCTTTCCAGATTTCATCTCTTTACCATCATTGGGTAGTGAATTTTAATCATATTAGTCCTAAACTTGAACAAACTAAGACATCTGATAAATTACAAGCAGTACTCTGTCCAGTGTATTCTCAGAGGCCCTTGGGCAGCCAACAGAGAAGTCACCTGTTGAAGCACTCACTCACGGTAGGAGTTCACGTGAACAGAAACACAAAGCAACTGCAGAACAGAATTTAGAACACCTCCACCCTCCTATTCATTAGCGTGTGTTCAAATGCATGTACACACACGCAGCATACACACCAGTCCCAGAGTTAATCACCTTATAATTGAGCATAGATCTAGGCCGAAAACAGTTCTTCACAAGAATTCCCTTTCTTAGTCAGCAAGGTTCTCCCAGAAAACCAAACTGTAGATCACAAGGTATCTTAGCACAGAAATTTGGTATTTTTTTCAGCTATTTCACTTGGTTTTCCCAGACCATCCCTTCCCACCATTCCCAATTTAAGTCATAATTTGTCTCTTCCTTTTAAATGAGCAAGTCTTCCCTCTTTTTGTGGATTAGGAGATTAGAAGACGTAAGGAGGGGTTACCCAGGCACAGCTGAAAATTTCACAAGCCTCCTTTCTTACTACAGCACGGATAATAACAACAATAAAATCAAACAGTCAACTCCCCAATTTGGTTGTGCATTTCAAGGCTTCAACCACTTACCTTGATGGCTCCAACCACCGCCGTCGTCAGGGCCGAATTGTAATAGCTGCACAAAAGTGTGGAGTACATCAACAGAAACCTGGGGCAACGGAGAAAACACTTGAGTGTGCCTTACTGGTCTGGGTAATAAACAGATTAAGAAGAGCCAGTAAGTGACCCACACAGGCATTTTAAACAAATAAAAAAGAAAAACACACCATAAAGATTTAAAATTACCTACATCTTAAAACATCTCAATAATTCGATATTTTCAGCAAAATGGTCCAGTCGTGCATTAGCCAAACTGTCTACCTTAGATGTCCTTTTCATTTTGTCTGTGCATTTTCCATCAGTGTTTCCACAAAAAGGGGATAAGGACAATGAGTTTTTTTAAATGATCTGAAATCTTTCGTTTAACAGATGTTACAACAGTGGGTTTCAATCCTCTCTGTGCATCAGAATCACCTGGTGCACTTTTAACACCATGATGCCCGGCAGAGGGTCTCCAACTGGTTTGAGGTGGGGACCCAGCCATATGCCATATCAAAGCTCTATAGATGATTCTAATGTGCAGCCAGTTCTGAGAACCACTGGTGTTAGCAGGGAAAACCAGCAGAATGATTGCTAGCTTTGGACAAAGAAGATTTAAATAATGGATTCCACATGCCAGTGGTACTCCTGTACCTTATTACTAAAGTTAATCTGACAGGCATTCAACACGGACCAGTATATTGGCACTTGTCAACAAAATGACTACAGAATCATGACCAAACACCAGATAAGAAAATATACGTATACACAGGAATGTAGAATTCAATCAGAGATAAAGAAATATATTCATTTCACTCAAGTAGTAATGAAAATTAGCTGTAACCTAGGTGAGGTGCAAAATTTCATCCACTGGAATCAGGTGATTAAATGTTGAAAGAGGTTACAATAAAAACTGGTTGAGAATGAGACTGGAAAGATACTGAGAGAGCGTAAGATGTATTGGATTTTAAAGCTAAACACCAGTTAGAAGGCATGAGCTTGGGAATTGTACTCTAAGAAAGGGCTCAGCCCCTAAGCATTAGGGAGACTCCCCCTGGGGCAATTTAGCACCCAGTCGCAGGTCCAGGCCCAAACTTCTGATTGTTAATAACAGAATCTAGATCACAAACAGTAACCGTTTTTGTCCTGAGTATGTTCATCACCCGGGATGATAGAGAAAAAATATTAGCGATGACATACATCAAGCTGAGGAATAAACTCAATTACAAACAAATTCTGTAATCTTCAAAATAATGTCTGTCTTTGTTATTAAGGTAATTACAACAATTTGGCAAGTTAGAGACTCCAACATCCTGGTCTTTGTGGCTTGTATTTAAAATGTGCAATTGATATTAAATTTGCAATTTTCACTTGAATGGGGTAAGAAAATCTAAGTCTGTACACAGTATTCAAATGTTTAAAAGAAGCTGATTTACCACATTGCCAAGTTTGGTTTATTAGATTTCAAAGAGTTGCTAGGCTTGTAAAGCAACCTGGCCCATCAGCTTCTCTAGGGCCTTATTAAGGCTTGGAATTGCTGGAAAAATCAGGTAAATTACATTTGTAAATCACATTTTAAATGTTTAACTTTTTTTAATTCACTAAGTTGTAAACAAGACTGATTTACAGTAAATTACTTAGGAGATTTCAATCAGTTAAACTTGGGTTAACAAACCATTAATCAAATAATGAAAGTAAATATTCTTATGTTAGTATAAAAATTACTAGCTTTATAAATAGAGCAAGAATATTTATAAATTGGCTTAAGAAAATCTAAGTTTTTTTAAATTTTTACAATTTTAATAAATTCAACATTAATTCAGAGTCCCAGGGAACTATAAATAATCCAACTTATGCGTAAAATGAAAAGATTAAAAAACTCAACCTGGTGTTACTTGGTGCCTGCCCTGCTGGGCCTGGGTAGTAAGAGTATATAAACCCACAGCATCTGCCCTGAAGGAGCTAAGAGTCTAATAAAATAACAGAGATCACAACTCCCAGGAGGGGCCCAACCCAATTTCCAGGACACAGAAAAGCTTCCGGCAGGCTTCCTAAACTGGAGCGCAGCCTTAAACTTAGACAGTCATGAATATCCTTTATGTCCTATTTTTGCTTAAAATTTCCTACTCCAGGGTTTCCAATCATGCAATGTTTTGTTCATTCCACATTTTAGCGAAACCACCTTGGCCAATATCCATCTAGCATGAGTGTGGGCCACTAGGACACTCACCCACCAGCTGGGCTGAGCGAGGGGAGGAGTCCCTGTCTCCAGCCTCCTGGGGGAGTTTGAATTAGCGGCAGTCCTCCTAAGTGACAGATGGCATCTGACACAGGAACAGCCACTTTCTGCAGACAGAAAGGCTGCACTTCTTAGTATACCACCTGGGTGTCCCCAGAGAGGGTAACTATAAAATGACGAGGATCAAAGGAGTGTATTAAAACTTTTTCTAAGAAACATGATTTCTATACGCAAATATGCACCTACACTGTCCTTTGGCTAAGACCAAGGTTCTGAATTAAAAGACCCTCCATTAACTCAATGCAAAGGAAACCACTTTTAACACCAAAAATGTCAACCTCCACATGACAGTTTTGATTTTAGCATCTGTGAATTAATAAAATGTAAAGATATTTAAAAGCACTGCTGAATTCTCAGTACATTTCTGCCATTACGTACGTATAAAATCGTACTTATCATCTGTGTACATTTGAAAACTAATGGCACATACAAAAGATACACATTTATTCAGACAACAGATACCAGCTGGTGTTTTGGCTTGTAGGGCCCCAAGGGATGGAGGTACCCATGTGAAAACCCCTGAACCAGAACCCTTGCTCAAAGGTTTCTTCCTGTTTCTGAAAAATAACACAAAAAATAACTGATTAACCCAAAGTTGGACGGCACACTCGTGGGAGTCACAGGCAGAACTCAAATGGCCTTGTTTACAACTTGTTGCTGGTTACCATTCCATGTACATGCATACAAAGAAGTCCAACACAAATGTTCAAATAATAAAATGTGACTTTTACACTCCTTCCACCAACCACAATTGTACCCAAGCACATTACTCTCTTATTTCAGATTTCAAAGAATTTCAAGTAATCTCATCTTGCCCATCTCTGGTAAGAACTCTCTCCTACCCCAGACCTCAGTGGTGTGCCAGGGAAGCCAAAGTCATGGGATAAATATGATCTATTTTCCTGGAGCATCGATTTTACGCTACAATGTGGTTTGTTGGGAAATGATGGAAATATCTACACTCTTTGAAGGTTCTGTCACTCCTGTGTCCAAGCAATCAGCAGAATCCTATTTTGTCTTGGACCCTACATCTTGGCAGGATCAGTGAAGGTTCAAAGAATAGAACATTTTTTATGCTGTGAGTAGGGAAAATTGATACATTTGTGTTTCTATTAAGGAATATATTACTGCTTCAGTGAGATCAAAGAGGCTGCTACTAGGGCAGAAACAGATTAGGATAATTGCCTCCAGGGCTTAGGGGCTGGTGCCAGATGCTGGTGTGAATGAACCAGAACCTGTCACTTCTCGGCAAGATTAAAAAGAACAGCAGAACTAGCTTTTTAAAATCTAGTTTGTCAACTTACATTTCAGTCTTATTTTACCTCTACCTGCATTAAATTATCGTGGCTCCCACAATCCAGTCTACCTGCCTGATGCAATTTCACTTCATCATATGCTTTATTTACAAACTCTTGATTACAAATAGCATTTCTTAAAGCTGAATCATTCACCATGACTCAGAAGAAAAGTCTGCTCTTTTCACCATTCCACTGGCTTCTTAACATACAGTTCTAAAGTGTTATAGTTTTTAAATTATATTTTCAACTCCGGATAGAGGGTTGGTGGTCAGAGAAAGCAAGTTTGAAATGCAAACTTGAAAGCAGTGAAAATAAGAAAGAAGCTGAGAGAGAGTTCTCTGGAGTCAAAGGTCGGAACACGCACATGTTAGTCCTGAGGCTCCTTGAGCATGAACCGAAGAGAAGGGACAGCCAGTTCCAGTTGTTCTGAAAAGCAAGGGTATGCTCAGAAGCTTACAATGGTTTCTATTACTGCAAAGAAGCAAGTGACCTAATCATCGTGTCCTCTGAGTGAGAAACTGTAAGAAAGCAGGATTCTGAAAAATTCACCATGCCAAAATGGAAGTTTCCTTCTAGAGCAGTTTCAGAATTAAAACATGGTGGTTGAAGATGAAGCAGACATAACAGAAGAAAAACTATTGAAGTCATGGGCCATAGGCAGAACCAAATCTGTCTGGGGTGAAAAAGGACAGCCAAACTGAACAGGCTGGGCTCAGAAATAGAAATATTAACAACAAAAACAATAGTTAACACTTACTGAACATTTTCTATATGTCCACACTAAGGGCTCTTTACTCATTCAATCCACATAACCTTATAAATTAGCTACATTACATCACTGTTCCCATTTTAAAGATAAGGAAATTGAGGCTCAGAGAGGGTAAATAACTTGTCCAAGGACCCAGAGCTAAAAAGTGGCAAAGCCAGGATTCAAATCTAGGCCATCTGATTCCAGAGTACAGGCACCTGTTAGAATGATGCCATGATTTTAGTGTCCTCAAAAGACCCACTTAAAAAACTGAGACCTACCTAGGTTTTACCCTTAAAGTTGTAGAATCTGAAATATTAATGTTTTCATCATTTACTGATTTATTTTTAATTACTATGCCTTTATGACATTTTTACATGCAAAATGACTACTGATAAAATACTAACAACTTTTATCAAGAGAGTATTTGTTTTCTAGGAAGCACATTATTAATTGGAAAAAAAGGCATGTAGTTGTAGATCAATAGGGTCAAGATTCTGACAAAGAAGCCCCAGAAGTGCCAGCTCAAGCACTGCCCACCCCACCACTCACTGCAGACAGCTGACGTCAAAGGGTTTACTTCTTGGGACTTCCCTGGTGGCACAGTAGTTAAGAATCCACCTGCCAATACAGGGGGCACAGGTTCGAGCCCTGGTCCAGGAAGATCCCACATGCCGTGGAGCAACTAAGCCCATGTGCCACAACTACTGAGACTGCGTGCCACAACTACTGAGGCCCGCGTGCTCTAGGGCCCGCATGCTGCAACTACCGAAACCCACGTGCCTAGAGCCCGTGCTCTGCAACAAGAGAAGCTACCACAATGAGAAGCCCACGCATCACAATGAAGGGTAGCTCCCACTCACCACAACTAGAGAAAGCCCGCACATAGCAAAGAAGACCCAATGCAGCCAAAAATAAAATTTTTAAAAATAATAAAAAAAAAAAGGTTTACTTCTTGATTTCCTTCATGGAATGGGTAAATAGTAAAGTGCAAGTGAAAAAAACAGACAAAACAAAACAAAAATATTATCAAGTTTATAATGACATGAGATAAAACTAAAACTTGGCTCTGCTGTTCACAGGTGAACATGGGCTTAGGCAAGGAAACATGCTGGTCTGAGTTTGTGTGATATGGGTTGACTTTTTTTTAATTGTAATGGGGGGAAAAGGATGATTTCACCAAGGGTAACTCACAAACACAGCTTAGTAGATTTTTTTCAAAGTTACATGTTCTCAGTCAACAACTGGGAAAACTACAAATATCTTACTACACTTAGGCATCCAACAATGGCTGCCTAAGTACTGACAGCACTTAGTACTCACCCACTGCCAAACAACCAATGCCTGAAAGAACACATTATTTGAGAGACTATTGGTTTTGAAAGAGGCACAAGAGATTGCCTAATATCCCCCCTTTGGAAAAGGGAGAAACTGGGTACAGAGTGATAAGGGGATTTGAGCCAGGCAGGCATCAGAGCAGCGGACAATAGGTACAGGATCAGGGTGCTTCAGGGCAGAGGCCATTGCAAAACAGCACTGTCTGTAAACTGAGCCCTGGGCCAAACCCCAAGTGAGAAGGGACACTAGCCCACTGAGGCCAGACCCTCAAAAAGGCCAGAGTGGTCCAGGTCAGGGGCACACCTGGCTACCAACTAGACTAAAAACAATTTGTCCCTGCAGGAAAGTTTCTCAAATTCCAATTTTCAGTCCACAGGACTGATTAAGATTAAATAATATGCTCACAGGTCACCAAATACACAAGAAAGCAAACCATAATGATACTCACAAACTACATATTTAGTCAACCAACGACATATTCAGATTCTCAAGAACTGCAGATATTGGAATCATCAGATGCAGAATACAGAATAGCTATGTGTGTAATATCTAAAGAAATAAAAGGTACAGTCTCAAAGATGACCCACAAAAGAATGTTAAGAATGAACAGACAAGTTTGAAAACAAACTGTGGAACTTTTACAAATAAAGTAAAAATTGTTAAAATCAAAAACTCCAGCAGGGAGGGGCAAGATAGGGGTAGGGGATTAAGAGGTACAAAGTACTATGTATAAAATAAGTAAGGTACAAGGATATACAGTACAACACAGGGCATATAACCAATATTTTATAATAACTCTAAATGGAATATAACCTTTAAAAACTGTGAATCACTATGTGGTATACCTGAAACACATAATACTGTACATCAGCTATACCTCAATAAAAAATAAATTTAAAAAAATCTCCAAGAAACAGGTTAAACATTAAATCAGACACAGCTAAAGAGAGAATTACTGAACTTGAGGATATACATAAAAATACTTTTACTGATGTGATTACGTTACTGCAACTAAGATCAAGTTTAAGAATTGAAGAGTGTTGATCAAAGACTCATGAATTGTCTTAGTTCATTTACACACAATGAAAATTACAGTACTAGTAATGTAAAAAAATAAGGGGGAATTCATCTTTCTTCACAGGAAAAATCTTTTGACAAATAATTCCAAGACAGTCATTCAAAGACCCTTTCTTATGGGATAAGACACAGGTGCTTGTGTATACATGGAGCCCAGTCCAGGAAGGATACTCCAAACAGCAGTTGCTTCTGGAGAGGAAAACTGCAGTGTCACAAGGCAGGGAAGAAGGGAAGGTGGCTTATGTTCCCTATGCATCCTTTTGCAGCTTTTGTATTATTTACTAGTTGTATGTATTATCTATTTATGAAAAGGACTTTACAAGTTTGGGGAACATATAAAAAGACAAACTGCATGGCCACTCAACAGGAAGCTAAACCTAAGGGAAATTTTAAGAACAAAAGCCTAAAATTATTGGGCAATATAATGGCCTGGGCATCTCTCCTCAGAAAACACCCTGAATATAACAGGTACAACACTACAGAAAATGGTTATTTCCAAATATTTATGTGAGGTGAGAACCTTGGGAACCTTGGGACATTGTGACAAAGACAAAAAACACATTTGAATTTGATAGGGCTGCTGATTTTATTTCAAACTAACTTTCAGAAATCAATATGCAACATCATATTTTGGAGGTCACATTTAGCATGGGTCCCAATCCACTCCTCTGCTGCAGTGCTACTTTTCAGTAGAAGTTGGAGAAGCAAAAAGGGATTTTGACAGAGCAGACGGAATGTATATTTTGATTTGACTTGTTAAGAGATACCACAGACCAAAGCTTCTTCTTATCTATGGCTTCTTACCCCAAAAAACAGGAAAGAAGAAACTGTATGATAAATAGAACATTCTTCCATTGGTTGAATTCAGTAGCCTATTATCAAAAAGAAAGAAAACTGATGGTTAGATTAATAATACTGGTTTTACCAGTGTGTACACTCTAGTACAAATTCCAGTTTCGCAAACAGAAAATACAGTTTCAAAAATCCTGGGTAATACTAGCTGTGTGGCATTGGGCTAATTATTTTTCCTCCCTGAACCTCAGGCTCATTTTACAAATGGGGATTATTTTTTTAAAAACTTCCTCAGAAGGTCAGTGTGAGGATTTAATGAAATTGTTTAGAAACTTACAGGTGGCAAGAGCAAAATGACAGCTATTATTGCTATGGCTATCGTTAAATCTTTACTAATTTGTAGTCATAAGATCAGCGTTGTGTTTTTAATAAATAATATTAAAAGAAAGCTTATTATAAATTTAATAATGCTGGCAAGACTAAGAAAACTTAAAGTTCATAAACTGTTTTCAAGAATTTGCACAAGAGGAAAAAAAAAGGGAATTCCCTGGCGGTCCAGTGGTTAGGACACAGAGCTTTCACTGCCAGGGCCCAGTTCCATCCCTGGTTGGGGAACTAAGAGCAGCCAAAAAAAAAAAAAAAAAAAGAATTTGCAAATGCTTAGGAAGTATCATGAACAAATAAACTATTGTGTGCTATTTACAAAGCAATCAAGTAATTGGGGTAGAGGAGCTGGTAGACAGAGAAGTTTAAGACAGCTTCTGCTCTTAGGTGAGAAAATAAAAACCCTTTTCAGGTAACAATAAAAAGGAGTATTTTATTCATGATTTGTCCCTTGCCTGCGTCCAAAAATGACTTTACGGTGACTCAAGACTATATGTAAGTACATGCTGAATAACATGATTAAATATAAATTCTATTCACTTTCTATTAAGCAATACTTTGTTAGCCAAGTTTTAGTAACTTTGTAGATTTAAAACTATTTAAATCTTTCTTAAGTTTATAGTTCAAATTTTTAAACCAATTAAAATGGAATTCTCTTCTCTGATTACACTTTACTGTCACTGTTTCATTAGTAACATTTTGACCACCTCTTATGAAAAAATACACATTAAATGTTGATAACTGCCAAACATGGTTGATGGGTACATGGGATTTGTTATACTATTCTCTTTCCTTCTGAACAGGTTTGAAAGTTTTCATAATAAAACTTTCTTTTTAACACTTACTTGTGAAATAAAAAATATAATAAATATAAATCTGTCTTACTGGCAAGCCCCAAGCTGATCAAAGGGTCATAAAACATCCAGGACAGTTTATACCAAGACAGTCAAAGAACAAAACTAAACAGAAACTTATGGAAAACATTCTGTGTCTGAAAAATTAAATAAGATTGTGAATAAGAGAAAAGCATATGCCCCAAATTTCAAACCAAAGGTAGGAAAACACTTATTTACTCAAAGAACTGGGAGTATTTATGAAAACGGTATACAAAAACTATATATTCTTGATACCACATAAACCATTGAGAGCTATGTAGTAATTTTCATAAAAATACTTGGATTCATTGCCAGCCTAAATTTTGATAGATTTTAGTTTTATTTTGTTTCTTTAATAATCATGAGGCTCTGCTGGTGGCATTTTAAAAAGTCATGTGGCATGACATTTATTTGAAAACATAAGCCTGGAGGGGTGGGATAGGGAGGGTGGGAGGGAGGGAGACGCAAGAGGGAAGAGATATGGGAACATATGTATATGTATAACTGATTCACTTTGTTATAAAGCAGAAACTAACACACCATTGTAAAGCAATTATACCCCAATAAAGATGTTAAAAAAAAAAAGAAAACATAGAAAATAAAGATGAGTAACAATATTAAGTACTTCCTTCTTTAGACTCACTATTGCTATGAAAATATGTTGGAGTGTGAATCTTTTTCATTTTTCATTAATGTGTTTTTTAATCAGAAAAAAGTCCTATTATTTATCCCTATTCATCAACTGCAACACACTAAATGTACCTTGAACTTATTGCAATGATTCAAATAACTAAAGAAAGTTCACCCACTATTTTCCAGGGACCTAATTTGTTAACAAGAGGAGCTGGCATTACTGACTTTGTCAATCACAGATAGAATCAAGGTGCTATTACCAGATCTGCTGACTGTGTTAAGTCGATGACTGTAAGTCCAAGGTCCAAGAGTGAACCCCCAGTACAGTGAGTCACACACACGAGTCTTAACACAATCTCTGACCCCCTACAGTCAACCGGGAATAATGACTCATCAAAGTACTCCTTCCATTAACAAGAGAAGTTAACCTTTCACTCGAATTCCTCAATTAACTTTCAATACAATCAAACCAAACTTGGCAAATAAAATGCAATTTTATATTGCAGACTAACACACCTAATTATGTAAGTTCACTACTTTTTTGTATTTGGTTCACAGTCTAAAATGGATTCAGCCATGGTTAAAAGTGACCAACTGGAAGAAATTCATAGTGATTCGATGAACACAGAGCAAAACAACATTAGTAGTGAAAAATCTTACTATTTTTTCCTACAGAGTTTTAAAAATTACTGATTACAGTGTTATCTCTTTTGGCATCTCTTATCATATAATAATTTTAAATTAGAGCCAAATTTTTAACTTTATGGTTTTCGTATCTTTGTCATCTTATAGAAAGCCTTCTCTTACAGTCTCTTACAGAAAATAAATATATTTTTCTGATTATAATTTTTCTTATAAACTTTTAAATTAAATCCATATATTTAGCTCTGATCCATCTGGAATTTCAGTGAATAGTTATCATTGCTGGGGCTCTCAGGTAACTATAGTAACTTCTGTTTGAAATCTTAAGAGACTGATCAAATGGAAGAGGCTAGATGGGTAAATACTGAGATATTCCAGCATCGAAAGCCAGAATAGGAGCATAATATTCTCCTAGAACACCAGGATTGAATAAGTTAAGGTAAATGTTAGGCCTCTTATACTTTCTAAGCTATAAGTGATAGGTTATAGTTTTTATCATATGTGAAGGAAAGAAACAAACACTTTTCATATACTGATACAAATTAAAAAATTGAGGGGCTTCCCTGGTGGTGCAGTGGTTGGGAATCTGCCTGACAATGCAGGGGACACAGGTTCGAGCCCTGGTCCGGGAAGATCCCACATGCCACAGAGCAACTAAGCCCATGCACCACAACTACTGAGCCTGTGCTCTGGAGCCTGTGAGCCACAACTACTGAAGCCTGTGTGCCACAGCTACTGAAGCCCATGAGCCAAGAGCCAGTGCTCCGCAACAAGAGAAGCCACCGCAATGAGAAGCCTGCACACTGCAAGGAAGAATAGCCCCCGCTCACCGCAACTAGAGAAAGCCTGTGCGCAGCAACAAAGACCCAACGCAGCCAAAAATAAATAAATAAAATTTTTTTTTTTAAATTGAGATTACAGCAGATGATGTGTTTCTAGAGCCAGACAGCCTCCTGGATCTATCACTTACTGTCTTTGGAAAGTTTTTTAAACACTGTGCCCTAGATTCCTTGTCTATAAAATGGGGATAATAATAGTACCTTCTCCTCAAGCTACTGTGGGAATGCAACGAGACAGTTCATGTAGAATACTTCAAACAACGTCTGATAGAATAATTCCTCAACAATTATTAGCTATTTTTACTATTACTTGAGAAAGTATAATAATTCTGCATGGCAATCATTACAAGCAGATGGCAACTTCTGAAAGCACCATGCTATAAGTTTGTAAGTCAACGATCTAAATGTGGAAATACATATTCCTATTGAAATGCTGTTATAAATTATTAACATAATACATGTAGTCTATTTTCAAAAGGTACCTAAAATTCAGTTTCTGGTCACTACGCCATTTATAACATTGTTCCCATAGGGAAATGTGCTTTTAGTTTCAATCAGGTGTTCTAAGAGTTCCTAGAAGTTTCTAGATTTCTATTTCTAGAAATAAATATATATCTGAAAGGCTATAAAGTACCAGAATCTCAGAACAGATAAACTCCAGAGACTCAAAAGAAAAACTCATTTTTATGATAATGAAAAGAGACAAGCTGGTAGGACGTTGAGGGCTCATAATTTCACCTTGTTTATGTAATGCTGCTGACACTAAATTGGTTTAATTGATGGTAGCTGAAAAATAAATAATGTGCTTTTAGATATTCTGCCCTGTTCATCATTGCTAGAGGTATACGGGGTGCTTGCTTTAACTTCCAATATTCTGAACTAACAGTGAGGCCCAGGTTCACACACTGAGACCCCTTTAATCAAAACTGGGGTTTCTTGGTAGTTTTCAATATAAATATATGGAAATGGATGTTTACCCCTGGGGACATTGCTGCTAAGCCGATCAACCTTTCTCTTGTTCTGAGAAAGGAATTGTACAAGGGAGAAGGTATAGTTCTGAGAAAGAACAACGAGCCCTGACATTCACCCCAGGAGGCCCCGGAATCTGAAAGCTTCTAAAGTCATTCAAACCCCTAAAAGGTGACAAATGGGATTGACGCTCAACCCGTGTGCACCACACAACCATGCTGACTGTTAAATACAGAAATGCTGTCAACGTCTGCCGCTGGGGTGGGGGCAACGGTGGGGGACTGTGAACCCCACCCCCGGCCCAGCAACAACAACAGGGTTAATGAAGGTTAATGCCCAGCCCATGGTGTGGAGGGGGACGTCTGTGGGAGAGGCCAGAGGCCACACTAGACCAGGATTTTGCCCAGCGCACCTCGTTTCTCACATGAACTTAAAGTGGTTTGTCTGGTAATTTTCTGAGCCCGCACATTTCAAGGTAGCCATGCGGATGTTATGGGGTGAACATTCACTCTTCCTAAGAGATACCCACCCCCCAACTGGGCCTCCCATCCTTCTACTAACTTATCATTTTATTTGTCTTTGACAGGTGTACAGCAGATAAGGTGAACAGGGCAAATACCAAAAGAACAAAACCTTCTCAAAATTCAAATGTAGATCCTGGAATATTTAGAGGCAAATGCCATGATGTCTGGGATTTACTTTAAAATATTCCGGGGGTGGCGGGGGGGGTGAAGTGAGAGCAGATGAGGATAGATGAAATAAGAAGGGTGAAATGCCAAAAAGTATTGAAGTTGTGTGATAGGTACATGAGAGTTCATTAAATTATTCTATTTTGTGTGTATTTTTCCAAATGTCCATAACAAGGGTAATAAATAAGTAAATCCATTTTTTAAAACTATCAAAATCCCCTTCAAAGTTAACTAGCTTTCTCAGGATCCCCATGCCAACAAAGGGGAAAGGGAGACTCAAACTCAGATTTTTGTTGTTGTTTTGCAAAATGCTTCAAGACCAGAGTTTTTTTGACTACTTCCTGCTACTCCCCACAGTTCTAAAGATAAATGCCGAGAAAAGGAAAGTGTCAAAGGTATTACTGGGCGTACCAAACATCTTGCTTTCGGAAATCCTAGTTACCTTTATACACTTTTTATTTCAGTAAGTACCACAGGTTAAATATTAAAATTTTAAACACTGCTAAGTAAGAATGAATGACTGTCATCAGCTCACCTGTCGAAGGTCTCCGGTAGAGACACTAATGATAAGAGTTGGGATAATCATGAAGCAGGCATTGTAGAAAAGCACTCCATATTTCCCTAACTCCTGCAAAAACCAAGAAAACTCCACTCAATTTCAGAAATATGAAGCATCAGACTTCCTGGAGCCATTTATTTTATTTTATTTTCCCCTGAAGCTAATTATACAACCATGTACTTATGCAGAGTTAGAACATGCATTCTGACCAGCTCTGTATTGGAATATTTTCAGCAAATTTCTGATGTAAAATGCTTCATTTCAAGTGTACCGTGATTTCCAAAAAAAAATTTGCTTTATCCAAAAAATGACAGATAAAGTGGATGGACATGGATGGACTCCGAGGTTCCATCCATCTCTGACATTCTAATTGTTCTTTTTTTAAAAGCATGCTATTCAAAATGGGAAATGTGGAACAAAGTAAACAGCATTAACAATATTAATATAAACAGAAGTCCTTAAAAACATCTGCTCTTTCTATTAAGGAACAGCAGGGTTAAAACACCAGGTATCTTGTTTTCCAAGCTTGCATAAATTTAATTTTCGTTAGAGGCTACATCCGCCACTTTCCATACAGGGTGACATACTGTGATTCTCAAAAGACAGCAAAACCAGTTTTGTAAAACTGCCACCATTAAAAACCAAATGGTAGTGCAGAAAAATACAGCGCAGATAAAAAACAGCTCATAGGAATAAGCCTGTCCATCAGAGAGAACACCCTCACTCAACACAAAGAACTTGGAACAAAGAAACATATGCCTGGCCCATCCTCCAGAGCTTCCTGCACAGCCTGGGGTGGGGGTGGGGGGGCGTGGTGAGGGCTGGGAGCTCTGACCTGAGGGCAGACACAAGGAAGGAGAGCTCATACGCCCACCCGGCCCTCGTGACAGGACCTTATAAATTATCCATTCCAATCATCTCATTCCACAGATGAGGAAACTGAGGTTTGGAGAAGTGAAGGTTCCAGGTCACAATAACCAGTCAGCAGCAAAACTTGAATCTGTAACCCACATCTCCAGACTCTCAAACTACAGCTGCTTTCAGAATACTCCTGACTTCCCATTGGTCACTGATGATGATGGTAAAAAAACTTCTTCTAATTTTAATTTGCCTTTCAAAATAATCCCCTTTCTATATAGTATTCTGACTTTGCATCTAAAATAGTGCCCATTTTTCCCTTCCTACCTAATTTTCACCCAAACTTTGCAAGACAAGGAGTAACAAGAACCTATGCAGACAAGATAATTAAAAAGAAATTAGTAATCTGTAGATCATAACATGTAAATTAAATTACATGTCATCTTTACAAGTTCATTTTTTCATGTAATTTCAGTGGCCAGATGACAAAGCCTAAAAGCTAAAGGAGTGAAGATCTGGTACCTTTGGGTCCATTTTCTGTTTGGTATAAACACCATTCGCTGCTGTGAAGATATCATTCAGGAATACAAAAATATAGCCTTCCAAGTTAAAAGCAAGGTCAGAACTGGTAGGGAGAACACAGAGGAGTATGATTATTCAGAAACTCACAACTTGGCCTCAGACACTCTGTTTCATCTTTCCTAATCAAATCCATTTGTGATGCTAGTAACTACCTTTTCTCTGGCATATATTCCCCCTGTATGGTGATGAATGGTTAATTCTTCTGCCCTGTCCCCAGACAAAAACAAAACCAGGCCTTCAGGAGGCTTAAACTTAATCACAACCGCTTAAAACCAGAGGGACATTAACCATCTTCCTTTGACTGCAAAGCCATTCTTTTGCTAACTGATAAAGAGGAATGATTTGTTCAACCCACCTGTGGCTTATTGTAGTAAATAGGGCCTTCCCCAGAGTACAGCCCTCTGGGGACAGCTGAGCAGTGACATGGTAAAGGGGTCAAATGAGGAACTGACACCTCCATCTGGTCCCCACTCACGTCATCCACTAGCACCCCCACTAGCCTGTCCATCAAAAAGGCAAGGCAGGGATCCATTCCTTCTCTGCAACTCCTCTAAGGCCCCTTTCTTCCCATTCTTTGAAGCATCTTCTCTTCAATTTCCATTTTAAATAAATAACACTAGTATAAAAATGTTTGGGGGGAATATGGCAAAGGGAGGAGAGAGTGAACAACAGCTAAGCCCAGATGTGATGCATTCACCTGCACTTGACCTTGCAAACAGTACCACACCCATGTCCAAATTCATAAGTATATATTGTCAAGAAGGTTTCCTTTACCCTCTTTGGGTCAGTGTCTGGGGGCCTGTGAATTTAACTGACAACAGACAGAATAACGGGGGAAAAAATACAAATTGTTTTAAATATTTTACATGCACAGGAGTTCACAGAAAAGAAATGAAACTCAAAGAAGTGGTCAGACTCTGGGGCTTAGATACCATTTTAACAAAAAAGAGGGTTTGGGTGTTAAGGAACAAATAAATTGTGGGAAAGGGACTAGGAAATACAAAGGGAAACTAATGGAAGATAAGGGTTATTTTAATAAGGTTTGTTTATGCAGATTCATCTAGATGCCTATTCTCTGTCTCTGGTGATAAGAATTGCTTTCCTATTTCAAGTACAGGACCAAGGGACACCTTCACAAAGGCAAATTTATGGTCTACTTTTAGGCAGAAAAGGGAGGGCAGAGAACTCTTCCCACATCTATTGATTCTCAATTGCCTTCAACTCAAAATAATGTTTATGCCAAAGTGGCATATATTGGAGTGGCATATCCTTATCCCCTTCAGTATCAAAATAAGATTATTTCTAACCAAAGAGAAGGAAATAGGTAAAAATTGCATCAAAATCTGAATGCAAATTAAACCAGATTTTGCTTGAGGCTTCCACTGGCATTATTTACCTACAAATATATTTGTGAGAATATAAATTAATTTTAGATCATCATAAATCATAATTCTCTGGCTCAATCACAATAGAATCTCTGAAAATAAGGGTTTTCCAGATCTTTCCTACCCACATTCAGCTCAGTGTTAAGAAGTGTCTGCCATTCCCTAAGATGGCAAAGAGATGAATGAGCAAAAAAGTGAGGTACCTTTCCATCCAGAGGAATGGAAAGGAAGTGTTACTCACTTCCTCAGGGAGCCTAAGGGGAATTCTTGGAGTCTTCAGGTCTCCTACTTGAGGGGGCCAGGAATTCCCAACATCATTTGTTTAGGCCAGTAGTGAAAGCACAGACGTTTGATAAGAATTTACTTGTGTTATAAATGGGAGCAGATTCATGGTCAACCCGTGTGATTGTCATTTAGGGCTGTTCGCAGACATTCTATTTCAACTTTTGCTGGCCATGTGACTTGCTTTGGCAAATACAATGTAAGAAGAAGTAACACATCACTTCCGGGGGAAAGCTTGGAGAGCCAGCAGACAATTCCCCACATGCCTTCTTCCCTTCTGGATGAGCAAGGAAACCCTCTTTAAGGCAGAGGTTCCATCCCCCTGGGTCCCTAAGTAGCTACCATGGGCAGAGCACTCCCACAGCATTCACTGATGTTAGTATGCATCTGGAGTGTGAGCAGAATATACCTGGTATGTTAAACAACCACGATGTAGGGGCTATTTGTTACAGCTGCCTAAACTGGCTCATCTGTTACCTGCCTTTGATGAGTTAATTTGAGTGAGAGCAGAGAAGGGTGCGGTGACAGCTGGGCTGCAGCTAAGAACTGTGCTTGTTACCCACAGGGATATTTTCCATTCTGTGGGTGCTGAGGAAGGGGAAAGCCGAGAATTACTATTCCAAGCTGGCTCTTGGGTAAAAGTTAGATGTTTTGGGAAACACTACTTACCCCTTCAGCTCACTAGAGTATCACCTATGAGCTGAATTCCTACTAACTGCTTCTGGAGATGTGCTTTCATACACACAGGGTCTGACGTGCCATGCCTCATCAAAGACTTACATTTTTATAAACCAATTTTTGTACAAGTCTTCAACTGGCTCTAAGTTAGTGGTTTTCAAACTGAGCTCCAAGAAACCTAGAAGAGAGAGGCGTCCCTGGGGAGACCTCAGCCCTGTGGGAGGAAGGCACTTTTAACAGAGCACCTCCCTTTTTTAGCTACTTCACGCATATGTTTTGTTTGAACAAAAGTCTTCATGATCAAAACAGGCTCTAAGTGTAGCTGCTTAATGTCTGTACCAGTACCATATCAGGCATGAAACACAGCACTGAAACCAAACAGGCCACCTTTAAGGGGGATGAGCTCAGCCACAGCTAGAACTGGAGAAGAGGAAGTTACAGATAAAAAAGGCAAATAATAAACCCTGGTCTAGGCAAGGGACTAAACACATTTATAACAATAATAAACACCATTATTATTGCTAATATCTGTCACCAGCTGGCATGCTATATCTTTAATCAATTTCTTTTGCTTATTATCTGTTTCCACCAACCTGAATGAAAGCTCCATGAAGGCAAGGATTGTTCTCGGTCTTGTTAACTGCTGGACTCCTCAGCACATAGAATGATGCCTGGCATATAGTAAATGCTTCAGCATGTTTTTGTTGAACTTGACCATGAACTAGTGTAAATCCTGGTTTACTATTATCTCATTTAATTCTCATAGTGATGCTATTAGGTGGATGATATTCTAATCTGCACTTCACGGTCAAAATAACTGGGGCACAGAGAGGTTAAATAGCTTGTCCTTGGTTATAGAGCCAGTAAGTGAGGAGACTAGAATAGGGTTCCAGACATCCTGGCTCTGTAGCCCACACCTTATTTAATTTGCAATTAATGATCCAGAACTCTTGTTTCTAAATGAGTTAATGAAACTAGTTTAACTGAAATTCCTCCAACTTTTTCTTTCTTCCTTTCATTCACATAGGTTTTTCTTTTCTATTACAGTCGTCCCTCCATATCCACGGGGGACTAGTTCCAGTACCCCACACCCCCACGCCCTCTGCATGCAGGTACCCAAATCTACGGATGCTCAAGTCCCTTCTATAAAATGATGTGCAGCGTCTGCATATAACCTACATACATCCTCCCATATACTTTAAATCATCTCTAGATTACTTATAACACCTAATACAATGTAAATGCTATGTAAATAGTTGCCAGTGCACAGCAAATCCAAGTTTTGCTTTGGGGAATCTTCTGGTATTTAAAAAATATATATTTTCGATCCATGGTTGGTTGAATCCACAGATGCAGAAGGCTTGGACACACAGGGCCAACTGTATCCTTTACCTTATAAATGAGGAAACTGAGGCACAGAGAGGCTAAGAAATAGCTGACAGAAGTTAAGTTTCAAACCAAGGAAGGTAACTGCACACATGCTTTAACCACTATGCTATAAAAGGAGTCCGAGCGCCTGCTTTCAAATGCAAACTTGGAGTCCTTATTCCTGGTCAGGTATATTAATGAATAAGATAGTAGTCATGCACTGGTATTGGCTCATGTCCCAAACATTTAATGAGAGTATTCCATCCTTGGAAATATTGACCAATAAGGCATCACAGGATGATAAAACAAATCAGCTTACAAGGGCTTTATAAATCTGTTATTCTTCTTAGTCAAATGCCTAAGAACTTTTCAAAATTCTTTGTAAAATTTTTATATTGAAGACAAACATTCAGTAATAAAAGTATACAGTTTACTCCTTTTATGAAGAAAAGCTGTATTAATACCTTGTAATGCTCACTCTATATATTTCTCAGAAATGTTCTGGCCAACTTGGAACCCAGTTTGACTTTCACAGGAACACATGGGGATTCCACTAACATCAACAGATTTGTCTCTTGGCTACTCAATTCAACTGCAGCCAGATGGAAAATGAAAAATGAGGAGGGGGCCAGGCCTATTGTCAAAGACACAAAGGAGTTATTGAGCAGAAATAGTCCAAAGTCTTACCCAGCTGCTATGAAAGCACCAAGAATGATGGCAAAGACACTGACAATGATGTTCAAGGAATACTGTTTCCTGTAATAAATAAATAGTGGATGGATAGATAGGTAGGCAGACAGATGGATAGATGGATAGATAGATAAGGAAAGGAGGAGGAGAGGAAAAAATATAGATTATATTTTTAAATAAACTGCAAATAGACATTGTTAACAGTTTTATAGCTAAAATCTAACGGACAGTGCTTTATGTAAAAAGAGTACTAAAGGTACCTTAAATGGATTAGGAAATCAGACCAAATTTACTTTATTTCTTAAGTAGTTGTCTTAATCTAATTACAAATGTATTTCTCTGTTCTCACTAGAAAGACGCTGGGACAAAATGCAGAAGAGCTCCTGCTGGTGGGTCTAGTTGGTATGTACTTTTATCAAGCATCCAAAGATTAAGATAAAATTCAATAGTAAAACTTAAAACATTGGGCCATCATCCAAATTTCATCATTAAATTGTCTCCACAGCAAAATCAAGAATCACCTTTTTAGATGTCAGCCTGAGTATCTTTATGAGAAATTTTTAAACCAACATTATAAAAATTAATTTATTCTGATGTTACACCATAATTACTGCATCAGAATGAATCTCCCTGATTTTCTGCTACTCCTATTCTATACTATATATGTGGACAACTTTTCCTCTACATTCCAAAATCAGTGTATATTCCATCTGGCTCAGGAAACAGATTTACATCTGTTTTGGGGTTGTTGGGTTTTTTTTTTTTTTATAATTTTTGACCACACACACATTTTATTTATCTAATGTAAAATTATAATTGTTTTTAAAAAACACTCATTACATTCTTAGGGAATCATGGAAATAGGAGACTGCTTTTAAGTGAACAAACCATTTGCCCTTAAGTTATTGCTACTAGCACTTCAAATCAACTATTTGAAAAGATGACTAGATGTTGAGAATTTGCTAGGTAAAAATAATGTGGGGCTGTGGGGAGAGGACACCAGAGGAAAAGAAGAAAAACAAAAATCACCCGAGTATGATGGTTTCCAGGAGTAAAGTAAGTGGAATGGTAAATTTCCTGAGCACGGTGAACATCGGCAAGCTGTCAGGAAAAGATTCAAGTATAATATCATCAGACACCAGGTACTTTTTTAATGCCTTACATTTTTAATTAAGCCCATTAATTTTCCAAATTAAATATAAGGAATTAACCTTAATTATCACACATGCTACTAATAAGTCATATTAAATAATAAAAAGAAATGGAGATTCAATAATTTCATGCCACTTTTACTTACTAGCAATTCAAAACATCATACTATCCAACTACTACAAAGTTTGTGCTAAAAGATTATATGCAGTGTGAACCAATATAGCCTTTGACAAATCAAGTTGGGACTATGTATGGACAGTCATTAAACAGTCCTAACCTAGGACCTAATTACTTCTTGCTGGGAAACTTACCCTAAGATAATAACCCAAAGGAAAGAAAAAAAATCGTGTGCACAAACATGTTCATTGCAGTAATGTCTTTGGGAAAAACATCAGAAACCACCTGAATATCAGACAAGGCAATGATTAAATAAATTATGATAAATCCACTTGAGGGAACATTATACATTAATTCTATAATATAAAACGTTACCATTCTTCGAAAACGAATGTTAAATAAATCAAGGAGGTGACAAAACTATGTAGAGTCTGCAACTGTAATAAAATACATTCTGTATATGGAAAAAGACTGAAAGTGAGTATTTAAAATAGTATGTTAGAGGATAAAATTATGGGTAATTTTTCCCTAAAACTTTATGTAATGAGACCACATTCATTGCCTTTCAAAAATACTTATGAACCTTTCACCCACTCTCAAAACCCAGAGATTCCAGGACACAGTTCAATGCACAGCCACAGACTGCCAGGGCTGGAAAAACCCACCTCCATCTGCTTCCAATGTGACCCTGAGAAGATGGTGACCAAAGAAAGGAAAGCCAGAACCACAGCATCTGGGGGGTGGGGTGGGCAGCTCCTCCTGACCAGACCTGAGGAGGGGTTTCACACTACAACCAGAGAGCAGTGCAGAAAGAATTTTCAGGAACTTCACTTAAAAATGTCTTATGAGACTGGTCTGAACTGCCTTTTTCAAAGCAAGACAAAAAAAAAAAAAAAAGTCTTATTATTTTCCATTAAATTCAAAAAGTATTTTTAGATGATGCCTTTTAAAAGCAGATAAGGGGAATTCCCTGGCAGTACAGTGGTTAGGACTCTGCGCTCTCAGTGCCGAGGGCCTGAGTTCAATCCCTGGTCGGGGAACTAAGATCCCATAAGCCATGCAGCATAGCCAAGAAGAAAAAAATAATAAAAAAATAAAAGCAGATAAGGATAGTTAATGGTAAAAAGCTGAATGTTATTCCCCCTAAGATCAGGAATAAGACCACTCACACCACTACATCTATTCCACATGGTAGTTTAGGTTCTAGATGGGACAATTAGGCCAAAAAAAAAAGAAGTATACAGTTTGGAAAAAAGAAAAGAAAGTTGTCTCTATTTTCAGATGATATATACAGAGAAAATCCTAGAAATCCATTAAAAAATATTATTAGAACAAATGAAGTTAAGTGTGCAGGAAACAAAATGAATATACAAAAATCAACTGTACTTCCATACACTAGCAATGAGCAATCCAAAAAGGAAATTAACAATTCCATTTATGATAGCATCAAAAAGAACAAAATTCTTAGGAATAACGTAACAAAACCAGTGTAAGAATTGTAATACGCTACAAACTACAAAATATTGTTAAAAGGTGAAAGAAGATTAAACGGAAAGACACTCCATGTTATGGATCAGAGGCTTAATGTTGTTAAAATGAAAATACTCCCCAAATAAATCTATAGATTCAACACAGTCCTATCAAAATTTCAGCTGGCTTTTTTTCCCCCAGAAATTGACAAACTAATTCTATAATCAATGTGGAAATGCAAGAAAACCAGAAAGCCAAAACAATCTTGAAAAAGAAGAACAAAGTTGGTGGACCCAATTTCAAAACTCACTACAAAGCTACAATTATCAGTATTATCTAGTACTAGTTTAAAGATAAACATTTAATCAAAGCAATAAGATTGAGAATCAAGAAATAAATCTTTCCAATTACGGTCAATTAATTTTCAACAAGGGTGCCAAGACAATACAATGGGGAAAGAACAGTCTTTTCAATAAGTAATGCTGAAACAACTCAACATTCACATGCAAAAGCATGATTTTGGACCCCTACCTCACACTATATAGAAAAAATTATGTAAAAATATATCAAAGACTAAATGTAGGAGCCAAAACTATAAAACTCTTAGATGAAAGAATAGGATTATATCTTCATGACCCTGGGTCAGGCAAAATTCTCTTAGACACAATACCAAAAGCACAAGCAAAAATAACAAATATAAATATATCAGACTTCCCCAAAATGTAAAACTTTTATAAATAGATAAACAACATGTGATAGATATATACAATAGAATACTATACAGTCTTACTAAGGAATGAAATTCTGATACATGCTACAACATGGATGAAACAAAAACATTATGCTAACTGAAATAAACTGGACATAAAAGGACAAATATTGTATGATTCCATTTGTATGAAATATCTAGAATAGGCAAATTCATAGACATAGCAAGTAAAATAGAGTTTACCAGGGCCAGGGGGATGGGGGAATGGGGCATTCGGTTTAATGGGTACAGAATTTCTGTTTGGGATGATGAAAAATTTCTGAAAATAGATAGTGGTGATGGTTGCTCAAGATGGTGAATATACTTAATGACACTTAACTGTCCACTTAAAAATAGTTAAAATGGTGAGTTTTATGTTATGTATATTTTACCTTAATTATTAATTGAATTTTTAAAAACTTAGAACTTTTGTGCTTCAAAGTACACCATCAAGAGAGTAAAAAGACAATCCACAGAATAGGAGAAAATGTTGCAATCATATATATAATAAAGGACCTGTATCTAGAATACCTAAAGACTTAAAACTCAATAATTAAAAGATAAATAACCCTGTTAAAAAATGCGCAAAGGACTTGAATAGACATTACTCCAAAGAAGCTATATAAATGACCGATAAGCACATAAAAAGATGGTCAATATCATGAATCATCAGGGAAATGCAAATCAGAACCACAATAAGATACGACATCACAACCACTACGATAGCTATAATCAAAAAGATAGACAATAACAAATTTGGCAAGAAGGTACAGAAATTGTAAGCCTCGTACACTGCTGGTGGGAAAGTAAAATGGCACAGCCACTTTGGAAAACAGCTTGGCAGTTCCTCAAAATGTTAAACACAGAATGGCCATACCCCCCGCAATCCTACTCCTAGGT
The DNA here is from genome assembly GCF_011762595.2 of Tursiops truncatus. Taxonomy (NCBI): domain Eukaryota; kingdom Metazoa; phylum Chordata; class Mammalia; order Artiodactyla; family Delphinidae; genus Tursiops; species Tursiops truncatus. The sequence goes on along the minus strand of NC_047039.1, from coordinate 28,512,656 downwards.
ATAGACCTAATCAATAGCAATTCTGTTCTTCCACTTCATCAGGCCAAAAACCATGAAGGCATCTTGGTCTTTCTTTTTCTCATACCCTACATGTTATTCATCAGGATACTGTGTTAGCCCTTTCTTCTAAATATATCCAGCACCCAGACTATGGCCTCAACCTCACACTAAAAATAACCAGGGCATCCTTGGAGAAATGGCAGGAAAAGTCCAGATAAATCTGGGACATCATGTACCAGGAAGCAAGGAAGTAATCAAAGACTACTGGGGCTCTAGAACATAGGAGTCAACTCAAAGAGGCTCCCACTGACCTGAGATGATATAATTTGAACATCAAAAGAAGTATTTATATAATGAATTAAAACATTAAGTAAATGAAACAAATAGAATAATGGAACAGAATAGAGAGCCCAGAAATATACCCACACAAATATAGTCAACTAATCTTTGACAAAGGAGCAAATACAATTCGATGGAGATAGACTAGCCTTTTCAACAAATGGTGCTCAAACAACTGGACATCTACACGTAAAAAAACCTGAATCTAGACACAGGCCTTATACCTTTCACAAAAATTAAGTTCAAAATGGATTATATACCTAAATGTAAAACAAAAACTTCTGGAAGATAATGTAGGAGAAAATCTAGATGGCCTTGGGTTTGGCAATGAGTTTTTAGATACAACACCAAAAGCACAATCTGTGAAAGAAAAAAATGATGGTGGAACTTCATTAAAATTAAAACTTCTGCTCTGAAAGACAGTGTTAAGAGAATGAAAAGACAAGCCATAGACTGAGAGAAAATATTTGCAAAATGCATATCTCATGAGGGACTTGTTTCAAATAAATGAAAATGCATGAGTTAATAATGATGGTAAAAAACAAAACAAACAATAAACAACAACTCACTATTGAAGGTGACAGGACACTAATTTATTACTCTGAACATTTATAAATAAAGCTTTATCCTGCCTTTCCTGTATGATATGGTGAATGAAAGTTTGTATTTATTGAGGAACTTTAGACAATTAATGTAGAAGGGGTGATATAGTTAGAAAATCATCATTTTTCAATTTGAAATGAAATAATGGATCTAGACAATGATCATCAATAGGGGCTAAAACCATTAGGGGAAAAACTGATGGGAAACATTCTAATGAAGGAACCAGACTGACCCCTTAAAATCATTAAAAGTGGAACTGATCCATTAAATATCATTAAAGGTGGGATAAAACATTATGTATCCCATGAGGTGATGCAGTAGAAAGAACCCAACATCACCAATAAACTGATGTTGCCTGAAAAATTGAATCTGAATCTGATCAAGCCTCTAGGACCAACTACCAGTTTATGGAAAACAGGGGAGAGAGAGAAACATACTACATGACACCACGTATAAGCAATCTTCCTTCCTTCCTCCTCAGTCTCACTTGCTGAAAGCCTTCCTCCTCAGTCTCACTTGCTGAAAGCCTTCATCTTACCTCTTCTGCTATGCATGTAGAGAAGTGTTGAAGAACACTTGTAATAAAGATGTTTGTAAGATCACTAAAACAAGAAGGCCTCATCTGCGAGGCAGAGACCCCCAGTGCGGCTGGGCAGCTATGAGGGTAACTGAAGGCATCCCCACGCTGCAGGTGGGCTCAGAGACAGGGCAAGAGGATATGTAGCAACACAGCAATAGCACCTACCACAGGGAGTTTTAATACAAATTTAAGACAATTAAGGAAAATTGACGGTCCTAATCCCAGAAGGAAACAACAAAACAACTAAAATATGTAACTAAAAACAGTATTGGACATTTTGTTTTTCACAACAACCACAATCTGTCCTTTCCAAACAAGAGTGAAAGGCAACAGGCCTAATTTCACATTTCTCAGTTTTATATGTACTTTCTCCTTCTGGTCTACCTCCTACCTGCCACTTTTCTTCTCTCCCTATACAAACAGGTTTCCTTCCATTTCTGTCACCCTTTGGTCAGACTTTATTTTCCCATTATTCACATCTTTTTCATAAGGTTTGTCACCCTAATGTGTGTTCATTAGTCTACATATTTCACACCACGTTTTCCAATTTATAGGATGACTTGGTCTTTGTACACTTCTATTTTCATTTTTGCAGTGACTTTTAACAGAGTAGTCAAAGGACCATAAAATAAATGCAAATGCAGATTTCAGAAGTATATATCACATACGTGAAAATAACGTCTGTCATTTATTTTTCCTTGTACCAAGGCTGACCTACACCAAATCTGACAGAATATTCCTGCTTTTTTTTTTTTTTTTTAAAGAAAGATTTTTTTGACGTGGACCATTTTTCATTTTTTTATTTTTTATTTTTTTCGGTACGCGGGCCTCTCACTGTTGTGGCCTCTCCCGTTGCGGAGCACAGGCTCCGGACGCGCAGGCTCAGCGGCCATGGCTCACGGGCCCAGCCGCTCCGCGGCATGTGGGATCTTCCCGGACCAGGCAGGAACCCGTGTCCCCTGCATCAGCAGGCGGACTCTCAACCACTGTGCCACCAGGGAAGCCCTATTCCTGCTTTTATAAAACTGTGATGAAACCAAAAGTTACACAGAACCATATTCGTATAAATGAATCTTCCTGAATAAATCAAACCTTCTCTATCTTGATTTCTATAGATCTCACATTCTATCTTCAGACTTGAACATAAAGAAAAATATATCAGCTTTTTAACATTTCTAAAGCATTATCAAATTAAATTCAAAACTCTACCTTATTTTCTTAAATTATGGAATATTATTGTCTTCTATATGTAGCCCAAGCAATATCTTGAAAAATCAAAGCTGGTCTTTGTGACACTAAAAGCAAACGATTGAAGACTCCGATCAACCATTATCCTGCACTCTACCTTAATTTACTTGTGCTTGATAATCCACTTATGTGGTTTCCAATGTAGAGGAGAGGCAGAGGAAACAGCTTCAATAAAAAAAGAAAGAATATTTGGTTAGTACTCCAATAACATTTTCTTTCATATATAAAAACGGTGACATTCACTCCGCATCAGTAAGCAAATCATTCTGAGTTCCTTTCCTTGCAATGACTATATTTTCCAGAATCCAGAACACATCATGACTTTCTCCATGTGATCAAAAAATAGTTAGGCAGGAAGTGATATCCATAATCATGGTGGTGGTGTGGAGGCTGGATAGAAATGGAAATCTTGACCTTGCCCACATTAGTAGACTATTTCCCTAAAAGAAAGCTCTGAATAAGCACCTCTTAGGTGGAGACCCCTAGCCAGGTTGGTGAGTTGAGGATGGGTGTTTATCGCTTATAAACTATATAAATATAGTTTATGAATGAGATTCAGAAGGCCATTGAAAAAGTGTGCAAACTTCTGTTATCTATGCATATATGCACTTTTCTGGACAAAGGCAAAGGTCTATATCCCACTGATGTGTCACACAGTTGGTGACACTTTCAAAAAGTTATACAAAAAGTTATACACTTTCAAAAAGTGTATACTGGCCACATTACTTTGGAGTTACTTTATTTGCTTTAAAGGCCTAGAATAATTAAATATCTACCAAGGTTAAACAATGTAGCTTGTACTTGAATTAGGTTTATCGAGCTCTGAGCTCCTGAATTACTTTCTGATTGTTAAGAGAAATATTATTCAGAACACACTGAAAAAGAGACAAAATGTAACACCTAGTCTTCCATAAACGAAAAAAAAATCCCTTCATAAGCTCATATAACTTTTAAGAACTTTTTAACTAATATAGTACTCCATAGCTATCAAGATGAGTCCAACATTTCTTTTTCCACTAAAAAGACACTAAGCGTGCAACTCAGATGCTTTTGAAAGATTTTTTTTTTTTTTTTTGCGGTACGCGGGGCTCTCACTGTTGTGGCCTCTCCCGTTGCGGAACACAAGCTCCGGACGCGCAGGCTCAGCAGCCATGGCTCACAGGCCCAGCCGCTCCGCGGCATGTGGGATCTTCCCGGACTGGGACACGAACCCGTGTCCCCTGCATCGGCAGGCGGACTCTCAACCACTGTGCCACCAGGGAAGCCCCTTTTGAAAGATTTTTAAATACTATGTGTCATCTGCAAAAAAGTTACAGAATTTCTTTATTAGGAAATTTGCTCAAGAAACATAAGCAAGATAATAGATCCAGGACCTTCCCTTTTATTCATCAACATTGTAAGTGAAAAATGTTTGGACCTGCCATATCAGTAAACAAAGGATGTTGCAGCCTGATGGCTTGATAGCCACTACAGCCCCCTGAAAGTGAGCCCTGAGGGAACTCAGGATGGAGACAAACGGGCTGCCCACTGCCAAGCCCTCACTGCCAAGCCCTCAGTCACTGCAGTCACCCCCATGGTGCACCCTGAGGAGACTCAGGATGGAAAGGAAGAGGATACTGGTCCCAGATAGCTAAGGTCACATCAAAGGAGTAATTTCAATGAGCCAAGACTCTTGCATCTTCCCATACATAGAAAAGCACTAAATTCATTAGCTTGAGATACTATCTGGCTTTCTTTAACTAACAGTAATCTTTTGAAGTTCCAACTACCTGGTCTTTTTTGCAAAAACTCCTGTATATGCTGGCCCTTCCCTCACCTCTTTAGAGCAGTCCCTCAGAGCCACCTGAGCTATCTGAGAGACTGTCTCCTGGGCTTAAGTCCTTGTTTTGTCCTCAAAATAAAACATAATTCTCAACTTTTGCGTTGCACATTTTTTTTCGGTCAACAACATTCTGGTTAACAGTGTACAACTGACTCAACAATCACACAGCTGGTGATATTACAACTTTAGAGGTTCTTAGGTGTTGAAGAGAATCAGTTGCCCCATTTCCATATACAATTCAAAATAAAGACAGTACTGACTTCTAGTTTCTGGTAACCACGGGCTAAATTATTTGTGCTAGTTCCCCTGCTGATTAGTCAATGCATTAATTAATCAACTTTATAATTTGATAAGTTAGATATGCCTGTTTTGAATTCCAGGGGAACACTAAAAGAACTGAAACAGAGGAGTTCCACGGTGCACAATTAAACACTATAATTCACCAGTAAGATTTAACTAATTTAAAATTTTAGGCACCTATGGGAATTCCCTGGCGGTCCAGTGGTTAGGGCTATGCAATTCCACTGCAAGGGGCACGGGTTCTATCTCTGGTCGAGAAACTAAGATCCCGAATGCCGCGAGGTGCAATCAAAAAAAAAAAAAAATTAGGCACCTAATCATACAGCCTCAAAATACATAAAACAAAACAAAAAACCTGGCAGAAATACCAAGAGAAATAGACAAATCCATAATCAGACATAATGGCTGTAGCAATATCTCTCTTCTCACATACTCTTAAAATGTGACTTTGACACTCCCTTCCATCCAGAGGTAGTGTCTATGTCCCTACAGCAAAAGGCAACTGGAACACAGAAAAAAGGCATCTCAAAAAAACCTACAGCAAACAATACACTTAATGACGAAATATTAAAAGTTTCCCCTTTGAGATCAGACAAAAATGCCATTTTTCCACTTCTATCAACATTGCACTGTAGGTCCTGTGCTATACAGTATGGCAAGTAAAAGAAGTGAAAGTTAGAATGTTGCAGATACAAAGACAATATACAAAAGAAAGATAAAAATATGTATCTGAGAAGTGGAATATGTCCTGCCATATCAGTAAACAAAGGATGTCACAGTCACCAGCCATTGCAGCCACCACCTTTGCAGCCACAGCCTATGGTGAGCTGGCGAGCCCTGAGGAAACTCAGGTTATGAAAACACAGGATACTGGTCCCAGATAGCTGAGATGCATCTCAAAGGAATGATTTCAGTGAGCCCAGACTCTTGCATCTTCCCATATATAGAAAAGCTCTAAATTCCTTAAGTTGACATATCTGGTTTTCTTTAATTAACAATAATCTTTTGATGTTCAGACCACCTGCCCTTTGTTGCAAAACTCCTATATGTCCTGGCTCCTCACCTCACCTCCTCAGAGCACTTCTCTCACAGTTACTTGAGATGCTGGCTCCCAGGCTTGAAGTACTAAAAGTTCCCGCCGTATAAAACATAACTCTCAACTTTCACATTGTGAATAATTTTTTAGTGGATATACTTCTAACTTTCCAAATAATCTGGGGGTGTTTTGGCCGTGCCATGCAGCATGCAGGATCTTAGTTCCCTGACCAGGGATCAAACCTGTGCCCCCTGCAATGGAAGCGTGGAGTCCTAACCACTGGACCGCCAGGGAATTCCCCTGTTTTTAAAAGATACATGCAATAGCAAAAAAAAAAAAAAAAAAAAAAAGATGTACCTCAGAACAAATCTAACAAAAACTGTTAGAACTCTATAGAGAAAATTATAAAACTTTACTGAGGGCAGTTAAAGAAGGGGTATGCATACCATGTACATGGATTGAAAGATTCAATACTTTAAAGATGTCAACTCATTCCAAATTGCTTTAGAGCTTCAATGCAATTCCAGTCAAAATCTCAAAAGGTTATTTTTCATGAAACTTGAAACCTGCTTCTAATATTCACATAAAAATGTGAAGAACCAAGAACTTAGGAGGAAAGACTTGCTCTACCAGATAGCAAGACTTTGCATAAAGCAATAGTAATTACGACTGTGAGGTAATGGTGCAGAAACACAAATAGACAAATGAAAAAGCATGGAGAGCTTAGAAATATATGTGAACAATAGTACCATGATATAAGTGGCACAATATTAAGGATAAACTTTTCAGTTGAGTCTGCGACAAATGAAAAAATTAAATGAAATTGTACCATTACCTCACACCATCCACAAAAATCAACTCCAAGCAGATTAAAAACCTAACTCTGAAAAACAATACATCTTTTATCTAGAAAAATATCTTCATAACCTCAGAGTAGGGAAGAATTTCCTAAATAAGAAAAATAGTGATTAATTATTAAGGAAAAGACTGATAAAATTTAACTGTTTTAAAATTAAGATTCCTTTTCATGATAAGGAATACATGATAAAGGAATACAAGATAAATAATAAAGAAAATAAAAAGATATGAAACAGAGTGGGGAAATATATTTGTAATGCTGTATATAACTAACAAGAGGACTATCATTAATATATTTTTTAAAACTCCTACACAAATCAGTAAGAAAAAGACATCAACCCAACAGAAAAATGGGCAAAAGTCTTGAACAAGTATTTCACAAAAGAGGATATCCAAATGGGCACTAAAAAATGAAAAGGCACTCAACCTCATTAATAAACAGGGAAATGCAAATAAAATCCAAGAAGATGTCATTATGCACCCACCAGATCAGCACAATTTAAAATGACTGGCATACCAAGGATTGGCAAGAATGAGGAGCAATAGGGACCTTCATGCACTTTCGTCACTTTCGTCAGGCGTAGGAACTGGTACAACCGCTTGGGGGAAGAGTTTGCCATTATCTACTCAAGTTGACAATATGCTCACCCTAGGAGTCAGTAGTTTCACTTCTTGATAAGCTTCCCAAAAAACTCACGCACATGTGCTGTTTCGGACTGAATTGTATCTGCTCGAAATTCACATTTTGAACCCCTAGCCCCCAAATGACTGCATGCGAAGATAGGGCCTTTAAGGAGGTAATTAAGGTTAAATGAGGTAATAAATGTGGGGTCCTAATACAATAGGACTTGTGTCCTGATAAGAAGAGGAAGGGACACCAGGAGTGCATAGGCACAGAGTAAAGGCCACATGAGGTCACAGTGAGAAGACAGCTGTCTATATGCCAAGGAGAGAACTCTCATCAGAAACCAACCCTGTTGGCACCTTGATCTCGGACTTCCAGCCTCCGGAAGTGTGAGAAAATAAACTTCTGTTAAGCCACCTAGTCTGTGATATTTTGTTATGGGAGCCTTAGGTGACTAATACTTGTGCACCAAGATCCAGCTATCAGTATGTTCAGAACAGTACTTTTTATTTTTCTAGGGCCCAAACTAGAAACAACCCCAACTACCATAAACAGTAAAACAGATAAATAAATTGTAATATATTTATACAATGAAAATAAAAGAATATGGCTACACACAACAATGTGGATGAATCTTACCAACATAATATTAAGTGAAAGAAGCAAGATACAAAAGAATATATAGAGTTTAATTCTCTTTATATAACATCCAAGAATAGGCAAACCTAAACGACATAATTCAAGGATACATACAAATTTAGAAAACTTACAAAGAAAGCAAGAAAATTATTAATACAAAAGTCAGAATAGTGGGTAAAGAAGGATTTTGTGATCCCATCTCATGACGTAGGTAATGATTACAAGGGTAATTATTCATTCAACTACACAGTCATGTATGATGCCTTTTTTCCTATGTCTAGATCATATTTCACAATTGTTCAAAGTATTTAAAAATTATATCATAAGCTAAGTGTAAGCAAGCCCAACAATACTCTGATTTTTCTTTTGATGACTGGGTTAATATCTTTCCTATACTTCAATATTTTGTTTTTCTCTTTTTGTGGATGTCCCTGATTATTGATGCAGTAAGCGTGTGCTTAGTCGACCTGATGAATAATCCAGAGCTAGATGCCAGTGTTTTTCCAGGCCTGAGAGACATGGCAGTGAACAAACCATGTGAGGTCCTCACTCTCTAGGAACTGCAGTCTGATTTAACCTCCCTAAATCAAAAAATGTCACCATGATCGATTTAATACCACCTGTCGTATGGGATTGCTCTAGGAATGAAATGTCTGGCCTCATGCATGTCACCCAGCAACTGTACAATAAAAGTCAGTTCCGGGTTTCCCTGGTGGCGCAGTGGTTGAGAGTCCGCCTGCCGATGCAGGGGAAACGGGTTCGTGCCCCGGTCCGGGAAGATCCCACATGCCGCGGGGCGGCTGGGCCCGTGAGCCATGGCCGCTGAGCCTGTGCGTCCGGAGCCTGTGCTCCGCAACGGGAGAGGCCACAACAGTGAGAGAGGCCCGCGTACCGCAAAAAAAAAAAAAAAAAGTTAGTTCCATTCCACATTCCCAGGAAGGAATGGCAGTTCTCATGTTTCTAGTTCCACCGTGGAAAAAAACCTACGTATATCAAAATGTGTTTATTCGTCATTCTACTCACAACTGTTATCAATCCAAGCTAAAAATGAAAATTTAAAACAGGGATCAACAAACTGGGAGGGCCCAAGAGATAAATCTAACCCATCTTTTATTCATGCAAATAGTTTTATTAGAACACAACTACACCGATTCATGTATATATGTATCATCTACAGCTGCTTTCATGGTACAGAGCTGAAGAGCTGCAGCAGAGATGGTCTGGCCCACAAAGCCGAATTAATTGCTATCTGGTCGTTTACCAGATAAGCTTGCCAATTCCTATTAGAAAGCTTTGTCATTTCAGAAGACACATAGTATTTATTTAATATCCATTGCTAAGCACATACTTTTACTATTATTATGTTACATTAGTGGACCACTGAATGATATGAAAACTTTATTAAGAAGTTTCTACCCATTGCCAGCAGGAAGCACATGTGTATAGAAACGGACCTGTACTCTTAAGATCACTTTGTAATTCTATAGCATTTCTACATCTTCCATCATAGCTTTATGTACTTTCCATCACATACCTTAATAGGAATTTTCTTGTCAAAATCAGGGAAGTGAATTACTTTATTTAGCTTGGACACATATAGTATCATTATGGTAACTGCCATCTAAAGAAAAGGGAAGAGAAAAACTTCAGCAAAATATCTGGAAAGACTATTTGAGGTACAAACACATCATCAAAAGAAAAGAGATTCACCAAAAATATATATATATCTGAAAAGTCCATTTTCTAGGTTCCAAAAAACCTATTATTCCTTGAAATATTAAAATTGTTTTTCTTGCCACCGTATAGATTGCACCAGAACTATAGGCAAAAAGTATAACATCAAATATAACGTATATACGATATCTCAAGGGGCTCAAGGAACGACAACAGTGGGAAAAAGGAACTGTGTCCCCAAAACTGACCAGAGTGACCACAGTCGGTGAGGCTGCTTGTTGATCCTAGACCATCCTTCCTATGTACTGAGCATATGGTCACCTTACCCCAGAAAGTAAGTGTGGGGATGAAAGGAAGGGGGAAGGGAGGCAAACTCCACACATAAACATATTTTGTAAAGTATAATATTTCTATAACACAAAAGTCAAATTAAGAGGAAAACCAACTTTAAAAGGGATTTATTTTTCTCTCCAATCTAGCCGGTGTTGCAAAAACATCTCATTCAAATGCTATTAATCTGGATTACACCAGGTATATCAGAAATACTCCAGATTATTATTATAAAATAAAAAGTTTTAATATCATCTTTCTACACACATTTTAGAACTTACTTTTCTCCACATTAGGATGCAAAAATTTAAGGTCTCCTTCAAAATGATTATCATCCTAAACCTTGAGCCCGAGTGTACAAACTTAATACTTATAATAGATTTATATAACACAAGCCCACCCTGAATTATAATTGTAGTTTGTATATATGACTTACTTTATAATTCTTACAGAAATATACCAACACTTGTTTAAAATATTCTGCAATTCAGACTTTTAAAATTTGGTCTGCTGGCTTCTTCCCCCACAAATTGCAAATCATAAACGTTTTTACCTTAATTGAGTATAATCCAGTGAATTTATTTGCCTTGGGCATTACAAAGGGCACATTACCACATATTATTGATCTTTTAAAGTACTTTTTAACATATTTTCACACTGCACCATAAAGATATCAATTTTTTGACCTTAAGGAAAGATATTGTTCCCTCATGATTTTTGTCTCCCTAAAATGATGTGCAAAGAGTACCTTATTAGCAAAACATTTAACTAGAATAATGTTTAATCATATAAATTCCAGATTCACAATTTAAAATTTAGTTAACAGATACAATTTTTATAATTTTAAGTTTTTCTCCTTATAGACTAAAGGAAAACGAAAACAAAAAAACTTTGGTGCCTGTGTTACCACGTGCCTACTAGAAATCATCAGCATATGACCAAAAAAGTAAAAAAGCCACAAATTAACGGAAAATTGTTTGAAAGTTTATCCAAGTTTATCCTTACACTTGAGAACAAACATCACAAACTTCAGGAAGGCAAGTGCAAACATGTTTTGTTTGGCCTGTAGAGAGTTTTATGAAAATATGAATCTGTTGCCACCATTTACAAATTAGGGGGTTTGATGTAAAAATTAGATTTCTCTGATCCCTAGTGGGCCTCACCTCATCTCCCTAACCTTTTTCTTCTCAGGCACAGTGGCTTAAACTGTGCACACTCATCTGTTACCCAGCAGACCTTGGAGGCTTTCAGTCTGCTGCCCCCTTGCTTTAGAGTAATTAAATTCTATTAAGGAAGTTAAAATTAGTTGCTTTTTCCTACAAATACAACTGCTCCTAAATTGTAAAATGAAATAAGATGTGTGTCACTACTTCATGTTGTTTCACCAAAAGTACCATGGTCCTCTGCCAGCTGAACAAATTCGTAAATCACAGTCTTAAACAAAAGCACTTAAAATTTCATGATGTGTACTGACAACTAATTAAGAGGGTAATTTTTTTTTTCACTTACCTGTCCAATTCCAAGAACAATTGGTGATGGGAAACTACAAAAAATATAGAATAACAAATAATATTAGCAACTGATAAAAAAAGTTGAAGACAATATACAACACATAATGATAGGAGTTATTAAAAAGTCTTAGACTTTTTTTTCAGTCTTAGTGAAATTGTCAAATTTGTTCATTTCTTTTCCATTTTTTAAACTGATCATTGCTAAACTTGGCAAACTTCTATTGCCCCTTGAGGCAGACTGTCATATTAACAAACAACACAATTGTATATGTAGAAAGCTAAAGTAATCTGGGGATAAATTACTAGAAATAATAAATAACTTTAGCAAGGTTACTGGATACAAGATGAACACACGAAAAAAAATCATTTCTATGTCTATATATCATAAAAACACAAAGAACATAAAATTTTAAAGGTATTCATTTACAATAGCACCCAAAAAACATCAAATAACACTAACTGGGTATTTTATGGTAATAAGGAATTATTTTTACTTTTTTAGGCATGAAATAATATTGGGGTGGTAGGTTTTTTTTTTAACAAAAAAGTCCCTCTTATCTTTCAGAAATTCATATTGAAATGCATATGACAATACATTTTTAATTTGCTTCAAAATAATCTTGGGGGAGAGGTTGGGATTGAGAGGAGGAGTGATATAAATTTAACAAGGTTGTTGAAACTGGATGATGGCTACATGGAGATCCATTATACGGTTTTCCTTTCTTCAAAATAATATACCCAGGTACAAATCTAATAAAAGATTTCCAAGAAATACCTCTACATAGAAAACTATAAATCAATATTTAAAAAATTAAAGAAGCCCTAAATAAATTTCATGGATTAGAATCAATATTGCCGTGAACCATTATCCACACACTGACCTATAAAATCAAATCTCTCTGTAAAAACACGAGCAGGTATTTTGTGGAAACTGACAAACTGATCCTAAGACTGAATGCAAAGGCAAAAAGCAAACATGATCCAAGATAATCCTGAAGAAAAACAAAGTTGGAGGAATGACTCTACTGGATGCCAGGATTCTTTTATTTATTTATTTTTGGCTGCACCACACTGCATGCAGGGATCCTAGTTTCCCGACCAGGGACTGAACCTGTGCCCCGCAGTGGAAGCACGGAGCCCTAACCACTGGACAACCAGTGGAGTCCCCAGGATTCATTTTAAAGTTACAATAAATGAGAGAGTGCAGTATTTGCACAATGATAGTCTAACAGGACAAAGCAAGAGAACACACATGGGGACAGATACATAGCTTTATGGAAACCTGATTCATGACAAAGATGACCATGCAAGCAGTAGGGAAATGGCCCTAGGTAACTGGAATCAGAATCTTAACCCCTACCTCATACCATACTTAACAAGGCAGCACATCACTTCACCGGGCTCACTCATTTTCCAGCCCTTCACTGGCTCCCAGTCATTCTCTCAGGCCACTAAAAAAGGGGGAATATCACCTAAAAAACCACCACCACCACCACCAACAGCAACACCTCAGCCCTCAATCTGTATGTCAAAGGGAAACATACCTATTTCAGATAGGGTAAGAAAAGAATAAAGAACCAACCTACCTTATCAGAGAAAACTGAATGACTGTCTAGACAGCACCACTGTGAGAATAAAATGAACTCTAATGGATGCCAGATGTGCCACCCAGACACCCTCTTCTGGACTGAAGCACTCATTCTCCAGTCGCTCAAGAGCAACCTCAGCTGAAGAAAGCTGCCTTGCCAATAGCACCCCCACTCCCTGAGAGCAGCCTGTGTTCCAAGCCTGTGTGTCTGTGCAGGGGTATAAAAGCCAGGGGCTTTCACCCCAATTCAAGACAACTCTGTAGAGCCCTTCCAGCTCCAGAGGGCCTGGGATCAGGATTTGTTGTGATAAAGCACAGCCCAGCTTCTCCCTCTACCTAATCCTGCTTCCCTCACTCCCCAACAGGGGTGGGTCCCAAGAGCTCCACCCAGTATACTTCCCCTGTACCTGAGAGTCTCCTTGCCCAGTAATACAACCTGCAACATGAAGCAAAATAATAAAACCACAACATAAACAAACAACAACAACAAAAGGCTTACAGAAGGAAGACAAAGAGATCAGCCTAGAAGAGAATATAACACAGAGAGAGAAGGCACCCTTTGTAATTGCTTCCAGCTACGGAACACCTTAATAAGAAGATATCAATAAAACAAGAGCTCAAAATTGAGATAACAAAGCAATCAAGTGAGATGAAAAGGGAACCTACAGATCTAAGGAAAGCAACTGAGGATCAAAACAACATAACTGGGGGCTTCCCTGGTGGCGCTGTGGTTGAGAATCTGCCTGCCAATGCAGGGACACGGGTTCGAGCCCTGGTCTGGGAGGATCCCACATGCCACAGAGCAACTAGGCCCGTGAGCCACAACTACTGAGCCTGCGCGTCTGCAGCCTGTGCTCTGCAACAACAGAGGCCGCGATAGTGAGAGGCCCGTGCACTGCAATGAAGAGTGGCCCCCGCTTGCCACAACTAGAGAAAGCCCTCGCACAGAAACGAAGACCCAACACAGCAAAAATAAATTAATTAACAAACTCCTACCCTCAACATCTTCTTTAAAAAAAAAACAACATAACTGGGGGAGGACCTTCAAGATGGTGGAGGAATAAGACGTGGAGATCACCTTCCTCCCCACAAATACATCAAAAATACATCTACATGTGGAACAACTCATACAGAACACCTACTGAATGCTGGCAGAAGACCTCAGACTTCCCAAAAGGCAAGAAAATCCCCACACACCTGGATAGGGCAAAAGAAAAAAGAAAAAACAGAGACAAAAGAATAGGGACAGGACCTGCACCAGTGGGAGGGAGCTGTGAAGGAGGAAAAGTTTCCACACACTAGGAAGGACCTTCACTGGTGGGGACGGGGGGTGGGGGTGGGGGGAAGCTTCGCAGCCAGGGAGGAGAGCGCAGCAACAGGGATGCAGAGGGCAAAGCGGAGAGATTCCTGCACAGAGGATCAGGGCCGACCAGCACTCACCAGCCTGAGAGGCTTGTCTGCTCACTTGCAGGGGCGGGTGGGGGCTGAGAGCTGAGGCTCAGGATTCGGGGCTTAGATCGCAGGTAGAGGACCGGGGTTGGCGGCGTGAACACAGCCTGAAGGGGGCTAGTGTGCCACGGCTAGCCAGGAGGGAGTCCGGGAAAAAGGCTGGACTTGCCTAAGAGGCAAGAGACCATTGTTTCCGGGTACGGGATTAGAGGGGATTCCCTGCCTGTCTGCCCACAGAGGGCAGAGCACCACCTAAACAAGCTCCAGGGAAAGTCGCAAGCCACAGCTATCAGCGTGGACACCTGACACGGACATGAAACGCCAACGCTGCTACTGCAGCCACCAAGAAGCCTGTGTGCAAGCACAGGTCACTATCCACACCTCCCCTCCGGAAGCCCGTGCAGCCCACCACTGCCAGAGTAGTTACAATGTCACGCTGTTACAATGTCAAGCCGGCCTCTGCCGCTTCAGGCTCACCCCACGTTCCGTACCCCACCCTCCCCACAACCTGAGCGAGCCAGAGCCCCCTAATCAGCCACTCCTTTAACCCCCTCCTGTCTGAGGGAAGAAAAGACGCCCTCAGACGACCTCTACGCAGAGGCGGGGCCAAATCCAAAGCTGAACCCCAGGAGCTGTGCAAACAAAGAAGAGAAAGGGAAATCTCTCCCAGCAGCCTCAGGAGCAGCAGATTAAATCTCCACAATCAACTTGATGTACCCTGCATCTGTGGAATACCTGAATAGACAACGAATCATCCCAAATTGAGGAGGTAGACATTGGGAGCAACTGTAGACTTGGGGTTTGCTGTATGTGAATGACTAATTTCTGATTTTTATGATTATCTTAATTTAGTTTTTAATGCTTGTTATAATTGGTGGATTTGTTTATTGGTTTGGTTGCTCTCTTTCTTTTTTTATTACCTTCTTAATTTTAACAATTTTTTATTTTAATAACTTTATTAATTTATTTTTTTCTTGATTGCTTGCTTTTTTTCCTCCCTTTTCTTCTGAGCCATGTGGCTGACACTTGGTACTCCAGCCAGGTCTCAGGACTGAGCCTCTGAGGTGGGAAGCCAAGTTCAGGACATTGACCCACCAGAGATCTCCTGGCCCCACATGATATCAATGGGCAAGAGCTCTCCCAGAGATCTCCATCTCAACACAAAGACCCAGTTCCACTCAACGACTAGCAAGCTCCAGTGCTGGACACCCCATGCCAAACAACTAGCAAGACATGAACACAACCCTACCCATTAGCAGAGAGGCTGCCTAAAATCATACTAAGTTCACAGATACCCCAAAACACACCACCGGACGTGGTCCTGCCCACCAGAAAGACAAGATCCAGCCTCATCCACCAGAACACAGGCACCAGTCGCCTTCACAAGGAAGCCTCAGGGAGCCACTGAACCAACCTTACCCACTGGGGGCAGACACCAAAAACTACAGGAACTACGAAACGGCAGCCTGCAAAAAGGAGACACCAAACGCAGTAAGTTAAGCAAAATGAGAAGACAGAGAAATAGGCAGCAGATGAAGGACCGAAGTAAAAATCCACCAGACCAAACAAATGAAGAGGAAATAGGCAGTGTACCTGAAAAAGAATTCAGAGTAATGAAAGTAAATATGATCCAAAATCTTGGAAATAGAACGGAGAAAATACAAGAAACATTTCACAAGGACCTAGAAGAAGTAAAGAGCAAACAAACAATAATGAACAACACAATAAATGAAATTAAAAACACTCTAAAAGGAATCAATAGTACAATAAGTGAGGCAGAAGAATGGATAAGTGACCTGGAAGATAAAACAATGGAAATAACTACCACAGAGCAGAATAAAGAAAAAAGAATGAAAAGAATTGAGAACAGTCTCAGAGACCTCGGAGACAACATTAAACACACCAACATTCAAATTATAGGGGCCCCAGAAGAAGAAGAGAAAAAGAAAGGGACTGAGAAAATATTTTGAAGAGATTATAGTTGAAAACTTCCCTAATATGGGAAAGGAAAGAGTCAATCAAGTCCAGGAAGTTCAGAGAGTCCCATACAGGATAAATCCAAGGAGAAACATGCCAAGACACATATTAATCAAACCATCAAAAATTAAATACAAAGAAAAATATTAAAAGCAGCAAGGGAAAAGCAACAAATAACATACAAGGGAATCCCCATAAGGTTAACAGCTGATCGTTCAGCAGAAACTCTGCAAGCCAGAAGGGAGTGGCAGGACATATTTAAAGTGATGAAAGGGAAAAACCAACAACCAAGATACTCTACCCAGCAAGGATCTCATTCAGATTCAATGGAGAAATTAAAACCTTTACAGACAAGCAAAAGCTAAGAGAATCAATCACCACCAAACCAGCTTTACAACAAATGCTAAAGGAACTTCTCTAGGCAGGAAACACAAGAGAAGGAAAAGACCTACAAAAACAAACCCAAAACAATTAAGAAAATGGTAATAGGAATATATATACTGATAATTACCTTAAATGTAAATGGATTAAATGCTCCAACCAAAAGACATAGACCAGCTGAATGGATACAAAAACAAGATCCGTATATATGCTGTCTACAAGAGACCCACTTCAGACCTAGGGACACATACAGACTGAAAGTGAGGGGATGGAAAAAGATATTCCATGCAAATGGAAATCAAAAGAAAGGTGAAGTAGCAATACTCATATCAGATAAAATAGACTTTAAAATAAAGATTGTTATAAGACACAAGGAAGGACACTACATAATGATCAAGGGATCATTCCAAGAAGAAGATATAAGAATTATAAATATATATGGACCCAACATAGGAGCACCTCAATACATAAGGCAAATGCTAACAGCCATAAAAGGGGAAATCGACAGTAACACACTAATAGTAGGGGACTTTAACACCCCACTTTCACCAATGGACAGATCATCCAAAATGAAAATAAAAACGGAAACACAAACTTTAAATGACACATTAGACCAGATGGACTTATTTGATACTTATAGGACATTCCATCCAAAAACAACAGAATACACTTTCTTCTCAAGAGCACATGGAACATTCTCCAGGATAGATCATATCTTGACTCACAAATCAAGCCTTGGTAAATTTAGGAAAACTGAAATCGTATCTAGTATCTTTTCTGACCACAACGCTATGAGACTACATATCAATTACAGGAAAAAATCTGTAAAATATACACACACATGGAGGCTAACAATACACTACTAAATAACCAGGAGATCACTGAAGAAATCAAGAGGAAATCAAAAAATACCTAGAAACAAGTGACAATGAAAACACGGTGACACAAAACCTATGGGATGCCGCAAAAGCAGTTCTAAGAGGGGAGTTTATAGCAATACAATCCTACCTCAAGAGACAAGAAACATCTCAAATAAACAACCTAATTTTAAACCTAAAGCAATTAGAGAAAGAAGAACAAAAAAAACCCAAAGTTAGCAAAAGGAAAGAAAACATAAAGATCAGATCAGAAATGAATGAAAAAGAAATGAAGGAAACAATAGCAAAGATCAATGAAACTACAAGCTGGTTCTTTGAGAAGATAAAGAAAATTGATAAACCATTAGCCAGATTCATCAAGAAAAACAGGGAGAAGACTCAATAGAATTAGAAATGAAAAGGGAGAAGTAACAACTGATACTGCAGAAATACAAAGGATCATGAGAGATTAGTACAAGAAACTATATGCCAACAAAATGGAAAACCTGGTAGAACTGGACAAATTCTTAGAAAAGCACAACCTTCTGAGACTGAATCAGGAAGAAATAGTAAATATAAACAGACCAATCACAAGCACTGAAATTGAAACTGTGATTAAAAATCTTCCAACAAACAAAAGCCCACAACCAGAAGGCTTCACAGGTAAATTCTATCAAACATTTAGAGAAGAGCTAACATCTATCCTTCTCAAACTCTTTCAAAATATAGCAGAGGGAGGAACACTCCCAAACTCATTCTACAAGACCATCATCACCCTGATACCAAAACCAGACAAAGATGTCACAAAGAAAGGAAACTACAGGCCAATATCACTGATGAGATAGATGCAAAAATCCTCAACAAAATACTAGCAAACAGAATCCAACAGCACATTAAAAGGATGATCAAGTGGGGTTTATCCCAGGAATGCAAGGATTCTTCAATATACACAAATCAATCAATGTGATACACACCATAGTAACAAACTGAAGGTAAAAACCGTATGATAATCTGAATAGATGCCGAAAAGGCTTTCGGCAAAATTCAACACCCATTTATGATAAAAACCATCCAGAAAGTAGGCACAGAGGGAACTTACCTCAACATAATAAAGGCCATATATGACAAACCCACAGCCAACATTGTTCTCAATGGTGAAAAAGTGAAACCATTTCCTCTAAGATCAGGAACAAGACACGACTTCCCACTCTCACCACTATTATTCAACATAGTTTTGGAAGTTTCAGCCACAGCAATCAGAGAAGAAAAAGAAATAAAAGGAATCCAAATCAGAAAAGATGAAGCAAAGCTGTCACTGTTTGCAGATGACATGATATTATATGTAGAGAATCCTAAAGATGCTACCAGAAAACCACCTGAGCTAATCAATGAGCTTGGTAAAGTAGCAGGATACAAAATTAATGCACAGAAATCTCTTGCCTTCCTATACACTGATGATGAAAACATCTGAAAGAGAAATTAAGGAAACACTTCCATTCACCATTGCCACAAAAAGAATAAAATACCTAGAAATAAACCTACCTAGGGAGACAAAGGCCTGTATGCAGAAAACTATAAGACACTGATAAAAGAAATTAAAAATGATACAAACAGATGGCGAGATATACCATGTTCTTGGATTGGAAGAATCAACATTGTGAAAGTGACTATACTCCCCAAAGCAATCTACAGATTCAATGCAATCCCTATCAAACTACCACTGGCATTTTGCACAGAACTAGAACAAGAAATTTCACAATTTGTATGGAAACACAAAAGACCCCAAATAACCTAAGCAATCTTGAGAAAGAAAAATAGAGATGGAGGAATCAGGCTCCTGAACCTCAGACTATACTACAAAGCTACAGTAATCAAGACAGTATGGTACTGGCACAAAAACACAAATGTAGATCAGTAGAACAGGATAGAAAGCCCAGAGATAAACCCATGCACATATGGTCACCTTATCTTTGATAAAGGAGGCAAGAATATACAATGGAGAAAAGGCAGCCTCTTTAATAAGTGGTGCTGGGAAAACTGGACAGCTACTTGTAAAAGAATGAAATTAGAACACTCCCTAACACCGTACACAAGAATAAACTCAAAATGGATTAAAGACCTAAATGTAAGGCCAGACACTATAAAACACTTAGAGAAAAACATAGGCAGAACACTCTATGACATAAACCACAGCAAGATCCTTTTTTACCCACCTCCTAGAGTAATGGAAATAAAAACAAAAATAAACAAATGGGACCTAATGAAACTTAAAAGCTCTTGCACAGCAATGAAACAATACAAAAAGACAACCCTCAGAATGGGAGAAAATATTTGCAAATGAAGCAACTGACAAAGGATTACTCTCCAAAATATACAAGAAGCTCATGCAGCTCAATATCAAAAAAAAAAAAACCCAATTCATAAATGGGCAGAAGACCTAAGTAGACATTTCTCCAAAGAAGATATACAGATTGCCAACAAACACATGAAAGGATGCTCAACATCACTAATCATTGGAGAAATGCAAATCAAAACTACAATGAGATATCATCTCACACCGGTCAGAATGGCCATCATCAAAAAATCTACAAATAAATGCTGGAGTGGGTGTGGAGAAAAGGGAGCCCTCTTGCACTGTTGGTAGGAATGTAAATTCATACAGCCACTATAGAGAACAGTATAGAGGTTCCTTAAAAAACTAAAAATAGAACTACCATACAACCCAGCAATCCCACTACTGGGCCTGTACCCTGAGAATTCCATAATTCAAAAAGAGTCATGTACCACAATGTTCACTGCAGCAGTATTTACTATAGCCAGGACATAGAAGCAACCTAAGTGTCCATCAACAGATGAATGGATAAAGAAGATGTGGCTCATATATACAATGGAATATCACTCAGCCATAAAAAGAAACGAAATTGAGTTATTTGTAGTGAGGTGGATGGACCTAGAGCCTGTCATACAGAGTGAAGTAAGTCAGAAAGAGAAAAACAAATACTGTATGCTAACACATATATATGGAATCTAAAAAAAAAGGTTCTGAAGCACCTAGGGGCAGGACAGGAATAAAGACGCAGATGTAGAGAATGGACTTGAGGACACGGGGAGGGGGAAGGTTAAGCTAGGAAGAAGTGAGAGCGTGGCATGGACATATATACACTATGAAATGTAAAATAGATAGCTAGTGGGAAGCAGCCGTATAGCACAGGGAGATCAGCTCAGTGCTTTGTGACCACCTAGATGGGTGGGATAGGGAGTGTGGGAGGGAGACGCAAGAGGGTGGGGATATGGGGATATATGTATACATATAGCTGATTCACTTTTTTATACAGCAGAAACTAACATAACATTGTAAGGCAATTATACTCCAATAAAGATGTAAGAAAAAACACACATAACTGCCACATGAACCATTTAGAAACAACACAGAACTAAATGGCCACTGCTTTCAACTGAATTACCAAGATGAGGTAATCACAGTGAATGAGTAGGGAAAAGACAAACTCTCAAACATAAACAGATATAGAAGATAGATACCAGCAGAGAGGGCTAATTGCTGTGCTGTTCTCTCAGTAAAGAGAGAAAATGATTAAACTATAAAAGGCAAATTTGTTTCCTTGACATGGGGAGAATAAGTAAACTCTCCAGATCTAAGAGCACACTTGTAGAAAAAGCTGTTAAGAATATTCAACACGATTAATACAGCAGCCATGAACTCTCCATAAAAATACTACCATACATCAGAATCAACCAATTAGGAATCAAATCAAAATAATGAACTCTGGAATGGAGACACTGTGATAAAAGGGTGCTGACTACTGTATCCATTTAATATGGAACAGATTCAAACAACTGTGGGATTATAATTACACAATAGGATGCTACACTGTAAAAGAAGACACGGAGGGGCGGAAACATGGGAAGAAGTATGCAAACGTCATCATTCATAGCAGAGAAGCCATATATACCATCAGAAATTGAAAATATATATATATTTGAACGTCAACAATTCTTTTTGTTGAACCCTAATTTCTTTTCTCCATTCAGTTCAGTTAAACTACATTTCATACGTGCATGCAACTTGCAGTCCTCACCTTAAGTAAGCCTTCAAACACAGTCAGCATGACTAATGGTAGCACAATCCCTCATATGAGGCAAGCTGAAGTTTACAGGGTCGGCTATAAAGTGTCTTGCCAAAAACTGTTTAATCTGAATGTAATCAAGCCTTTAGATCTAACTTTCAGTTTAAAAAACAGAGAGTAAGTTAAGTGAGACTTCAAAAAATAAATGAGACCACCCATAATATGGGACACTTTACAACACACCTGGCCCAGGCTTTTCAAATTCAGTATCAGGGGAAAGAGGTGGAACGGGGGACTTTTCTAGATGAAAATAAACGAAAAAGACATAACTGTGTGTGTTGCATGAATTTTGATTGGATCTTAATTCAAATGTTTAAAACAACCATAAAAACATCTTGGGGAATAATTGGAATGATTATAGATTTGGTATTAGATTATTTTAGGAAATTACTGTTAAATTTGTTAAGAACAAAAAGGATACTATGTAGGAGAAGATCCATATTTCAGGAGAGGCATGTTGAAATATCTGAGTGTAGTGTCATGACGTATGCAGCTTATATTCAATCATTCAGGGGAAAATGCAAATATAGCAAAATGTTAATTACTGAACCTCAGTGGTATGTGTATGGGTGTTCATTGTACTTTGCTTTCCACTTTTCTGTGTGCTTGAAACTTTTCATAATAAAAAGTGGTGGAGGAAAAAAAAAAAAGTGGTGGAGGGACTTAGGTGATCCTCAAAAAATTAAATAAATGAAAGCCCCCGCACTCCATTTCCCACTCCTTTTTGGATTAAAGAAAACAATTTATAAAGAAACGAGTAAATAAGTAGCATCTATAATATATACTTTATATAAAAAGTAATTCAGTCTATTAATCTTTCTCCAATCCATCCATCTATCTAAAAAGATGTCTGAAGTTATTGCCTAATGTCAATTTAGTAATTTTTAAAATTTTACCCTAATATTTTTTTTTTGTTTGAATTCTTTATCATGATCACACAGAATGACTTTTCTTTAAAAAAAATATTGATTCTAGGTAGTGGGAATATGCAATATTATTACTGTCTTCTTCGTACATTTCTGTATTTAAATAACTCCCAATTTTAACTGAATTATTTTAGGAGTGAATGCAAGGAAGTAAAGACAGTATGTGTGCACAACTCTTTGAAGAGTCGGACTCTGAAAGGAACAGAGAAATGAGCACCCATGTGGATCAAGGGAGGGTTATTTTTGCTTGAGAAACCTAAACATGTTTTAAGCCGGTAGAGAGAGCTTGCTGACGCAGAATAGAGGAGGATCATGAAAGGAGCCGGGAGAAGGGGACATCCAGAAGTGGGGAGCTGGACCTTCCACAGGAACAAGATGCTCCCTCCATCACAGCAGAAAGGGGACATCATCTGACGGTTTCAATTTCCTCAAGGAAGTATCAGAGGAGAGTGGAGGATGGGGGTGTGGGAGGTTTCAGGGTAAAAGAGAAAGTGGGAAGGAGTCCTTTCTGTGACAAGGAAAGCAATCCCCCAGAAGGAACGAGCAGGTGGTACTAGAGCCGGTTGAAGCTTGTGATCATCAATTCAACATCAACCCAGCCAGCCCGGAAGTGTTTTTTCTCCCAGGACAGTCGGAGCTGCTCAATGCTGAAGGAAGGATGCAGAAGGTAGGCTGTGCAGGACAAGTACCAGCCAAGACGGGAGCTGGAAAGGAGCCTTGTGGCTTCCAGCGCAGGGGCCCTCCTGCTGGACCAGGAGGGAAGGGATGCCTGAAGGGTGATGTGGCAGAAATGAGCGGGGTTGCAGCACAGAGTGTGGACAATCCTGCACAGGAACTGGAGTGGCTGGCAGGGTCACACTGAGCACATGGCCCTAGGAGTGACCACAGGATGTGGGACAAGGTGGGCTGTGATGATTCAGCGTGCGTATCTCAAAGTCCTGAAGGCTTATGCGAGTCTGAGTGGAGAGGAATACCAGGACTCCACTAAATGAGCCACAGAAGCTCAGAAGCCATTACAGAGAGGGCAGAAAGTGAGTGCTGAGTCTGGACTCTCCACAGAGCAGGGGCAGTGGGAAGCTACGAGGACTCAACCCCACCTCCTGGCCACACCTAGGGTGTGACCAGGATCCGGCTCCTTTCCAGGGGTCAAATGGAACAGCATCTTTGGGAGAGAGCCGGTTTTCATCAGAGTAAGAGAAAATTAGGGCTGTTTTTGTTCTTTAATATGGACTTCCAGCACCCACCACTGGAGACTCGGATTCAATAGCTTTAAAAAAAAAAAAAAAACTCTCCAAGTGATTCACATTACCAAGCAAGTTTGGAAACCACTGTGTGAAATGATCCTAAAGCCTTCGATTGCATAAAAGTAGACACACAGCAAATATGGAGCAAATACTTGTTGAATTGAATACAGCTAAGTTTATATTTTTTATTAAGCATCATTAGTAAATCTTCACATGTCATAGAGAACAGTATTAAAATAGCAACAAGGGCTTCCCTGGTAGCGCAGTGGTTGAGAGTCCGCCTGCCGATGCAGGGGACACGGGTTCGTGCCCCGGTCCGGGAAGATCCCACATGCCGCGGAGCGGCTAGGCCCGTGAGCCATGGCCGCTGAGCCTGCACGTCCGGAGCCTGTGCTCCGCAACGGGAGAGGCCACAACAGTGAGAGGCCTGCGTGCCACAAAAAAAAAAAAAAAAAAAAAAAAAGCAACAAAAATAACAACTCCAGACTGCCTGCACAACCCTCATGAATGTGATTCCAAAGAACCACTAGTGTCACCAAGTGGCCACAGATTCGTGCTTCTCCGTCTCACCCCAACAGGGTCTGACAGTCCAAGTCCTTCAAAGGCTCTCTCTGTCCAGCCAGGTAAATTTAGCATCTCAACGACCTAAAACTAACAAATAACTAAGACCACCCATCAGTCTTGTACCCCAACCAGACACAATCTACTCAAACCGTAAGAGAAAAAAACATCCCCTGAGCTACATTCCCGTAGTCCTGCAAATTAGGTGACTACAGAAAGGTCCTTCCTTCTATCCTACAACACAACATTCTGTCCTCAAACAGCTAATGATTGGATCAGATTTCTATGGTTTATTGTTATAACCAAATCACCCCAACCCTCTTCCCCTCAAAAACGTGCTCCTAAACTATTTTGAAATGAGAGAATAAACAATGTTTTTTGAACAGGGCCCTCCAACTGTATATTACATTACGGAAATGTGAAATATCTGCTTATAAGGTTATAAGGGGCTTTGCCTTGCTGAGATAAAAACTCAACTTCCTCCTTCAATCATGGAACTCAAAATTTTAAAGATGAAAAGGCTAGAGCATGAGATGTCTCATATAAATTCTTTCTGGTCGGACACTATCCTTCATCTTCCCAGCACTTAACCAGTGTTCACTGGTCCTGCTTCCAACAAGAAGACATATGTTTTTGGAGGCACTGACTGCCGTGGTCAGCGAGCACACTACTTAGTCAAGAGCAGAAAGCAGAGACTTATCTTCAAACTTCAACTGACGTAACTGTCAACACTCCCCCAAAGCCTATAATAGCATTCTCTTGTTTTTTACGGTAGGTGTTTAAGTTTTCTTTTTCTTTCATTTGCTTGCATTGTATATGAAATGATCCATGTTTATGTATCTATTCATTCTAATTTCTTTGAGGGAGGGTTTCTGTTCCCCACGGACACCAGCAAGCATGCTGCAACACACGAATAGACCTTGTAAAGAATATCAATAGCCCTAGGAACACCAGAAACTAACCCAAATCCATCCCTTCCCTCCATATCCACTGCTACCCTCCACCCCAGTCCAAGCCACCACTTAAAATTATCTAGACTATTACAATCCATTCCTGGCTCCAATACCATCAGTTTTTCACCCACCCAAGAGCCAAAGAAATCTTGTTAATCATACAAATGATGCCATGTCACTACCCATGCTAAAACCTTCCAAGGGACTCCCAACTGCATTTAGACTAAAATGAAAACTATTTATCATGGTCTCTCTACCTCCACGCTGGTCTCCCAATATCTGCTCTCAACACAGCAGCTACAGGGAGTTAGATCATGTTACTCCTTTGCTTGACACCTTCCAGAAGCTCCCTCAGAGCTTCCGCAGTGGCCACAAAGGCCCTACACAATCTAGTACCATTCCCACCTAAACTCCTTACTCTTCCATGCTGGAATGTTCTTCCCCCATCTCCCTCACATTATTCATCCCTTGGCTCAACTGTCACCTCCTTAATGAGACTTCACTGATCATGCTGAGACTGAAAACTCTTCCCCATGCCCATAGTCCCTAATTCCCTTTCCTTATTTTTTTCTCCTGACCACACAGCTGCATCTGACTTAATATAAATTCTACCAGTTTATTTACTGATCCACTAGAAGGCTCTGGGTATGCTCCAGGAATATGGATGGATGCTTCACGACATATGGAATTTTGATCTGCTTTGTTCACTTCTGTATCGCAAATGCCTAGAACAGTGCCTGGCATATAACAGGTGCTTAGTGAATATTATTGAATGAATGAAGGAACTGATTCTGCCTTCCCTGCCTACCTCCACGTTGTCTTTCCTACCTTCTACCACTTGCTCATTCTAGCCAGAATGACATTCTTTCTGTTCCTCCAGCAGGCGAAGCTCATGCCCACTTCAGCACATTTTCTTCTGTGTGTAATGCTCTAGCCCCAACCATTCCATCCCAGGCACTCTCATAGCATACCTGAAATCACCTTGCTTATTCATGAGCCCACCTGTTTATTTTCTCTCTCTACCGCTGATATGGAATCTCCACAGCAGGAGCTTTGCGTTTTTCACAGCTGCTTCCCTGGTGCCAGTGATGGGCTTGGCACATAGTAGGTGCTTGGTAAATATCTGTTACAGGTGGAACCAGCCAAGCTCATGTAGGTCTCAGCTTTTGCAAGTATAAAATAAAAAGAAGATACTCTTGACAGTCTCTTTGGGCTGAAGATACTCTAAGGTCTCTTTGGGCTCTTTATAAAATTCTGATTTTACATTTTTGCAGCACAGTATAGTTTACAAGGAGCCCTCACTTCTGACAGCTCGCACAGAGATCTGGGAGGTAATTCACAGAGTTGTAATTATCCAGCTTTTGCATCTGAAAAAACGACTCTGAGGCTGGCCTAAGAGGCACAGCTATTAAATGGTGGAGCTGGTTCTAAATTCACAGCTCTTTCAATGCCAATACAACGAAAGGAGAATTAAACAGGATTTTCTAGTCTTTACAAATAGGTTCAAGGAACTACAAATTTGCTGGTTTACTGCACATTCATCCAAAAAAGTATAGAATATGAATTTTTAATTGTTTTCCCCATTTTTCCATGAACATGCTGATAATCTGAGAATGAATGGTCAAACAATGCGAATAAACTTATCCACTCAGGACTTTTCTGATGATTGAACATCTTGATTTGTATAAAGAACAGTCACATTTGAAGAACACATTCAGATCACTTGCTCCAGCTCACCAGCACTTGTGAAAGCACTGGGAGGTAGCTCTACAAGCACAGTTGCGAGGAATGTCCTACAGCAGTAAGTGGCGGTGAGGTGTGCCCGCACTCACTGAGAGTAGAATGACTTTGCTAGGTTGTGGTTTGGTTTTCAGAACACTCTGAAGGTCCCGACCCTGTGAAAACGTGGTCCATGTGCCGAGCACACAGCCACCCACATTGGCACGGGAGTCAGCAGTGAGGCTCCCCGCTCGCTGTTCCCGCCCGCCCGTTGACCAGGGCGCGGCCAAGGTGCACCGACGGCAGGGGCAGCCCCGCCGCTCTCCCCCACCCGGGGACCTCGGGGGTCGGGGCAGCTCCCGCCGGACAGCGCGGCGCCGTAACGGGAAGGTCCCGGGACAGGTCGCCGCGGAGCAGCCGGGGGCCCCCGCGGACTCCGCCCGGACCTCTGGCGCCCGCCTCACCGGTAGGTGGTCAGCAGCGCCTTGTTAACCAGCACGAGGAGGAAGGAGCAGGTCCCGTAGAAGAGTGCAGACAGTAGCTTGGCCACCCGGGAGGGCAGCCGCGCGGAGGCGTGGTCCGTACCCTCACCCTCGGCCTGGCGGCCTGCCGTCATGTCCCGCAGCTGCCAGTATCGGCCGCACTCCGGCCTGCGCTGCCCCAGTTCCGTCCCCGCCCCCGCCCCCGGCCGGCGCTGGAGAGGGCGCGGCCGAAACAGGAAGGGCCACGGCGGGAACCCTGCAAGTCCGAGAGCCCTGCCGGGCGCCCCACGCTGCCGGCGCGGGAGGAGCGGGTTCGGCTGCAGTTCGTCCTCAAAAGCACCACTCTCTGTGTCTAAAAGGAGAACAGAGACGGGTTTGGGAGAGTTTAAAGACCCTACTTTCCTCCAAACTGCTGCCTTGGTGAGAAGCGTTAAGACTTAGGGTTTGTTTTGCTTTCTTTTTTTCCAATATTTTTAACTGACAATTTACATACAATGAAATGCGGATTTAACGAGTCCACAGTCGATGTTTTGACAAATGCATACACCCGTGTAACCACCCAAGTCAAAACATAGAACATTTCCATCACCCCAAAAAGTGCCCTTTGTGTCCCACTGGTCGACCCCCCCCCCCATTTCATTCTGATTTCTATTACCCTAGGTTAGATTTGCCTTTTCAGAAAATTCGTATAAATGAGCATGTACTCTTTCAAGGCTCTTTTCGCTTTTATTACTTTTGTGACTCACCCATTTTCGAGTCTTTTCACTGTTGAGTAGTACCACAATTTGTTTATCCATTCACTAGCTAGGTGGTGGGCATGTTTGGTTGTTTCCAGTTTAGGGCTATTACCAAAAAAATGCTTCCATGAACATTCGTGTACAAGTTTTTTTGTGTGAACGTATATTTTCATTTATCTTCGGGAAATACCTAGGAGTGGAATGGCTAGGGGTATAGTGGGTGCAAAGTCTCCAGGCTTTTCTTGCCTCTGGGTGCTTTAAGGCAGGTTCTCCCCCTACCCATTTCTTTTCTACATGGGTGCATCTAAACATCAGGTTATTGTTCATGTTAACTGAAGGAGGGCCTCCCAGAACTGCCTACTCTGACCAGTCTACCTGGTCTAGCGTTTTTTCAATTAAATGTCCCATATTTTCATTCTAAATAATTAATTTTAAACATCTGAAATTTCAACTTTTTAGAAAAGCTAAAGATTTCAAGTTAAATAGATATTTGAGCCTAACTATATCGATGCCATGCAATGATTTTCTTTTGGAGTCACTGAACAACCAAAAACATTTTCAGTACTGATAAGAACTAAAGCAGAACTTCTGACAAATAACTAGCACTAAAAGAGCCAGAAAGGAAGAGTCTACATTACCCAAAACAGGAAAGGAACAAACACACATAAGACTGTTTAAAATAGAAAATAAATTCATATTCAAGTTGAACCTAAAAATCTGAACTTGGAAGTCATTTTGGTTAATTGCCTCAAAAAGATCAACTATGTTTCCAGTGAGTCTCCAAATAAGTTTTGGCTGCAAAACAGTCCTGCTTCCCCCCCACCACACCACACCCCACCCCACACACACATGCTGCACAGCATGCAGGATCTTAGATCCCAGACCAGGGATCAACCAGAGCCCCCTGCATTGGAAGCTCGGAGTCTTAACCACTGGACCACCAGGGAAGTCTAAGACTATTTTAAAGTCACTTTTAAAGACAGCCTTAACCATATTTGCATTTAATTTGCTTCTATATACATACTTCCAGGAACTTAAGTCACTGTCAAAATCTCATCCTTACTTTGTTTAAACCACAACTCACACTCAAGAGTTGCTTGTGAAATTCTTTTGCACAAAGCCTGGACAGGCTGAACCTTGCCATTGCAAGTAAACAACTAAAGATCTACCAAAAATAACTAATAAAAAAATTAAATTTGCTTGACTCAGAAAAGTAATCAGGCCCTGAGTGGATTCTATGGGTTTGACCCCAGATTCAACACATCCTGGATACAAGTGAAATGAAATCCCAGTTGCTGATTACCCTAATATAAAGCCTGGGATAGAGCTGGCAATAGTTTAATACTTTTTTACACCAGTATTTTTAACACTGTAATAATGAAACAGATGAGGAAGTTAAATGAATATCTATATTCTAAAAGGCCATAATTTTAATGTAAGAAAAAGGAATTCACATGATGGTTCTAACTATGCTAAAATGATGCCTCGAATGAGACTGGAATGAAATATAAAATGCACCAAAATAATAATGATGGGAGAATGTATGGCTATAGTTGACATTTCTTTCCATCTTTAGATTTTTATATTACGGCTATTATATTTTTAAAAAGAAAAACAAATTGTAAAGGGTTTAAGAATGAACATGTACTTTAAACTGTAAATTAAAATAAGTTTTTATTCAAAGCATTTTTTAAAATTACAGCATGTTTATTCTTATGCTGTTAACTCTGCCAAACTACAACTTAGCCATATGAAGCATAAAACACTTCAAAAATCTGAATGTAAACCACATTTTTAAAACAAAAAGCAGTGTTAACACACCTCAAATTTTAGATGCCAATGTATTTTGTCCAAGTATACAGCTTATATCAAAAAAAGAACATTTTAAATATTTCTATAGTAAATAGTTGTAATAATTTCTTAAAACTTCCAATTATACAAATGAAAAGTTTGTGAATATAACTATTATAGTTGGCAAAAGCTGACAGGATAAACAAACAAAAACTCTTACTTTTGAAGGCCTTAAATTTTATTATCTGTGAACTGGCAAGTATTTGTATTTTTTAAATTCATACTGCACTTCCTTCTTTAGGTAAGTTCATCAAATTTTAAATTTCCCAAGACTGACGACACTTTTTATAATTCATTAAGTCATATTTGAGGGAAAAATTCTAGAGAAAAATGTTGAAACCTAAACCAAGAAAATTCAGATACTATAGTCTCTCTTACTTGCTCATAAGTGCTCCAAGTTAAAATTCTATATACCAGATTACAAACAAAATTCTTAAACCATTACAAATATAAATTCTCTTATTACAAAAAAAAAATCCCTCAAGATTTGTAATTTACTGTACAGAGGAATTACATTTTTAAAGTATGTCCTCATCATACACATTATTTGTTACTATCATCTTTCATACTTTTGCTCCATTTCAAGACATTTACATACCTCCCCTTCCCCGTGGCTACATATTTTAAACTATCTGTGTACTGCAACACACTGGGATTTTGAGATAAAGAAGCCTACATTTTAGATAATGTTTAAACTACATCTGTAGGCTACTACTTCAATACAAAAAAGAAACAAAAGGCGCTGAAGAGCCCATATTTCACTCTCTTATTCTGAAGCTTACTCCAATTAAGCAATCTATGAAATTACCATGCTATGATGTTATTTAGTTTCTGCTTAAAACAAGTTAAAATGATGGAGGCTTATGCCTACATAAAGGAGGTGAACTACTCAGCTCTTGATTTTTTCTATTCATGCTTCAGTACATAAAGTGGTGTTTAAAAACTTCATCTATTTTGGAAAAAATGATTTAAAACCACCACACAAGTTAACACACTTGCAGTTAAAACTGTTCCAGAAGCCTACTTATTTGAGTCGCTAATATTTTCTGCAGTGTTTAACTGATAGATAAATTTAGTGAACACAAAATAGCTTGGCATGTTATTCTGAAGTAAAGCAAGAAGGTGGCTTTATGCACTGAAAATATAAATAGGAGGCTTCCATTTGCTAATAATTCTAAACAAGCAGTACATTTAAATTTAGTGTTTGCTAACAAAGGATCTAAAACAGTTCATTACAAAACAACCCTGTAGATGTCCCTTTTATTAAAAAAATCCAACTTCCAAATCTCATGACAGGGCCCATAATATTTTTTAAAAATACCAATTACCGAGTTACCTAGACTTTGCAAGATTAATCATTCAATTTCAGCAAATGAGAAACATGAAATGTGCAAAAGTTCCCAAGTTAACAAGCTAAGGGTGACAAGTGCTTTCAAACCTAAATATCACAGTGAGTTGTAAAGCCTCAGAAAGATAGAATAAGACTTATTTTACTCCAATTTTGAAAATTCTGAACTACTGTTCATCTTACCAAGATCTTCAAATACCTATTTTCTTCCAAAGTCGGTAAGTTAGAAAGTCTTCCGAAATAGTCAGTTTTCCATTTCTCTAGTCTTATTAGGCACACTATTTTGCAATTTAAAAATATATATCTTACACACATCTTATACTTTCTTGCTTGTTTCAGTGTTTACAGTATTGTTAAACATACTAATATACATTGTTAAAAATGATCTTATAAATAATCTATTTAAACCTTCTTTGGCTACATGTACCATTCTTTTTCTTTTTTTCATACAAGTGTCTTATTCAGAAAGTGCTTCCTGTGAGAACTGCTTCCAATGAATGCATTAAACTTGCAAAATCTAGCTTCCCACAATATGTAGTTTTCTACCCTGTACTAGAAGTCCCATATTTACAAAATATTTTAAACTTTACAAGAAATCCAATACCATATAAAAAAAGTGCAATTCTCTCTCACCCCATATTCTGGGGCAATGACATTCTTCATAAATTTCTACAGAATAGCAGCCTATGATAAGCAAATAAGGTGCTTAGCTTATGCCCAAGGGTCTACTTTTTAAGTATGCTGGGCAGTACTTTTGTACAGTGGAAAGAGTCAGTGTTCTGGCTACTGGCGGAGCGGCGCTCCCGTCAAGTTTGCGAGCTCGATGAGAGCGAGGGCTCCGTGCAGGCGCTCCCGCTGCTCCTGCAGACGCCGCTGGGCACCGCTCTTCTCATCGTCCTCCTCATCAGACTGAAGGTACTCCAGAGGGTCCTGCTGCTCCTGGTCTGCCTTCTGAACCAGCTTTCCTTTCAAGGTGGGAGTACGCTGCTCTCGTGTTTCCCAGTACCTATATGAAATGCATCCGTATTACTTATACAGTATATATAACATTCTCAAATGTTCACTTTTCTTTAAAGAAAATAAAAAGGGGGGTCTTTCCTACAGTATTATTTTGTGTTTCAGTTTATAAAGTTATAAAGTGATTTTGAATACATTACATGTTTTTCCATAACAGAGGAAAAAATTCAAGTTCAAGAAGTTGAAGGACTTGCTCAGAATAACAAAATCAACAAGTGGCAGTTCTGGGTCTTATACTCAACTCTCTAGTCACGTGTTTTTGTCATTAAACTATAGCTGCCTTAAAGATCATATGTGAAATGGACTAGAATAAAATATAGAAACAGTAGAATAATCATTAGAAACCCATTTATTCTATCCACAGAGGGATGATGGCTTCTGACAGAGTTAACTATGAGAAAGTTTAAACCCACAAAATAGGACAAATGGATTAATATGTGTAACACCTAGAGCTTACTCAAGAATTTAAGAGCACCATCATTTTCTATTACGTAGCCAACTGATAATTCACAAGAAAAAATACAAATGTTCCATCTTTTCTGATAACCAAAGAAAGGCATATTTAAATGACAGTACCATTACCTACAAAAATGTCCATTCAAAGACTTGTATATTCATGTCCATAGCAGCTTTATTTGTAAGAGCCAAAAACAACATAAAGGCCCATCAAGAGGTGAATAAGTGGAGGTGCATCCATATAACAGATTACTGCACAGCAATGAAAAGGAATGAAATGATACACTCAACAACATGATGACTCTCAAAATAATTATGCTGACTGAAAGAAGCCAGACGAACAAGTACATACTATATGACTCCATCTGTATAAAACTCTAGAAAATGTGAACTAACTATAGTGACAGAAAGCAGACCAGTCAGTGTCCTTTGGGGTGGAGGAGGGCAGGGAGATGCAGGGACAGCGGATTACAAAGAGACATGAGGAAGCCTGTGAAAGTGTTGGGTAAGTTCACTATCTTGATTTTGGTGATGGTTTCACAGGTGTCTACATATGTCAAAACGCATCAGATTATACACTTTAAATATGTACAATTTATTGTGTGCCAATTATACCTCAATAAAGCTGTTTTTAAAATTACATACCAAAAAAATACAATGACCAGATTTCAGGAAATCCAGACTACTCAAACTAGAAAAGTTTTGGAAATATGCAGAAGTATAAAAAGAGAAATGCAAACAGTTCAGTATCACTTGAAGGACAACTAAAAAAGGAAAATAGCAAAATAGCAAAATACCTTAGCAAGGTCAGCAAGGACTGGGTAACGAAGGGCTTTGAATGCTATAATAAAGGGCTTAGACTTAATATTGAGCATCATATTAGCATTTTAGAAAGACTCCTCTGGCAGCGGCATGGAGAATGGATTGAGAAGACTGAAGTGGCTGAATCTGATAATTGTTAAGGAAGTAGAATCCATAGGTTGGTCACTGAGTAGATGGGAGAAAAAGAAGATAAACACAAGGATGACTAATAAGTTTCTGGCTTGGGCAAAATTAGATATAATGGGGCAGTGGGGGCCAGGCAGGAGGAAGAGGGAGGAAGGAAGTGATGCAGTACTCGGGACAAACATATTCCCTGCCCTTGTGGAGCTTACGATCCAGCAGGGAAGATAGCCACTGAACAAGTAAATGTGTGAAGGAGGTTTTGAGAGGGAAAATACAATGTGTTATAAAAGCATCTATTAAGTGGATTTAACCTTGTTTGTTTGGGGGGTTAGTGGGCAGCTTAGGGAAGAACTTCCTGAAGTGGTGTTTAACCTGAGTAAGAAATGAAAAATGAGCAGAGTGGCTAAATGAAGAGGGAAGTGAGCACAAAGGCCTGGAAACAACAGCAATAGTGCTGTTGAGAGACAAGGAGCCCGGGTGACTGGAGACAGCTGTGTTGCTAGAGGGAGGCAGAGCCACAGCAACACAATTAGGGATTCTAGACTTTATCCTCAGTACAGAGGAAGCCAGTGAAGCTAGGGAGCGGCACAGTCAGCTGCTGCCGGTGTGTATGTGATAGATGACTCCTTAACTCAAAATATCCTTAGAGAAATGTTTTTATACTGGTCCCCTTGTTGCCATTAAAAAAAATTAAACTGGGTGCTTTTTGGAATTTTACTTTAGAATAACATCTAGTCTCTATCCCTCTAATAATCAACACGTAGCTAAAACCAATATAAAGAAATGAAGAGGGACTGCATTAATGACCAATGAAATACAATACATAAAAAACATTCTTTTCAAATGGGGTAAACTCTTGCTTTTAAAATAAATTGTGGTCTGAGCACTCAGACTAATTAATATCATATAGTAGTTTTCTATCACACAGATCCAAATAAAACTCCTAACAATTCTGTGGTTTCAGGAAACAAAAGTGCCATTTCAAGTTATTTTATAAAATATGTAGAAAAGCAACTTATTTAAACTGAAAGAACTGTCAAAGTCCCCAACTTCAACCCACACACTGGGCAGTGTTCTGCAGTAGACTCCAGAGAGAGCCTTACTTTGCCAACCACTCGGCGGCAGCCTGGTTGTCCACAGCCTGGGGCTTACTGAGAGCATCTGTGGGCTCCTCTCGCTTCAGCCTGGCATAAGGGTGCTTCGGACAGTGGCGGTTTGCATGGGTGAATCTGCTTAGGCAGCCTTCAAAACACAGAAGGAAACAGTTATCAGAATCTGGACATCCAGCAGACATGGAAAATGTTCAGTTTCTCTGGTATCTGAGAAAAGTAAATTAAGATGATGAAATTTATCATTCTATAACTTGAGGAGAAAAAAAAATAACCCTCAGCTGCTATTATCAATGCCACTGAGAGGAATGTGAAGACGGTTCTTTCACCTTGGTCATCGCAATGTAAATGCATTCAACCCCACTGGAAAGTGATTAGCACAAGTCATAAAAATGTTCAAAATCTCTGACCCAGGAATTTCATTCTTGGACTCTATCATAAAAAAACATCCCAAAGGTAAACAAAAGTTTAAGTAGGAAAACATGCCCCTCATGTTTGTTGATAACAAGCAAATTTTAAAAACAAATTAGATATTCAGTAACTAACATTGAGGCAATCATTGTTCATATGCTAACGCATATATATGGAATCGAAAAAAAAATGGTACTGATGAACCTAGTTGCAGGGCAGGAATAAAGATGTAGACATAGAGAATGGACTTGAGGACACGGGATGGGAGGGGAAAGCTGGGACGAAGTGAGAGTAGCATCGACATATGTACACTACCGAATGCAAAATAGTTAGCTAGTGGGAAGCAGCAGCATAGCACAGGGATATCAGCTCGGTGCTTTGTGATGACCTAGAGGGGTGGGATAGGGAGGGTGGGAGGGTGGCTCAAGAGGGAGGGGATATGGGGCCATATGTTTACATATGGCTGATTCACTTTGGTGTACAACAGAAACTAACATAGTATTGTGAAGCAATTATACTCCAATAAAGATCTATTAAAAAAAAAGAAAAAAAGAAAACCATGGAGCAACAGAAGAAAACTGTACTGAATTTCAAATATAACTGTGTAAAAATGTACATAAGAAAAACAGCTTAAGAAACTATGAAATTACCAACAGCAGCAGTGTTGAGCTGGTAAAATCCACCCCACCCCTGCTCCCCCTGGACTGAAAATTTCGACAATAATGTGCTTCTTTCAGTTTAACAGTTAAAAAGTTTAAAACCAAAGTAAAAGCCTACTCTAAAGGCTGTATTTACTTGTATAGATTTTTCTACAGCATACAACTAGATATAGCATTTTTAATTGCCCTTTAAGATTTTCACCTAAAAAGAACACTTTATTTAAAAATCAGTCATTTCCTGGAAATCGAGCATGGGTCACAATTAACAAGGAAGAAAACTTATGAGGTTTGATTAAATCTTTATCAAAAATCTCGCTTCCCAAAAATTCAAGCAAAAGATATTTTAACTCCCAACTAGCTGTTCCATAAACTTAACTCCTAACACCATACCATTTTCTGAACAAACAAAAGGTTTTTCTCCGGTGTGAAGACGCTGATGGGTTTTGAGCTGCCCACTTTGAACAAAGGCTTTTCCACAGTCTGGATAGTCACACAGATAGGGTCTCTCACCTAAGTAGACAGATGTTATATATTATTTCTGAGACAATAAGGTGAGAAGGGGAAGGGGCACGGAGAGAGAATCAACCTTTATATAAGTTACGACTGCAAACAACAATAAAACATGTCACAGCCTCTGCAGAGCTGCAAGTGGAAGTGCTAAGGGCACACTTGGATGATATGAAGATCCACTTGGAAGCACAATATTTTCTTTAGGCGCTGAGCTTTTAGGTACCCAGGTTCAAATCCTTAAAGTTATCATCTTCAACTTATTCCATATTTTCGCCCCACAATCCAAATCGCTAGCTCTTGCTGATTCTTGAACATGTCTGCCACTCCTGCCTTCCCACTGCCACCTCCCCTGGTCAGACTGGTAGCCCCTCCCACCTAGAATGAACCCTGGCAGGCCTCTAGTCTCTGACCTGCACAGCACTTCCAGAACAGCTGCCAGGCAACTACCCTCTAAAATTACCCCAAACCCTACTATACTCCTTGAACAACTGAAGATTATCTGCTGACTTTTAAATGGTCCTCTAATACCTGCACTATAGCTACTAGGTTAGGGAGCAGGGTTTATCTTTACTTCCCTCTTGGAGATTCATTCCAGCCACGAGGCAGTTCCCCATCTTCTACTCTTTGAAATCCCTATCTTTTCTGCCCATTCAAATCTTCCCAATCCTGTAGTCTCAGTAAAACTCCTCCCTACCCCCCAACACCCACCTCCAAATATTAAGCTACATATCCCTTCACTAACTTAGTGTCCTATGTTGTTTATGTATCATGGTACTCTCCTTATACAAAGATACGTAACACCTTGTACTCCATTTCATTTCCTATATACAACACAGTGCTAGGCTAAAGAAAGCGCTCAAAAAGGTTGTTTTTCAATCATAATTAAACTTATTATTTCTTGAATAAACATTCTTTGGTCAACAATTATATACTGGTTCTTCCTATATGACTCAAAGAACAGTAATGAGTCTTCCCTAAATTTCTCATTATTTAGAAATGTACTAGACGAATGTGACAGTTGGACACAAGTTAATAAACATAGGATAAAGTAAGACAAAAGCTTTTTACAAAGCATATACTATTAGAGCTTAACTATAGCATGGAGATCTTCAGCTCTGTTCCCTGGCATACAGTGTAGTAAGCCTGGAAGTACTGGGTGACACACAATGGGTTAGTGGTAGGTCGGGACTGGGACTCAGGCACCTTTTTATGATGCCGCATGGTCTTGAATCTCAGCAACTGATTTCACACTGGCAAAATGTACTCTACAGCTGTGTACCAGTTATTTGGGGTTATTTCAGACTAAGTAGATTGAAAAAATACAAAAATTCTCAAAATCAGATATTCATTCAATAATAGTTTTCCTGAATGATACCTAAAGTCAAAACATCTTGGCCACCTTAGTTTATAATGATTCAAAATTAAAATTTTACCCTTTTCCAGGGATTTAGCTAAGAAAACTGTATTCTAGCATACCACTAAAATATATCTTTTCAAAAACAGAAAGAAAAAAGAAACAGGTGATGACCATAAACATAGTGGAACAAACAGGGGACTAAGGGTTAAAAGCCCAAGTTCTAGACCCATACTGACCAACAGAAATAGAATGAGAACCACTTATGGTAGCCACATTAACAACGTAAAAAGAAACAGGTGAAATTAATTGATAATATACTTCATTTAACCCCATATATCTAAAATTCTATCATTTCAATTTGTAATCATTATCAAAAATTTTTAAAGATATCATTTACTCTCTTTTTTTCATACTAAGTGTATTTTAAACATCCTGTTCATCTCAATTTAGACTAGCCACATTTCACGTGCTCAACAGCCACATGTGCTACTATACTGGCCAGTGTAGTTCTAGACTTAAGGGTATGAGAAGTTGTAAGTCAGTGGTAATTGGGTGTTTTTGTGCCTCAGTTTCCTCATCTGTAAATTATTTGATATCATTATTAGAACCATATGGCTCCTTCTGGGTGGGACCAACTTTCTCTATGGAAAGAACAAGGCCCTCTTTATATTATCTTTTTGCTCTTTATATGGTATTTTTATGGTA
This sequence comes from Tursiops truncatus, assembly GCF_011762595.2. Taxonomy (NCBI): domain Eukaryota; kingdom Metazoa; phylum Chordata; class Mammalia; order Artiodactyla; family Delphinidae; genus Tursiops; species Tursiops truncatus. The sequence goes on along the minus strand of NC_047039.1, from coordinate 28,473,704 downwards.
TTTTAAATGCAAGTATAACTTCTCTACACAAATAAAGATACATGATAGTCTTGGGATAGCTACCTATAATATGCTTAATTCTGAAAAATTATACTTCACCTTAGATTTAATAGTTAGGTCAAATACCCTGAGGATTCTAGAAATTCTATTAAAAACTTGACTATAACTGATTTAGGATTTGGCCTACAAATCAGTTTTAACAATTATACAGACAACTTAAGGGCATATCAGGTAAAATTCGGGTACATAGAAGGATAGAACCAAATTTAGTAATAACATTCCTGTGACAACTACATTAATTACCATGATAACTTTAGAAATCACATGGTATCAATGTTCAGAAAACTATCCCTCCCCACCAAAAGAGAAGCTGACTATACAGTGCCTGTTTTTAAAACTTTACAATAAGGAAATGGAAGGTAACTAAAAATTAATTTATAGGCCCAAACATCAAATCAGCTTTCAGTTAAGTATCACTTTTGGCATTCTCTAAAATTTGCTCAACTTACCTGTATGAGTCCTTTTGTGAGCCTGGAGTGACTTCTCCCGTGGAAACACCCTATTACAGATGTTACAACGTATTCTGCTGGACGAATGCTCTCCTTCATTTATTAAATCCCGTACAGTATCTGCTCTGGGTCTACCACGTCGGATTCCATCCTGTTAACAATGTGCATAAACATTAATATAATTTCTTGGACTCCACTCATTAAAACAAAATATCATAATACAGGCATGCCTTACTTTACTACGCTTCATTTTTTTTCAATTTTTCAATTTTATTTTTTTATACAGCAGGTCCTTATTAGTCATCAGTTTTATACACATCAGTGTATACATGTTAATCCCAATCACCCAATTCATCACACCACAACCACCACCCCCCACCACCGCTTTCCCCCATTGGTGTCCATACATTTGTTCTCTACATCTGTGTCTCAACTTCTGCACTGTAAACCGGTTCATCTGTACCATTTTTCTAGGTTCCACATATATGCATTAATATACGATATTTGTTTTTCTCTTTCTGACTTACTTCACTCTGTATGACAATCTCTAGATCCATCCACATCTCTACAAATGACCCAATTTCGTTCCTTTTTATGGCTGAGTAATATTCCATTGTATATATGTACCACAACTTCTTTATCCATTCGTCTCTCAATGGGCATTAAGGTTGCTTCTATGACCTGGCTATTGTAAACAGTGCTGCAATGAACATTGGCGTGCATGTGTCTTTTTGAATTATGTTTTTATCTGGGTATATGCCCAGTAGTGGGATTGCTGGATCATATGGTAATTCTATTTTTAGTTTTTTAAGGAACCTCCATACTGTTCTCCATAGTGGCTGTATCAATTTACATTCCCACCAACAATGCAAGAGGGTTCCCTTTTCTCCACACCCTCGCCAGCATTTGTTGTTTGTAGATTTTCTGATGATGCCCATTCTAACTGGTGTGAGGTGATACCTCATTGTAGTTTTGATTTGCATTTCTCTAATAATTAGTGATGTTGCGCAGCTTTTCATGTGCTTCATGGTCATCTGTATGTCTTCTGTGGAGAAAGGTTTATTTAGGTCTTCTGCCCATTTTTGGATTGGGTTGTTTGTTAATATTGAGTTGCATGAGCTGTTTATATATTTTGGAGAGTAATTCTTTGTCCATTGATTCGTTTACAAATATTTTCTCCCATTCTGAGGGTTGTCTTTTCGTCTTTTTTATGGTTTCCTTTGCTGTGCAAAAGCTTTGAAGTTTCATTAGGTCCTATTTGTTTATTTATTTATTTCCATTACTCTAGGAGGTGGATCAAAAAAGATCTTGCTGTGGTTTAAGTCAAAGAGTGTTCTTCTTGGGGTTTCCCTGGTGGCGCAGTGGTTGAGAGTCCGCCTGCCGATGCAGGGGACACGGGTTCGTGCCCCGGTCCGGGAGGGTCCCGCGTGCTGCGGAGCAGCTGGGCCCGTGGGTCGTGGCTGCTGGGTCTGCGTGTCTGGAGCCTGTGCTCTGCGGCAGGAGAGGCCACAGCAGTGAAAGGCCCGCGCACCGCAAAAAAAAAAAAAAAAAAAAAGAGTGTTCTTCCTATGTTTTCCCCTAAGAGTTTTATAGTGTCCGGTCTTACATTTCGGTCTCAAATCCATTTTGAGTTTATTTTTGTGTATGGTGTTAGGCAGTGTTCTAATTTCATCTTTTTAAATACAGCTGTCCAGTTTTCCCAGCACCACTTATTGAAGAGACTGTCTTCTCCATTGTATATCCTTGCTTCCTTTGTCATAGATTAGTTGACCATAGACGTGTGGGTTTATCTCTGGGCTTTCTATCTTGTTCCATTGATCTGTTTCTCTTTTTGTGCCAGTACCATATTGTCTTGATTACTGTAGCTTTGTAGTATAGTCTGAAGTCAGGGAGTCTGATTCCTCCAGCTCCATTTTTTTCCCTCAAGACTGCTTTGGCTATTCAGGGTCTTTTCTGTCTCCATACAAATTTTAAGATTTTTTTGTTCTACTTCCATAAAAAATGCCATTGGTAATTTGATAGGGATTGCATTGAATCTGTACCTTCCTTTGGGTAGTATAGTCATTTTCACAATATTGATTCTTCCAATCCAAGAACATGATCTATCTCTCCATTAATCCAAATTTCTTTCATCAGTGTCTTACAGTTTTCTGCATAGAGATCTTCTGTCTCCCTAGGTAGGTTTATTCCTAGGTACTTTATGCTTTTTATTGCAATAGTAAATGGGAGTGTTTCCTTAATTTCTCTTTCAGATTTTTCCTCATTAGTGTATAGGAATGCAAGAGATTTCTGTGCATTAATTTTGTATCCTGCAACTTTACCAAATTCATTGATTAGCTCTAGTAGTTTTCTGGTAGCATCTTTAGGATTCTCTATGTATAGTTTCATGTCATCTGCAAACAGTGACAGTTTTACCTCTTTTCCAGTTTGTATTCCTTTTATTTCTTTTTCTTCTCTGATTGCCATGGCTAGGACTTCTAAAACTATGTTGAATAATAGTGGTGAGAGTGGACATCCTTGTCTTCTTCCTGATCTCAGAGGAAATGCTTTCAGTTTTTCACCACTTAGAATGATGTTTGCTGTGGGTTTGTCATATATGGCCTTTATTATGTTGAGGTAGGTTCACTCTATGCCCACTTTGTGGAGAGTTTTTATCATAAATGGGGGTCGAATTTTGTCAAAAGCTTTTTCTGCATCTATTGAGATGATCATATGATTTTTCTTCTTCAATTTGTTAATATGGTGTATCACATTGATTGATTTACTTATATTGAAGAATCCTTGCATCCCTGGGATAAATCCCACTTGATCATGGTGTATGATCCTTTTAATGTATTGTTGGATTCTGTTTGCTAGTATTTTGTTGAGGACTTTTGCATCTATGTTCATCAGTGATATTTGTCTGCAATTTTCTTTTTTTGTAGTATCTTTGTCTGGTTTTGGTATCAGGGTGATGGTGGCCTCATAGAATGAGTATGGGAGTGTTCCTTCCTCTGCTATATTTTGGAAGAGTTTGAGAAGGATGGGTATTAGCTCTTCTCTAAATGTTTGATACAATTCACCTGTGAAGCCATCTGGTCCTGGACTTTTGTTTGTTGGAAGATTTTTCATCACATTTCAATTTCATTTCTTGTGATTGGTATGTTCATATTTTCTATTTCTTCCAGGTTCAGTCTTGGAAGGTTATACCTTTCTAAGAATTTGTCCATTTCTTCCAGGGTGTCCATTTTATTGGCATAGAGTGGTTTGTAGTAGTCTCTTAGGATGCTTTGTATTTCTGCAGTGTCTGTTGTAACTTCTCCTTTTTCACTGACTTGAGTCCTCTCACTCTTTTTCTTGATGAGTCTGGCTAATGGTTTATCAATTTTGTTTATCTTCTCAAAGTACCAGCTTTTAGTTTTACTGATCTTTGCTATTGTTTTCTTCGTTTCTATTTCATTTATTTCTGCTCTGATCTTTATGATTTCTTTCCTTCTGCTAACATTGGGTTTTGTATGTTCTTCTTCCTCTAGTTCCTTTAGGTGCAAGGTTAGATTGTTTATTTGAGATTTTTCTTGTTTCTTGAGGTAGGCTTCTATAGCTATAAACTTTCCTCTTAGAACTGCTTTTGCTGCATCCCATAGGTTTTGGATCATCATGTTTTCATTGTCATTTGTCTCTAGGTATTTTTTGATTTCCTCTTTGATTTCTTCAGTGAACTCTTGGTTTTTAGTAACATATTGTTTAGCCTCCATGTGTTTGTGTTTTTTACATTTTTTTCCCTGTAATTGATTTCTAATCTCATAGCACTGTCGTCAGAAAAGATGCTTGATGTGATTTCATTTTTCTTAAATTTACTGTGGCTTGATTTGTGACCCAAGATGTGATCTATCCTGTAGAATGTTCCATGTGCACTTGAGAAGAAAGTGTAATCTGCTGGTTTTGGATGGAATTTCCTATAAATATCAATTAAATCTGTTGGGTCTATTGTGTCATTTAAAGCTCGTGTTTTCTTATTAATTTTCTGTCTGGATGATCTGTCCATTGGTGTAAGTGAGGTGTTAAAGTCCCCCACTATTATTGTGTTACTGTCGACTTCCTCTTTTAGAGCTGTTAGCAGTTGCCTTATGTATTGAGGTGCTCCTATGTTGGGTGCATACATATTTATAATTGTTATATCTTCTTCTTGGATTGATCCCTTGATCATTAAGTAGTGTCCTTCCTTGTCTCTTGTAACATTCTTTATTTTAAAGTCTACTTTATCTGATATGAGTATTGCTACTCCAGCTTTCTTTTGATTTCCCTTCACATGGAATATCTTTTTCCATCCCCTCACTTTCAGTCTGTATGTGTCCCTAGGTCTGAAGTGGGTCTCTTGTAGACAGCATATATATGGGTCTTGTTTTTGTAACCATTCAGCAAGCCTGTGTCTTTTGGTTGGAGCATTTAATCCATTCACGTTTAAGGTAATTATCGATATGTATGCTCCTATGACCATTTTCTTAATTGTTTTGGGTTTGTTTTTGTAGGTCCTTTTCTTCTCTTGTGCTTCCCACTTAGAGAATTTCCTTTAGCATTTGTTGTAGAGCTGGTTTGGTGGTGCTGAACTCTCTTAGATTTTGCTTGTCTGTAATGCTTTTGATTTCTCCATCGAATCTGAAGGAGATCCTTGCCAGGTAGAGGAATCTTGGTTGTAGGTTCTTCTCTTTCATCACTTTAAGTATAGCATGCCACTCCCTCTGGCTTGTAGAGTTTCTGCTGAGAAATCAGCTGTTAACCTTATGGGAGTTCCCTTGTATGTTATTTGTCATTTTCCCCTTGCTGCTTTCAATAATTTTTGACACTTTGATTACTATGTGTCTCAGCATGTTTCCCCTTGAGTTTATCCTGTATTCGACTCTCTGTGCTTCCTGGACTTGGGTGGCTATTTCCTTTCCCATGTTAGGGAAGTTTTCGACTATAATCTCTTCAAATATTTTCTTGGGTCCTTTATCTCTCTCTTCTCCTTCTGGGCCCCTATAATGCGAATGTTGTTGCGTTTAATGTTGTCCCAGAGGTCTCTTAGGCTTTCTTCATTTCTTTTCATTCTTTTTTGTTTATTCTGTTCTGCAGCAGTGGATTCCACCATTCTGTCTTCCAGGTCACTTATCCTTTCTTCTGCCTCAGTTATTCTGCTATTGATTCCTTCTAGTGTAGTTTTCATTTCAGTTATTGTATTGTTCATCTCTGTTTGTTTGTTCTTTAATTCTTCTCGGTCTTTGTTAAACATTTCTTGCATCTTCTCAATCTTTGCCTCCATTCTTTTTCCGAGGTCCCATATCATCTTCACTATCATTATTCTGAATTCTTTTCCTGGAAGGTTGCCTATCTCCCCTTCATTTAGTTGTTTTTCTGGGGTTTCATCTTGTTCCTTCGTCTGGTACATAGCCCTCTGCCTTTTCATCTTGTCTATCTTTCTGTGAATGTGGTTTTTGTTTCACAGGCTGCAGGATTGTAGTTCTTCTTGCTTCTGCTGTCTGCCCTCTGGTGGATGAGGCTAACTAAGAGGCTTGTGCAAGTTCCCTGATGGGAGGGACTGGTGTTGGGTAGAGCTGACTGTTGCCCAGATAATCAAGTTCTTACTTCTTTCTGCTAGCGTTGGAGGGTCTCCTGCAGAGGCGGTGGGTGGCTGTAGCTCACCGTGGGGACAAGGACACTGGCAGCAGAAGTTTTGGGAAGTACTCCTTGGCATGAGCCCTCCCAGAGTCTCTATTACGCTTCACTTTATTGCATTTTGCAGATACTGCGTTTTTTACAAATTGAAGGTTTGTGGCAACCCTGTGTTGTCAGATGGTGATTAGCATTTTTTAGAAATATTTTTTAAAAGTTTTTTTTTTTTTTTTTTTTTTTGTGGTACGCGGGCCTCTCACTGTTGTGGCCTCTCCCGTTGCGAAGCACAGGCTCCGGACGCACAGGCTCAGCGGCCATGGCTCACGGGCCCAGCCGCTCCGCGGCATGTGGGATCTTCCTGGACAGGGGCACAAACCCTTGTCCCCTGCATTGGCAGGCGGACTCTCAACCACTGCGCCACCAGGGAAGCCCTAAAAGTGTTTTTTAATTGAGGTAATTTTTAGACATAATGCTATTGCACACTTAAGAGACTACAGTATAGTGTAAACATAACTTTTTATTCATTGGGAAACAAAAGCTTGTGTGACTAGCAGTCTGGGACTGAACCCACAATATCTCAAAGGTATAACTGTAAATAATTTTTTGAAACCTTTCTTGAGTGACATCAGTGAAATGGCAGAGTAGGTAGTTCCAAGGGCCCACCCCTCCACAGATCACTAAAAAGTCAAGCAAAAACTGTTCAGAATCAGCTTTGTCACAACTCCAGAAAATGATGAGAAACTTACAGCAACTCAGAGAACAATGAATCAAGAAACAAGCAACGTAAAACAGTAGGAAAGCATTGCAGCAATTTTTACAGCCCTTGCCCCACCCCTTCACTCAGTGGTCTTTGAAGATTACTGCCTTCATTCTTAGTGTAGGAATCTAGTCCCTGGTTCAAGAAAGAACAGAGAAGACTTTACTCTGAAAGAATTTTGTTTGTCTGTTTTGCCCAGCCTGGGGGCTACCTGAAGGTCTGAAACAAGATGCTTGTCTTTGTTTTGCTAACTTAGAACTCTCTCTGGGCAGAAGAGTGGCTACACAGAGGGCATCTCTCAAAAACCTTGTAAGGTCAATAACAACTTGCTGCCCCCTGGGGGAAAAGATTTCAACGAAGGCACACAAACACACCAAAAGCCTAGGAGGAAAAGCTGGGGAGAGAATTTCCTCAGGAAATTAGGGCACTGGAAAGTGCCCACATATCCCAAAGACAGGAATTTAGGAAGCCACACACTTGCCTGCCCAGCGCAGGAAGCATACTCAGAAAAAACCTGAAAAGAACATAAGTTTTCACCTCTGGCTGATCCTTAGGCTCAGCACAAACAAGAAATGAAGGCTAAGACAGACTTGTAAACAGTCTGGCTAAGTACAGAAGGAGAGCTACAGCACAGACCATTCTGAAAAGTTAGAAGGGGTTTTTTTCCCCCCTTTCTTTTCTTTTCTGTTTTTGTTTTTTGGGTTTTTTTTGGGGGGGCATTCAAGATCTCTCTCAAAATATGAGATGACTAAAGCTAAAGAAACAGACTTTAAAGAACAAACACAATAAAGAATAGAGTTTACAAAAATAGTTTAGAAAAGTCACCAAACAACTACAAACCACAGCACACAACTAAAACTCTGAGGAGAGAGGAGAATCTGATTTCCAGAGTTACTACTTTATAATATTCAAAACACCCAGTTTTCAACAAAATATTACAAAGCATGCAAAGAAACAAAAATATTAACTCCCATACATAGGAGTCAATTTCTCCTATGAGGAAGCAGACATTGGACTTACTAGACAAAGATGTTAAACTGTCTTAAATATGCTGAAAGAGGTAATGGAAACCATGGACAAAGAACAAAAGAAAACCAGAACACTGTTTCAACAAACTGAGAATGTCAAAAAAGAAACAAAATATTATTATTATTATTTTTGTGGTACGCGGGCCTCTCACTGTTGTGGCCTCTCCCATTGCAGAGCACAGGCTCCGGACGTGCAGACTCAGCGGCCATGGCTCACGGGCCCAGCCACTCAGCGGCATGTGGGATCTTCCCAGACCAGGGCACGAACCCATGTCCCCTGCATCGGCAGGCGGACTCTCAACCACTGCACCACCAGGGAAGCCCACAAATTATTTTTAAAAATAGAAATTCTGAAACTAAAAAATACAGTAACCAAAATGAAAAAAATTCACTACAGAGTCTTAATGGCAGATTTGAACGGTCAGGAGGAAAGAAACAGCAAATTTAAAGATAGGTCAACTGAAATTATCCAGTCTGAGGAACAGAAAGAGAAAAGAATGAACAGGGCCTATGATACCAGTAGGACATCAAGTGTCTTATGGGTCCATTTGGGCTGCTAAAACTAAATACTACAGACTGGGTAACTTATAAACAACCAAAGTTTATTTCTCACAGTTCTGGCAGTTGTAAAGTCCAAGATGAAGATGCTGGCATGGTCAGGTTAGGGACTACTTCCTGGATCATACCCAGTGCCTTCTTGCTGTGTCCTCACATGGCAAAAGGGGCAAGAGAGCTCTCCAGGGCCTCTTTCATAAAGGCACTAATTCTATTCATGAGGGCTCCACCTCCATGACCTAAGCACCTCCCAAAGACCCCCACCTCCTAACACCATCATCTTCGGGGGTCAGGATCTCAACACACGATTTCTGGGGGACACCACAGCATCAAGCATACCCACACACACACAATCGGAGATCCAGAAGGCAAGAGAGACTAGGGCAGAAAGAATATTTGAAGAAATAATGGCATAAACACAAAGAGAGATATACATGGAGATATAATCAAACTATCAAAAGACAGAGACTCTTGAGAGCAGCAAGAAAGACGCAGTTTATCACACATACCAGTCCTCAATAGGATTAACAGCTGATTTCTCAGGAGAAACTATGCAAATCAGTGGGATGACATGTTTAAAGTGCTGAAAGGAAAAAAAAAATCAAACAATAATCTTATATTCAACAAAACTATCACTCAAAAATGAAGAAATTAAGCATTCCCAGACAAACAAAAGCTAAGAGAGTTCATTGCTAGACCTGCCCTACAATAAATCTAAAGGGAGTTAGTTCTTCAGGCAGAAATGAAAAGACACTAGACAATAACTCAAAGCCATACAAAGAAATAAACAACACCAGGTAACTACATAAGCCAGAAGTATTGCACTTTGGGCTTATAACTCTTCTTTTCTTTCCTATATAAAAGATAAATGCCAAATGTATTAAAAAATAATAAATCTTTGTTAATGGGAACACAATATAAGATGTAATTATGACAACAACAACAAAAAGGGAGAGGGACAGAAATATATGGGAGCAGAACTTTTGTATACTATTGGTGCTAAGGTGATATTAATTCAAAAAGAAAAAACAGAAAAGGAAACAAGAAAGAAAAGAAAATAGTTCATTACAAAAAAAATCAAACCCAAAAGAAGGCGGTAATCGAAGAATTGATAAACAAAATAGGTATAACACTATAGAAAACAAATAAAATGGGAGAAGTTCTTCCTTGTAAGTAATCACTTTAAATGTAAATAGATTAAATTCTGCAAACAAAAGGCAGAGATTGGCAGAATGGATTTTTTTTTAAATGAACCAACTATATGGTATCTACAAGAAACTCACTTTAGGGCCAAAAACATAAATAGGTTTAAAAGTGAAAGGATGGGGCTTCCCTGGTGGCACAGTGGTTGAGAGTCCGCCTGCTGATGCAGGGGACACGGGTTCGTGCCCCGGTCTGGGAGGATCTCACATGCCGCGGAGCGGCTGGGACCGTGAGCCATGGCCGCTGAGCCTGCGCGTCCGGAGCCTGTGCTCCGCAACGGAAGAGGCCACAACAGTGAGAGGCCCGCGTACGGCAAAAAAAAAAAGTGAAAGGATGGAAAAAGAGATAACAATTATAAACACATGCACACCTAACAACAGAGCTCCCAATATGTATGAAGCAAAAATTGGCAGAATTGAAAATAAAAAGACATAGTTCAAAAATAGCTGGAGACTTTCGCTTTCAATTAATGGATAGGACAACTAGACAGGTCAACAAAGATATAGAAGACTTGAACAACACTATAAACCAACTACACCTAACAGAATATGAAGAACATTCCACACAAAAACAGCAAAATATCCATTTTTTTCAAGTGCACGTGGAACATTTCCCAAGATAGACCATATGTTGGGCCCAAAGCAAGAATCAATAAATTTTAAAAGACTGAAATCATCCAAAGCATCTTCTTTGACATACTTGGAATGAAACTATAAATCAATAACAGAAAAAATACTGGAAAATTCACAAATATGTGGAAATTAAACAACACTCTTAAACAGCCAATGGGTCAAAGAAGAAATCACACAGGAAATTAGAAAATACTTTGACATGAATGAAAATAAAAGCACAACATATCAAAACTTATGGGATACATTTCTAGGACTGGAAGGCTTAATATAAGATACCACTGCTACCCAAAGTGATATACAGACTTAGTGCAATCCCTATTAAAATCCCAAAGGCCTTTTTTGCAGAAATGGAAAAAGCAATCCTCTACTCATGGAATTGCAAGAGGCTCCAAGTAGACAAAACAATATTTTAAAAGAACAAAGTAGTACTCACACCTCCCTATTACAAAATTTACTGCAAAGCAATGGCAATTAAGACAGTGTAGTACTGGCATAAGGAAAGACATAGGCCAATGAAACAAAATGAGAATCAAGGCATTAACCCTTATCCTATGGCCAATTGATTTTCAACAAGGGTGCCAAGAACATGCAATGAGGAAAGAATAGCTCTTCAACAGTATCGTTCAATCTGAGAACAATATTGTTCTCAGAACAATAGTTCTGAGAAAACTGGATTTCTACATGCAAAAGAATGAAGTTGTACCTCACACAATATATAAAAAATTAACTCAAAATGCATCATACACCAAAATGTCAGAGCTGAAACTTTAAAACTCTTAAAAGAAAACAGGGATAAATATTCATGACCTTGGATTTGACAATGGATTCTTAGATGTGGCACCAAAAGCCTAAGCAACAAAAGAATAGATAAACTGGACTTAAAATTAAAAACATTTGTGTCACAGGACATTATCAAGAAAGTGAAAAGACAACCTACAGAATGGGATACAATACTTGCAAATCATATGTCTGATAAGGTTTTAGTATCCACAATATATAAAGAACCTTTACAACACAACGAAAACTCAAATAAAATATGGGTAAAGGACTTGAATAGACATATCTCCAAAGTAGTTATATGTATGGGCAGCAAGCCCATGAAAAGATGCTCAACATCATTAGTCATTAGGGAAATGCAAATCAAAACTACAATTGAGGTCAATTATATCTCAGTAAAGCCTGAAGGGAAAAAGATTAAACACACACACACACACACACACACACACACACACACACACACACACAGTGAGATACGACTTCACACCAACTTAGTTATACTCAAAAAAAAAAAAAAACAGGAAAAAAGTAGAAATAAGGTGTTTTTTTGGTCAAGAATGTGCAGAAACTAGAAACTTCATACATTGCTGGTAGGAATGTAAAGTTTTAGCCACTATGGAAAAGTTTGACGGTGTGATACAATGTCATATACATATGTACATATACATATACAATGGACTGTTATTCAGCCATAGAAACGATACATGCTACAAGGTGGATGAACCTCAAAAACAGTATACTAAGTAACAGAAGTCAGACACAAAAGGCCACATATTTTATGATTCCATGTAATAAAATGTCCAAAATAGGTAAAACCACAGACAGAAAACAGATTGGTGTTTTCCAGAGACTGCCTATAGAGGGGAAAAGGGAGTGACTACTTAATGAATACAGGACTTTCTTTTGGGGCGATGAAAATGTTTTGGAACTTGATATAGGTGGTGTTTTCACAATATTGTGAATTACTAACTATCAGTGAATTATACTTCAAAATGGTTAATTTTATGCTATGTAAATTTCTGCTCAATTTTTTGAAACACTAACGAGCTCTGAACGTACTATGGACTTTAGTTAATAATGTACCAATTTGGTTCGTTAATTGTAACAAATATATCATATTAATGCAAGACGTCAGCAATAGGGGAAACTGGATATGTGGTTGATGGGAACTCCCTGTACTGTCTTAACATTTCTATGTATGTAAAACTAATCTAAAATAAGCATTTCCTTGAAGAAAAAAACTTTCTTTCCAGGTAAGTTAAATTTTTACACATATAAGTTAAATGGAAAAAAAGAAAAGAAAAACATAAAAAACACCTACATCCAAACTGAAGATGTTTTTACTGCTGTCAATATAAAAACCTAAAGCCTTCCCAAAGCTTAAAAACATCAGCCTGAAACCTTGATAATAAGCCACAGCAAAATTCCCTTCAATCAATTTTCACCTTGAAAGGAAAGCTCAATCTCAACATGGATGAGTTATCTTATAAGTCATGTCTAAAAAATTCTTAGATATTAAAACCTATTTCTGCAACAGCCAAGAGGTGGAAGCAACCTAAATGTCCCCTGACAGATGAATGGATAAAGTAAATGGGATATATACAATGAAAAATTATTCAGCCTTAAAAAAGAAGGCAATTCTGCCATATGCTACAACATGGATGAATATTAAGGGCATTATCCTAAGTAAAATAAGGCAGTCACAAAAAGACAAATACTACATGATTCCACTTATATGCGGTATCTAAAATGGTCAAACTTAGAAACAGAAAGCAGAATAGTGGTTGCCAGGGGCCATAGAGAGGGAGAAAGGGGGAGCTCGAGATGGGTACAGTTTTGGTTTCATAAGATGAAAAAGTTCTGGAGTTCTATTACAACAATGTTCATATAGTTAATACTTTAAAATGGTTAAGATGGTAAATTTTACGTTATGTGTTTTCTGCCACAAAAGTATAAAAAGAAAAAAAATGTGAGGGTACTCCCCAGTGGTCCAGTGGTAAAGAATCTGCCTTCCAATGCAGAGCACGCAGGTTCGATCCCTGGTCAGGGAACTAAGATCCCACATGCTGGGGGGCAACTAAGCTGGAGCCACAACTATTGAGCTCGCATGCCTCAACTAGAGAGCCTGCGTGCCTCAAACTACAGAGTCCACATGACCTGGAGCCTGCACGCCACAACTAGAGAGAGAAAAACCTGCAAGCCACAACTAGAGAGAAGCCCGAGCACCTAAACGAAGAGACCACGTGCCTTAATGAAAAAAGATCCCACATACCTCAACAAAGATCCCATGTGCCACAACTAAGACCCGATGCAGCCATAATAATAATAATAATAATAATAATAATAATGGAAAAGAATGTGAGAAAGCACTGTGGCAGATTATAATATTGTTAAAATATTCACTGTTCCTTCCGCACTGTGGGCCCCAATGAGGCCAATGCTTTGACCAATGAAATGTGAATAGAAATCACATGTGTGACTTCTGAGCAAAAGCTCTAAAAGCCATCACAAGGTTCTACCATCTCTCTTTCCTCTCTGCCTTGAGACTCGCATGTCCCAGGTAGGGGATGTTCCTCCTGGGTCCCAGAATGAACAGGATGAAGAGCACACCTGCTGTTAACCCTCACAGGATACATAACACGAGCTTTGTTTAGGTTGACATTGAGATTTTGAGGTTCATTCGGCAGCATGGTTTAGCCTAAGCTACCTGACTCAGGCACATTGTTAATAAATATTTGTTAATGGGATAAAGATCTCATCAATTCTCCACAATAATTGTATAAATTGTTGCTGGTTATGATCATATCATGAATAATTGTTTTAAATAGTTTTAAAAATGAAAAACAAACACAGCATCTATGATCCATAAAAACAGCAGATGATTTGTTCTGTTAAGAAAGAAATGGAACGTGAAATAAGGTTAATTAAAAACCTTAGTAATACAACTCCTCTGCCATGAAAGGATAATTTCCCTAATTTTTTTTAATACATTTAATGTATAGTATTGCAAAGTATAGGGTCAGTGATTCTCAACAAATCTTTGTTATTTATTTATATTTATTTTTGGCTGCGTTGGGTCTTTGTTTCTGTGCGAGGGCTTTCTCTAGTTGTGGCAAGCGGGGGCCACTCTTCATCGCGATGCGCGGGCCTCTCACTATCGCGGCCTTTCTTGTTGCGGAGCACAGACTCCAGAAACGCAGGCTCAGTAGCTGTGGCTCACGGGCCTAGTTGCTCTGCGGCATGTGGGATCCTCCCAGACCAGGGCTCGAACCCGTGTCCCCTGCATTAGCAGGCAGACTCTCATCCACTGCGCCACCAGGGAAGTCCCCTAATTTTTTTTTTTTTTTTTGCTGTACGCGGGCCTCTCACTGCTGCGACCTCTCCCGCCTCGGGGCACAGGCTCTGGACGCGCAGGCCCAGCCGCCACGGCGCACGGGCCCAGCCGCTCCGCGGCACGTGGGATCCTCCCAGACCGGGGCATGAACCCGTGTCCCCCAATCGGCAGGTGGACTCTCAACCACTGCGCCACCAGGGAAGCCCCCCCCTAATATTTTTTAAATACATAAAAACATATTGTTGACTCCATTACAATTTGAAATAACTGATTTAGTATCAAATACTATTTAGTATCAAAATTTTAAGATTATCCATTACTATTTTCTCTGTTTCTGGTTAAAAAAAAATTATCAAGCATGTTTAATAGTGGGGGAAGTTTTTTTTTTTTAAGTTAACTATTTGGCTGCCTCCCAGTAACTGTAAGATCTTGTTTCATCTAGAAACAAGAAAATGCAAATCATACTTGCATTTTCCAAGTGAGAAATAAAGAGCTGAAAAATGCAACATAATACAACATCCCAGCCATATACAGGTAAGACTTCACTAAGTGCATTCTTTCAACTAAGAAAATTAAACAAGGCAAGTAATCATCTAATACCCTAAATAAATGAATAAATAGCATCTTTTAACCATATATACAAAAATGAGCAGTGTCACTTAAAGAGGACCTTTTTCATTTTAGCCTTAGCAATAAGAAAACCATGTATCTATGTACATTTTGACAATAATAGAGTTAACTCATCAGCAACTAAGTGTACCTGTAGCTTAAGAGAGAAATCTTGTCAAGACTGCTTGATGATTTGCAAAAAAAAAAAAAAAGTAAAGTTAAAAAAGAAACTCTTAGACATCCTATTGCTATTATATGGCAACTGCTGCAAAATAAGCTACTAGAAAGAAGAAAAATGAGTAAATCGCCAAAATGTTTGCATACTTCAGCAGGTTTAATTTTTAAAACAATCTCAGTACCTCCAGAAGATAGTGATTTTGAAAGTGTTTTCTAAAATATTTCATGGTAAATGTTTTGTTTTCAATGTCAATAACTTTAAAGTTATTTAATAAAATTGGAGTTATTTCTCAAGCCACTTAGAATAATGTACACATTTACCTAAGCTTTAGAAAAAGTTATGTTCAAACTTTATATTCATGTGATTACTAAAAAAACTAAAAGTCCTCAACACATTTTTATACAAAGTAAAATTCAAATAAATTATACAGCTACAACATGGAAGGAAAAGAAAAACAGTTCTCAGAGGGAGGCGTGTGTACCTTCTCACTTTCATGAGAAAATGTAAATAGATCTTATTTTCCTTTTCGAATTCAGATTTAGATCCGAATTTCCTATGGCTTGCATATCTGCTTCCTAACTCTATCCCCCACCTTGACCTATCTGGACCACTTTCTAAGTCTTAATTTGCATCTATCTATTGTACTGTGTGTATTCTCATGATGCATCTCAATCGAGATATAGGCAGTTATGAATAGTGTGTATTATTTCATAAGTCTACTTGCATCTTCTTTTTTTTTTTTTTGGCCATGCTGCCTGGCGGAATGTTAGTTGCCTGACCAGGGATCAAACCTATGCCCCTACAGTGGAAGCGCAGAGTCCTAACCACTGGACCACCACCAGGGAATTCCCTACTTGCATCTTCTTAATACTAAAAATAAATAAATAAACCCCTAAAGTCAATACACACATGATAAACACAGAAGCAGTATCAGGTACAGATTAAGAGTAAGGGCTCTAAAAAGTTCCAATCAGTTCTGCCACTTATATAATGTTAACTTAATCTTGGGGACTTCTCTAATTCATCCTTTTTCATCAGGTAAACAAGGTAAATTAATTAAAAGAATTCAAAACAATCAACACAGAGTCTGGTGGTTTGCTCTGCAAGGCAATGAATAACAAATGGTGGCTACTATGTTCACGTTAACACGTTAACATGACGTTATGTTTAAACATGGTGGTTATCAAAAACTACTGTGTACTAATCAGCTGTTTGTAAGGCTATGTGCATTCTAGATGTTTAAAGTGATTGGTGATAGAAAGGGGAAACAGGATAGGCAGCTGGCGGGTCCTGAAGGGTAAGTGGTATCTGAGGATGTGCAGAGAAGCCAAACTACACAGGTCCCAAAGTGGAGAAGTAACCTCATGAATGCAGTCTGAGTAAAGGGCACAAAATATGGAGGCTTGGAATATCATTTGGCAGATGAAAATTAGACCTTCTCCCTTCCTTCCCAGAATTCTACAACCTGGGAAGAGACAGTGCTAATATATAACTATATCCCAATTGTGCTAAACAATCTTGTGATGAGGGGCCAAAATAAGTTGGTATTAGATGGATGTTCTCCTCACAGGCGGGGAGGCAGTGTTGGGCAGAAACAAACAAGAAAGCAAGCAAAAGCTGACACCAGGTGTGTAGCACTCAGATGTTAACACCTCCCATGGGAAAGGTGGCATCAAAAGACAGTAAATGAACACAAAAGTTGTTCTCAAACCCAAAGCTGTTATTGCCTCTAACCCGCATACTGAGCGAAGGGGGTAGAAGTTGGTGCCATGTTATTGGCACCAACTATATTACAAACTTGTCTTCCCAAAAAGTGAGCAGACTCAGCCAGCATGATTCACCTATAAGTATATGGAGATAAAAGAACTATGAGTACTTTAGAGAAGCAAAACAAAGTAAAGGAGGCTGGAATTCCCAACCTTTAGTCTAGAATGTACTGATCACAAATCAAACTAGGTAACTTCCTTAAATGAAAGTATATTCCAGACGGCACAAAATATGGAAGCTTGAGGCTCCCCCTCAAGTTGCAAAAACTAAATGAATGAATTTTTGGAGCTGTATTTGGATTGCTTCATTGATAAAAGGACACGTTAAAATCAATTTGTCTACTAATTTATGAACTAATTTATGAAACAGTTATGGTATGAAAGATGGTGAGGAGGAAAAAAAGTGAAATATATAACAGCCTTTTCACTTTTAAATGTTTTTCATAACTTGTGTTATGTTTTACTTCTGAAAAGAGAAAGACAAAGTGGAAATAAAATTCAAACCTATGCATTATTAAGAATGTTTTCTAAAAGGTTTATATGAAGATAAAACTGTTTTAGCCCCCCCCAAAAAAGTATAGATTTCACTTATCTATTATAACATTAATCTTCTTGGATAATCCAAAATTAGATTCAGTTATAATTAAGAATAAAATAACAGATGCAAAATCTTCTATAAGTAATTTGTGCATATATGTCTTTATGTTGCTCAACCATATAACCTACTACATATATATTTTTTTGAGTACTAAACATGTAAATATGTTAACACGGAAAAATATCTAGGATACCCAGCCATCTTACTAAGGGCTACCTAGAGACAGCACACAGTGATTGTTCACTCCACAAACTCAGCACTAATATAAATATTTCTACTGCTTCTTCTTTCAAATTTTTACTGAAGTGCAGCTTCAAGAGTTGAAGTGTGTCAAGGCATATAGCTGTATAAATTTATAGTTCTTTAATAACAATGCCATTAGTAACAAAGTGTATCAATTTCCTAAGGCTCAACACAGTGTTTCAACATCTTTGCTACTGCGTGTAAAATGATGATAAAACCTGTTTCAATTTTTATAATATTTGCCAATATAGACGTACTTATCAACAAGGTGATTTACTTGTTTTATCTTTAGCAAACTGCTTATCTTATATAGCCACTTAACAAATAGAATCTGAATATTAACCTTATATTAGCACCATTCATTACACAAATACTTAACTGAGCACATTTATTCAGCATTTACAGAGTATAAGGTATTAAAGTCAAATAAGTCTACCAGAGAGAAATTGTCCCGGCGCTCCTGGAGCTTACAGTCTATAGAGGTAAGTATATGTCAGCAGGGAGGCACCTCCAACACATGCTTCAGGACTAGGAGCCACAAAAACTCAACTACAGTACCAGCGTTCCCGCTACCTAGCTGTGTACCTTGGGGAGCTCCCTTCACCAATCCCTCTAAGCGTCAATTGCCTGATCCGTAAATTGTAGGTTTGAAACCTTTCCAGCTCTAATACAGTCTGAGACTCCAAGCAATTCGAGGTTGGTGACAACAGCGTCCCATTCCACTCTGAGCTCTCAGAACCTAGCAAAGTAGTACGCTGGATGCGTGAAAGACAGCGAGGGCTCAACTCCCGGTGGGGAAGATTCCCCTAAGTCCCTTCTTGTTCTTCGGCTATCTCTACAGGGCATCTTTAGCAGGGGCGGGGTATCTGCGGTGAGGCAGAAACTGCGCAACCCCTCCCCCCGCACCCAGAGGAACAGTTCAAGGACTGCGGTCCTTCCCGCCCTCTCCCGCCAGAAAAGACTCAGCGGTGGGCCGAACGACTGGCAGAGCGGGTTGACCGTCCCCCTCCGTGACAACAAGGCCACACTCCCGCCTACTACACCTGCTGGCCTGTGGCCTCCGGTCTGCTGTGCTGCCCCACCCCCCGGGCGGTGTCACGTGACCAAAACCTAGCCCCGCCCCCGGGGCAGTTTTTTGGCGCGCGGCAGTGACGTCAGCGTCCTGTCACCCGCCAACGCCACCGCCCCTGCCAGAGCGACCTCGCGTTTTAAACTCGGCCCCGCCCCGCCCGCCGTGTCTGCGGGCGCTGCCGGCTCCCGGGCCGCGCCGTTAACGGGCCGCGACTGCCCCAAGCCCCGCCCGCGCCGCTTACCTTGAGGTGGCCGCTGTCCGGGCTGCTCGCTTCCTCCTCGTCCTCACCTCCTGAGGCGGCGGCGGCCGAAGCGGTGGGCGGGGGCGCGCCCCGGCCCCGCAGCCCTGGGTGCTCTGCGGCGGCGGCGGGCAAGGCAGCTGAGGCGGCGCCCCCGGCGGCTCCGGGGCTGAGCGTCACGTTGTGCGCGTTCTCACCCCAGCGCCACGGGTACACCATGAAGTCACTGAAGCCGGGGCTGGTGGGAATAAGCGGTGGCGGCGGCTCCGGCTCCCCTCCGCCGCTGCATGTGGGCTTGATCGGGGTCGTCCTGATGACCGACACCAGCACCCGCTTCGGGGAGTCCTGGCAGAAGATGACGGGCGGCGGCTGCGGCGGGTTGTCAGCCATCGGCCCCTCCACACCCCGGATCATTGCCCGGCCCCGATCCGCAGCTCCGGCGGCCGTGGGCCGCACTCCCTGAGCCCGGGTCTGGCCCTTTGCTCCGCTCGCCCGCGCTGCTCGGAGTCGCCGGCTCTCAGTCTCGCTGGCTCATGGCAGGCGGACGTTTCCTGGAACCCTCCTGCGCGGCGGCCAGCGAAGAAGCAGAGCCGCTCGGCCTGCACCAGGCTGCCAGGGCCGGACCCCAACCCTGGGTCAAGCCCGCCCTCCACTCTTTGTGCTCCCCAACGCAGGCTGCAGCGGCGGGAAGCAGCGGGCGCCTTGCCTTGCGATGACAGGAAAGCAGGACGCGCAGCGCCGAGCCCCCGAAAATAACAACCTGCCGCCGGGGTCCCTGCTCCAGTTTTTCCCGCGTTACATTTCGCGCCTGGGCGGAACCAATCACCGCCAGTCCCCTGCCCGCTGGCCGCAGCGGCGAGTGACAGCACATGCGAGCCAATAGCTGTGCCTGGATTTCTTTCTAGCTAGAGCAGGGCGGAGCCGGACCTGCGCGCGGGTCCTTTCTGCCACGCTATTGGCCGCGGCTCTTGTATTTTTTTTCTGCCTGAAGAGCCAACAGCGTTCGAAACTCCGGGGGAGCGCGCGACGTCTGCACTCGCCCAGACACACCCTCCAGTAGCCCCGCCCCTGCCGTCCTTCCGCGCGGTTAGTCAGGGTTGGAGGCGCGCTGTGGGCGACAGGCAGGGGCGGGCGGTAAGAGAGTTGCTGATTGGAAAGTTATCAGAGAGGGGGCGGGCCAGGGGTGGTAGTTGGCCGGCGGGGTCGCTCGTCTGGCGGCCCCTCCCGCCTGTAGCTGTTGGGCTGTAGTTCCCGCGCGGCTGGGAATTTAAAGGGCTGGGGCCCGGGCTGCCCGCCCCCGTCCGTGGCTCCCGCCACCAGCTCTAGGGGGACCGAGGCCTTCTTACTGCAGTTTCTAGTAGACACCAAAAGGTGCGTCGTTTCTTAATGGTTCCCATCTGCCCAGCTGTTGGACTCGCTGTGAGTTGACCCTCTCCGCAACCCCCCTACTCGCCCCAAGGCTGAGGTGGGCATCAGTCCCAGCCTTCGCCTCCCCGGGCCTCGGTTTCCCATTTGTGTAAAGTGGGGTAGTTAAGGAAGTCGTCTCTGAGGTCCCCGTGTGCTGCTCGCGGCTCGGAGGGGACACGAACACAGGCGTGTGTCCATTCTTACACCCGGGACGGATGCCCCAAAGACGCCAGAGGACTCCCCGCCCTTCCGCCGTGGTTCCTCACCCGTCCGGGGCCGGCCCTTCATCCCCCGTCTGGAAGGGCGTTGAGCTGTGGGTGCCCCGGAGGGTTCGGGTCATTCCGAGCTCTGCCCGCCCCCGCCTCAAGGACCCCACCCCGCACCAGAGGGATCCTGAACGACCGGAGTCTAAGTCTGACAGTCACCCACCGAGGGCCAGTGTGGGCTCGGAAGGGGATGGGGGCAAAATGGGATGTCCAGCCTCGTATTCACTAGAATGTGAAAGAAGTGACTGTGTTTTGTTTTGTTCTTTGGTTTATTGCCAGGGCCGAGCCTGACTCATAGTAGACTTTCAATAAATATTTGTTGAATAAATGAGTGAATATTTGGTAGTTAAAGATTAGGATTGGTAATTAGAACAGACCTGCATAATAGCTGAGTATTCTCTCTCCCCAACACACACACACACACACACCCCTATGCCACAAGTGTTTAAAAACAAGTTTAACTTATATGAACAACTTCTAAGATACATTTTTAAGTGATTAAAAAAATGGGGACTTCCCTGGTGGTCCAGTGGTTAAGACTCCTCACTCCCAATGTAGGGCCGCCTGGGTTTGATCCCTGGTCAGGGAACTAGACCCCCCGTACCTCAACTAAGACCCGGCACAGACAAATATTTTTTTTTTTTAATGGACTAGTATGATTTTATTCACCTTTTTAAAAAGGTGGAAAATAAACATACATTTTTGCTTTTATATATGCAAAATACTAGCAAGATACACAAGAAACTGATACATAAGTTGACCCCAAGGAGGGGAATTATATGGCTGGGAAACAGAAATTGAAAGATTTCAAAAGATACAACATATAACTCTTTGTATCTTTTGTACATTGAAACAAGTGAAAATATCTTTGCAATAAATAAACAATAGTATGTAGCTACCATCTCCTGGAGGCCTAGTATAATAATAGCATATATCTACTGATATACAATAATATGGTTGGTAGCTTCACTTACATTCTACTGCTCTCAATTCTGTGAGGTAGTTATTACTGTTCCCACTTTATAGATGAGGAAATTTCAGGCTCGTCCAAGGTCACCTAACTCGATAAAAATCTTTTGTAAGGATGGCTCTGAAAACTGCCTATGGAGTATACCCCTTAGAGTCTGCTGAACAAAAGGAGGAAGTGGCTGAAAAATGGGCACCCCACATTTCTGAGACCTCTTTCTCATGTTCTAGAACTTTCAGGTTTTAGAGGTTAAAACCAATTTGATATTTTAATAAATAGCTGATGTGGAAAGTTGAAAGTTCGTCTCTCATTTTACTTAATTAAACTCATTTTGTTTTTACAATTTTATGCCAAATGACTGCACCACATACTTGTGAGTCCATTAGAAGGAAACTATAATCCATCTATTTTGTACTTGAAAAACACTGAAAAGAAAAAAGTGATATATCCATCTTGGACTCTCAAATTATGGGTTGAGTAAGATCCAACAGATTAAGCACCAACAGTTACTGTTTAACATGCCCCAGAGTTCAAGATGAGTCATTCAGAACCAAGACACTGACTTTCTGCTTCTAAAAATTACTCTTCATCAACAGTAAGCTGGCAACTCCACTTGTTCTCTGCCACAAGAGAATGAAAGACATGCCAGGAATGTATGAAGTGGGCAGAGGGTGATTCTAGGAGCAGAGCTGAGGTCATGCAAGATCTGCTTGTTTGGTTCCATTTGCATGCAACTAGGAAGCTGTCTGAAGTGTGTGGATCATATTTCTGATGTCTTTGTTCTGCCCTAGGCAGAGTCAACATCCCAGAATACTAAAACCCATCTAAGGATACTTACTATATTATTACAGTAGTCTTTCCAGTTGTTAAAAATGTAGGCCTATTCTGATAAAGATATATACCTCAAACCCTCTTTTTAAAATATATGTTAAAGTTTCAAGATACAACCTGAGTAAAAAAGCAAGATTTTTTTCACTTTGAAAACAATATCAACAAGAGCATTTGAAGCTGCTTGATTGCTACAAAATCTTCTGGTTAATGTGGGAGACTGAGCATAACATAAATCCTTTTAAGTGATTTGTCTTCAGAGCTAAAAGTGCAGATAAAACAGCTTTGCAAATAAATGTAGATGAAATGGGATAAAAATGCCTGATCACTTCTTTTGAGATGATTAACAGGAAGATATTTTACCATAAAAATTATCCAAAATAATTTTCTCCATGTTCTGTTTGGCAGCAGACTCAAAGCTGAGTTCCAAAAAGCCCTCTTACGATGAAAGAAATCTAGGAGGAAATGGTTCCCCATAGTATTTCAGTGGGAGTTTTAAGCTCTATCAACAGGAAAATATCTACATAGACCAGGTATGTTTTTCATTCAAAAGAGCTTTCCCCAAAATATTTTCCAAAAACTTTGTGCAATGAGAGTTTCATCAAGTTAAGAGTATAAGGAAACATTTTTAACATTGATTTGCCTATCTACCATCACAAATGCCCAAATATCTCATTATGATGTTATTGCTAATTTTCTTAGAAATAGCTCTTTTGCTTTCAAATACGCAATCTAACTTTGCAAGTAAGAGTAAGCCTGTCAGGCCAGTTTAGAAAACGAAGACAGAATTATTAAAAGGAAACAGGGGTGTCAAATGGACTTCAAAGTCAGGATTAGAACCTGAAACTGGTCTTCAGAAACTTCTGGGGACACATGGTTTCTGGCCTCAGTTCCTCTATCTGTAGGTGTGCTTCATTCTTTCCTCTCTGAAGACACGTTTCTTTGCTTTTCCGAGTAAATGGCTAAATATACACAACGATACACCAGCCTCTGAGTTGTTTATGCTGTATTCAAGCCACCAGAAGAAACAGATTGGCCTTTGCAAAGCTCAACTTCAAATTATTAAGAGGTAGGATTTGTCCAGCTTGGATCAGGTAGTGCAATCAGCAGGCACAATCCAGTAGTAAAGAGGTGGGCTGGGATCTTTATGATCTGAAGAACAGTTCTCAGAGAAGAGGGAGATGGCTTGTAGATAGTACTAGAAATGCAAAAAGTACATCTTTTCCAAAGAGATGTGTGTTTTCCATTTAACAGTAAATCATGAACGTGTATTATGTCATAAGTATTCTTTCTCAGTGATCTAAGTGACATTGTATTTAGTTGCATGGGAGCACCATAGCTTCTTGAACTATCCTCTACTTTTCAAATTGTTTTCTTAGTTTTCTGTTTTTAAAATCAATACTTTAATGACCATGCATATAGTTAAATCTTTGCCTGCATTCATGATAATTTTCTCAGGTAATATTTTTCTAAGTAGAATTGATAGGTCCAAAAGTTTGCAAAACTTTTAAGTCTTTTGATATGTATTAGAAAATTATTTGATCTTATATATCCCATTTGATGGGCCCTGAATTCAATGTACTTATGTCCTGTCTCTTTTTCATCTTTACCAGTAGCTTTCAAATTGCAGAGCATATCACAGAGGTTAAATTAATATTTGTTAATTGACTGACTAACTTCATAAGTGTATATGTGTGATGTGGTTGGGAAACACCACATTGAAGTATATGAAATTTGTTTAACACACATATAGTGATGACAATTGGTGATTATTTAGACTGACTATAAGTTGGAATTTGATTCTCAGAAAAAGGACAAAACTCTAAAAATACAATATTTTTAGTTTTTGCATTTACCCAGTTCATGTGGTTAATCAGGGAATAAAGTACCCAATGTGCCACACTGAATCATTATTACCCTGAAACATAGCAGGAAGCTATATGTTCCTCCCTTCTGTATTCAGAAAGGAGGACCTTATGGCACTAGCTGACTGCGTATGGTCCCCTTCTTTCTTCATAATAAAATCCCTATATTTTTGATGCATCATTGTACCTAGCTAAAATTCTACATCTACCATCCTCCCTTGAAACTAGATGTGTTCATTGTCAATTAGTTATTAAGCAGTGTTACTAGGTGGTATCTCAGGAAGCTTCTTTAGTCTTTTCACCCTTCTTCTCTCTTCCAGCCCGAATTGTGAATGTGATGTCTAGAGATTTAGCAGCCAATTTGAAAAACTGAAGCTTAGTGTTAAGAATGGTAAAGCAGAAAAACAGAAGGAATCTGAGTCCTTGATGACTTGATGCAACAGCCATACCTGCTAAGACGGCCCAGCTCTGGATATCTTTTATGTGACAGAGAAATAAACTTTGGTCTTAAGTCATTCTTATTTCTGGAATCTGTCACTAATGGCCCAAAGCCATTCCTAACTGGTAGAGTACCTATATCCAAGCTGGATTTCAACAGAATGGCTCTAATGATAGAGTGGTCCGGTGTGTCACACAACTAGATATCCACCAAAGACATGAGCTTCCTTTTCACAGTGTAGAGTTTTCCTGTAAAAGGACAGTACAGGTAGAGACTACTGTTTTGTCACTCCTTACACCTGGGTGTCACCCTGTGACTTATTCTCAGCAATGTAATATGAGCAAAATTGAGGTGTTATTTGCAGACCAGGAATGTTAAGAGGAAGATGTGCTATCTCCCGTCTGTCAGCTGGATGCAGAGAATCCAACCAAAGACTTTGAGTCCTTAGGAGATAGCAGAGCCACAATCTGAAAGGAAGAGGTGTCCCTCTATCACCATAAAGAGAGAAGCTACCAGCCATTAAGAGCATCATGGAACATTTGTTACAGCAGCCAGAATTACCTTAATTAATACAGAAATTAGTATCAGAAGTAAGATGTTGATGTTACAGAAATCTAACAATATGCAAAGCTGGGTTAATTATCAGGTGGAAGTAGCAAAGAAACTGATATCAAAGGCTGAAGAGAGAATGACCCATGTCATGCAGCCACAGGACATTTGACAAAACTGTCTAACTGGTAGGTAGGAAGGAAGACCAGAGGTCTACTGAGTAGCTTTAGAGGAAGTAGTTCGTAACAGTTGGTATGATAGCATATGCTGATGTTTACTTTCGGCTTTTAGCAAGTTATTACCAGCAAGGGGTGGAATTCAGGGGAAAAAACTGCCCAGCCTGAGAGCAGAAATGGAATGCAATACAGAAAAAACAAACACTGGGCCTCTAGGTGTTGCAAAAGCTGTTTGCAGGCTCCAAACAGTAAGAGATAAGACCCAAAGAGGTTTAGGTACCAAAACTTATGGCTAAGGCAACAATCAGACCAAGAGTGCAGGATTCTCACCTATTGTTTCATAGGGCTTCAATGTAGTTAAGAGAGCAATGGGGGCAAAGAAGCAGAGAAACAGATTAGGCCTCAGAATTCTGCCTAGGTTGTGGTTAGAGTCACACTGAACAGCCTGGATGCAAATAGATCAGAAGCCTACCAAGTGTCACGAAGAATTCTTGACCACAGGGGTCACAGGGAACCAAAGGGAGTTTCTTCCAGAGGCATAACCAGAATCCACTCAATGAAACCCCACCCCCACCCCATTTCAATGCCTGCCCTTCAGGATTTTGTCATTTCTGTGGACTAAGGACTGCTGTGTGTCTCCATTTCTTTCTTGTCCGAATGGGTGTTTTATCCTGTCCCTGCTCCACCATTATATTGTAGGGCAGACAGCTTTGTGGTTTATAGGTGGGAAACCATGAGGAGGCACTTTGTACTTTGCAAAGAGGACTGTGTATTACCTGGATGTAGTAAACTGGATGATCTTTGGAGGAACTATGTTCTATGTATGAGAAGAAGGGTGCTCTTGGAAATTTGGTGGTTAGAGGCCTGGGGGAGATGCATAGCTGTCCGCTGTTAAAAAGAAAATCATGGGCCCAAAATGGGCTCCCTTATGCTAAGCCATGCCATCAAACCAGGGCTTAATACCTAACCTAACTGGAGCTTCAACATCCCCCAGGAGTTTTCTGCTCAGCACCTATGAGGTGATCTGTCATATGGGCCCTCTTCATCCTACAAAGGAAGATGAGGTGTCCACCACACAGACCCCTTCTGTCCCCATGGGGAGGTTACCTAAACCTGAAATAATCTTCAGTTTATGACTTCCCTGTGTTGCCTTTAAAGAACTTTCTCTTTCTATAGCCCTTTGGATCTTCTTTCTACCTGCTAGATGGAATGCTGCCTTATTCATGAATCATCCAATAAAGCTAAATAGATCTTTAAAATGTACTCGGTTGATATTTTGTTACTTAATACCACTAAAAGTTCATTTTCTACAAAGATTCTTTTTTAGTCCAAGGAATACATTTCCTAGCCCCCTGTTATCTAGGTGGGGGTCGTGTGACAAGTTATATCATCAATTAATGTGATCAGAAGTAATGTGCTTCACTTTTAGGCCAAGATTACAAAGCAGTTGACAGATCTCCTCCCTCACCTCCCCATCTCCCACTGTGATGCTGAGGATACAGCAGATGAAGCCTAGGCCTCGGGGACCAACAGCGTCAGCATCACCTGGGAACTTGATAGAAATGCAAGTGATTGGACCCCATCCCCCCACCTTACCCCACCCCACCCCCAAACTACAGAATCAGAAATTGTGAGGATGAGACCCAGCCACCTATGGTTTAGCAAGCCCTCCAAGTGATTCTGATGACGCTCAGATATGAGGGCCATTGTCTTAACAGATAATGGAGCTCAGTCTCTAAGGGGCCTGAGTCCTTCTCTCCCCAAGGAAGAAAACCATCCATAAAGCAGGTATGCTTCTTTTGGACTTTACCTGAGTGAAAAATAGTTCTTTCATGTTTGAGCCATCAAACATTTGGGAATCTACCAGTTTCAACAGCTAAAGTCACCTTAATTCACTTGAAGTGTTTGGAAAGGGGCTGAGAACCAAAACCGTACACCCCACTCACCCCGGACACTGAGAACTGAAACTACTTCACTCCCACTTACCTCATCCTCTACATTAACATCTACGTCAACATGTCTTCATTCCTCTGTCTACATTACTTTTCTGGGAGTTTCTTTCCCAGGCAAAGATTGACAGTTCATCACAGGAATTTCCTAAAAGAAACCCTTCAAAGTAAGACATCCACAGGCATTTTGTGCCCTAAGATTCTTTGAATCCCTAGCCTCAAAAACCATTCCTTGTTGTTTCTACCAATCCTGAACAGTTTTATCTGATGTTTACCCAATTCTAATCAAATCCCTACACTGAAAGACCTTTCTTAAGACAAACTTCAAATTCTCAATAAGTTCTCTCCTGAGCTTCCCCCCTTTCAGAAACTGCCAAAACTCTGAGGAGATGTGGTTCTTCCTTACCAATGTAAGCAATAAACTCAGCTCTGTCTTATCAGTAGATTGTGTTCGTGATAATTGTGAGACATCACTAGACAGGGCTGACAAAATACTACTATATCCATGAGTTAGTAAATAGGGCAAGTAGAAATCACATAGATTGACAGCATATAATAATTTATGTGCTTATAAATAGAAGAATGAAATCACGACATCCTATCCTCCCTGGACAGAGTATGACCTTGGCCAAGAATTTAATATGAACTTATAAGTACAGCCTTAGCGAGGTCTAATATAGCTAAGGGAGCTACCTGTAAAAGGTACAGTTTTTACCTATTGGGCTAACAATAGGATTGCTTTGTTTTCCTAGAAGGCCTGAGAGGTCATAACGTGAAAACAGAGATCAAAGAAGGAGCAATGAAGGGAAGAACCAATATGTCTCATATTATAATGTCCAGCAAATAATGTACAGGACAGATTCCATTTATCAAGAAGTGGCTTATAAATTATGAGTAAGCAGGAAAATACTTCTCTTTCTCCTCATGGGTTCATTGCACTACTTCTGGAAATTAAAATTTGTCCTTGGGAGATGGCATGATGAACATGATTATGTATTGTGTGTTTTATTCAGTAGTTAGCCTAGGCAGTCCAGAGAAAAAAAGATATGTTGAACTCCCACTGGAAAGAGATCTAGAGAACCAGATTTTAAGTTACCCACAGCTATTCTAAACTGCTTCTTGAAACAGAGCACCAAAGTCTGCCCTCACTTCCATGGCCAACTGTTCTGTGGGACCTGGAGAGTCACCACCAACTCTTCTTCTCCAGGCCCTCTTCCCTGGGGTGTTATTCTAATCTAGATTGAATAACTCATACTTAAGGGCTTAAGCTGCTAAGAAAAGAAACATGGATTCAGAATAAGAGCGATTCTTACGTGTAGGGACTAGAGTTTCTTGAAAAGTAGCAGGGGAGTGGGACACCTGTATTACCAGGTTTAGAAGGAGGCAGTTCCATAAGAAAAGCATGGCCTTGATGACAGGGAAGCAAGAGATTAGGGTAGGAATGAGGAGTCCTTCTGGAGGCTTTAACTTCTTGAGAACTTTATACCTAGGACTTCAGGAAAGTGATATTCAGTGTATACTTTTGAGTTTTTCCTCTCCTGCACAACAATTCCAAGCATTCTAAAAAGCCTGATGCATCCTTAGAGGCACATGTTGTAGTCCAATGAACAATAAAGAACAAGGTAGAAAGGGAAGTCTGGCTGGCTCCTCACTCAGTCTCCCTAGACTTGTGTAGAGAAGAACAGCATCCCATTCAAGAGTCTAGGAGTTCCAAATGGTGACTGGCAGGGCAAAAGACAGAGCTGATAGGGGCAGGGAGGGACAGCTAATGGGGGAAACTCAGAAGGACTTAAGATCCCCACCTAAAATTATATACTTGTATACTTTATTTGCATGTATAACTTTGAATGTTTAGTTGAAAAAACATGTTGGTGAACAAATTACGTATTTTGTTTAAGATCAAATAAAAAGTTATTGTTTTTCAAACTTGAAAATTGGATGTTATTCACAGATGAAGACATTGTGAGTGCTCCACAAAGACCATAAATATTTTGTTGTATAAAATAAAATTGTCCTTTTTACAAATCTATAGAGACAGGAAATAGATTCGTGGTTGCCTTGGGCTAGAGGTGGAAAAAGGATTGACTGCAGTTGGGCAGAGGACTCTTCTGGGGGTAGAAGAAAAGCTCCAATTTGGATTGTAGTGATGAATGTACAATTCTGTAAACTAATTAAACTGAATTGTGCACTTAACAGGAGAATTCTGTGGTATGTGAATTATATGTCAATAAAACTGTTTTTGAACAAAATCCCAAATTGCCCTTTTCAATTAGAAGTAATATTTATTTAAAACCCTCATATCATCAACGAAACTCATGTGAACATGCATCCTAAGACTGTCTAGCCTTCAACCAGATAAGAAATTAAGAAAAAATTAATTCCAGAGCATACCATTTGAAGTGACAAATTGATGACTTAACTGAAACTATAATACACATCAACTTTTAAATAAATAAATAAATAAAATTACACCCACTTTTGCAATTGGTTATGACATATCTACTAATACAGAAAATTATCCTCAACTGTATATGTATAATATGTTGTTAAAGCTCCTCTAGAGTTAACTGTTATTATCATTATGATTTTTTTCATGCCTTGGAAAATGGCTAAAGCTGAGGATATTTTTGAAGCTATCTCAACATTTTTCAAAGCAAGTGATCTGAATTGGTTCTTGTTTATATTGCCTACCCCAGCTCCCCTGCTAAAGCTGACTGAACCATGAGCAGAATTTGGAATTGGGTCTGAGAGAGCCAGCCAGTCTATGGGCAGCTAGACCGTCAGCAGGTATGTTGAGGAGCTGTGGGGCAGCAATCAGCCACATGAATGGAGAAGTGAAGAAAAATCTGAGATGAAATCTGACCCACAGAGCCCACAGAGGAGAGATGTAGAAAGGGTACAATGAACTTCCTGACCTCTCAATGACCCTTCAACTCCCAGAGGCACAGCTGCGTTTCTGCCCAGGGTTTCCAGAAGACACCAGGTTTTCTATTTTCTGTTACTTGCAACCAAAAAGCCTTAACTGAAACAGAAATGTAATTATATGCATAGGGATATAACTGGGAGGATAGTCACCAAAATGGCAACACTGGTTCTATCTGAGCAGTGAGATTGATGGTAATGTTTTCTTCTTGTGTTTGTATAAATTATCTATAGTTACAAATTACTATTTTGTAATAAGATTACATTTTTATTGTAAAAAAAATACACATAACATAAATTTTACTGTTTTAATCATTTGACGGTGAACAATTCAGTGGCATTTAGTAAATCCACAATATTGTACAGTCATCACCACTATCTAGTTCCAGAACATTGTCATCATTCCAAAAGGAAATCTTGTACTCATGAAGCAGTTATTCTCCATTCCCCTTTCTCTCCCTAGACCCTCGAAACCACTCATCTGCTTTCTTTCTATGAACTTGCCCGTTCTAAAAGGTTATATTTACTTTTCTAAGACTGACATGCACAAAACAATAGCTGACCCACTGAAGTCTTGTGGCTCCCTTGCTAACCTACACCCAAAGGCCTCTGACATTCAAAAGAACCTCTTTGGAAATGTCTGATCTCTTATAACATTAAATTTATCTTAGGAATTAAATATCAAAATTCTCTAATTAGAAGGCATAAAGTGAATGAATGTTACAAATAAGTTAGTTTAACTACGGGTATTTTCAAATGTGCACATGCCAAAGTAAGAAAAATTATTTCCTGAAAAGAACATCCCTGGCTCTTTTTGAATGATCTTTGTCTGTAAGGCCAGTACTTGTGTGGCTTTCATGGAGTAGAAGTTTGATGTTTAATAGGACTTATGCTATTGTCTTTTTTCTGTATCTGGGATATAAAACTATATGACAACACTGTTACTATTATTTAGTGGTTCTAAGAATTTTCTTCACGTTTAGTAGATTGATTGAAAGGGATATATATGCAATATGTAAGCTTCGAGGGGAAAAATAGAATTATTTCACAAAATTCACAATAATAAGAGGCAAAAGAGAAAACCATCTGCTTAAAGAGACCTTTACAATAAAAATTAAACCAAAGAATTCCATAAAGAGGCATGTCAATGATCAAGACATTAAAAGACACTAATTCTTCTACTTGGAAAGAGAATTTATAGATATCAATAGACACCACCATTAATTTAACTTTGAAATATGGTCTTCATGCTAGAAACTCTAAAAACTCTTATTAGCTATGTAAAGATGCAGTAGAAAATCACTGATTTTAAAAAAGAGTCAGTATGGGAATTCCCTGGTGGTCCAGTGGTTAGGACTCCATGCTTTCAACTGCTGAGGGCGTCGGTTCCATCCCTGGTCAGAGAACTAAGATCTCACAAGCTTAAGGTTTCAGCCAAAAAAAAAAAAAAAAAAGTCAGTAGCTATGCACTTCAATTTATAATGACATATCCGAAAATGCTGATTTATTTAAAGCAATCCAGCCATACTCAAAAAACATTTAAAAATGGATCTAGTGTCTACCTCATGACTGTATGAGGAATAAATGATACAAGGTGTGTGAAATTTGATACTCAATGAATAGCTTTTAAAAATGAAATTAACCCTCTTTTCAACTCACTTCCTTACAATCTACACAACACTGAATATAGTACTCTTCAATGAACACATGTGAGTTAATTATATAAAGCATGTCAGAAAATTATGAAATAATATACAGTGTGTCATATAAGTGAGATTCTTTATGATGTCAATACATTCTGCAATTCAGAATGATTCTGCTTGCAAACTATTATATATAGAATGGATAAACAACAGGTCCTAATGTATAGCACAGAGAACTATATTCAATATTTTGTGATAAACCATAATAGGAACAAATATTAAAAAGAATATATAAATATGTATGTATAACTGAATCACTTTGCTGTTCAGCAGAAATTAACACAATAGCCCAGATACACTTCAATTTAAAAAAAGGAATGATTCTCCTGTGTAAAAAAATGCTGATTGTCTTTCTAAAATGTATTTCCTTTCATTTGTTTTTTGTTGTTGTTGTTTTGTTTTTTCTTGTTTTTTTAGTTTTTATTGTGGTAAAATATACATAACATGAAATATACCATTTTAATCATTTTTAAGTGTATAGTTCAGGGGCATTAAGTACATTCACAATTTTGTGCAACCATCAGCACTATTTGCATCATCCCAGACAGAAGCTCTGAACTCCATTCCTCCCTCCCTCAGGCCGTTAACCCTTATTCTACTCTGTCTCTATGAGTTTTCCTATTCTAGGTACCTCACATAAGTGGAATCAACCTTTCATTTGCTTTTACCCTGAGAAAAGAAAAATAACCAATGTCTTCACCTTTGACTCCTCTTTCCTCAAAACCCAATGGATTTACAAATCCTGCACATCCTATCTCCAGCATGTCTTCTGAATTTATCCCCTCCTTTTCATCCCTGCTGCCATTTCCCTATTTGTTTCTCCTCACACCCTTATAAAACCCTCCTCCCAAGTCTCTCTCCCTCAAGTCTCTCTCTACTTCTGTGCTTTCTCACTTCCTGGAAGTGAGCTTCCAAGTTATCTTTTCTTACCCCAGCTGAGTATGAAGCTAAGAGCTAAGGTTGTATATCTTTGTGTTCTCAGCATTTGGTATTGTGGCCAGCACATACAGTTGTCCCCCTTATTGAAACCATGCCCCATAGGGTTAACAGAAACCGGTGACTAACATAAATCCTTGAGCTTGTCTTACAGAACAGCAGATAAGGGAACAACTTGTTTTTTAAAAAAAAAAACAAAAAACCCCCCACTTGTAACCTGCCTTCACTGAGCAAGCTTGCTTTAATTATTATTATTTTTTTTAATTGCATGCCCTCTAAGCTTCACATAGCCTAGAAATTTGGAGTCAGCACTTGTCCAGTTCAAGCCAGCTAAGACTGGTTGGGACCACTGACCCTAAAACTGCACAGGTGTCCAGTGAGTGACCTTTTAATGTCAGAGAAATTAAAAATAGATCTACCATATGATCCAGGGATTTCATCTCTGTGTACATACCCAAAAGAAATGAAAACAAGATTTTGATGAAATATATGCACTGTCATATTTATTACCACATTATTTACAATAACCAAGATATACAAACAACACAAATGTCCATCCATAGATGAATAGATTAAAAGGATATGGTATATTTACACAATGGAATATTATTCAGCCACGAGAAAGGAGGATATCCATCTATTTGCAACAACATGGATGGACCTTGAGCACATTATGCTAACTGAGATAAGTCAGAAAGACAAGTACTGTATGATATCACTTATGTATGGAGCCTAAAATAATTAAACCTATAAAAAACAGAGAGTAAAGTGGTGGTTACCAAGGGATGGGAGGGGGGAATGATAAGAGTGATGATGTTTAAGAGTACAAATATGTAATGTGCAGTAAATAATCCATAGATCTCTAATGCACAGTATAATGAATATAGACAATAATATTGTACTATAATTATGTAATGTGATATATATCACTACATTGACAATCATATTACAATACATACATGTATCAAAGAAACATGCTGTACACCTCAAACTTACACAATATTACAAGTTGAATTCATTCAATGAAAGTCCAGTTTTGAAGAAAAATTAAGAAACATGCAAAGAAACAAGAAAATATGGCCCATTAATGGGGGAAAAATAGAAACTGTTCCTGAAGGTGCCCAAATATTGGACTTACTAGACAAAGATTTTAAATAATCTATTTAAAATATGTTCAAAGACCTAAGGATACCCTGTCTGAGGACCTAAAGGAAAGTATGAGAAGGATGTCTCACCAAGTAGAGAAAGAGGAATTATAAGAAGGAACCAAATAGAAATTCTGGAGCTGAAAAGTAAAATAACAAATTAAAAATCCACAAGAGTGGTTCAACACTAGAAATGAGCTGGCAGAAGAAAGAATCAGTGAACTTGAAGATAGGTCAATTGAGGTTATCCAGTCTAAGAAACAGAAAGAAAAAAGAACAAAAATATTAAACAGAGCCCAAGACAATTATGGGACACCATGGGACACCATCAATCATACCAACATATGCATGGTAGAGTACCAGAAAGAAATAAAGATAAAACTGGACAGAAAGAATATTTGAGGAAGTAATGGCCAATTTTACTAAAAAACATTAATCTACACATGCAAGAAACTCAATGAACTCCAGTTAAGTTTAATAGATCCCCTTCCAGACATCTCACAATTTAATTGTCAAAGGCCAAAGACAAAGAATCTTGAAAGTATCAAGAGAGAAACAAATCATCATGTGCAAGAGATACTCAATAACATTAAAGACTGATTTCTCATTAGAAACCATGGAAATCAGAAGGCAGTGGGATGACATATTCAAAGTAGTGAGATAAAAAATTGTCAACAAAGCATTCTATGTCTGACATAATGATCTTTCAAAACTTAAGAAGAGGGCTTCCCTGGTGGCACAGTGGTTGAGAGTCCGCCTGCTGATGCAGGGGACAAGGGTTCGTGCCCTGGTCCGGGAAGATCCCACATGCCGCGGAGCGGCTGGGCCCGTGAGCCATGGCCACTGAGCCTGCGCGTCCGGAGCCTGTGCTCCGCAACAGGAGAGGCCACAACAGTGAGAGGCCCGCGTACCACAAAAAAAAAAAAAAAAAAAAACTTAAGAAGAAATTAAGACATCCTCAAATAAACAAAAATTGAGAGAGCTCGTCACTAGCAGACCTACACTACAAGAAGTACTCAAGAGAGTAGAATGAGGCTTCCCTCGTGGCGCTGTGGTTGAGAGTCCGCCTGCCAATGCGGGGGACAGGGGTTCGTGCCCCGGTCTGGAAAGATCCCACATGCCACGGAGCGGCTGGGCCCGTGAGCCATGGCCACTGAGCCTGCGCAATGGGAGAGGCCGCAGCAGTGAGAGGCCCGCGTACCACAAAAAAAAAAAAAGAAAGAGTAGAATGTATTATCTTGCAACTGCTTTTTTCCTGCCTGATTTAAAAGTCAGCTTTACAAAGCAATAATTATAAATCTATGTTGATGGACACATAATATACAAAGATATAATTTTTGACAACAATATCCTAAAGGGGGAGGGACAGAGTTGTACAGGAGCATATTTTTCCTATAGTTTTGAAATTAAGGAAGTATCAGTTAAAACTAGATTTTTCTGAATTAAGATGTTAATGCTAATCCCCAGAGCAACCAATTAAAAAAACTCAAAATATATAGTAAAAGAAATGACAAGGGAATCGAGTTGATATACTAGAAACTGTTTAACACAAAAAGCAGTAATTGAGGATTTGAGGAACAGAGAAGATATAAGACATATACAAAAAAAATCAAAATGGCAGATGAAAATTTTACCTTATCAAATAATTACATTAAATCTAAATGAATTAATTTTTCCAATTAAAATGTAGAGGTCTGCAGAATACATTTTAAAATGCTATTCAACTATATGCTGTCTAAAATTGACTCCTTTAAGATTCCTCAACATAATACTATCAAGCTAAATGTAGCAACATATAAAAAGGATTATACACAAATATCAAG
Organism: Tursiops truncatus; assembly: GCF_011762595.2. Taxonomy (NCBI): domain Eukaryota; kingdom Metazoa; phylum Chordata; class Mammalia; order Artiodactyla; family Delphinidae; genus Tursiops; species Tursiops truncatus. The sequence goes on along the minus strand of NC_047039.1, from coordinate 28,437,602 downwards.
TGGAACTTAATCCAGGAATGCAAGGAAAGAAAAGAAAATCACATGATCAGATTTTTGATAGACACAGAAATGGCATTTGACAAAATCCAGCACCCATTCATGGTTAAACGACAACAACAATCAAATAAACAAAAAAACCTTGACAAACTAGGAATGGAAGGGAACTTTCTCAACCTGATAAAGGTCATCTATGAAAAACCCACAGCTAACATCATACTTAATGATGAAATACTGAAAGTGTTCCCCCTAAGTCCAGGAATAAGACATGAACATTCACTCTTCCCATTTCTATTAAACATTATACTAGAGGTTCTAGCCAGAGCAATTATACAAGAAAAAGAAGATTGGAAAGGAAGAAGTATAACTACCTCCATTTCAGATGACATAATCTTATATATAGAAAACACTAAATAATCCACACACAAAAAACACCAAAACTGTTAACATTAATTAAAAAGTTCAGCAGTGTTGCAGGATAAAAGTTAAATATGCAAAAATAAGTTGCTTTTCTATACTCTAGCAATGAACAAAGTATGAAATTAAGAAAATAATTCCATTTGCAATAGCATCAAAAGGATTAAAACAATTAAATTTAATCAAGGAAGTCCAAAACTTGTACATTGAAAACTATAAACCTTTTTTGCAACAGCATTATTGTTCACATATTATAAAATTCATCCATTTAAAATGTGCAATTCCATGATTTTTACTGTAATTACAGAGTTATGTATTACCACAATCAATTTTAGAACATTTTAATAACCTCAAAAAATAAACACCATCCCCTTTACTTATCAACCCAACCTCTATCCTATCTCCACTCCCCAATTCTAAGCAACCACTAATCTACTTTCTGCTTCTATGGATTTACCTATACTGAATATTTCATATAAATGGAATCATATAATATGTGATTTTTTGTGACTGACTTCTTTCATTTAGTATAATCTTTCAAGGTTTATTCATCTACAGTCAGCCCTCTGTATACAGAGGTTCCACATCTGCAGATTCAACCAACTGCAGATTGAAGATATCTGAAAACAATTCCCTAAAGTTCCAAAAAGCAAAACTTGAATTTGCCACCCACCAGAAATACTTACATAGCATTTACATAGTATTAAGTATTATAAGTAATCTATAGATGATTTAAAGTGTACAGAAGGATGTGCACAGGTTATGTGCAAATGTTTGTGTAAAGGACTTGAGCGTTGTGGATTTTTTTATTCATAGGGTGGGTCCTGAAGCCAATATCCCTCAGATACCTAGGGATGACTGTATAGCATGTATCAGTACTTCATTCCTTTTTATGGATGACTAATAACCCATTTTATGTACATACCACATTTTGTTTATCCATCAGTTGACAGACATTTAGGTTGTTTCTACTTTTTGGCTATTATGAATAATGCCTCTATGAACATTCATGTGTAAGACTGTGTGGACATATGTATTCATTTCTCTTGGGTATATACCTAGGAGTTAAATTGCTGGGTCAAATGGTAATTTTGTGTTTAAGTTTTTGAGGAACTGATAGGCTGTTTCCCAAAGAGGCTGCACCATTTTACATTCTCAACAAAAATGTGTGAGGGTTCCAATTTCTCCACATCCTCGCTAACACTTGTTATTATCTACGTTTTTTACTATAGTCATCCTAGTGGATATGAAGTGATAGCTCATTGTTGCTATCAGTGATAGCTTCCAATTCCCTATTGACTAACAATATTTAGTCTATCTTCCCATGCTATATCCCCTTTGGAGAAATGTCTATTCAGACACTTTAACATTTTAAAATAGTTACTTATCTTTTATTATTAGTTGTAAGTGTTCTTAGTATATTCTATATATATGTCCATCAACAGATATATAATTTGTAAATATTTTCTCCCATGCTGTGGGTTGTCTTTAACTTTCTTGATAGTGTCTATTGAAGAACAAAAGTTTTCAATTTTGAAGTCTAATTTATCTATTTATTTTTGTTGTTGTTGTTGTGCTTTTGGTGTTACATCTAAGAATCAATTGGCAAATTCAAAATCATGAAGATTTACCTCTATGTTTTCCTTTTTAACTAGGGTAAAATGTACATAACATAAAATTTACCATATTAATCATTTTTAAGTGTACAGTTCAGTAGTATTAAGTACATTCACATTGTTGTACAACCAATCTGTAGAACTATTTTCATCTTGCAAAACTGAAAACCTATACACATTAAACAACAACTCCTAATTCTCCCCTCTTCTCAGCCTCTGGCAACCACCATTCTACCAGCTGAGTCCATGAACTTGACTATTCTAGGTACTTCATTTAAGGGGAATTGTACAATATTTGCCTTTTTATGACTGGCTTATTTCACATAGCATACCCCCAAGGTTCACTCATGTTGTAGCATGTATTAGAATTTCCTAACTTTTTTTCTTTTTGGCCCTGCCACGTGGCATGTGGGATCTTAGTTCCCCAACCAAGGACCAAACCGCACCCCCTGCATTGGAAGCACGAAGTCCTAACCACTGGACCGCCAGGGAAGTCCCTAGAATTTCCTAGCTTTTTAAGGATGAATATTCTATTGTGTGTATACAGATATATACATACGTATGTATTTATATCACGTGTTTATTTATTTATCCACCAATGTACACTTAGGTTGCTTCCACATTTTGGCTATTGTGAATAGTGTTGCTATGAATGTGGATGTACAAATATCTCTTGAAGTGCTTGCTTTCAATTCTTTTGAGTATATACCCTGAAGTGGAATTGCTGGATCATATAGTAATTCTTTTTTTTAATTTTTAAGAAATCTCTATGCTGTTTTCTATAGTGGCAGCATTATTTTACATTCCAATCAATAGTGCCAAAGGGTTCCAATTTCTCCACATCCTCACCAATACACGTTATTTCCTGTATGGCTATCCTAATGGGTGTGAGGATGTATCTCATGGTGGTTTTAATTTGCATTTCCCTAATGGTTAGTGATGTTGGGTATCTTTCCATGTGTTTGTTGGCCATTTGTATATCTTCCCTGGAGAAACGTCTAAGTCCTTTCCCCCTTTTTTAATGGGGTTTTTTGGGTTTTGTTGTTGATGATGAGTAGTGGAGTTCTTCACATATTCTGAATTTTAACCTCTTTCATATACATGATTTGCAAATATTCCCTCCCATTTCATAGGTTGCCTTTTCGATGTTGATTGTGTCCTTCAATGTACAGAAGTTTTAAATGTTGATGTAGTCCAACTTATCTATTTTTATTTTTGTATTGTTATAATCTCTAGGTCCATCCATGTTGCTGCAAATGGTATTATTTCATTCTTTTTTATGGCTGAGTAATATTCCATCACATATATGTACCACATCTTCTTTATCCATTCTTCTGTCGATGGACATTTAGGTTGCTTCCATGTCTTGGCTATTATTGTAAATAGTGCTGCAATGAACATTGGGGTGCACGTGTCTTTTCAAATTACAGCTTTCTCCAGATATAGGCCCAGGAATGGGAGTGCTGGATCATATGGTAGCTCTATTTTTAGTTTTTTAAAGAACCTCTATACTGTTCTCCACAGTGGCTGTACCAATTTACATTCCAACCAACATTGTAGGAGGGTTCTCTCTTCCCATCTCTTAACAGCATATTTTGAAAAAGTTCATAATTTTATGTCCAACTTATCAATTTGTCATTTTATGAATTGTGCTTTTGGTGTTATAACCAAAACTTTTTTCCCTAACCCATGATCACAAAGATTTTCTTTGTTCATATCTAGAAATTTCATTGATATTCTCTATTGGCTTTCTAATATTTTAATTTCATTGATATCTGCTTCAATCTTTATTATTTTCTTTCTTCTGCTTATGTTGGGTTTCATTTGCTTTTCTTGTTCTAGTTTCTTAAGGTGGAAGCTGTGGTCATGAAGGTTCAGTCCCCAAATTTAGAGTTGGAAAGCTTAGTTTTTGATACTTTACTAAGACCAATTCTACTACTAACAACATTATCTCTCTGTGTGTATACCAAGTAATTGCACCCCCTGCTCACATCCACTCTTTATGTTTTTCGTAAAAGAAGAGGGAAGACTTCAGAGAGATAAAAGTAATAAATCTCTTTGCAAGTCTATTTAATAACATACAAGGTCTTATTATTTGAGAGATTTTTTAATTTATCATTCATCAGTTGTTGCACATTTGGGTTGTTTCTACTTTTTAGCTATTGTGAATAGTGCTATGAAGATTCATATACAAGCTTTTGAGTGAACATGTGTTTTCAGTTCTCTTGGGTATATGCCTCAGAGTGGAATTGCTGGGTCACATGGTAACTTTATGGTTAAATTTTTGAGGAACTGCCAAACTGTTTTCCACAGTATGTGGAAATGTAGAATGGTGTAGTATGTGAGCAGTATGTGAGCATTCCAATTTTTTCATATCCTCACCAATACTTTTTTCTTTTTTTAATTATAGCCCTCCTAGTAGGTGTGATGTAGCATCTAGTGATTTTAATTTGCATTTCCTTGATGGCTAATGACATTGAGCATCTCTTCCTGTGCTCATCTTCTTGGTATGCCATATTTCTTAGTAATGGTAGCTCTTTTCCTCGCAATACATTAGGTAATAAATACCTAGTGCTGAAATAACTTTTATACTGTGAATTAAACCCTGTATGATGTTTATGCTGAGCTAGAAGTAAGAAAAGGCTGTATGATGAACACATTAGTTGGCAGACAGAAACAAAGACCCGTTACAAAGAGCATAATTATTATATTGAAGTCCCTTGCAGCTTCCTCCAAATAAATCATGTATTAGTTCAGCAAGAGCCTGCTGTGGGTTATGGAGAAAACACAGATAGGTCAGATTTACAGGGCCACCACTAGACAGACCTGGGTAGAACTGGTGGTGAGCCCTGCAGAATCAGCTCTGCTGAGAAGAGCTCAGTATACTGCAGGAGTAAAAACAGAAAGTTGGATGTCTTGAGCCCTCAGCAGCTACCTTTGGGAGGGAAGCTAGCTAGAAAACCAGCTTATAATGTGTGTGTACTTGTGTATGTGTGTTGTCCACTCATTCATTTATTTGTTCATACCTGGGTATGAACTCAGAAAACTTCTGTGTTTCTCCTTTACTCCCACACTACTATTACGCTCACAACATTTCTGACACCTGATGCGTGTGTGTATGTGGGGAGGGTGTTGCCTTCAGCAAGCAATTCTGCAACACCAGCTAGCTGCCCTACAGTTTAAGTCAATTTATCTCCAAGTAGTGTCAGATCCCACAAGTTAAGGGCTCCATCCCACAAGACTGTCCCCCCTAACTCATTTCAGATGCCAATCCAAAGTCCAGGGTGCCACCTGTTCTTCTGACCAACTGGCTATAAATCAGAGGTTCCCACAACCCCCCCACCTTGGGTTCAGTTAAGTAGCCAGAGTGGCTCACAGAACTCAGGGAAATAGTTCACTAACTGTTTACCAGTTTATTGTAAAAAGATATAAAAGATACAGACGAACGTCCAGATGAAGGGATATGTAGGGCAAGGTATGTGAAAAGGGGCACAGAGCTTCCATGCCCTCTCTGGGTCTGCCACTCTTCCAGTACTTCCACACGTACACAAGCCTGGAAAACTCCTGAACCCCGTATTATTGGAATTTTAATGGAAGCTTCATCATGCACGCATAATCAATTACTAACTCCATTTCCAGCCCTCTGCACTCTTTGAAGAATGGGTGGGGGACTGAAAATTCCAAGCTTATAATCATAGTGTGGTCTTGCTGGTGACCAGCCCCCAACCAGGAGCCCACCAGAAGTCACTTCATTAGAACAAATGACACTGCTATTGCCCAGGAAATTCCAAGGGATTTGAGAATGCTGTGTAGGTACAGACAAATACTGTTTTATTCCATTTATACAAGATCCGTAGAACAGTCAAATTCATAGAGTCAGAAAATACATTGGTAGATGCCAGGGGCAGGAGTGTGGGGGTTTGGGGAGGGGGAATGGGGACAGGGTTTCAGTTTAGGAAGGTGAAAAATTGGAGAGATAGATGATGGTGAGAGTTGCACAACAATGTGAATGTACTTAGTGCCACTGAACTGTATAGTTAAATATGGTTAAAATAGTATGTTTTACATTATGTGACTTTTACCACAATAAAAAATTTTTTAAAAAAGAACCAGGGTCAAAGACCAAATATGAGAACAAATGGTTCTCCTAGCACCCCTATTTGCAAGGATTTTAGAGACTTTGTGTCAGGAACCAGGAGCAGAGACTAATATACATATTTTTTAAAATTTCACAATACCTTGCCAAAAAGAATTATCTCAGGTGGCAGACAGAAATCGATTGGTAAGGAGTTAAACTTCCCAAATAAAATATCATCAACAAGGATTTGTAACAATTTTTATAACTTCCGAATTCTTGGACTGAAGATTTTTGATACTTTTTTTGGCGGTACGCGGGCCTCTCACTGCTGTGGCCTCTCCCGTTGCGGAGCACAGGCTCCGGACGCACAGGCTCCGGACGCACAGGCTCAGCGGCCATGGCTCACGGGCCCAGCCGCTCCGCGGCACGTGGGATCTTCCCCGACAGGGGCACGAACCCGTGTCCCCTGCATCGGCAGGCGGACTCTCAACCACTGCGCCACCAGGGAAGCCCTCTTTCTCTTCTTCACTAATTTTCTTCAACGGCAAGATGAAGTCAACCCAGGACTCCCTGTCCACCAACCCAGACCAACTGTAACATGCTGACACACAGGCAAAGTCTGAGCCTCAAATACTCCTCATACTCATCCTGAATTCCGACTGCAATCTAGTTCAGGCATCCCTTTATCCTCAAACATCACCAGCTGGTCTACTGAGTTCGCCTACACCACCAAGCCTCTCCTTTCTGTGCCTTGTGTTCTTTGTACATTTCTATTCCATTTTCTCTTGGACTTTGCATCTTGGTTCTTTCTGTGCTCATTTCCACTTCCCACTTCCCTCCATTCATTCACTTCTTCATTTCTGGTCTCACAACTCCCATGAGACTTGATCTTCCAAAGTCATCAGTAATGTCCCAGTAGCAAAATCCAATGGCTTCTTTAAAATTCAGTTCCCATACTCATACTCAGACATAACCTTTGTTGTCAGTTAAGTCGCATCATTCTAGGCCTTTTTAAATGCACTTATAAACATGTACATATAAAGATGCATGGTATATTTTGTGGTTTTCTTAAAAACACAGAGATTAAACTGTTCCTTTTGCTCTGTGACTTGCATTTTCACTTCAAAAAATATGTCATGGAGATCTTTCTATGTTGTACATTGATCTTTGCCTCAGCCTTCATATTTACTGCATAGTATTCTGTGGTATATAAAAGCATAGTTTATCCGACAATATTATTTCATATTATTCTTCTACCCTATGGACATTTCAATTGTTTAACATTTTTCTAATATTTTAAACAATAATGCAATGAACATTTTTAGTCAGGCCACCCTATGCCCATGTGCAAAAATGTTGCTGGGTTGAAAAATTACTGGGTTGAAAACTATAGAAAATTTTAACTGGTAAATGTAGGCAAATTGCTCTTCAAAATGCTATGACAATTTACATTCCTACCAGTAGTATAAAAGAGTAACTCTTTTTTCACATTACCGGTAATACTGAACATTATCTTTTTTTATTGTTGCTAAGCTGTTGGGCAAAAATCATTTGTTATACATTTATTTATTTATTTATTTATTTTAATTTTTACTGGAGTATAGTTGATTTACAATGTTGTGTTAGTTTCAGGTGTACAGTAAAGTGAATCAGTTATACATATACATATACCCACTCTTTTTTAGATTCTTTTCCCATATAGGTCATTACAGAGTATTGGGTAGTGTTCCCTGTGCTACACAGTAGGTCCTTATTAGTTATCTATTTTATATATAATAGTGTGTATATGTCAATCCCAATCTCCCAGTTTATCCCTCCCCCGCACCTTTCCCCTTTGGTAACCATAAGTTTGTTTTCTACATCTGTGACTATTTCTGTTTTGTAAATAAGTTCATTTTTTCCATTCTTTTTGATTCCACATATAAGTGATATACGATACTTGTCTTTCTCTGTCTGACTTACTTCACTCAGTATGACAGTCTCTAGGTTCATCCATGTTGCTGCAAATGGCATTATTTCATTCTTTTTTATGCTGAATAATATTCCATTGTATACATGTACCACATCTTCTTTATCAACTCCTCTGTTGATGGACATTTAGGTCACTTCTGTATCTTGGCTATTGTAAATAGTGCTGCAATGAACATTGGGGTGCATTATCTTTCTGAATTACAGTTTTCTCCGGATATATGCTCAGGAGTGGAATTGCTGGATCATACGGTAGCTCTATTTTTAGTTTTTTAAGGAACCTCCATACTGTTCTTCATAATGGTTGTACCAATTTACATTCCCACCAACAGTGTAAGAGAGTTCCCTTTTCTCCACACCCTCTCCAGCATTTATTGTTTGTAGACTTTTTAATGATGGCCCTTCTGACCAGTGTGAGGTGGTGCCTCATTGTAGTTTTGATGTGCATTTCTCTAATAATTAGTGATGTTGAGCATCTTTTCATGTGCTTTTGGTCATCTTTGGAGAAAGATATCTTCTTTGGAGAAATGTCTATTTAGATCTTCTGCCCATTTCTTGATTGGGTTGCTTGTTTTTTTGATATTCAGCTCCATGAGCTGTTTGTGTATTTTGGAGATTAATCCCTTGTTGGTTGCTTCATTTGAAAATACTTTATCTTATTCTGTGGGTTGCCTTTTCATTTTGTTTATGATTTTCTTTGCTGTGCAAAAGCTTTAAGTTTAATTAGGTACCATATGTTTTTGTCTTTATTTTCATTACTCTAAGAGGTGTATTTAAAAAGATATTGCTGTGATTTATGTCAAAGAGTATTCTGGCTATGTTTTCCTCTAGGAGTTTTATAGTATCTGGCCTTATATTTAGGTCTTTAATCCATTTGAGTTTATTTTTGTGTATGGTGTTAGAGAATGTTCTACTTTCATTCTTTTACATGTGGCTGTACAGTTTTTGCAGCACCACTTATTGAAGAGACTGTCTTTTCTCCATTGTATATTCTTGCCTCCTTTGTCATAGAATAGTTGACCGTAGGTGTGTGGGTTTATCTCTGGACCTTCTATCCAGTTCCATTGACCTATATTAGTGTTTTTGTGCCAGTACCAAACTCTTTTGATTAAAAAAATCATTTGTTATTTAAATTTACATTTCCTTGATTATGTTGCATTTGAGCACCCATTCATATGTTTGCTATTTGATATTTTTCTTCAGAAAATTTCCTGTTCATATCCTTGTTGTATTTTTCCACTGAGTTATCTTTTTTCAATGATTTGTAGAAATATTTGTGTACTCTACAAATTTATCTGTTGTCAGTTACACATATTGTAAATGTTTTCTTTCAATCTGTTACTTTCTTTACCTTGTTTACATTATCTTTTGATATTTAGATGCTTTCAGTTTTTTTAAATTGAATTATAGTTGATTTACAATGTTATGTTAGTTTCAGATGTACAGAAAAGTGACTTAGTTATATCTATATAATATATATATTATATATAATATTTTCATATTCTTTTTCACTATGGTCTATTACAGGATACTGGATATAGCTCCCTATGCTATAGAGTAGGACCTTGTTGTTTATCTATTTTATATATAGTAGTTTGTATCTGCTAATCCTAAACTCCTAATTTATCCCTCCCCCACACCCTTTCCCCTTTGGTAACCATAAGTTTGCTTTCTATATCTGTGAGTCTGTTTCTGTTTCCTGAATAAGTTCATCTGTGTCATATTTTAGATTCCACGTATAAGTGATATCATATGGTATTTGTCTTTCTCTTTCTGACTTACTTCACTTAGTATGATAATCTCTAGGTCCATCCACATTGCTGCAAATGGCATTATTTCATTCTTTTTAATGGTTGAGTAACATTCCATTGTATATATGTACCACATCCTCTTTATCCATTCATCTGTTGATGGACATTTAGGTTGCTTCCGTGTCTCAGCTATTGTAAATAGTGCTGCAGTGAACATTGGAGGTCCATGTATCTTTTCGAATTATGGTTTTCTCCGGATATATGCTCAGGAGTGAAATCGCTGGATCATATGTTAGTTCTATTTTTAGTTTTTTTAAGGAACCTCCATACTGTTCTCCATAATGGTTGTACTAATTTACATTCCCACCAACAGTGTAAGAGTGTTCCCTTTTCTCCACACCCTCTCCAGCATTTATTGTTCGTAGACTTTTTAATGATGGCCATTCTGACCAGCGTGAGGTGGTGCCTCACTGTAGTTTTGATTTGCATTTCTCTAATAATTAGTGATGTTGAGTATCTTTTCATATGCCTATTGGCCATATGTATGTCTTCTTTTAGAGAAATGTCTCTTTGGGTCTTCTGCCCATTTTTTTCATTGGGTTGTTTGTTTCTTTTGTTATTGAGTTCTATGAGTTGTTTGTATATTTGGGAAATTAAGCTCTTGTTTGTTGCATCCTTTGCAAATATTTTCTCCCCATCCATATGTTGTCTTTTCGTTTTGTTTATGGTTTCCTTTGCTTGCAAAAGCATGTAAGTTTGATGAGGTCCCATTTGTTTATTTTTGCTTTTATTTCTATTGTAAAAGCTATTGGTTTTTATATATTAATGTTATATTCTGCTGCTTCACTGAATTCTTTTAATATTTAAATTAATTTTATCATTGATTTTTTGAGGGGGTTTTCAGGTATACTATCATATCATCTGCAAATATAGATGTTTTTACTTCTTCTTTACCCATTCTGATGCCTCTAATTTATTTCTCTTGTCTAATTGTATTGGCTAATACCTCTAGTACAATGGTGAATAGTAATGGGTAATGCACATACTTGTTTCCAATCCTAGAAGAATTGCCTATAATGTTTGCCCATTAGCTTCTTTGAAGGTAATACTATGATCCTTTTTCTTAGATTTATTAATGTTAGGTATGATACTAATTGATTTCTAAATATTTAACCAGATTTGCATTTCTGGAATATAACCCACTTTGTCATTGTGTATTATTTACTTAATGTGGTATTTACTTAATATTTTGTTTAGAATTTTGTATCAATATTCTTGAATTATATCGGCCAATAGTTTTCTTTCTTTGTACCCTATTTAGTTTAATATCAGTGTTATACTTTCCTCATAGAAAAAAATGAGTAAGATTTCTTTCCTTTTTAATACTTTAGATAAATGGTTTGGTAGAATTCCCCTGGGAAATTATCCATGTCTTGTGCTTTTCCCTGAGGTAGTTATTTAATAATTTTCTTTGTTTCTCCTGTGGAAATTGGTCTCTTTAAGCTTTCCAACTCTAATGAGCTCAATTTTGCTAATCTGAATTTCCCTAGGAAATTATCAATTTGCTCTAGGTTTTCAAATGTATTTGCATAGAAGTCTGCAAAGAAGTCCCGTATGGTTTTTTAAAATTTCTCTTGGGACTTCCCTGGTGGTCCAGCAGTTAAGATTCCATGCTCCCCAATCTTGAGAAAGAAAAACAGAGCTGGAGGAAGCAGGCTCCCTTACTTCAGACTATACTACAAAGCTACAGTAATCAAGACAGTATGGTACTGGCACAAAAACAGAAATATAGATCAATGGAACAGGATAGAAAGCCCAGAGATAAACCCACGCACATATGGTCACCTTATCTTTGATAAAGGACGCAAGAATATACAGTGGAGAAAAGACAGCCTCTTCAATAAGTGGTGCTGGGAAAACTGGACAGCTACATGTAAAAGAATGAAATTAGAACACTGTCTAACACCATAAACAAAAATAAACTCAAGATGGATTACAGACCTAAATGTAAGGCCAGACACCATCTAATTCTTAGAGGAAAACATAGGCAGGACACTCTATGACATAAATCACAGCAAGATCCTTTTTGACCCACCTCCTAGAGAAATGGAAATAAAACCGAAAATAAACAAATGGGACCTAATGAAACTTCAAAGCTTTTGCACAGCAAAGGAAACCATAAACAAGACAAAAAGACAACCCTTAGAATGGGAGAAAATATTTGCAAATGAAGCAACTAACAAAGGAGTAATCTCCAAAACATACAAGCAACTCATGCAGCTCAATATCAAAAAAACAAACAACCCATCCCAAAAATGGACAGAAGACCTAAATAGACATTTCTTCAAAGAAGATATACAGACTGCCAACAAACACATGAAAGAATGTTCAACATTATTAATCATTAGAGAAATGCAAATTAAAACTACAACCAGATATCATCTCACACCAGTCAGAATGGCCATTACCAAAAAATCTACAAACAATAAATGCTGGAGAGGGTGTGGAGAGAAGGGAACCCTCTTGCACTGTTGGTGGGAATATAAATTGATACAGTCACTATGTAGAGCAGTATGGCGGTTCCTTAAAAAACTAAAAATAGAACTACCATACGACCCAGCAATCCCACTACTGGGCATATACCCTGAGAAAACCATAATTCAAAAAAAGTCATGTACCAAAATGTTCATTGCAGCTCTTTTTACAATAGCCAGGACATGGAAGCAACCTAAGTGTCCATCAACAGATGAATGGATAAAGAAGATGTGGCACATATATACAATGGAATATTACTCAGCCATAAAAGGGAACGAAACTGAGTTATTTGTAGTGAGGTGGATGGACCTAGAGACTGTCATACAGAGTAAAGTAAGTCAGAAAGAGAAAAACAAATACCATATGCTAACACATATATGTGGAATCTAAAAAAAGAAAAAAAGGAAAAAAAATGATCAGAAGAACCTAGGGGCAAGATGGGAATAAAGATGCAGACCTACTTGAGAATGGACTTGAGGATACGGGGAGGGGGAAGGGTAAGCTGGGACAACGTGAGACAGTGGCATGGACATATATACACTACCAAACGTAAAATAGATAGCTAGTGGGAAGCAGCCGCATAGCACAGGGAGATCAGCTCAGTGCTTTGTGACCACCTAGAGGGGTGGGATAGGGAGGGTGCGAGGGAGCGAGATGCAAGAGGGAAGAGATATGGGGACATGTGTATATGTATAACTGATTAACTTTGTTATAAAGCAGAAACTAACACACCATTGTAAAGCAATTATACTCCAATAAAGATGTTAAAAAAAAAAAAAAAAAGACTCCATGCTCCCAATGCAGGGGACCCTGGTTCAATCTCTGGTCAAGGAACTAGAGCTCACATTGCCACAACTAAAGATCCCATGTGCCACAACTAAGACCCAGCACAGCCAAATAAATAAATATATTTTAAAAAAATTTCTCTGGTTATTGTCCCTTGTTGATATTCAATTAAAATGTGTCTTAAGAGAAACCTAATATGATGGGTGAAGAAATGAAAGGAGACTTTCTTGGTTTTCTTGGTATGTTTTTATATTCCTTTTCTTTTTCAGTGGAAATATTCATGTATTCCTTATATAATTTTTTAAAAAGCAATATGGACAAAAGAATGAAGCCTAAAATGGACATAGACACACATGCATGCATGCACACAGAGGGGTGATCTCTAACTGGTAAATGTCTACTATGTGGAGTCTATGGCTCCATCATCCTCCTTGATAGAAATTAACATGTCAAGATACAATCTGAGTCAGCCAATTCCTTTAAAAATTATATTTGTATCCAAGGCACATTTTGGAAATGATTGCATTATTAGTTAGTTGAGCACATTTTCAATGTGCCTACGGCCCCTCATCCCTCCAACTCAATGGAAAGCCTCTCTGTGAACTTAGATGCAGATTGCTCCCATAATATAGGCAGAGTCTCCTGGTTATATCCAGCGCCAAAAGTTGATGAGTGATTATTACTTTGACATAATGATAATACCTTACATTTTCATGATGCTTTTCTGACATTCAAAGCACTTCTACATATTTTCTTATTTGACCCTCAAATACCTCTCTTAGGTAGACTTGGCAGGGTGTCTTCATTTTACAGTCAAAGAAAAAGTCCCAAAGAGATTAAGTAGCTTTGCTAAGGCCATCTGGCTGACAAGGGTAGGGGGTAGGACTGGCACCAATTTCACTCCTCTTCTCTTTACGCTGCAGTGCTCATCACAGCCTGACTTCTCCTACGCTGTGTTTTAATGGTATGCCCCATCTCAGTGCTTGCTAAATGATGTCACAAACAGCAATGTTATGTAGGCAAAACAATTTAGCAATTGTGTTTTTAAATGCTCACTCAGACTTAAGAGGGTAATTATATAGTGACTTAGGAAACCCAGCCATTTTAAAAGACTTTCTACAATGGCAGCAATAATCTTTGATGTTAAGCAAAGGAATCAAGTACACTGTATTGCTTAGCATTTCTATTTAGCTGAAAGTACGTTTTTAGACATTCCACTCCAATTCATTCAACAAATATTTATTGAGTGTCAATCCAAGTTCTCAGCAATGAGGATACGCAGTGGAGAAAACAAAGTCTCTGTTCTCAGAGCTCACACTCTAGTGGAGGGAGAAGGACAACAAGCAAATGAATGTACTGTGGAAGATGATGTGGAGGGATATACAGTGGGAAATGGGGCTTAGAATGGGCTGGTCAGGGAAAGTGTCTCTGATATGAATTCGTCTGAGCAGGGATGTAAAAGAATTTATGGAGTGAGTCTTACTGGAGAAACAGCTCCAAACAGAAAGGCCCTAGAGCAGGAGAGGAAATTCTGTCATTCTTTTCTATTTCAATTTTTAATTGAAATATAGTTAATGTGCAATATTTCATAAGTTACAGGTGTGCAACATAGTGATTCACTATTTTTAGAGGTTATATTCCATTTATAGTTGTTACAAAATACTGGCTATATTCCTTGTGCTGTACAATACCTCCTTGTAGCTTATTTATTTTATACATAATTGTATCTCTTAATCCCCCCTACCCATATCTTGCCCCTCCTTCCTTTCCTCTCTCCACTGGTAACCACTAGTTTGTTCTCTATATCTGTGAGTCTATTTCTTTTTTGCTATATTCACTAATTTGTTTTATTTTTTAGATTCCACATGTAAATGATACTATACAGTATATGTATTTGCCTGTCTGACATTTCACTTAGCATGGACCCTCCAAGTCCATCCATGTTGTTGTGAATGGCAAAATATTATCCCTTTTTATGACTGAGTAGTATTCCATTATGTATATGTATATACCACAGCTTCTTTATCCATTCTTCTGTTGATGGATACAGGCTGCTTCTATGTCTTGTCAGTTATAAACAATGCTGCATGAACATTGGGATGTATGTATCTTTTTGAATTAGTGTTTTCTTTTTTTTTCAGATATATATATAGCCAGGAGTGGAATTTGCTGGATTATGTGATACTTTTATCTTTAGTTTTTTGAGAAACTTCCATACTGTTTTCCATAGTGGCTACACTAGTTTACATTCCCACCAACAGTGTACAAGAGTTCCCTTTTCTCCACATCTTCACCAACATTTGTTATTTGTGTTCTTTTTGATGATAGCCATTCTGATGGGTGTAAGGTTCTCTGTCATTCTTAAACATGTAGAAGAGAGAACTAATTCTCTCCTCCCTAAATGATCCCTAGAGGGCCTTCAGAGTTCAAATTTTTCCCCATGGTTGGAGAATTAGTACAAACAGTGTCTTGTATTTAAAATAAAAAATTAATAAATAGTAAAACCTAAGTCTCTGTTGCCTAAACAATGTCAAGTATTTTAAAAAAGAAAATACTGACCATTTTATTTATTCATGTATTTTTATCTTCATGTCTTCACCACATAGACACTGTCTTTAGTCTTTGTTTCCTAAAAAATTGCATTTTTACCTAAAGAGCTTATGTAAGCTATACATCATGAGGCTTTTGAAAATTTTAGTTGACCTGGGAAAACAACCAGAAGAGGTGTCTTTTTATGTGGACATTTGTTGTGCTGAACTGCCCTTTGTGTTACAAAAACCACACTTCTTGCTCAGGATGCTTATGTACCTTCCTCTTATATTTTTCTCTATGCTAGGGAAATATCTAGGATATTTGGTATCTTTGTGTTACTGAACTCACAGTCTAATGATCTCCAAGCTCAAAACTCAATGACTTAAAACAACAACCATGTTATTATCTTATGATTCTGTGGGTTGACTGAACTCAATTGGGCAGTTCTGCTGGTCTTGTCTGATGTATCTCAGGCAGTTGCAGTCACATAGTAGGTGGGGTTAAAGTCATCTGGAAGCTTGCTGGTGATGCAGGAATGGCTGAGTTTTCCTCCTTCTCCATCTGGTCTTAGGGCTTCTCTTATCCATGTGGCTTTTCCACATGGTTGCTTGGGCTTCCTCACAGCATGGCAGCTAGATTCCAAGAAGGAGAGTTCCAAGAAGGAAATGGAAGCTGCCATTCTTCTTAACGGCTAGGCCCAGAATTGGCACAGCATTAGTTCTACTGTATTCTGTTACCTAATAGTCACAGCCAGTCCAGATTCAATGAGGGAGGTGGCTGTGCAAGTGCGTGAATACTGGCAAGTGATGTTCATTGAGAGCCATCTTTGGAGACGAGTTATAACACCTTCTCATCCTGCATTATCATTCTGTGTGTTTACTTTTGTTAGATAACCAAATAGAAAGGCTATAAGATATGGCAGTACAAAGTGTTATACAATCACAGAAAAAGGAATGACCAATGCTTTCTGGTAGGGAATAAACAACCTTGAAAGAAAGGAGACTTCAAAGCTAAATGTTGAATGATGAATGGTCTCCTTGAGCAGCTCAGGTAGGGCAGATTAGGCAGAGGAAATAGCACGTGTGAGGTCACTGATGCATGAAGAAGCCAGGGATGTTTGGGGAACAAAATACGTTAAGGAGCATACGAGAAGGTACAGGAGGTGGCAGGAAAAAAATGGAGAGGAAAGCTGGAGTTTGATCAAGAAAGTATAGGTTCTACCTGCAAATGAGTTAACCAAGTTTTAAGGAGTTTAAGGGCATCTCCAGACTGCCAAGTCTGCCCATCTCTGACACCAACTGCAATGAGTTTGCCAAAGTGCAAAGTCAGAGGAAACAGTCCCCACAAGACTGCCTTCACTTCAGACACTGGCCACAAGTTTGGAGGTCTTCAGGGCCATCCTCCTTTCAGACTACCTGACTACAAATTTGGGGGTTCTCACAACCACACTCAGGCTTGATAACTCACTAGAATGACTCACTGAGCTCAGGAAAATGCTTCATTTATCATTAGAGTTTTATTATAGTGAAAGGATACAAATTAGAACCAGTCAAAGGAAGAGACTCGTAGAACAGAATCTGTGGAGAAGGAGGATCAAAACGTGAAGCTTCCATATCCTCAGGAACATGTTACCCTCCTGGCATCACCGTGTGGCAATACACATGGAATACTGTCAACCCAGGAAGCTCACCTGAGCCTTGGTGTCCAGAGTTTTACTGGGGCTTGATCACATACTACTTGTGTGGCTGACCTGTAGTCTCCAACTCCTCTGGAGGTCAGAACTGATATGGCCTGTCCAAAGCACCTCACCATTTATCACATTATTAGATTGTCTGATGGGCAAAGCTCACAGGCAAACAAAGACACTTATCAGGCAGGACATTCCAGGGAGAACCTCCAAGCAAGTCAGAGGCCAGACCTCTCTTCGGGGAAAGTTAATTCCTCAGCACACACTACACTATCTGTACTTTGGAATACATGTTTGCCAAGGTTTGTCTGCCCCATGTGGTTGTCATTGTCGTGCACTATTTATAAATGTATATTGGTTCGCTTCTCTTTCTGGACACAATGTGGGATTGTGCTTCCTTACCCCCTTTGAAGATAGGTATGGCCTTATGACTTGCCTTAGTTGAAGAAATGCAAGTGGAAGTGGTGAGCAGGCAGAAGCTTTAGAAGTCAATGTGAGATTCATCACATACCCCTTCTCCCACCTCAGGAACTGTGGAAACACGTGTTGAGATGGAGGCTCCATCTGCCTGGGCCCCCGAGTGCCTATAGGAAGAACAAGTGCTTTGTCCCCAAACCTTGTTGGACTTGAAGTGTGAGTGAGAAGTAAATCTTTGTTGTGTTACACTGCTGAGATTCGGGGATTATTTGTCACCACGATACAGCTTGCTCTATCCTGATATTATACCATGGGTGATCTTGGGCAATTTATTTAGCTTCCCTGTGCCTTAGTTTCTTCCTATAAATGAGGATAATAATACCTACCTCTCCAGGTTATGAAGAGAATAAGTGAGTTACACATTGTATTACTTTGCTAGAGCTGCCATAACAAAGTACCACAGTCTGAGTAAACTTACACAACACAAATTTCTCTTCTCATACTTCTGGAGGCTGGAAGTCCAAGATCAAGGTGTGGGCAGGATTAGGTTCTTCCAAGGCCTGTCTCCTTGGCTTGTGATGGCTGTCTGTTCCCTCTGTCTTCACAAGGTCTTCCCTCCATGCATGTCTATGTCCTAATCTCTTCTTCTTACAAGAACACCAGTCATATTGGATTAGGGCCAACCCTAATGACCTCATTTTAACTTAATTACCCCTTTAAAGGACCTATCTCCAAATACAGTAACATTCTGAGATCTTAGGACTTCAAGAAATGAATATGGGGGGGGGACACAATTCAGCCCATAATACAGATGGAAACATTTACAGTGGAACAATACATAGCACATAGTTAATATTCAATAAACTTAACTATTATTGTTACTACTACCATTATCTTTTATATACACTGATAATAAAATATACCGAAGGCATAGTGTTACCTGAAGAAAGTTGCTAAATGATAAACAATATGTTATTATCCTTATTTATTTAATTAATTAATAAGTAAGCAAGCAAATAATATTGTGTACAAAGGGAAAACAATCTAAAAAAATATGTCCGTTTGAAAAGGCTACATACTGTATGATTCCAACTATCTGACATTCTGAAAAGAAGAGTGTAAAAAGATCAGTAGTTGTCATGGGTTAAGGGGGAAGGAGGGATGAATAGGTGGAGAACAGAGGATTTTTAGAGCAGTGAAACTATTCAGTATGATGATGTCATTATACATTTGTGTGAATACATAAAATTTACACCATCAAGAGTGAACCTAATGTAAACTATGGACTTTGGGAGATAATGATGTGTCAATGTAGGTTCACTGATTCATAGACTACATTTTGTACACTGCATTTATAGGGTAACAAATAAAACACTCTAATGGGGGATCTTGACAGTAGTGGAGGTTGTGCTTGGTTGGGGGAGGGAGTATATGGGAAATCTCTGTACCTTCTGCTCAATTTTGCTGTGAATCTAAAATTGGTATAAAAAATTGTCTACTGAGATGGCAGACAGCAGAAGCAAGAAGAACTACAATCCTGCAGCCTGTGAAACAAAAACCACATTCACAGAAAGACAGACAAGATGAAAAGGCAGAGGGCTATATACCAGATGAAGGAACAAGATAAAACCCAGATAAATAACTAATGAAGTGGAGATAGGCAACCTTCCAGAAAAAGAATTCAGAATAATGATAATGAAGATGATCCAGGACCTCGGAAAAAGAATGGAGGCAAAGACGGAGAAGATGCAAGAAATGTTTAACAAAGACCTAGAAGAATTAAAGAACAAACACCCAGAAGAATTAAAGAACAAACAAACAGAGATGAACAATACAATAACTGAAATGAAAACTACACTAGAAAGAATCAATAGCAGAATAACTGAGGCAGAAGAAAGGATAAGTGACCTGGAAGACAGAATGGTGGAATTCACTGCTGAGGAACAGAATAAAGACAAAAGAATGAAAAGAAATGAAGACAGCCTAAGAGACTTCTGGGACAACATTAAATGCAACAACATTTGCATTATAGGGGTCCCAGAAGGAGAAGAGAGAGAGAAAGGACCTGAGAAAACATTTGAAGAGATTATAGTCGAAAACGTCCCTAACATGGGAAAGGAAATAGCCACCCAAGTCCAGGAAGTGCAGAGAGTCCCAGGCAGGATAAACGCAAGGAGAAACATGCTGAGACACATGGTAATCAAATTGGCAAAAATTAAAGACAAAGAAAATTTATTGAAAGCAACAAGGGAAAAAGGCCAAATAACATATAAGGAAACTCCCATAGGTTAAAAGCTGATTTCTCAGCAGAAACTCTACAAGCCAGAAGGGAGTGGCAGGATATATTTAAAGTGATGAAAGGGAAGAAACTACAACCAAGATTACTTTACCCATCAAGGATCTCATTCAGATTCGATGGAGAAATCAAAAGTTTTACAGACAAACCAGCTCTACAACAAATGCTAAAGGAACTTCTCTAAGTGGGAGACACAAGAGAAGAAAAGGACCTACAAAAACAAACCCAAAACAATTAAGAAAATGGTCATAGGAGCATACATATCGATAATTACCTTAAACGTGAATGGATTAAGTGCTCCAACCAAAAGACACAGGCTCGCTGAATGGATACAAAAACAAGACCCGTATATATGCTGTCTACAAGAGACCCACTTCAGACCTAGGGAAACATACAGAATGAAAGTGAGGGGATGGAAAAAGATATTCCATGCAAATGGAAATCAAAAGGAAGCTGGAGGAGTAATACTCATATCAGATAAAATAGACTTTAAAAAAAAGAATGTTACAAGAGACAAGGAAGGACACTACATAATGATCAAGGGATCAATCCAAGAAGAAGATATAACAATTATAAATATATATGCACCCAACATAGGAGCACCTCAATACATAAGGCAACTGCTAACAGCTCTAAAAGAGGAAATCGACAGTAACACAATAATAGTGGGGGACTTTAACACCTCACTTACACCAATGGGCAGATCATCCAAACAGAAAATTAATAAGGAAACACAAGCTTTAAATGACACAATAGACCAGATAGATTTAATTGATATTTATAGGAAATTCCATCCAAAACCAGCAGATTACACTTTCTTCTCAAGCACACACAGAACATTCTCCAGGATAAATCACATCTTGGGTCACATATCAAGCCTCAGTAAATTTAAGAAAATTGAAATCATATCAAGCATCTTTTCTGACCACAATGCTATGAGATTAGAAATCAATTACAGGGGAAAAAAAGGAAAAAACACAAACACATGGAGGTTAAACAATACGTTACTAAATAACCAAGAGATCCCTGAAGAAATCAAAGAGGGAATCAAAAAATACCTAGAGGGGCTTCCCTGCTGGCACAGTGGTTAAGGATCCGCCTGCCAATGCAGGGAACATGGGTTTGAGCCCTGGTCCGGAAAGATCCCACATGCTGCAGAGCAACTAAGCCTGTGAGCCACAACCACTGAGCCTGCTCTCTAGTGGCCGTGAGCCACAACTACTGAAGCCTGCGCACCTGGAGTCTGTGCTCCGCAACAAGAGAAGCCACAGCAATGAGAAGCCCGCACACCACAACAAAGAGTAGCCGCCACTCACTGCAACTAGAGAAATCCCACGTGCAGCAACAAAGATCCAACTCAGCCAAAACAAAAACAAAAACAAAAACCTAGAGACAAATTACAATGAAAACATGACGTTCCAAAACCTATGGGATGCAACAAAAGCAGTTCTAAGAGGGAAGTTTATAGCAATACAAGCCTACCTCAAGAAATAAGAAAAATCTCAAATAAACAATCTAACCTTACACCTAAAGGAACTAGAGAAAGAAGAACATACAAAACCCAAAGTTAGTAGAAGGAAAGAAATCATAAAGATCAGAGCAGAAATAAATATAATAGAAACAAAGAAAACAATAGCAAAGATCAGTAAAACTAAAAGCTGGTTCCTTGAGAAGATAAACAAAATCGATAAACCATTAGCCAGACTTATTAAGAAAAAGAGTGAGAGGACTCAAATCAATAAAATTAGAAATGAAAAAGGAGAAGTCACAACAGACACCACAGAAATACAAAGCATCCTAAGAGACTACTACAAGCAACTCTCTGCCAATAAAATGGACAACCTGGAAGAAATGGACAAATTCTTAGAAAGGTATAACCTTCCAAGACTGAACCTGGAAGAAATAGAAAATATGAACATACCGATCACAAGTAATGAAATTGAAACTGTGATGAAAAATCTTCCAACAAACAAAAGTCCAGGACCAGAAGGCTTCACAGGTGAATTCTATCAAACATTTAGAGAAGAGCTAACACCTGTCCTTCTCAAACTCTTCCAAAATATAGCAGAGGGAGGAACACTCCCAAACTCATTCTATGAGGCCACAATCATCCTGATACCAAAACCAGACAAAGATACAACAAAAAAAGAAAATTACAGACCAATACCACTCATGAATACAGATGCAAAAATCCTCAACAAAATACTAGCAAACGGAATCCAACAGCACATTAAAAGGATCATACACCATGATCACGTGGAATTTATCCCAGGGATGCAAGGATTCTTCAATATATGCAAATCAATCGATGTGATACACCATATTAACAAATTGAAGAATAAAAACCATATGAAAAAAACTGTCTACTAAAATTTTTTAAAATACAAATGCTGAACTGTTAATAGTGATTTTTTCCACTCATTTTATTTCACTTGTTAAACCATTTTTTGAGGTATGATCGACATAGAAAAAGTTGTACAGATTTAATATAAAAATGTGATGAGTTCAGAGAGAAGTATACACCCATGACTCCATCACCACATCTATGCCATTAACATACCCATCACCTCCAAAAGTTTCTTCCTGCACTCTTTATTTATTACCATAAAAAAATTATTTTTTTGGCTGTGCTGCATGGCACATGGGATCTCAGTTCCCCAGCCAGGCACTAAACCTGGGCCATGACTGTGAAACCCTGGAATCCTAACCATTAGGCCACCAGGGAACTCCCTTTTCATGTTTTTAATTTTTTTTCCAGTTTTATTGAGATATAATTGACATACAGCACTGTATAAGTTTAAGGTGTACAGCATAATAATTTGACTTACATACATCTAATAACGACTTTTTTTGGAAAAGGGTGGGAGGTTGATGGACAAATTATGAGAATTTTTGTCACATATTTTGGTGATGTTTGAGTTTTATAAATTTTCTGTGTCCATAAATTTATAATCAGAAAAAAGTATGTATGAAAAACAAAAATAAAGGATGGCCAAAATCTTTGGGATGAATAATCAAAGACAAAGGTGGCAGAATCCACACCCTGCACTTCTGTCTCATGGCAGGCCTGACACACAGATGATGCTCAGTAAAAGCTGGTCAAATCTTCACTGCTCGTTAATAGTCTCAGGCAGCATAAAGTCTCTGGGAAATACTCTACAAGGGAAGTGCCCATCCTCTCAGAAAGAACCACTGCCCCTTTGTCAGTAACCCCTGGCTAGGACTGAGAATTCCAAAAGAGAGGACGGTGACTTTGAGAAGCAAAGACCTCTGCGGGTGTATGGAAAGGTGTTCAGATATCCACAGGAAGAGCCTCTGGAGGAGAGCCAGCCACCAGGGCCAGAACAGGCAGGGCAGGGACTTCTGTTAGGGTCTTGGGAAACCATGGGGTAGGGTGAGCCTCTTTGAGCCAATATAGAAGATAGCAAACCTACTGGGCTTTTTCCCTTTGGGGTAATTATATTTTTTCTAAAATATGAAAGCAGCTTGGACTTGGACTTGAGGGCTGGTTTCAAATTCCAGCTTTACGACTTGTTACCTCTGTGACATCAGACAGACCTTTTAGTTTTTTCACTATAATTTCCTCATGGTTAAAATGGTGATAATAACATCTATCTTTCAAGATTCTTCTAAGGATTCCCAGTCATAATATGATTGCTCAGCTGATTAATGTATTGAAGTATGTCTACAAGAAGTGAACACCAACAGGGTGAATTTGAGGGATTTCTAAGTAGGAACTGGGGGGTACAGGGGGTGGGGGATATTAGGACAAGCCTTCCATGTAGTAGACTGGGTCCTAGAGGGTTTTTAGTTCTATTTATAAACATCTATAAATGTGGAGTCTAATATAACAAATTTAAAAATATTCCCAAGGAGAATAAGCTAATCTCCTAAGAGGGAAAAATGGACTCCTCAGATGCCAAGTAAAGAAGGAGCTGAGGGCTTCCCTGGTGGTACAGTGGTTAAGAATCCGCCTGCCAAAGCAGGGGACACGGGTTCGAGCCCTGGTCTGGGAAGATCCTATGTGCCGCGGAGCAACTAAGCTCGAGTGCCACAACTACTGAACCTGCGCTCTAGAGCCCGGGAGCCACAACTACTGAGCCCATGTGCCACAACTGCTGAAGCACACACGCCTAGAGTCCATGCTCCACAGCAAGAGAAGCCACTGCAATGAGAAGCCTGCTCACTACAACAAAGAGTAACCCCCACTCGCCGCAACTAAAGAAAGCCCACATGCAGCAATGAAGACCCAACACAGCCACAAATAAATAAATAAAATTAATAAATTAATAAAAAAACAAAAAATCACTTCTTTAAAAAAAATTAAAGAAAAAGAAGGAGCTGAAAGAGCTCTGGTGGTCCTAGGGGTGGCAGGACAGAGGTCTGTTACACTGGGAGAGGCCTCAATGGCTCAGAGCTTGGGCTTGGATGACAATTTAGAGATGGGAGATGAGGCTTCGGTGTATGAAGACTTCTTAAATAGTTCTCTCTGGTAGCTATAGTGATTCTTAGAAAAGTAGCTGTGCCAACTCTAGAGGAAGCCCCTCATCACCTCTGAGTGATCCAGGCAGCAGCTGATTTCCACAGCATTTCCATAAGCCAACTGTAGCTTTGATTGACTAATCCAAGAATGGGATGTAAAGCTCATGTCCCTCTCCTCAATTTAAAACTCTCTTCTAATAATTACTTGAGTGTGAGAATATGTGTATCTAGAGTCTTACATGCCAGCATTATTGAAAATGGTGAAGCATGGGAAACACCAGAATACCCATGAATAGAAAACTGTTTCAGGACACTGTAGTATGCTAGTTATTGATTTATTATCTCACATCTGCCAATTCATCCTTCATTGCCTGCTCCACAAAAATGGATCTAGGTCCTTTAAATCATTTTCCTTTGCCAGTGGAAGGTGTCAGACTCTGGTAGTAGCAGGTGCTGAAAGGACACTGGAAGAGAAAGAGCTTTTCTTTTCCTTGTTCTGCGGTACATTGTCACCAGGCTCCTACAGAGCATGCTTTTTTCTCCACTAACTCCAAGT
This sequence comes from Tursiops truncatus, assembly GCF_011762595.2. Taxonomy (NCBI): domain Eukaryota; kingdom Metazoa; phylum Chordata; class Mammalia; order Artiodactyla; family Delphinidae; genus Tursiops; species Tursiops truncatus. The sequence continues at coordinate 28,412,484 of NC_047039.1, read as the reverse complement.
GTTTTTTTCTGTACTGTTTGCGGGGCTTCTGCTCTTTCCAGCTGTCAACATGGACAGTTAGCCAGGAGCCTCAGAATGCGTGGGCCTGTGTCTCAGCCCAGGTGACTGCTCCTGGCACGCTCTTCTCTGCCTCCTGTGTGTACACACTAGAGCCCCATAAGGCTAGCCATCTAATGGGCCAGTCAGCCAAACTTTGTTCCATGCAGTGTCCAGAGTCTCCTCATCCCAAGCGATACACAGGAGTGCGCTGGGTTCCTACAGAGTGTGATTGCCCCAGCTTCTGGTTCCAGCAGTGTCAACAGTGGCACTTGACTCCCTTTATGCACCCCCCTACCCCATAAGCCTTTAGTCACCTAGGCCCTGGGGTGCTGCTCCTGCTTTCCCAGTGATTGTGGACCATCTATGACCCAGAAAACTTCTCAACCATCCAATGGGCTATAACCAACACCTTCCTCAGTGACGTCTGAACTCCCTTCCAACTTTATCCTTCCTTGGATACCCTTCCTCAGTCCTAGGGTACCTTTTAGAATTCTTTTTCTAACCTTATAGTTACTCTCCTATCATAAGTTAATAATTCTTTATGTTAAGCTTCCCTGTTTAAATTACTGCGTGTTTCTGTCTTTTGATTGGACCCAGATCACATACAGTGTAATATTTTATGGCCATTAAAATGATGACATTGAGGGGCTTCCCTGGTGGGGCAGTGGTTGAGAGTCCGCCTGCCGATGCAGGGGACGCAGGTTCATGCCCCGGTCCGGGAAGATCCCACATGCCGCGGAGCGGCTGGGCCCGTGAGCCATGGCCGCTGAGCCTGCGCGTCCAGAGCCTGTGCTCCGCAATGGGAGAGGCCACAACAGTGAGACGCCTGCGTACTGCAAAAAAAAAAAAAAAAATGATGACATTGATGTATTTATTGACACAGAACTATGTCTCTGACATTGTTGAGTGAAAAAAGCAGATATGTAAAATTATATGTATGTTTACATACATGAAGAAGACTAGAAGGATGCTTAGAAAATGTGAGCAGTGATAATTTGTGGGTGGTGGTATTTCAGATGAGTTTTACTTTCTTTGTGCTTTTCATAGTTTTAATTTCTTTCAGTGAGCATGTATAATTTCACACAAGCAATAAAGTTTATTTCTCCCAATCCTCAGAAAACTCTGGTGATACACCCTAAATTTAAAAGATAAAGTCCAAACTCCTTACCACGGCACATAAAGTAATTCAAGGTATGGCCCCTTCTTGTTGGTATAGCCCCATATTTTACCATTCTACACAGAAATTCTAGTTAATCCAAAGTTCCCAATTTTATACCTATGGGTCTTTGCACATGTAATTCTCCCTGGACTGGCTTAATCATTCATCAAAGCCCTCCTTTCTAGAGCCTTTCCCAATTCATTCCCCTTAACCTTGTGTTAAGGCATTAAGTTCATCAAAGGACATGTAGCTAGAGGACTTTGCAGTGGAAGAGGTGGTCCGAGCCTCTGCTGGTGCAGGATCTCTGTCCTTCCTTGGTGGTCAGACTCTTTTTCATTGTGTGCCTGGGTCCCAGGCTGAGCACCTCAAACTCACCAGCTGCCAGATAAGACTAAACTAGTCAACAACAAGTGATGACCAGGCTTCCATCAGGTGGTACTAACAGATCCCATTGCTGGCTTTGTATTTTTACTTTAGCTTAGTGCTTCCCAAATTCTACTGTGCACAGACACTTCTTAGGGATATTGTAAAATGCAGAATCAGATTCAGTAGCTCTGTCGTGGGCCTGAGATTGTGCATTTCTAAAAAGCTCCTGGGTGATTTGCAGTTGCTGGCCCACAGATCATCCTTAGAGAGTTAGATGTGAGCTTATTTTTAAAACATTTCTGAAATATAATCTAAGCAGAAGAGCAGCCCTATTTCAACATCTTAGTCAATTCAAACTTAGCACGAACACACTATAGCTTTCATTCCACAAAATTATATTTTTAGGGATCTAAATATACCACTTCCCCCACTAGGGTCTCAGTGAGCACTCCCTAACATAATTCTATTGGTGATATAATTACAGACCCTTAGGTCTCTTCTGAGAACTGTGCCTTATGTGCACAATGTCTGCCCCCACCTTGCATAGCTCTTTAAGGAGAGAAGCCATGTCCTGCTCACACCAAAGCTGTTAGCTCAGTACTTAGCAGGAAAGCATTATGGTTAGGAGTGTAGACTCAAGTTCATGATCCCAGCTCTACCACTTACTGAGGCACTCACCTCATGGCACTGTAACACGGGGACAGTAGAAGCATCTACCTCTTCAGGCTGTTGTAAGGACTAAACAAACAGAAAATGCTTAGAATGATGGCTAGCACCTAGTAAGCCCTATATAAAATTCAGCTATGATTATTAGCAAATGTGTAGAATAATGAATCTTTCAGAAAAAAGAAACAGTATCACATCCATTTAATCATGTAAATGTATTAATTAACTTACACACATTAATTCGTTTGTTGCATTTTTACTTTGTAACACATGCAAAATTTTCAGGAGCACATGCATACAAAGAAGAAACTCATTTATTCATACAACAAATATCTCCTGGATGAAAAGCATTTTTGCAGGCACTGAAGATGAAGCCAAAAAGAAGGGAAGGAGGGGACAGAAAAACGAATTAGATATGACTTCTGGTCTTAGGGAGGAGAAGTAAGGAGAAAAAAATTATAATGCAGGGCACAGCAAATCCAGTACTACAAGAGGGGTGCCAATAACATGTTCATGCTAATCATCACCTGTGGGGAATTCTGTTTGTTACCTACCCGGCCATCCATTCCTATCTGCTGGTATTGGAAACCTTATCTTCCTTGGGGACTTGCTCCCTCCACTCAGCCCCGGTTGAGGGGGCTGACTCCAGCTTGACCTGGTGAACTAGGCCGGCTGATCAGAGAATCAAATGCCCTTCACTATAGCAACTGGTTCAAAGGTGTACTCATGACCCAAGAAAGGCAATGATTCAATTCTGGGATTCCTATGCTAATGTTGCCAGAAAGGCCCTTTCTTTTCCTGCTGGCCTTACAACTATAAGGGCTTAAATATGGTACTACTGGGACCATCTACAAAGTGGAACTGATAAAAGGGAAGCCAATACAGAAGAAAATATAGCAAAGAGATGGCACGGGGCAGAGAGAGAGATGAGGTCCTGGTACGGTTTATCCCTGACCCAGCTATGCCTGATTCAATCACGGACTTTTTTCTTGAGCCAACAAATCCTTTGTTTTAATTATAGGTTTTCTGTTGCTCACAACTGGAAGGATCCAGAATAAATGTAGAATTTAGAAGTTCTAAAATAAATTATTTTATTCAGGCTTGGTTAAAGTTACAACCAAGACCAACATTTTAATAGTAGGAATTTTGAGAGAATAAAAAACTCTTCTATTGGCATGAGTGCCTTGAGGATATAAAGCACTGTGGTAGCCAGTAACATCTTGACATAAGAAAGCTGGAAAGAGGACTTCCCTGGTGGCGCAATGGATAAGAATCCTCCTGCCAATGCAGGGGACACGGGTTCGATCTCTGGTCTGGGAAGATCCCACATGCCGCGGAGCAACTAAGCCTGCGCGCCACAACTGCTGAAGCCCACGTGCCCTAGAGCCCATGCTCCACAACAGGAGAAGCCACTGCAAGGAGAAGCCACCACAAGGAGAAGCCCGTGCTCCACAATGAAACGTAGTCCCTGCTGGCTACAACTAGAGAAAGCCCGCGCGCAGAAACAAAGACCCAACGCAGCCAAAAATAAAGAAATTTTAAAAAAAGCTGGAAAGAACCTCAGTGACAACAAGAATACAAATATTAGTAGGCTGGGTGCAGGTCCTTTCCTGGTTTAAATATTCTGTTTCTGGTCGTCATAAATGGAATGTGGCTTGCTGGAAGTTCTCCTGCAGCGTCCTGATTGTTAATGATTTATGGTTCTATAACCCCTAACTTTGAGACTGTGTAGTTGCTTTATTCATTTGCTGTGGGAAACTGAATTTAAATTCACTTCCACCTGGTAACAACTAAACCAGGACCTATAATTTCACTGATCTTATCACAATTGACTCAACTGGCACAAAAGACAGATGAGATCCTCTTAGAGTTGGGAAAAATATTTTTGTTCTTGCATATATTATTCAAGTAGAAACAACTGTAAAATAATGTGAAATTTTTTAACCTTTTAAAATTTACTTCTTTCGTTTTATCTTCCCATCAACCATATGCGGAACACAGGACCAATTTTAATCATCCTAGTTTTACAGAGGAGAAAGGTAAGCAAAGAGGGAGTAATAATTCAGTGGCAAAACAGAGTATATGGAATGATGATTCACAAAAACTCACACCCTTTATAGCCTGACTGATCCCTCCGCCTTGGCCCTCACCCAGGTGTTGCTCTTTGCATGTAATCAAAGGTAACAAAGCTACATGCTTGTAAATTCTCTAACTTTCTGTGAATTTTAAGTCAATCTGGAAGATTTTAGTATATTTTATTTTATGATTCCTAGTGGAGTTTGCCTATTAATTAACTCAAGGCAATTTACATTTTGTATGTAGTTAAACTTCCCTGCATTTCCACTGATGCCAATAAGTAACTGCTATGGAAGGGCTGGTGGTATCGTTCAGCATCCACACTTCACTGCTTTTTTGGTATGCTTTATTTTCTGAGTTGTATGGTTGTGTGCATGTTTTGCTTTTTTTCTCTTTGGTATCATAATTACTATCAAATAGCTTTTACTGAGGATCTACTCTGTGCCAGGTATGGTGATGAACACTTCATATGCATTATTGGACCCAGTTCTCACAATAACCCTTTGAAGCAGGTACCATTATTTTCTCTGTTTTACAGATGAGAAAACTGAAGCACAAGAATAAGGAATATGTCCAAGGTTACAAAGTCAGTTAGTGGCATAGCCAGGATTCAAATCATGGTCTAAATCCAAAATATAAGCTTTAAAAAAATTGTGGCCAAATACACATAAAGTTTACTATTTTCGCCATTTTACAATTCAGTGGTATTTAACCATCACCACTATTTAGTTCCAGAAAAATTTCATCACTCTAAAAGGCAACCTCATGCCCTTTAAGCAGTCAATCCCCATTCTTTCTCCCCTGAGCCCCTGGCAACCACTAATCTGCTTTCTATCTCTATGGATTTGCCAATTCTGGACATTTCATATAAATGAAATCATACAATTTGTGACCCTTTGTGTCTGGTTTCTTCCACTTTGCATAATGTTTTCAAGGTTCATCCACGTTGTAGCAGGTATTAGTACTTCATTCCCTTTTCTGACCAAATATTAATCCATTGCACCCCATTTTGTTTATCCATTCATCAGCTGATGTGCATTTGGTGGTTTCTACCTTTTGGCTCTTGCGAGTAGTGCTGCTATAAACACTCAGGTACAAGTTTTTGTCTGAACACCTGCTCTCAATTCTTTTGGATAAAAAGCATAGGCTTATTATTATTATTATTTTTTGCGGTACGCGGGCCTCTCACTGTTGTGGCCTCTCCCGTTGCGGAGCACAGGCTCCGGACGCGCAGGCTCAGCGGCCATGGCTCACGGGCCCAGCCACTCTGCGGCATGTGGGATCTTCCCGAACCCGGGCACGAACCCGTGTCCCCTGCATCGGCAGGCAGACTCTCAACCATTGTGCCACCAGGGAAGCCCAAGTATAGGCTTTTGATCATAAGCCTCTGTTGACTCCAAGAAGGAGAAGACCAGATATCTTAAAATCTTCATTCAACGAATATTTACTGAGAACCTATGGTACAGCTACCTAGAATGCTAAGCACTGGGAATATGTTGTAATAATGAATAAGACAGACATCATCCCTGTTCTCCTCCTCGGGAATGACAGAAAGTTGAATAAGTGAATAAAACACAGACCTGGCAACAGTTAAGATTAAGGGCTCCTTTTCCATTTGCTATTAAAGGAAAGTAAAAGTTGGTACTGATGTATCTGAGCAAGATGCTGTAACAGAATGCTTTTGATGCAAGAAACAAGTACAACTAAGACTAGTTTAAACAATAATGGCATTTATTGTCTTACATAATAATAAGTCTGAGGCAGGAAGTTTCCCGATTGTGGCAAGTCAGCAGCTCCACATCATCAAGGAACTAGGTTTTCTCCATCCTTCTTCTCTGCCATCCTCATAGTCACAATAAGGGCCAGCACTCTAGGCATCATGTCCTCCTCACATAACAAGGACCAAAGAACAGAAGTGGAAAGTTAGAAGATCCTGTCGCAATCCCTTTTTAGATACAAGAAGAATGATCCCTCCAAGAAATCCTGCAGAATACTTTCCCTCAGGTCTGTTCTGCCAGATTTGCCCCAGAAGCCTATTCCTACACCAATCATTGGTAGGGGAATGAAATTACAATGGGTGATTTAAGATTAATCAAGTTTGAGGCTGGAAAAGGGCGCAGTTCCCCCCTGGGGCAAACAGCTCCCTGATGCCCTAACAAAATACAGATTTTGGGAAAGTGTAAGAGGGAAAGGAAGGGCTGTAGTATAGGCAGCCAAGAGTGTCTCCACCAGTGCCTAGGCAAGAATTCCTGGAGAAAGTCCAATTCACAGTTCTTCTCTGAACTTCAAGCCCTCAGTTGAATAAAACAACCAACGAACCAAACAAACAAAACAAACACCCAAACCCTAAACTTCAACATGTCCAAGACTGAACTTATGATTCTCAACAAAGTGGTCTATAAATGCTCTGTTTCTTTGTGAATAGCATCACCATTCCAGTTGCAAGAGCCAGAAAAATAGGAGTCATCATACTCTCCTCCTTTTTCCTCACCACCCATATCTAGTGCATCACTGAGTCCTGTTGATATAACCTCCAAAATAGCTCTTGGATCTACTACTCTCTTCACCTCCACCGACAGTATCCACCATCCAAGGATAGTGATCACCACCTTTTCCCTGGAGCTCTGCAGCAATCTTCAGCTTGGTCTCCCTGCATCCATTTTGACCTCCCTCTAACCTAGTCCTTCACATTACAGCTAGAGTGGCCTTTTCAAACACATGCTCATGCTTAAAATTTGCTTGCCGCTGCTCCCAGAATAAAGACCAAAATAAGGCCTTCCTCCAACTCTTAGCAATCCATTTCCTTGAGCTTGAATGGGCTGTGCTCCACCCCAACTCAAGACTTGTGCACTTGCCGTTACTCACGGCCCTTGCCATCCTTCAGATCTCAGCTTAACCGTCATTCCCTGGGAAAGCCTCTCCAAACTTCCTAATTAGGTCAAGTCCCTCTGCTATAGGATCATAGAGAAGTCTGTGCCTTTTCTTCAGGGCACTTTTCTGCCTATAGGCTGTAAGATCTGCTAAAACAGAGAGCTAGTATCTCCTACAACATAACGCCAGGCACATAATAAGTGTACACTATACAGTTGTTGAATGGCTCAATCAATGTGTAAACTTCAAAGAAGTATGGCCGATGATGAATGTGGACCCAGTCCCAGAGAGAACATAAATTATGGCCGTGACCCACCTGCAGGGTCCAGCATCCTGGACCGCAACGTTCCTTGCTCCTCCCAGTAGCTCCGCCCTTTGGGTCCAGCCCCTCCCTGCCGAATCGTGGGGAGGGGCATAGAGGTCGCATGACGTGACAGCAGCCGGTCGCTGATTGGGTTTCCAGGCGTGCTGGCTAGGAAAGGGAGCGAGTCCGCGTGCGCTGATTGGCTGGCGGGAAGCGGCTGGACGGGCGGTGGCGGCGGCGCGGGGGCGGGCGCTGGTAGGGATGGGACTGGGCTGGGGCGGGAGGGCGGTAGCTGCGGGTAGGATGGGTCCTTGCTGCCGGCTTCGCTGAGACTCGCTCGCGTGGACTGCCCGCGGCGGGCCCGCAGTGGCGGCGGCGGCATGAAGGGCGCTCTGGGGAGTCCTGTGGCCGCGGCCGCCGCAGGCGCCGCGATGCAGGAGAGTTTCGGCTGTGTCGTGGCCAACCGCTTCCACCAGCTGCTAGACGACGAGTCGGACCCGTTCGACATCCTGCGCGAGGCCGAGCGCCGACGCCAGCAGCAGCTGCAGCGCAAGAGGCGCGACGAAGCGGCGGGGGCGGCGGCCGGGGCCGGCAACCGCGGCGGCAGGAGCCCGGCTGGGGCCTCGGGCCACAGACCCGGCGCGGGCGGCGGCCGGAGGGAGTCTCAGAAGGAGCGCAAGAGCCTCCCGGCCCCCGGCGCGCAGCAGCCAGACAGCCCAGGGGGCGGCCCTCAGCCGCCCGGTACGCGCGCTCCGCCCGGCACCTAGATGCCCCGGGGTGGGCGCGGTGGGCGGGAGGGGAAGGAGAATGGGGTCATGGAGGTCACCTCTCCTCAGCAGCCCCACGACCTCCTACTACGAGACTGGGATCACTGGAATCTGTTCCAGAAAGGGGAGGGGGCTCTGGGAAGAGTTGGCTGGAGTTGAGGGTCCCTGTGGCCGAGGAGGGTGGGAAAAGAGGACGGGGTGTAGGGTGTCACGCCCCTTCTGGCCTTTCCCAGTCCCTTCTGGGGGCGAAGGAGAGTGCAGGCTTGGAGTAGGGGGTTTCAGAACGCTGAAACAGCCTTTACAAGTTGGGCAAAGTTGAGGGATATTTCTGGGTTGGTGTGTGGGGGCGAACACTGAGGTCGCTGACCCGGGGCTCTCAGATCTAGAACTAGCAGGGACCTTCTCCATCCTCCAGCCCAACCTCTGCAAGATTCGCGTCGGGAGGCAAAAAGTAGCGTGGTGGGAAGGAGGGAGGGGAGCGCCTTTTAGGGAGAGTGGAGGAGGGTGCACCCGGACCCTGGGGGTGGCGGCGAGAGCCCGGGGTGTGTGAAGGATCGCCGGGGTGAGGGGCTGGGGCCTCTGTGATGGAGGGAAGTCCTGGGTGACCTCGGGGGCGGGCTGTGACGTCAGGGCCGCGAGCAGAATGCGGCGGGGGTGGACGCGGGGTCCCCGGCGCCTTCCAAGCTCTGTGCCTTCATCCATCCATCCCCCTTACGGAGCTTCCAGCAGTCATCCCGCACGGGTTTTCAATGGAGCAGGCAGCATTGATGGGTTGTGTAACTTGTCATTAACTCAAGCTGCTTTAAGAAAAGCGTTTTTAATTAACCTTTTCAACAAGAATATTCAAAGTTCCCCACTCCCCGCTTAGCCAGAACGGCAAGTACAAAGCTTGGTGTACTACTGTCTGCATCTAGGGGCGGAGGACGCTTAAGAGTCTTCTCACCTGAACTGCATCAGTGGCAAAGCCTCCAAGTTTCCACCTGTGTTTCCTCTGTTTTTCAAAAATGAGACAGTGGTCCTAAAGTTTCCATAAAAAGAATGTTAAGATGTATAATTCGACCACTCCAGCCAATGTTTGGCAGTGTATTCAACTTGGCTTTACTGGCTTGGTCCTTGCTTGATAAAAATCGTGCAGCCCAGCCCTGAGAGAATAACACCTGATTTGAGTGTTGGGGCTTTGACTCCTGCAACTAGGTAATGTTTACCTTTATCTGTGGAAAGTTCAATCCAGCATTATCTCTTGAAAATCAGAAAATTAAGTCACTATAATAAAAATATTGAAAATTATTTTAAATGCTATTGGATATCCCAAGACTCCTTGGTAGGCCGGTACAGTTATGAGCCTATTTAAACAGTGAGTGAGACTTGAGATAATTTGTACATTTTGCATTATGTTCTATCTTTTCTTTTAAATCTATTTAGATAAATATAGTTGTTCTATCTTTTCTTTTAAACCTATTTAGATAAATATAGTAATAAGAATTGGGAAAGGCTAAGCTTTATTTTTTAACAAGTGAAAATATGTATTTTAGTGTGAAACTGAATTTAGTTTTCTATGTCAATGTATTGCTTTTTAACCTTTTTACTATTAAAAATGTACATTTTTGTTATAAAAATTTTAAACAATTCAAAAGTGTATGAAGTATAGTGAAAATCCTGTATTTTTCTTATTTTAACACCTTGCATTTACATACATAAATGCACAGAGCTGCTTCTTTTTTTCTAAATTTACATGATATAAACTGGGTTGCAACCTGCATTTAGCGTTATGATCTAGTACAGTTATAACTTGCTAAACTAATAAACTTAGCACTGTAGTCTAGTACATTTATAACTTTTTTTTCTGTCAATCGTTTATGATCCAAGTGATCTGGCTTTTGAGATCTATATTAAAGAACTTTAGTTAGTTTTGTAGTTAAAATGGAAATTTTATAATTCTAGTTCTTTTTCAAGTATGTTATTTCAGGAGCAAACAGCTCATTAATTTCCGTTTATGTAGTTACTGTGCTAAATTTATCTGTAATGGGTGTTAGAGAGCTACTCTCTCAAGGTTTTGTAGCCCTAATTGATATGGACTGTACTTTTCTAACACTCAAAATTTTTAATTTAGTTAGAATATTATAAATGAATGCTTAGTGTAGACAAGAATCAAAGTCAAACAAGTTTGACATATAACGGAAACATTAATCTCAAAAGGATGTGGAAATCATAAGATTTTCCCATAGAAATAGGTTTTTAATGGCCTTCACTATTTAACAATATACATAGACCTTTGGATGAGCCTTGCTCAAAAAATTTGTTCTTGAAGTCTTCACAGGCTGTTTCAGCTTTGCTTTTCCTGGCCTTTCAGAACTAATCTCTGAGTCAAAGCTCAAATTTATTTGGGGGAAATCTCACTGTAAATTTGATTGTATTCTGTCCCTTCATGTGGGCTTGGGGTTACATCGGTGATGAGACTGCATATGCCAGCCTTTTATTGGAAAGGGCTAGTAAAATTCAATGTTTGCATATTCACTTGGAGCCGCTGATCTAGCACAGAAAAACTAGGTTCAGTTGCATTCTTTTTTTTTTTTTTTTTTGCGGTACGCGGGCCTCTCACTGTTGTGGCCTCTCCCGTCGCGGAGCACAGGCTCAGGACGCGCAGGCTCAGCGACCATGGCTCACGGGCCTAGCCGCTCCGCGGCATGTGGGATCTTCCCGGACCGGGGTACGAACCCGTGTCCCCTGCATCGGCAGGCGGACTCTCAACCACTGCACCACCAGGGAAGCCCTCAGTTGCATTCTTGATCCCTTAGTAGTAAATTGTGGGAAAAACTGGACCCCTATTATCTTTGTTTTTTGGATTTTGGGAGGAAAAGGAAATGTTTGCAGGGTATTGGTAATTATTCTAATAAGTTGCCAGTTATATTTAATGGCTTTCAACTTATACACAGAAGCTTTGGAAGAAGCTTTAGTATAAAGTATACAGCAAATGTCATTTTAAATTTTGAATGATGAATTCCAAATTTAATTGATACAATTTTTTAAATAACCTTGAAAGCAGAAAGAAAGTGGGAATAAGCTAAGTAATTCTGTAGTTGAGTGGAGATATTTAGTTGTTGTTTTTTTTTTTTAATTACAGGTTATGAATAGGAAATTGGAAACTGTATTAAAGTAACTTTTCATATTGAGGGAAATGTATTGAAAAGTATTGTTACTGTTGATGTTCTTGCTGTTATGTCATGGTCTATTATAGTTTTCAACTTGTTAGATAGTTAACTTTCACAATAACATTTTCTACCTTACATTTTCAATGCCTCTTCCAAATTTGATCTCTCTTAGTAACGTGTATGCGCTCGGATCTGACACTGCATACTCCTGGGCAATTGGACACCAGTGTCAGTCTCTCTTTCTGCAATAAAAGCATAATGCTCTGTTTATGATAACATCTTCCCTATATCCTAAACATGTCACAAGCTCAGACTGGGGCTTCAGGAAGCAAATCAGATTTAAGCATCCTAGTTCATGGGACATTAACTTAAGATTGAACTTAGGTCTGTTGTGCAATATTTCACATTTCAAAAAAATACTTCGTTAGCTAACAAGTAATAAATTGCACAGTTTTGTGTTAGTGGTGTCACGACATGATTTTTGCTTTAAAATGAGATTAGTAACATATTGGAAATATGTTAATGTTTACATGTGCCTAGTTTATAAAGCTTAGATAGAAAATATTAAGTGGGAAAATAGGAGAATACATGTAAACATATATTTCTTAAGAATCACGAGTATCTGCCTAAGTAGAAGAGGAACCCGGTAGTTTAAAAAAATACCCATTAATTCAAGTACATTTAATATTTTTATAGCCATACAATAAATGTGGAGGGTGACATACCAAGAAAAATCTAAAATTTTCTACTAAAATGAAAATTGTACATAATGTTTGGGATGGAGACCTATTAAGTGTATACAAAGAAAAGATAAACACACATTTTTGGAAGATGATTTAAGAAGTAACAAAGTTCTTCACAATATATTCACCAAATATTAGTTGCCTTAAGACATAGACCCTGCTGAAAATTTTTAAAGCGTCAAAACCGAGAGGAGTAAAAAGAGAACAGAGAAGGCTGGAATGCCCCAGCCCCTACCTCCTCAGTGCTGGCCTCTCCATGGACGGGAGATGCCCCTTCAAGTGCTGGCCAGCCCTTGCACGAGTTGGCAAATACCAGCTTGGCCTTGTATTTGAGAAGTGTGATCATAAATGTATAAATCCCATCAAAGACCAGGAAAATCTGTTTTCAAGTGAGAAAGATACAATGGTACAAGCTATTTAAAAATGAAAACTTTATTAGCCAATGAATGATAAACTATAGTTGGGATTCTAAAAATATGTTCTGAAATACAGGGTATTTATCCTTTAATTTTCTGGAAGGAACTTAGCTACCATGTTTTGATAAAGCTGCTGTTGTGAAATGTAGTTGATAATATATCTCCGTTGCTATCACAGAGTCATTGTAAAATATTTGTAATTGTAAGTGAGTTGGTATAGTTTATCTTATCATAATTTCTAGGACATAAGGGATTCAATAGTAATGTCAAAGTTTTATTAAAAGACGACTCTGGGCAGTAGTAGTATCAGCAACCTTTTTTCTTCTCTGAACTTTTCCAAACTTCCCAAATTTTCCTATGGCATTGATTTCTAGAAAAGTAAAATTTAAAAGTACCTGTAATAACGTGCTGCTGCAGACCTTGTGTTCTAGCTCTCCCCTTTGATTCCTCCCTGTCAGGCCAGAAACGAACTTCCAGAAGAGGGGAGCAGCAAGGATGGAGTGAGAGCCGGGGGACAGAGGTGACGCTTGATAGAGCAGAGCGGAGATCCTACAGGGAATATCGACCCTATGAGACGGAGAGGCAGGCAGACTTTACACCTGAGAAGTTTACAGATGAAAGGTAAGTACTGCAGACCTCGGCCTGGAGGGTTGGGGGAACCAGAAGGATTTTCAGAGGACTACTAGCCTTTGCAACCTTTTTGTGGTGCCAGTCGTGGGAATATTTTGCCAATTTAAGTACCAAATCATACTACCTTAGGTAACACGTGAAGCACCTTCCATTTATCTCATAGATGACCTTAAGTCTTGGTTCAGGAAATCATTACACAATGAAAAATGGATTACTTATTGGTAACTATGAAAAGCATTCTTATAACAAACTATATAGGAGTATGCTAAACTGATTAAATTTTCTTTTGAAATTTAGGCCAGAGATATAATTATGTTCTTGATTTAGCAGTACTAATTTGGGCTACTAATGAATTTAAACAAATTCCTAGCCCCATGTCAGGTCAATAGGTTATCATGATGAAATTGGACAAAAAACCTGATAAAATATGTGACACCAGTTTAAGGCTCCCATGCCTTCTCTAGAAAGTGCTCTGACCTGGAAGATGATCTCAGGCTGGTGCAGCCTGACACCCTTCTGAGTAATGTGGCAGCATGTGGGCTATCATGCCCACCTATACACGGGAAGCAGTTCTTAGTGTCTTATGCTTGGCACTAACAAGATGGATGCTTGCTGCCTCAAGTGTTTAATTATTAAACCTGCGTAGCACTGGGTTTAGATTAAAACAAAACAACTTGTGACTCACATTTAAAGGAAAAGAAAGTTAAAAAGGCTAAAAGAGACTAGAATAGTGTACAGTTGAATGTCAAGGGAGCCGTTATTCCCAAAGTCTTTCAACTTCTTGACTACCTATTCCACTACACATTCAAAACAGATGGTATATCTGCCACCATGTTAGAGGATGAGGGCCAGAGAAAGGCTTAATTCTGCTTTTTTTGGGTGATTAGTTCAAATTTGCTATGTAACAGCCGCAGTCTGCTTGCTTACAGAAAGCCTTCTGGATCAGAGCTGCTTATTTTGGGAAGCATTTGTGTATTTTTTTCCTTCACTGCAGGGATTTATTCTGTGGAAATACGGAAATTATAACTCATGTTTCCAGCTTTTTTAGTAGCAAAATTATGAGTTTTTTTAAAAGGATAAGTCTTTATATGTTACCATGAAAAAAACTGCCTATTAAGGGATGCCTATTTTGGATACAGGAAGTTTTAAGAATTATATAAGGAATTCCCATATACCCTCATCCAGATTCTCCAATAACATTTTACCACATTTGCTTTATCATACCCCTCCCTCACTCTCTCCCTCTCTTTCTCCTCTCTCTCTCTCTCTCTCTGTCTCTCTCTCTCTCTCACACACACACACGCACGCACGCACACACACACACACACACACACACACACACACACACCCTCTTTTTTCCTTGGCATTTGAGAGTAAGCTACAGGAATGTCTCTTTATCCCTAAATACTTTAAATATATTTCCTAAACACATGGTACAATTATCAAACTCATTAACATTGATGCAATACTATTATCTAATTCTCTAAATTATATAATCTACAGACTACTCAAATTGCACCAATTGTCCTACTAATATCCTTCTAGCAGAAGAAAAACAATTTTGGTTCAGGATCCAGTCCAGGAATGTGCATTGCATTTAGTCTTCTTTAATTTAAAACAGCTCTTTAGTCTTTCATTTATTTATGGATTTGACATTTTTTAAGAGTATGGACCAGTTATTTTGTAGAAGAGCCCAGAATTTGAGTTTGCCTGCTCAAATTCTTAATACTCACCAACCTATTAAAAAAGAGGATAAGCTACATGTAAAAGAATGAAATTAGAACACTACCTGACACCATACACAAAAGTAAACTCCAAATGGATTAAAGACCTAAATGTAAGACCAGACGCTATAAAACCCTTAGAGGAAAACAGAGGAAAAACACTCTTTGACATAAACCACAGCAAGATCTTTTTTGACCCACCTCCTAGAGTAATGGAAATAAAAACAAAAATAAACAAATGGGACTTAGTTAAACTTAAAAGCTTTTGCACAGCCAAGGAAACCATAAACAAGATGAAAAGACAACCCTCAGAATGGGAGAAAATATTTGCAAATGAAACAACAAAGGATTAATCTCCAAAATATACAAACAGCTCATGGAGCTTAATATCAAAAAAACAAACAATCCAATTAAAAAATGGCTGGAAGACCTAAATAGACATTTCATCAAGGAAGACATACAGATGGCCAAGAGGCACGTGAAAAGATGCTCAACATCACTAATTACTAGAGAAATGCAGATCAAAACTACAATGAGGTATCACCTCATGTGGTCAGAATGGCTATTATCCAAAAATCTAGAAACAATAAATGCTGGAAAAGGTGTGGTGAAAAGGGAACCCTCCTGCACTTTGGCGGGAATGTAAATTGATACCACCACTATGGAAAACAGTATGGAGGATCATTAAAAAACTAAAAATAGAACTACCGAATGACCCAGCAGTCCCACTACTGGGCATATACCCTGAGAAAACCATAATTCAAAAAGAGACATGGGGCTTCCCTGGTGGTGCAGTGGTTGAGAGTCCACCTGCCGATGCAGGGGACACAGGTTCGTGCCCCGGTCCGGGAAGATCCCACATGCCGCGGAGCGGCTGGGCCTGTGAGCCATGGCCTCAGAGCTTGTGCGTCCGGAGCCTGTGCTCCACAACGGGAGAGGCCACACAGTGAGAGGCCCACATACCGCAAAAAAAAAAAAAAGAGACATGTACCACAATGTTCATTGCAGCACTATTTAAGATAGCCAGGACATAGAGGCAACCTAAATGTCCATCGACAGATGAATGGATAAAGAAGATGTGACACATATATACAATGGAATATTACTCAGCCATAAAAAGAAACGAAATTGAGTTATTTGTAGTGAAGTGCATGGACCTAGAGTCTGTCATACAGAGTGAAGTAAGTCAGAAAGAAAAACAAATACCATATTCTAACGCATATATACGGAATCTAAAAAAAAAAAAATGGTACTGACAAACCTAGTTGCAGGACAGGAATAAAGATGTAGACATAGAGAACAGACTTGAGGACATGGGGTGGGAGGGGAAGCTGGGGCGAAGTGAGAGTAGCATTGATATATATACACTACTGAATGTGAAATAGTTAACTAGTGGGAAGCAGCAGCATAGCACAGGGAGATCAGCTCTGTGCTTTGTGATGACCTAGAAGGGTGGGATAGGGAGGGTGGGAGGGAGGCCCAAGCGGGAGGGGATATGGGGCCATATGTTTACATATGGCTGATTCACTTTGGTGTGCAACAGAAACTAACACAGTACTGTGAAGCAATTATACTCCAACAAAGATCTATTAAAAAAAAAAGAATGTATTTTATAAGAAGGGGATTATAAAGAAGCAATTGAGAATATATTTAATTGGGGGTGGGGTAAACCTGTGGGATAAAGAAAAATGATTTAAGGGATTAAAATAGACTAGAACACACAGGGTTATTTTTAGGGTCAGCTTCAGTTACTATTATATTATTAATGAATTCGTTATTTTATCAGTATCTGATCTAGAGTTCATGTAAATTTAGACCCGATTTTGACTATTGGCATTATTTTCCATATAGAGTTTTATGCTTCATTTCTTCTCAGTTTTTAGGTAGACTTCTTTTATAGCGCTGTCCAACTTCCTGGTTAAGAACTTACAGTTACTTTTCATTTGTCATTGTTTTAGAACTCTGCTTTAGATATTTACTGTAATGTGGAATCAGATTCTACAACAGTCTCTATTTATAATTTTGGTTTTGGTCCGGGGAGGTGGGAGACAGAAAAGCCAGCTTGGAGAATTGATTTAGGATGATGTTTCTTGAAAGAGACTGGCATAAAGTTAATGATTGGCGCTTCTGTATTTCTTTATCTTTTTGAGTAAGGAGAACTGTGAGTTTTGTATCTTTTTATCGGTGATGGTATAGTAGCTTTTTAATGTAACATTTTCAGCCTGTTTCAGTAGACTGGAACACACCTCTAGTTCTGGTGTTTGAGCCACTAATGTCACTAGATTTCAATAAGTAATTTGTTGCTTTAAATGTTTTTAAAAGCCTTGACAAATTAAAAAATATAATTTCTTATTAAACTAGGATTTAACAATGAAAAAGATGAGGCCCTTCCTGCAGAAGCTTTGAGTCTGGTGGAGGAGAGACAAGTCCTCATAAAAAGTGACAGTGACCAGATGGTAGCAGAGAATGGATGTGAGGCGAAGCGGGCGGTCAGGCCCTGGATCCAGTGGGTGTGGCAGGGAAAGAGTGAGAAAAGGGAGTTTCTTGGCTTGGACACTTCCATGTTGTGAGTTAGGGACCGTAGTAGGAGCAAGGGGTCAGTGTTGGTCATGTATCTTCAGGGCCATGGGGTGACATAGGGGGATGTCCAGGAAGTAACTGGCTTTGTGGCCTGAAATCAGAGAGACCCCCAAATGAGAGACACAGGGTCACGTGAAGGGGCCATGTAGCATTAGCATAGGGACGAGGACGATGTGTACAGGAGGTAGGGAGTCAGGAATGCTGGTGCTCTTAAGGACAAATGTGTAGGTATCCAGAAGATGGGATATTCAAGACATGTTCCATGAAAAAGGCAAGGTGTAGAACCTTTCCCTATATGTGACTCTGCAGTGTCTGCCTTTGAGAAGTGGAATTGTGTGGCCAAGAAGCAAGAGGAGTACCTTGTGAATGTTTGGGTATTACCTGTGTCAAAAATCATTTTATGAGGATGAGCAGGGAAAGAGAAGCCAGAAAGGGCAGAGAAAATTAGTGGTTGGCAGTGTCAAATGATGCATAAGGGTCAGATGACCTAGAGACAAAAGTTGCTATTGGATTTAACAACAAAGACGTCATCTTCAGCTATCTTCCTCATCTGTGGGCACTAGTTGTAATTAAATGACTGTACGTGAAGGGCTCAGAACAGTGCTAGAGATAGTATGTGCTCAGTAAATTTAACTATTAATTTTTTTATTCAAGATACACGATTCTTTCCAATATACTGTAGCCGTAATGTCCTTCTAGAATTTTTTTTTAATCAAAAAAAGCGTTAGCTCTTTAATCCAATTCACCGCTTTTTATTATACTCATCTCTTCCAAGACCAGTTGACAGGTTTGATCGAGAAAGACCACTGAGAGGACGTGGATGCCCAAGAGGGGGCATGCGAAGCAGAGGCAGAGGTGGTCCTGGGAACAGAGCTTTTGACGGTTTTGACCAGAGAGGGAAACGAGAATTTGAGAGATACAGTGGGAATGATAAAATGTAAGTTTCATTGTAAATGCTATTCTCCCTTTAAGATCTTGGTGTGAATCTGTTGTGTTTTAATGTTTAGTTGACTTTATATTAGTATGCAGTTATTCCTAAGGGAGCTGATCCTGGGACAGTTTTTATGATCAGCTTTTCTGATTTGGAGATTGACTGGACACCAGCTTCCAGTTTAAGGGAATATTCTTTCGTTTTCTAGAGCAATCAGGACTGAAGACAACATGGGTGGATATGGAGTTCGCACCTGGGGATCAGGTAAAGATACCAGGTATGGTGCAAATGTGTACCTTCTGTGAACCTACAATTAAGTGGAAATATCTGGATCTTTATTTGCCTGTCTTGAAAATTATGTCCTCTGTGTTACGCTTGCCATGTCTTTATACTTGTGTGCTTTACGTAGCGATTGAATTTAGGCTTTTATTTCATGAGATAACTTTTTAAAACAGTTTTGCTATGTTGTGGTTAGATTTGAAACTGCTTTCAAAATTCTTTTATCTTATTTTAGCCAAGCAAATTGTATATTTGCTGACACCCCAAGCACACGGCGCTGTATATTTGCGTATGCCTCAGAATGCTTTTTAAATTCCTGGATATTCTGTACTTTATTTTTCTGTGACCTTCCAAAGGTTTTGTATACACTGCATCTTTTTTTTTAAAAATAAGTTTATTTATTTATTTATTTTTGGCTGCTTTGGGTCTTCGTTGCTGCGCGCAGGCTTTTTCTAGTTGTGGCGAGTGGGGGCTACTCTTTGTTGCAGTGCACGGGCTTTTCATTGTGGCTTCTCTTGTTGCGAAGCATGGGCTCTAGGTGCACGGGCTTCAGTAGTTGTGGCACACGGGCTCAGTAGTTATGGCTCGTGGGCTCTAGAGTGCAGGCTCAGTAGTTGTGGCGCATGGGCTTTGTTGCTTCGCAGCATGTGGGATCTTCCCGGACTAGGGATCAAACCCGTGTCCCCTGCATTGGCAGGCGGATTCTTAACCACTGCGCCACCAAGGAAGTCCCTGCCTCTTGATTTTATAAAATCATTTGCAGATCAAAGCTCAATGACAAGTTTCACCTGAGGTTCAAATTTGACATTTCTCAGGCTTTATGATATCTCAGATCTGTGCCAGTTTTGCTACTTAGGGGAGGTACTTGGTTCTGCTATTTCTGTCATTTCAGGGCTGCAGGGAAGTACGAGGAATGGGTTGCGACAGGATTTGTTGCAGGGAAGACTTTACACAAGTTTGAAGGCTTGAGGGGATCCAGACTTCCACTTTTTTTTCTTTTGAAGAATATAAGCTCTTTACATAAACTTATTTTTCTTAAATTTTTATCCTTAAAAACAAATGTACAGGGCTTCCCTGGTGGTGGTGCAGTGGTTGAGAGTCCGCCTGCCGATGCAGGGGACACGGGTTCGTGCCCCGGTCTGGGAAGATCCCACATGCCGCGGAGCGGCTGGGCCCGTGAGCCATGGCCACTGAGCCTGCGTGTCCGGAGCCTGTGCTTCACAACGGGAGAGGCCACAACAGTGAGAGGCCCGCGTAACGCAAAACAAACAAACAAAAAAACAAATGTAGAAAATAAGATCAAATCTAAGATTAAATTTACTACCATTGCACATCTGCGTTGTCTTTGAAAAGAAACTTGTTGAATGTTTGTCAATCTAGGGTTCTATAGAATCTCAAATACAGACCTTTTCATTTTGTTTTATTTTACTGTAATAGTATATTTTTAAAAAGTAATACAGGCACTTTCTGCATCATCTGATTTACTAGCTTATTTAATACTACCACCCCATTTCAGTTTGCATTTGAGTTTAAAATCATTTTGGCTCCAAGTGTTTACTTACTCTAAGAGGTAATTATTGACCTTGGAACATGAAGAAGTGACCACATGTGCTTCTGGCAGATGGTATGTCCCAATGTTAAAATGAAACGTGCCCCATGGCACTCATTTTGGATTGTTTTGTGAGTTATAAAGTCAAAGCTCTTAGGTGGTAATAATGTGTAATTGAAAGTTTTTTTGTAGAATAAGACTTTAATTTCTTATTTAATACATTGAGATTTTGATTTGCCACCATGGTATAGTGCAGCTGAGTTATGATTAATGAGAAAACAGCAGAGGTGAGCCTAACAATAGTGATGTGTTCGTGGCTGACAAGGGCGAGTGCTGCACCATGCATTGGAGGTGTGAGGGTTTTGCTGTAGTTTAGTATTCCTGTTTGAAGACATTGACAGTATAACTAGATCTAAGGGCAAGATGCTTTCAAAATGGTGTGACTGAGCCATTTCCATTGTTACTGGTTTTCTTCAAGAGTTTGACTGTTAGTACCTGTGCTGAAAATAGAATTTTCTCCATTTGTAATAATTTTAAAAGTGTAATATCAGATATTATTTTCTTGTTCCTAACTGGGATAGACACCCACAAATGCAGTTTTTAATAATACTGCCTTCCAACTTTTATTGTAAAGAGCCAAGACAGTTTTATGTAGTAATCAAGCAACACTGGATTAAATCTGTTCACTGTCATAGATTTGGTTAAGTATGAAGTCTGATTGAATTTGAACTAGTTAACAAAGCCTTGAGGTTTTTAAAATTGTTTTGTAACCATACTTGTGCAAACAGGCATTTTCTACGTTAGTATAACTGAAGTCAAAATATAGACATGGGCCCTGGAGCTTTATCTTTCTTCTAATAAATCCAACATTGGTGATTTACTTTCAACAAAATAATAAAATTTGCCAAAATAAATTGGTGCTAATCTTGAGACTTACTTGTTTTGTAGTTTTCATCATATGCTTCTATAAGCTATGGTTCTCTTGAGCTATAAGCACAAAATTAGTTTTATGTTTATTCATAAAATAATTTAGGTCAATACAGGAGGGAGGTCTGTGATTTTTCTTCTAAATTGATTGACAGGTTTAAGAATTGCTAGTCTCTTTGTTTTGTATTCTGCTTCTTTTTTCTTCCCCTATATTGTTATAGCCCTTTTATGATTTTTAATTGTTGAAAGCTATGAACTGTCAGTTCATATTTGTTTTGTATTCTGCTTCTTTTTTCTTCCCCTATATCGTTATAGCCCTTTTATGATTTTTAATTGTTGAAAGCTATGAACTGTCAGTGAATCCATGTTTTTATCCCCTTGGTTTATGACATGGCCAAGGGAATAAAGAGAAAGTTGGAGTAATACAGCACTGCCACTGCTGCTAGACTCCTAGATGCTAAAAACTCCCATGACCCACGAGGGTCATGCTGACGTGTAGAGGCTGCTTTTGTTAAAGGACTTCTGCCAGGCAGAGCAGCAGGGATGTCCTTCCAAACAGGGAGAACATTTGATTTAGGACCTTTTTTAAAAGTAAAAATTATTTATTCAAATTTTGTGTTGGAAAACTGAGTTTTTTAAAAAGTTGATAACAATGGCTTTGAGTTGAGAATTAAAATACTTTTAATGTAAAAACTCTATTCTTTCATTATAGTTCAATTTCTGTTTATTTATTTTTTAAATTTATTTATTTATTTTTTGCGATACGCGGGCCTCTCACTGTTGTGGCCTCTCCCGTTGCGGAGCACAGGCTCCTGACACGCAGGCTCAGTGGCCATGGCTCACGGGCCCAGCCGCTCCGCGGCATGTGGGATCTTCCCGGACCAGGCACGAACCCGTGTCCCCTGCATCGGCAGGTGGACTCTCAACCACTGCGCCACCAGGGAAGCCCAATTTATGTTTATTTAAAAAAAAACTAATTTTATGAAGATTTTTCCTGAACTGGGGATGAAAAAGTGCTGGGTTCTGAATGTACAGTGTAAAATATTTCTATTATATTGACCAATTTTAGCATTTTCCTGAGAATGAAATTTCTTTTGCTGGTACTTTTTTAAAAGTAATGTTCAGATAGGATTAATATCAACATAAAAGATTTAAGATTATGTATTTAAAATTCAAAGTGTTTTTCACTGTGCTGTAATTTCTAATCTGTAGATTATGTATTTAGATGTGATGGTATGTAAATTGATGTTTCAAAGCCTTATTTTTCTGGTATGGTTATCACCAGCTTGTTTGTAATCCTACACATTCCTTTTTGTGGAATGTTTCCACTTTCTTGCCATTTTCTAAAGTTTGCAATGGCATATTCTTATCTATTTTAAGTCATTTAACACAGGTTGAAAATTTTTATGGCCCCTGTTAATATTTGGAATTTCCTAGTATAATAAGAGTTTGAATAATTGTTCTGGTCCTTTACAATCTGTTTTTAATTTTAGGCCATTCATGGAAACTTGTATTTCTCAAAGTACTTTTCACACTTTTGAAATAATTTATATGGATTAGCAATTAAGAGCATTTTTCTTCCTCTTTTTTATTTTGATGTGGATTACCTGTATGTACATGTTAATTCCTTGAGGGATGTTTACTTAAGAAAAAGGACATTGAAATGTGTTTTTTTCTGTCTTGAATATGTAAGGGCATTGATGTAAACAGATTTGTGTGACTAGAGTGGTTCTTGCTGCTTTGCAGTGACATGGACCCGACTGCCCCCATGGAAGAGACCACAGTGGTGGAGGAGTCCCTGGGCCCCCTGGAGGAGGAATCGCCAGCCAAGTGGGTATTTCATTCATTTTCCCCATTGGGTTGTTGGTCTTTTTCTTAAAGATTTATAAGAGGTCTTCATAGAAGAGGAAGCTCAGCCTTTCGTCATATCACAGAGGGTTATCTTCTTAACATGTTAATGAATAATCAAACTAATTAATAGTTCAAATCATCTAATGAATGATTATTAATGATAATTAATGGGTTGCATTCAAGTATTCTGTCCTGTGCCTACAACTTGTTTTCCATCAGCAGCCTGTACTGTGACTAGTCTCTCTTTCCTCAGGACCCCTATCTTTTGTCCCTTTATTCTCTCCCGGTCCCTCCTTCCTCTTTTCTTCATGGAGCTTAGTTCCCTGGTCCATCTGTAGCACCCTTGCCAAGGCTTTAAACTCCCTTGCCCCTTGGGTCTATGAGTACCTTGCTAGCAAATGCACCCACCTCCTGGACAACCGGTAGCCATCTGCCTCCTTTCTGAGCACTGCATCCACAGGCTGAGCACTGCAAGATACTCAGCAGGGCTGATGGGAACCCCTGTAAATTCCCCATCACCACATTCTGAAATGAGCCCTCAACACTGCCCAGCAATGCCCATTTCTTGGATTCGCTCTTTCCCCCCCCACCCATTACAATCACTGGTTCAGTCCTTCTTGTCCCTTCAGAGCCCTGACATTGCCCCCCACTTTCCCCTTCTTCCATCCTTCTGACACCCACACCTCCTCTTTCATTTTCTGGGTACAACTTGGCCTCCTTTGTCACAGAGAAATTACACTACTCTCAAAGGTGCAAACCTGCCTACACCTGCCTCCTGGGCTTCTTCCCTTGTGGTAAAATAGAGGCCCCATCCCTCCACCAGCCTCTCCAGTGTTTGGATCCCATTTCCTACTGACTTCAGAGAAATCTCACTATCAGTTAGCTCCTTCATTTTTAGGCATACTCACTTCCTTCCTCCCAGCTCTGGTCTTCTTATCAACATTTTATCTGCGCTCAATCTCTCCTGTTAAAAGCCTCTCGTTGCCCCTACATTCACATTCAGCTGCCTTTTTCAGGGTTATGTGCATTCTTTCTTCATTTCCTCCCCTTCACTTCATCCTCACTTCACTTCAGGTCTGGCTTTGTCCTCATTGCCCTTCTGAAACAGTCACCACATGTCTCCAGACCTAACAGATGTTTCGGTCTGCATCTTCCTTGACCTCTCAGAACATTTGACTTTACAGGCATACCTCAGAGATATTGTGGGTTTGATTCCAGACCACCTCAATAAAGCGAATATCACAATAAAGTGAATCACATGATTTTTTTGGTTTCCCAGTACATATAAAAGTTATGTTTAGACTGTACTGTAGTCTATTAAGTGTGCAATAGCATTATGTCTAAAAAAAGCAGTATACATACCTTAATTTAAAAATACTTTATGGCTAAAGACACTAACCTTTTTAACATATTTATCATCTCAGCCTTCAATGAGTCATAATCTTCTTGCTGGTGGAGGGTCTTGCCTTGATGATGACTGCTGACTGATGAGGGTGGTGGTTGCTAAAGGTTGGGGTGACTGTGCAGTTTCTTAAAATAAAGACAGCAATGAAGTTTGCCATATTGACTGACTCTTCCTTTCATTTGAACACTGAGAGGCCATTATAGGGTTATTAACTGGCCTAATGTCAATACTGTTGTGTCTCAGGGAATAGGGAGGCCCCAGAAGAGGGACAGAGATGGGAAGGCCAGTTAGTGGAGCAGTCAGAACACATACAACATTTATTGATTATGTTCACTGTCTTATGTGGGTGCAGTTAGTGGCACCCCAAAACAATTACAATAGTAACATCTTTGTATCATTGGTCACAGATCACCATGACAAATATAATAATAATGAAAAAGTTTGAAATATTTCGAGAATTACCAAAATGTGACACAGAGACGTCAAGTGAGCAAATGCTGTTGGGAAAATGGTGCTGCTAGACTTGCCCAACGCAGGGCTGCCACAGATATTCAATATGTTAAAAAGGCAGAATCTGTGAAGTGCAATACGACAAGGTATGCCTGTGTTGATTTCCTCTTAACCACAACCTCCCATTGGTTTCTGCATTCTTCTGGCTTGCTTTCTGCTGCTCAGTTCCTCCTTTGCAGACTCATCCTTGTCTTTCTGCTCTTTTAAAATGTTGAGTTCTTCAGGGCTCTGCCTTAGGTCCTCTTCTCTGTGTCTAGTGTCTCTTTATAGGGTCTCATGCACTCCTGCAGCTTGAATTATCATTTATCCCCTGACTCCAGAATATATACCTCTGGCTCCAACCTTCAACATGGACTCCAGGCCCATGTGTCCATCTGCCTCCTAGACACCTCCCCGTGGGCATCCCAAATGCACCTCATGCTCAGTGTGGCCAGGACTGAGGTCCACAAGCCCCCACCCTCATTAGGTGTTTCTGTTTTGCGGAACAGCATCGCCATTCATCCAGTTGCACAAACCAGAAACCTAGGAGTCATTCTTGAGATTTCCTTCTTCTTGACCCACTGTCTCCTCAAAATCCGATCTGTCACCATGCCCTGAGGATTTGTACTCTTTTATATCTGCCATCTCCACTCACCATCATAGTCTCTGCTACTGCTATCTGCTCTCTCACCAGAGCTCCTAATGGGGTTCCTTGCATTCTCACATTCTACCAACCCACCCGTTTCACACCAAAGTGGCTTTCACACTGCCATTCTGATCATCGTGCCCCCACCCCTCGAGTAAGACCCTCCCCCCAGTGGCTTTCTGTCCTTTTTCTGTCCCTTGCCCTGACCTGCACAGTCCTGCATGGTCTGGCCCATGAAGAGCCCTCAAGTTCAACCACTCCTGTGCCTTCTCCAGGTTCACCATGTGGCCCTTATTTCATGTCCCCAAGCACCTTTCTCCAGCTCCTATGCCACACCTGCCAAAGAGCTTTTGCAAGTGCTGTATTCTTGTGTTTCTGTACCTCTCCTCCACACTCCCTTCACCCTTCACCTATTTATTTAACTCTTACTCATCCTTCAGCTGAGAAGAGGCAATGCTTAAGAGCAGAGACTCTGAGCCAGTGTTCTGGGTTCAAATCCCAGCTCTTCCATTTACTAGTTTGGCTAAGTTATTTAATCTTTCTGTGCCTCAGTTCTCTTCATCTGTAAAATGGGGATAATAATAACACCTACATCAGAAGGCTGTTATAAGGATTGGTTGGGTGTGCGTGTGTTTCATGTAGAGTGGGGCCTGGCATGTAGTTAGCGCTGTATAAATACCTACTATTATTATTGTTACTTATTACAGGAGTAAAGTGCTACGATTGATGATTGTGAAAGCTGTTACTTTACTATTCAAAACAACTAAGTAATGTATTTAATTAAAGAAATAGATTAATATGAACATTTAGACAGTAAGTTAACTAAGAAAATAGATCAACAGTGTATATGAATGTTAAGAAGTGAGTTAACTAGATACCTTCAGGAAAAATTGGATCCTTTTTGAGCCAGTAAACCATTTATCCAAATTCAGGTAATATAAAGCAGAATAATAGAGAGTAAATTATAGCATAATTATAATCTTTGGAATTGATTGAGGTACTCTAGCATTCATAATATTAGACAAAATAATTCTTTCAATTAATCAGTTATTTTGAAAGACAAAATAATACTTGATGATTTCGTTGGCCATCTCATTGTCTGCAGTATCCTAGTGGAGCTAGTCAGCAAATCTCTCTCCCTCTGCTGAACATGCTGAACAGTGAGCATCCAGTTAAAATTGCAGGAGCTGCAGTGCACCGCAGCTGCAGTCTAGCCAACCGCACTGAGAAGTTCTTGTTTCTGCACTGCCTTGTCACATTTTAAAATTATTACTCACATTTCTAGTAATACAATTACAGTTTTTTATAATTTCAAAATTAGGCTTGTATATGCATTCCAGGACGGAGATGCCCTCTGATCTTGGCTTTGTCGGGATATTGATCTAACACCCAAGCTTTCGGCGTTCAGCCAGGATGCATATTTAGTGCAACTCTTGGTTTAGAACTTCTTGGTAGGTGAATTTAATGTACCCTTGCTTATTTTCAAACCTGCAACCCAAAGTACATACATTTTCCTCAAATTGGACACATTTTGTCGACAGTTACATGTGCTATGCCCTTCCTTCTTCGTTTCATTACAGAAGTATTACATGTTTCTTATCACGTGGTGTTCTAATGTCCAAGAATACCTGTGACCATTTCCTGTTTTGCTTTAAGAGTAAGTCTAACATTTATTGAGCATTTCTTGTGTGCCAGGAACTGTTCTAAATGAGTCTATGGCTTAACTCATTTAACCCTTTGCTGCCTGGGAAGGAGAAGGTACTGTTCCTATTCTAATGCTGAGACATACAGGTTAAACAACTTGTAGTAAGTGTCAGAGCCAGAATTTGAACCAGGTATTGTGGCACAGACATTCATGTTGTTAACTGTACTGAATGGTAGGAATGTTTAAAAGTGCCATTTAGACTAACTTGCTATTAAGAACTGCAAATGGGAGAAGGTGGTTCTGTAATCAGGGGAAGAGCTGCCGGGATCACTGAGGATTTCCTATTAAGTAACATAGATCAGCAACTCCCTTCCATCCTTAAAAATTTAACTCTATGAAAAGAGAATGGTGAGGAAGCATTATTAAAAAATATCTGCAATGAAATATTTTGCACTTTGTTTCCAAGGGTATTTGCTTAGACAATGAAGATTGTTATGTACTGAGTCTTCTTAAAGCAGGACCACAGCTCTTTAAAATTTTTATTGCAAATTTATGAGGAGCTCCAAGTTTATCATGAAATTCACTTCCCTTTCAGTACTTTTTTTCTTTTATTACTTTTTTGGCTGCGTAGGGTCTTAGTTGCAGCACGTGGGATCTTTCATTGTGGTGCATGGTCTCTTCGTTGCAGCGCTCGAACTTCTCTCTAGTTGAGGCGCTTGGGTTTTCTCTCTAGTTGTGGTGCACGGGCTCCAGGGCACATGGGCTCTGTAGTTGTGGCGCACGGGTTCCAGAATGTGTGGGCTCTGTAATTTGCGGCACACGGGCTCTCTCCTTGAGGTGCACAAGCTTAGTAGTTGTGGTGCGCGGGCTTAGTTGCCCTGTGGCATGTGGGATCTTAGTTCCCTGACCAGGGATCAAACCCACATCCCCTGCATTGGAAGGCGGATTCTTTACCACTGGACCACCAGGGAAGTCACCCTTTCAGTACTTTGGAAGGAAGTAGGAGGTATTATTTACATGTTAGGTTAGATCCACTTGCCGCAGTTAAGTATTCAGTGAGTAAAGTTTTATTTCTAGAACCCACTTTCCTTGATTCACTGCACATTTTCATTCAGGTGAAAAAGTATTGCCTGAATGGAAGTTTGGACATTTGAATTGATGATTTGTATGCTTCCTCTGTCCATATCTTGACTATCTTCCATCTAAGCATTTTTTCTGCCATCTTATTCCCTAAATAGCACAGAGGTTAAATGCGGGCTTTGGAGGTAGAATGAATGGATATGAAATTTGGCTCTTTCATTTATTTGTTAGTTGTATAACCTGTCTCCTTGATTTTCTTACCTGTAAAATGGAGCTGTTAATTTTTTTTTTTTTTTTTTTTGCGGTACACGGGCCTCTCACTGCTGCGGCCTCTTCCGTTGCGGAGCACAGGCTCCGGACACGCAGGCTCAGCAGCCATGGCTCACGGGCCCAGCCACTCTGCGGCATGTGGGATCTTCCCGGACCGGGGCATGAACCCGTGTCCCCAGCATCGGCAGGCAGACTCTCAACCAATGTGCCACCAGGGAAGCCCGGAGCTGTTAATTTTAACTAACTTGTGGCATTAATTATCATGAGCAAATTAATGTAAAGCACTTTGAATAGCATCTGGCACCTAGTAAACATACAGTAAATATTAGCATTATTATCCCATTTATTTCTACATAAAGATAACTGTTGTTAAAACAGTTGTTAAAAAAAGATAACTGTTGTTAAAATTTCTTCTGTAATTTTACTCATTTAGAAACAAAATGTATAATTATTAAATCTGCGTACAGCATTGTTCACATTACAAGTCATAGATTTGATGACTTATACCTATGAGCAGTTTTGATGAAAAATTCTCTCCAAAAATTTTTTATCATATTGGGTGGGCCAAAAGTTTCATTTGGTTTCTTCTGTAAGATGGCTCTAGTAGCACTTAGTTGTCTTTAACTTCACTGGAAACAATTTTGTTACATTGTATGTGACAGCTGTCATATCAGCATACATTTAAAAAAGACATAAAAATTGGTGAATTTTTGTGTAGCCTTTTTAATACTGAATATGGAAGAAAAACAACATTTTCGGCATATTATACTTTATTCTTTCAAGAAAGGTAAAAACGCAACTGAAATGCACAAAAAGATTTGTGCAGTGTATGGAGAAGGTGCTGTGACTTATCAAATGTGTCAAAAGTGGTTTGCAAAGTTTCGTGCTGGAGATTTCTCGCTGGACAAAGCTCCACAGTTCGGTAGACCAGTTGAAATTGATAGCGATCAAATCAAAACAATAATTGAGAGCAATCAATGTTATGCCACGTGGGAGATAGCCGACATACTTAAAGAATCCAAATCAAACGTTGAAAATCATTTGCACCAGCTTGATTATGTGAATCACTTTGACGTTTGGATTCCACATAAACGAGAAAAACCTTCTTGACCCTATTTCTGCATGCGATTCTCTACTGAAATGTAATGAAAACACTCCGTTTTTAAAACAAATTGTTGGGGACTTCCCTGGTGGCACAGTGGTTAAGAACCCACCTGCCAATGTAGGGGACACGGGTTCAAGCCCTGGTCTGGGAAGATCCCACATGCCGCGGAGCAACTAAGCCAGTGCACCACAACTACTGAGCCTGTGCTCTAGAGCCCGCGAGCCACAACTACTGCAGCCCGTGTGCCTAGAGCCTGTGCTCCGCAGCAAGAGAAGCCACCGCAATGAGAAGCCCGCGCACTGCAATGAAGAGTAGCCCCCGCTCGCTGCAACTAGAGAAAGCCTGCACCCAACAGCAACGAAGACACAACGCAGCCAAAAATTAATTAATTAATTAAAAAAAAATTGTGACAGGAGATGAAAAGTGTATACTGTACAACAATGTGGAATGGAAGAGATCGTGGGGCACACAAAATGAACTACCACCAACCACCAAAGGCCGGTCTTCATCGAAAGAAGGTGATGTTGTGTATATTGTGGGATCAGAAGGGAGTCCTCTATTATGAACTTCCAGAAAACCAAACGATTAATTCCAACAAATACTGCTCCCAATTAGACCAACTGAAAGCTGCACCCAGTTGAAAAGCGTCCAGAATTAGTCAACAGAAAACGCATAATCTTCCATCAGTATAACTCAAGACCACATGTTTCTTTGATGACCAGGCAAAAACTGTTACAGCTTGTCTGGGAAGTTCTGATTCATCCGCTATATTCACCAGACATTACACCTTCGCATTTCCATCTATTTTGGTCTTTACAAAATTCTCTTAATGGAAAAAAATTCAATTCCCTGGAAGACTATAAAAGGCACCTGGAACAGTTCTTTGCTCAAAAAGATAAAAAGTTTTGGACTTACAAAATTGCCTGGAAAATGGCAGAAAGTAGTGGAACAAAAGTGTGAATACGTTGTTCAATAAAGTTCTTGGGGAAAATGAAAAATGTGTCTTTTATTTTTACTTAAAATACCAAAGGCACTCTTTGGCCCACCTGATAAACCAAGAACTGTAAAGGTCTTTGAATTACTCAAAAGGGAATTGTTAAATTTAGAGTGATAGCAGTTATGTTGCTTTTATAACTGTTAGAAATATACTTGCATTAGTCCTTCCTGGAACTGAGAATTAGCTATATCTCTTCCTGTTGAATATCCAGTCTTTGCTAAAACGGCAGTAAAAACTACGTTCAGAGCTGATTCAAATGGGAAATGGAATCTGCCTTACAGAACTGTCATAGAATGTGTTTTGTTTGTTTAGAGTGTGTTTTTTATAATTATTTTTGGCCAATAGGCAATGAAATTAAGGACCCTGTCCTTGGTGATTTTATACTGCTCCCAAAATGGCTTGTTGAAATGGCAGGTGATAAAGGAGAATGCATGGGGGCATCTGTAAGAACACCTTCAAATGAGGCACATCTGAGTAAAGGGTGTCAGGCTGATCACTTTCATGGATGGATGTGGCAGATTCTCTATTCTGAACTGCACTATTTGCTTTATTTTGGGTGGCTGTGTCACTTCAGGGCTGCATTTCTTACATGCCTTCTACTTTTTCTAGTTGTTTATGTTTATATATATATAAAGCCCTAGATATATTTTTTAAGAAAACAAGCAGACAAAAAGTACTTCTTTTGTGGTCTTAACACAAAATCTGTTCTTATTGAACTTTTTGGAATTTATTAACTTCTATTAGGTTATCTTAGTTAAGAAAGAATCAAATTCATAGCATCGGTGCCACAGATTTCTTAATTCTATCACAAGTAGGCTACAGAAACCCTCATGATTCCTTAATATTTCTTTATTTTTAGCTCTTTTTGTTAAAAGTTACAGAAAAAATGTATATAAAATAAGAATAGTATATTGAAACTCCAAGTAAGTTATTCAGCTAAACTGTTATCAAATCATGGTCATTCTTGTTTCATATATTTCTCTACCCACTTCCTCTACCTCCAGGATATATTATATATTATCCAAAAATGTTTCAGAATGTTATATCTAAAAGACTTCCTTTAAAAAAACCATAACTGGGGGCTTCCCTGGTGGCACAGTGGTTGAGAGTCCGCCTGCCGATGCAGGGGACACGGGTTCGTGCCCCGGTTCGGGAAGATCCCACATGCCGCAGAGCGGCTGGGCCCGTGAGCCATTGCCGCTGAGCCTGTGCGTCCGGAGCCCGTGCTCCGCAATGGGAGAGGCCACAACAGTGAGAGGCCCACGTACCGCAAAAAAAAAAAAAAACATAACTGGAATATCATTATCCCATCTAAAATTTTTTAACAATTCCTTATCATTAAATATCTAGGCAGTTTGTCAGTTTCCCTGATTATCTCAAAATCTTTTTTTAAAACAACTTATTTGTTTGAATTAATATTGAAATATACATTTTAATTTTTATGTTTCTTACATCTCTTTCAAAAACAGTTTTATTGAGATACAATCCAAATCCAATAAACAGCACATATTTAGAATGTACAGTTTTACAAGTTTGAAATCCATAAACAATAAAAATAATGAGCACATCTATCAACCCAAAAAGTTTCCTTGTGTCCCTTTGTAATCCCTCCATCCCGCCCCTTTCCCCCAGGCAACCAGTGATCTACTTTTTTGTCATTAAAGATTAGTTTGCAATTGCTATAATTTTATATAAATGGAAGCATACAGCATGTATTCTTTTTGTATTCTTTTTTTGTCTATATTCTTTCACTGAGCATGCATATTTTAAGATTCATTCAGGTTGTTGAGTGTTTCAGTAGTTCCTTCCTATTTATTGTTGAGCAATATTCCATTTTACAGATAGACCACTATTTGTTTATCCATCTGCCTGATGATGATCATGTGGGTTTACAGTTTTTGCTATTATAAATAAAGCTACTATGAACATTTCTGTGTGTGCCTTTCTGTAGATATACATTTTCATTTCTCCTGAGTGAAATGGCAGGTGTTTATGTAACTTTTCTAGAAACTGCCAAACTCATTTTCAAAGTGGTTGTTCCAGTTTTTAATTTTTCAGCCTTATAATAGGTGTATATCTCATTGTGGTTTTAATTTACATTTCCCTAATGACTAATGATGTTGAGCCTCTCTTCACGGGTTATTTGCCATCTGTATGTCTTCTTTAGTAGTCTGTTTAAATCATTTGCTCATTTTATAATTGGTTTGTTTTCTTATTACTGAGTTTTGAGAGTTCTTCGTATATTCTGGATTCAAGTCCTCTATCAGATACATGATTTGCAAATATTTTCTCCAAATCTGTGGCCTGATTTTTTATTCTCTTGACAGTGTCATTTTGTTTTTTAAATGATGACCACCCATTTTCTTTTTCTTTTTTAAAAAATATTTATTTATTTATTTTGGCTGTGCCAGGTCTTAGTTGCGGCACATGGGATCTTCGTTGCAGCATGTGGGATCTTTAGTTGCGGCCTGCAGGCTTCTTAGTTGCAGCTTGCATGCTGGATCTAGTTCCCCGACCAGGGATCAAACCCATGCCCCCTCCATTGGGAGCATGGAGTCTTACCCTCTGGACCACCCAGGAAGTCCCCTCTTGACAGTGTCTTTTGAAGAACAGAAGTTTTTAATTTTGAGGAAGTTCAATTTATCAGTTCTTTCATTGATCATGATTTTGGTGTGAAATCTTTTCCTAACCTAATACCACAAATGTTTTCTCCTATAAGTTTTATAATTTTGGGTTTTATATTTAGGTCTATGATCCATTTTTAAAAATTTACATTTGGTCCATTTTGAGTTGACTTTTATATACAATGTGAGGTATGGATAGACGTTCCCTCCTTTTTTTTTTGCATATGCATGTCTAGTTATTCCAGCATACTGAAAACCATTATTTGAAAATCAATCGCCCATGTATGTGTGGGCCTATTTCTCTATAGTCTGTTCCATTGTTCTGCCAATATCAAACTATCTTGATTACCCTTAAGTCGCTTTCAATCTACGTGTCTTCTTTTTTATTAATTTTCTTGCAATTTATTTGTTGAAAAAGCTGGGTCATTTGTCCAAATAGTTTCTCAGAGTCAGAATTGTATTGATTGCACCCCTGTAATCAGTGGTGTGCTGGTAAATATTTAACATCTGGTTCTCTGGCATGAAAAAGCCTGGATCTATTGCACTTGCTAGTTTCTGTGGTGTAAATATTCCTACCATGGCTGATTTAAAACCACCAAAGCAACATCATTGAACACAGAGTGGGAAAAGATGTGCGGTAGTACATCGTTGCATAGTATATCCACTCTACACATAAAATAGAGATAAATAACTTCAAGTGCATAGGAAAAGGCAAAATGTAGTGAAATAATTAGGGAATGATGAGTTGTGAGGATTTATTACCTTTGTTTTAACATTTAAACATGTTTTAACATTTAATTATGTGTTTCTATAATTTAATTTTTAACAACTGTATTTCACAGCCAACTCGCAAAATTCCTGAGAATTTAACGATTGGCTGTTACGACTTGGTGCAAGCCAGTCCCAGCATGGCATTGTAGAGTAGTCCAACATGTTTCTCTGTTCTTCATATTTTTAAAAAAATTTCCTGAATATTAATAATGAGAGGCAGAGGTTTGATTAAATTCAGGTTCAACTCTTTGGCAAGATTGTTTCATAGGTTATGGAAGGCTGCTGATTATCATTGCCTTTATCCATTAATTCATTAGGGCTGCAAATTAGTGATAGTCTAATTCTATGATTCTTTCTTCAGTTAAGTAGCTGGGATGATCTGTAAAGAAAAGCTTACCTAGAACTAGTTGATTAAACTGAGTGTAAGTTTGTTTAGGAAATGAAGGATGCATAAAAGGCGTGTTTTACTTTTAATTTACTCATTTTCAGAATAATGAGTTGGTTCCCTCATATCCTTCAAAGGTGCCAGTGACTTTTTTTAAGTGTCCTTGTGAACTTAGAGATTTAAACATATCTGATGTGTTTCAGTACACTGAGTTTTTATGCTTATTGGTGCTTAAACTGATCCATTTTTTGACTGAAGGGGGCCTCTTCAAGTTGATTCTTGATCCTTTTTACACACATTCAGTGGTCTCTGATAGCTTCCTTGCTTTCTGGTAGGACATGTTTCAGACTCATCATCTATACTTCACGTCTCATACTGAGTCATTTTTCCAGGGAGCCAGAGTCCTTTAATAGAATATGGTATTTAGAACCATATGATATCACTTATATGTGGAGTCTAAAATATGACATAAATAAACTTATCTATGAAACAGAAACAGACTCACAGACATAGAGAACAGACTTGTGTTTGCCAAGGTGGAGTGGATGTCGGGGAAGGATGGATCGGGAGTTTGGGATTAGTAGATACAAACTATTTTACATAGAATGGATAAACAAGGTCCTACTGTTGTAAAGCACAGGGAACTCTACTCAATATTCTGTAATAAACCATAATGGAAAAGAATATGAAAAAGAATGTATATCTATGTATAACTGAATCACTTTGCTGTACAGTATAAATCAACTGTACTTCAGTAAAATAAATTTTAAAAAAATAGAATATGGTATTTAGAGACCATAGTCTAGGCACTAGGGTTACTTACTGCTACTAGGTTCTTAACTGTTTCTAGGACATTTAAGTGGACAGAGCTGAGGAATACACACACACACACACACACACACACACACACACACATTTTTAAGCTAAAATATATTATGAGTTCATTCAATATTTCCATTTGAAATTTAGGAGTACAAAATTTTTAGCTAAACTTTCTTAAGTTTCTCTCTCTTTTTCTTCCATGCTGAAAATCCCAGTTGTCAATAACATCATACTATTACCCATTTGCTGCACACACGACAGTAACAAATAATATTACCAACACTACCTCCAATAATATTATTATTAAAAAGTTACATACAGAGAGATGAATAATTATAAATTTGTATTTAAAGGCACTTTAAATAGCTTTTTTCTGATGCTTTTATCACCAACTTGATAAACAATTAGGCTAATTTGATTAATTTTGCTTCCAAATTTTAGAGATTGAATTTTAATTTAAATCTGTTTTATAGATTTATTTATTTATGTAAAATATTTAAATGTTTCCAAAGTACAATCTGTTAAAACATGATATTTTCCAAATAGCTGCTATCCCTGTTCTTTCCCTGGTTTATATTATGATTTTTTTTTTAAACCTATATGTATATATATTTGTATGCCTCCTTATTTCTTAGGTGAGTGGTAACAGACATTCCACCTTGCTTTTTCATCAGTATATCCAGGAGGTGCTCCACAGCAATTTATGTATTTCTCATTTCTTTTTAGCTGCTTAATATTCATGTTTGATATACATAATTTTTCCAGCAAATTCCCTCCAGATGATTTTGGGTTGTTTCCAGTATTTGGCATTACAAAATTTACTGTCTTTTTATATTTTTGCCAATGTATGTTTGGGATATGTTTTAATATTAGTATTTTTCCAGCATTTTATTATGAAAAATTTCAAACACAGCCAAGTTTAAAGAATTTTACAGTGAACACCTATACCCACCACCTAAACTGATATAAAATTTATTTATTGTGAAATGTACAAAAATAAGTGTACATTCATTGTTTTGACAAATGCACATTTTTTAGTTGCATCATTTAGTTTTTTGAGTTATGAGTCCTTTATGTATTCTAGATCTAAGTCTCTTATTAGATATATATATGATTTGCAAATATTTTCTCTCATTCTATGAGTTGTCTCTTCACTTTCTTGATGGTGTCCTTTTGCAGCACAAAAATTTTCAGTTTTGGTGATGTCCAGTTTATTTACTTTTTCTTTTGTTGCTGTGCTTTTGATGTCATATGTAAGATACCATTGCTTAATCCAAGGTTTATACCTCTGTTTTCTTCTAAGAGTTTTATACTTTTAGCTCTTATATTTATGGTGTGAGAAGTCCAACTTAATTCAAAGGAGAAAGAACAGTCTTTTCAACAAACGGGGCTGGGAAAACTAAATATCCAAGTGCAAAAGAATGGTCTTTGGCACCCTGATCAAAAAAATTAATTGCTCATAAATGTGAGGGCTTATTTCTGGACTTTGAATTCTATTCCATTGTTCTATATGTCTGTCTTCTGTTTTAAGAATTCATGAATTTAAGGAGGATATTTACAAAAGTACATATTTGTGACCCATTGTTTATAACCTCTGTTCATGGTCTCCTTATATGCGTTTTGTCTCAGTTACTTCTCCCATTTGTTTCTACAATTGCCTATCTCATTTTGTGTGTAATGTCATAGGGGAAGGGAGTGCCTGGTGGTGAAGTGTAATATTAATGTCATTGGGATGGTGATGCTCCCATTTTTCAAAGACTGCTTTGAACACAGACAGGAATTACCTTCAGTTGGCAATGGTGGCATAAAATGATGAAAATAAAATAAAGAAGCTTATGGTTCAAAGATTTTCTTACCTTATTTAAATTTAAGATACAGAACCATGAAAGTACGTTAAACTAATGGTTATGACTTTCTCTTTGAGAAAGTAGACATTTCAGACCTGTCAGAAATAATTCTTTATGATTTTACTTCTTTATAGAGTTCCTGAGTTGGAGGTAGAAGAAGAAACTCAAGTTCAAGAGATGACCCTAGATGAGTGGAAAAATCTTCAAGAACAGACCAGACCAAAGCCTGAATTTAACATCCGGAAACCTGAGTCCACTGTCCCTTCCAAAGCAGTGGTGATACACAAGTCTAAATATAGAGATGATGTAAGCATGATGTTTTGTATCTAGAGGTAATCTTCACTGTTACCTTATTGGAAACGAAATGGGCTTTTCCACTTCTATTTTAAAAATGGAACATTAGTAGTTGACATTCTAGTTTCAACCTAAGAGTAATCAGAGATTATGTGTGCCTAATTTTACTGTATTTTTATTGTTTATTAAGAAAAAAATTGAAAAAGAATTGACCTATTAATACTTAATCCAAAGCAGTTATAGTGACAGTGCACTTTCTGCTCCCTCCAGAACTGTGCAAAGACTGTGCACATGCTGTATGTTTTAGCTGCATGTCAATTTTGTGTCAGAAGAGAGGTACAGAATGTTTCCTGAATCCATTTCAGAGGATAACTACTCTGCATTTTCGTGATTAGATTATCTTCAGTTCTAATTCTTTTGTTTTTTTTAAGTTTAAGTATAGTTGATTTACAATATTTTATTAGTTCCAGGTGTATAGCAAAGTGATTCAGTGGGTTTTTTTTCACAGTTCTAATTCCTAATAAGAGCATTTAGTTGGAACTAGTTGATCATTTTTAACTGGTCAGGGTTGGGTGAAGCCTTTTCTGTGTTACTGTAGCAGCTTTGCTCCCTCTGCAGAAACTCACCAGAGGAGCCCTGAAGCACCTGGCAGCACCGTCGGGCACTGCTGCTGTGGCCAGCTATCCTGTTGGAACTGCTTGTGCGTTCCTCTGTCTTTTGTGGTCCTGATTTTACAAGGTTTATGTTCAGCTCTTCATTGGCAACTTCCGCTTTGAAAATATCTTCCAGCAGATATTGAGAAGGCTGGTCAGAGAGTTATTTAATCACATTCTATTTAAGCTGCTGAACTTAAGGAAGGGTACACTGAATCATTCTGATTTTAAAATTTAGAGTTTGTTTCATTCCGTCACAGCTATTTATCTTGATACCAGTCTCTGTGTCGATGACGGTAGTGAGCACCCTTCCTGTCTGCTGGATATTCACTGATTTTCCATTTGAAACTCAGGAGTTTTGTACTATGTAGATTTGTCTGTGTTCCCATTTACACTTTGGTTAGTTATATTCTTTGAATGAATAGTTTCCCTAGGGGGTCATTTATGATACAGGATCCCCTCCTAACTCCTGTTTCAGTCAGTCCAAGCTCTTGGAGTCTAGTACGTTTTGTGTTTTTTTTGTTGTTGTTGTTTTGCGGTACGCAGGCCTCTCACTGTTGTGGCCTCTCCCGTTGCAGAGCACAGGCTCCGGACGCACAGGCTCAGCGGCCATGGCTCACGGGCCCAGCCGCTCCGCGGCATGTGGGATCTTCCCGGACCAGGGCACGAACCCGTGTCCCCTGCATCGGCAGGCGGACTCTCAACTACTGCGCCACCAGGGAAGCCCGAGTCTAATAAGTTTTTAGCTTTTCCACTAGAAATGGCTTTTTGTACACATACGAGTGAGGCCTTTTTACAAGTCCATCAGCTAGTTGTTGTTTTTTTTTTTTTCTATCCATTTTCTTCTTTTTTGTTCTGGGGCACTGTAAATAAAGCTTTGCCTAAAACAATTGTGCTGTTAGGTTGTGAAATGTGCAGCTGACATGTTAGGTAAAAATAGAAGCTGCTCTTCCTTAATCCACACCAGATTCATCCTCCCTGGCTCCAGAGAGAGGTCTCCTGGAATCTTTGAAGCAACTGTGTTAGCTGCTGAGTCATCGAGCTTGGTCTCAGTAAAGCACACATCTTTGGTACTTATTAATCTTGTGGCGTTGACGATTTTAGCCAGGAATTTTTCTTAAAGCAACAGAAGCCAAATCACTAGTCCAAGAAGTGATTGGTGTCACTGACTTTGTTCTGAGTACCCTAAGAGACAAAGGCACTAGAATAACACCTCTTGTTTGCATGGAGCTCTGTTCTTTGCAAGGTTCAGACCAAACAGTAGCCTGTGAAGAGAGCTGGGACCTTAAAGCACCTTGGCCTGACTATTCGCTCACTTTGCTTCCATTGCAAGTTGTCCCTTCTTACTGGGAAGGCTGCCGTGTCTCTGCTGAGGCACACTGACAGCCAATTGTTTTCTAAACCAGGCCGTAGTTATCATTTTACCTCTTATATCTTTTGTGTTTGTCTTGTTGCCAGAGTGCCATTGTTCCTGAATTGTTCTTTCCTTCATCTTTTTAGCTTTGAGAGCCCATCTAAGGCCTTTGATTTATTTTAATCTGAAACTTCGAAGGGGACACAAGTGTTAAATGTGAAACCTGAAATGAACATATGGCCAAAAGGGACTGATGTGCTCAGGGAAATTTGATTCCATTTTCTGGACAAGCTGTAGGGATGTTTAACCTTACAGCACTTGGGAGATTCTCGTCTACGATCACTGGCATATTTTCTGTAGGTTTATATTTTACTTAAAAGTGAGAGTTCTTCTTTGTTTCATTCATGGTTAGGAATTGAAGCCAAATCAAATTTGAAGGAGTTTTATTTAATACAGTGTTCTTTTAACAAGAGGTAGAACTTATTTGACCTCTTACAATAAAATGTACTTTCTCAAAGAATTTGAACTAGAGCAGTTCTTCAAAAGCAGCTTGAGTTCTTTATGCTGCCTTGGTAGCAACCCTCAGATAAATCATACTGTTGTTCTATCCTTTCCATATATTTTGAGTCAGAGGTGTTTATTGTATATCATCCAGTTTTTAACATACGGTATTTGTACAGTCAGCACCCATGTTGAAAGAAGTTTCTCCATCAAGCTCTATTCTAGGAAGGTGATTTTCCTTATTTATCAGAGTAGCATTTGTGAAGAAATAAAACAAAAGGCAGAAACTAAAACTTTTCAATCTCAGCAAAATACACTTATTCGATATAAAACATTTAAATGATTACTGTTAGTCACGTCAAATCTTACATCTTAACCTACTAAACTGATAGAAATTTGGTCTCACTTGAAGTAACGGTAAGTTCAAAAATGTTTGAATTAAGACTGTGAGACACTACTATGTATAAAATGGACAACTAATAAGAACCTACCTTGTAGCACAGGGAACTCTGTTCGATATTCTGTGATGACCCATACGGGAATAGAGTCTAAAAAAATAGTGGATATATGTATATGTATAGCTGACTGACTTTGCTGTTACAGCAGAAACTAACACAGCATTGTAAATCAACTATACTCCAATTCAAAAAACAAGGACTATGAGTATGAGAACATGTGGCTTCAAAAATGTGCAGAACCCACCTGGCTGGAAGCAGAGCAGCAGCATCTTCCCCTGCCCAGAGCCCGGCCCAGTGAGTGTCCATGGAGACGGCCATGTGTGTGTTCTGTGTTTGATGCTGTAACTGTGTTTCAGTTGGTAAAGGATGACTATGAGGATGATGCCCACGTTTTCCGGAAAGCGGCCAATGACATCACATCCCAGCTGGAGATTAATTTTGGTAACCTCCCTCGTCCCGGGCGCGGAGCCAGAGGTGGCACACGGGGAGGCCGGGGAAGGATCAGAAGGGCAGAAAACTATGGACCCAGAGCAGAAGTGGTGGTAAGTGTTTATATTCTATTTTTTTTTTTATGGTACGTGGGCCTTTCACTGTTGTGGCCTCTCCCGCCGCGGAGCACAGGCTCCGGACGCGCAGGCTCAGCGGCCATGGCTCACGGGCCCAGCCGTTCTGCAGCATGTGGGATCTTCCCGGACCGGGGCACGAACCCGTGTCCCCTGCATCGTCAGGCGGACTCTCAACCACTGTGCCACCAGGGAAGCCCAGTGTTTATATTCTAAACCCTGATGGTTTTCTGAAGTGAGAGGATGAAGATGCCCTGGGCCTACATAGTCTAATTTTGGAAGATCATCAGGTTCTGCCTCGTCTAGACAGAGGAGGTTCTTCCTCCTCTGTCTCGTGTGGGTCTGATGTTGGAGTGTTTGGAACGGTCATGGTAGCATGATGGACATCAGTTGGATACAGACCATTGTGTAGCCCTGGCCTCCAGGGTCTCCAGGGAAGTTCGATGTCTGCCATGAACGCACGTTCAGAGCTGGAGAAAAATTCACACATCTGCATCAGATAAGATCCCCAGGCTTGGGATTGAATTAGATCAACTGACGGTGGCTTACCATGGTCTGATCATCTGCCCTGGGCCCTGATGCTTTCAGGGTAGACAAAATCCTTCCTA
This sequence comes from Tursiops truncatus, assembly GCF_011762595.2. Lineage (NCBI taxonomy): Eukaryota > Metazoa > Chordata > Mammalia > Artiodactyla > Delphinidae > Tursiops > Tursiops truncatus. Next base: position 28,370,940 of record NC_047039.1, on the reverse strand, counting down.
CAGCTTCAAGGCCACCTTTTCGCTTCAAACCATTCTTTCCCACTCTTCAGCCAACACTGCTCTACTTCTAGAACAGACAAGCATGTTCCTTACCCCACAGGGCCTTTGCACCTGCTGGCCCTTCTCCCACCCCTTTGCCTGTTTACCTAGAATAGATCCTCCAACCTCCCTTTCTCAGAGAAGTCTTCCAGACCAGGTCAGAGTCCTTATTTGCTTTGAAGCACCATCTGCATTTGTAATTGTATTCTCGCTGGTGCAGTTGTTGATCAGTGTCTGCTGTCTCCAGGGGACATGATGGTTTCCCCAGTGCCTAGCGCAATGTAAGCTGTAGTAGGTGCTTCATAAATGTTTTTTGAACAAACACCTGTTGAGTGGGAGTTGGGCACAAGGCCCGGTGGCCAGCACAGGCCCCCGTGCCGCCCTTGTGACGATGGAAGAGGAGCAGCCCCTTCTCTGTGGCTGGTCTGGGAAATGTTCCTTTTGCTGCCTGACTCCCTTACTCCAGGGAGCAGCCCCTGGGAGGAGAAACTAGTCTGTTATACTTAAACAAGAGCAAAAACACAACATTGTTTTTTCTGGGTACATTTGAGGCCATGTTGGAAAAAGGAACTATTCTGGGAATAGAAAATATACATCCACTCCTTTCCCATAGCAGAGCTCTGCCACCGCGTGTGCAGTGTGGTGATCCGGTCCTCGAACCTGCCGCCCACCTGGGCTCTTCCAGCTTCTAACAGCCTTCACGCTCGCATTGTTGCGGGATTCTGTTCTCTTTGCTCATTCATTGAGGCTTATCTCTGGGAGAACCTTCTCTTCTAGAAAACATTACTTGACTGTGATGTGTACTTGGCCAAATTGCATTGGATGCCCTGACTGTGGGCCCCCATTCCCAGGCCATCTGTGACTGAACTTACCAGTATGTTTCTCCCCCAACTTTGTGAGCTCCCCAAGGGCAGGACTGTCTTTAATCATCCTTATATCTCCATGTAGCAAATTTTTTTTTTGCTACATGGAGCAAATTTATCCAATAAATATCCTCCATATTTATTGGATGAAGGAAGGATCTGTAAGATCAGTAAGGATCTGTGGGAGGGAGGGCCGGGGGTGGCCAGTAGGCACTGCCAGCCGTTCTGCAACAGGGACGGGAGCGGGTCAGAGGAGGGAGAGGCACCCTTCCATGTCCCCTCTTTGGGGTCTGTGCAGCACTTGGCTGCAGCTCAGAGCAGGGCCTCACTCAGAGTGACCCTGCCACTCTTCTCTTCCCACTGGGACCCTCTCTCCCTCAACGTTTGGGCCGCTATCCCTACCCCATTAGCTCCTCCCCTGAGGGAGAGTGGGCACCGTGTTTCACACAGCTCTGCACCCAGGTGGGAATGGGTGAAGTGACGGTTGCTTTCAAAACTTTTCTTTTTCAGACACAAGATGTTGCTCCAAACCCAGACGACCCTGAAGATTTTCCTGCTCTGGCTTGAGAGAGCCCTATTTCCCTGGCAAATTAAAACAGCACTGGCATACCTATAAAGAGACTTTTCTTGCTGTGGGGAAGATAAGAACAATAGATGTTGCTTTCTCCCATGTAGTTTGAATTCATTGCACTTTTTTGGCCTGGGGGTGGTGTGGGAATAAGGATTTCTCCAGATGCTAGAGAGCAGCAGTGCTGGTCAGGCGTTAGTCTGGCACTTTCCCGAGAAGGTGGAGAATGGTGATTATTTTTTTATTTAAGGAATTCCAAATGTAGTTCAGAAATAATGTTTAAAATATGTACACAGAGATTGTATTGAATCTTCCACAAAAGCATGGAGAGTAAAGCAAGTTGTAAAATAGAATCTATTGAGACTACTTAGTAAGTTGTATAGATACCGGAAGGCTATGTCCTTCTGTATTAAAGGAAATACATATAACTTGGACCATTAATTTAAAGCGGTCACAGCCTAGTTTTCCGAGACCAAGAAATTAAAATACAGTTGTATTTACTATTTACTTGTAAATGTTATATTCTCCTGGAATTTTTTGGTTTTCATTTAACCAATAATTTTAAGTAGCTATCGTGCAATCACTGGTTACCACTCTGCGGCAGAGAATTAGGGAAAGTATTGATTTTTTCACGGTGATCCAAACTACCTCGTGGTTTCTGCGTGTATGTGCACACACGTACACACACGCGCTTAGTATAAATGTGCATATTTAGTGTTTGGGTGGGTTTTAGGATGAGTATGAAGTAAATGATTTTTTAAATAATGTTATTTATCCCACCAATCAAATGAAAAGGGGTCCAGGCAAGAATTGCAACTTAACACCCCATGCTTTTCTCCCTCAGAGCTAGCGTCAGAATTCAACACCTGTGACAGAGGCCCTCCGTCCCTGTCCTGGGCAAGACTTATAAATAACTAATATTTATTGAACACCTATGTTTAGTTTTTCTCACTTAGCCCTTGCACCAGTTCGAGTTCCTATTTCTTGCCTTTGGAGAATTTCGGGGTTAGGGGCTTCCTCAGAGGTTCGATAGCTCCCCGAGTCCCACCCTAACCAGCAGGGCCGAGACCTGGAGGCCCACGTTCTCTCAGCCCAGCTGCCTGCAGGGTGGTGCCCAGGGTGGCAGCTGGGGCAGAGGCAGCTGTAACGGCCGCTGGAAGCAGGGGTGACACTCTTCCCACTTTACTGAAGAAACTGGGTAACATTTGCTGGTTGTCACACGGTTAATATGCTTATGTGGGAATCTGAACCTTGGTCTCAGGATCTGTGCTTTTTTTTGCCTTGCTATACTAAGATGGCAGTTCTGAACTTGAACCCAAGTGTAAATAAAGGTTGGTATTCCCTCGTCTGTGTATAGAGAGCTGAATCCTTTTGGTGACACCCAGGTCAAGAGAGAACAATGTGGGAAAAGGCCACAGCGGAAAGAGTCATTTCATATTTTGTTGAGTAATCAGCACTGAACCCTCGGCCACATTAAGCCAGTTAAGGACCTTCCCTGTGGTTGACAGCCTACTTTTGGATTCTTGTTATTAATCTGAGTACTAAGGTAATCATTTTACTCCCTCTCCCCGGAAAAGACACAGTGAACGTGAGTACCTGACCTGAGAAGTCTCGTGAGAGTGAATGTCGTGTTCAGCCGTGATAATCAGCGGGTGCAGCGTGAAGATGTGTCACTGCTCATCAGGCTTGTGCTGTGTCACATGAAGTCCTTTTGCCTTGCCCTGGCTTTGAAGATTGGCAAAACAGATCCTTCTCAAGAAGATCCCCTTTAGTGTTGTGAATAACGATGGAAAAGCCCATTGCGCTGGATTTAATGTATTTGCAAACACTGCGTCCTTCCCAAACACATTGAGGATGCCCGTACCACGGAGCAGTCTCGGGTCTTGTGGTCAGAAAAAGTTTGGGGGAATAGGGGACGGTTTCTGAGCCCGCTAGAGGTCTTCATTTGCTCACCAGGACTACCTCTTGCCAATCTGGTGGGGCAGAAGAATGTCAGGCTTCTGTCATGTGGTTGTCCACAGTCCGGCCCCAGAGAAGACAGAGCAGAAGCAAAGGGCAGGGGAAATCCATGATGTGCTGTAGGGAAACTCAGGAGGCAGGATTGTGTATTCGGACCTATATACAAGGCAGAGCCTTCCACGTGACAGTGCCTTGCGAGACTCCTTTGAGGTGCTTGGGTGTAGACGTGTTGTCATGAGGCAGGACACGTTTCTGGCTGGTAACCTTAATACTAAGCAAACTAACCCCATTAAAGAAAACGTGTGAGCCTAACAGACTCTCTTGGAAAGTGGGAGGTCAAGCATGTTTGAATTCCAAGGGCAGGTGTACCAGCCCCAAGCCTGACTTGGATCCCTTCTGATACAGGCGCTCCCTGCCGGGGCTCCTGAGGATGAGCTGGTCCCAGGACCTGCATCAGTAGGAGGAGGTGTGACCCCTGACAGGTTTTGGTGCCCTGCTTCGACTGGAATGAAAACCTAAGTCACACAGCTGACAGGGTCTGGGAAGAGGCGGACTCACTGCAGAAGCTGCTCCTGGCTGGGAACCTTGCACTGGATGGTTTGAACGTCTGGCCAGGCTACTTTGAAAGGTACATCCTTAGCCTAATGTTACTGATAAGCATTTGACATCTTCATCCCGTGCAAGGCAGGCTCCTCAGAACCACAGAAGCCGCAGCAAGCACCCCGTTTTCTAGTGCTGGTTTCTAGTTGAGGTCCTTTCCTTCTCTGTTCCCTCGCTCCTCCGTGCCAGCCCAGGGCATAGGTGTTTCATAGGTGAAGGCATTGTTTCTCCTTTGGAACCACACCATGTGTGGTGTTGGCAAGGCCTACGGAGCAGCAGGACCCGGGTCTCAGAAGCTGGGAAAGGGCAGCCCTCAAAGTGAAAACAACTACCATCTTCTAAGCTATTCAGGAGACAGCCACGCTGCCCTCCCTCTCAGCAGAGCATGACCCAGCAGGACAAGCAGAGGTTCACTTTGAGAAAAAAATCTGCCCACTTCCCTTTCACTGCTGCTGCTGCTGCCACCCTCAGCCTCCATGGGGATCACACGCTGAACAGCTTGCAGGGTCCTGCCCTCCTCACCTCCACATCCTCCCGACATCGGCCTGAAGTCGGGTACTTGGGTTGCCGGCACCACTGCCCACAACGTGTCCCAAGTGTAAGGCTCTGCCTGGCTCTCTGTATTTACGCAGTAAGGAGAATGAGGAAGGAAAAAAGCAGAAAATAAATCTTTATTGTAAAATACAACACGGATAAAAGTGCAAAAACTTTGTTGTAACCACCACCTAGGTCAAGGAGCCAACTCCAGAAGCCTGTCCATGCGACCATGCCCATCACAGCCTCCCCTCCTTCTGAAAGGAGCCGCTCTCCTGACTTAGAGGAAGCACTGCCCAAGGATGCACCCCTAACAATACGGCTCTGCCCTTCGCCTGAATGGCCTTTAAGTCTGAAGGATCCCCCTCCACCCTCTTTGCAGAGCCTGGGTAACCTGAGGAAACAAGCATTTCTTGAGCAACTGCTATGTGCCGGTCTGTAATTGTCTCATCACTTTTCAGTCAGGGAACAGGAAGGGACATTCGTCTTTCTTGCTCCCTAGCTAGTGTTTGGGCAGGGATGGGGTGAGAAGATGATTCGGTGCCCAAGCTGTGTTCTTTCTACACACTCCTGAAATTTCCAGTTAATTGATTAGTCCCTCTGACAAAGCTTCCGAGAGAGAGACAGGGAAAGGCCAGAGGACACATGGACCTCTGTGGGGGCCCCGAAGGACCACATGGGGCTGTGTGCTGCCATGCTTAGCCACTCCCTGTGGAGAGGTGGCGCTCAGGGCAATGCCACACTGTGACACGTTCTCCTGAAAACATTTGAAGTGCTCTTAGAAAGCTTTATTAGGTCTCCTGCACAGGTGGAGATGCCAAGACTTGAGAGGCCACGAGACCAGGTTCAAGGCTGCCGGCAAGGCGCTGGTGGAGACAGGAGCAGAAGCTGGGCTCTCCCAGGGGCCTCATGGAGCCTGAGGTCCGAAGCACTCCAGGGGCCTCCGCTGGCCCAGGCGGCCTCTGCCCATCTCCTGCTGCTCTGGGAAAGCCTTTTCCTTGGCCATGGGTTTCCCATGACTCCAAGGCAATAGGACTTTCCCCAACCAAACCACAAAGGTTCTCTAACCCATCACAGCTTTACCACGGGCAAAAGTGGCCCCATAGTGTGGGGAGAGCACCAGCTGCCTTGCTTCTTCGCAAAATGTGGCCCCATTTCAGAAGACTGACTTGGAAGCACAGTCATTTATGAGTTGGGAAACGCCTGTCATGAGAATGGAGTGGCATCAACTTACACATAAGTCCCTCAGGGGGCTCTGAGAGTTCTCAAATGTTCTCAGAAAATAGGAAAACTATTTTCTCGAGAACAGCCACCCTGCCAGAGGCATCGAGGATACCTCCAGAGAGGTGTGCACTGCCCAGCCCCGGGGGACCTCACTCACCTTGATGAACCACCCGCACAACTGTGCTGGGGGCTCTGGTCTGCACTTCACGCACCTGCTCAGATAGGAGCAGCATTAGAGCAACAGGGAGGAAAACTTAAAGTACCTGAGGTGAGGCCTACATTCTTGGCAATGCAAAATGATCAGAACCTACGTGTTCTGGTGGTGAGGGGAAGTGAGAGTGGAAGTGAGCGGGGACGCCAGAGGAGTGTTCAGTAAGAGGGAGAGGACGGTGGGTAGAACGGAAGCAGGAGAAAGGCAGAGCCCAGGTGGCCCAGCGAAGGAAGTGGCAACCCAGGGTCCTGTGACCAGGGTGGAAAGACATCCTTCAGGGGTTTTCACCGAGGATCCTGAAGGCCCAGAAGGGGGCGTTGGGATGACTGGTGAATAGGCTCCTTCACGGCACACCTCTAGGGGGCACCCTTCACACTGCACCTGTGTGAACAGCACCTCTGGATGCTGTGATGCCATGGAGGGCCTGTCTATGAAGTCTTCAAAATTTTGCTTTTGGGGGGGGCCATAGGGACCAACTCCCATCAGATAGTCACAAGGACCTCTAACGTAAGAAAGTTCAAGGAATGCTGTCGACCTGGACTCGGGATTGCACCACTACCAGAGGGGGTGCCAGCCTGGTCATGTCCCCAACCCAGTCCTCCCCCCAGGTCACCTACAGGAAGTCCCAGCTCTGGCTTTGGGCTGAAATCTCCAAACCCAGTGGAAGAACGAGGCAAAAACTCCTTTGCTGTGACTCTGAGGCACGGGCCTGAGGAAACAGGTTTAAACGGCACCTTGAGAACATCTCTGATGGTGACGCTGTGGTATCCAGGAGAAACCGCTGAAGATCTAGTCCCTGCGGATCCCGAGCCAGATTAAAAGTCGGTCTAGAAAGGTTACAGCCCAGGACATCCAACCATCGCTGGAAAAGGTGGGAGACACACAGAGTTGGACTTACACCAGAACCTGTCTTAGGGGGGTTACTAGTTTATTATGCTGTCTGGAGAAAAGATCCCAGGGTTCATCCTCTAAACTCCCTGGTTAACCGCAAGGCAAATCTGGGGCTGGCCAGAGAGAATGGCTCAACAGCAGGAGTGAGCTAGGGTGGCCAGCAGCCATCACGCTCCCTGCCCTCACGCCTGTCCTGCCAATGTGGAGGGAACGCTCAGCTGACGCTTAAGGACATGCAATCACTGGTCTGCCTAGGGTACTCCGTGTGTTGTCCAGCTGTCACAACAGACCCGTCACAGGGATGGAGACAACAGGATGGGCAACCTCCCCATGGCCGCTACACTGATAAGCCAGGGCCAGGCAGGAAGGCCCCGCCTAAAATCTCAGGGTCCCCCAGTCTCATGAATACTCATGAGCCCTGTACCCAGGGTTAGCCTCTGCTGCCTCCTATACAGATGAAACCTTTTCTCCGACCCCTTCCTCTGCCAGCTGGGGCTTGGGCCAGAGCAGAACGAGGCAGGAGAACAATATTCACTTTACAGGGTCCAAAGAGCATCTGCTGCTGTTTCTGTGACATCACAAGTAAAACTGTGAACCTAATCAGCAGTTCCCAACTGGGGGCAGCACTGCCTCCTGAGGGTGGCTGAAACTATGGTGGTGGTGGGGGGGGGGGCGGGGGGTTGGATTACTCAACAGGCGGGACATGACTGGCATTGAGTAGGTTGGTGGGGGGTAGGTTTGCAAGGAATGCCAGACTGGCTGCATTCTCTGGAGTCCTACACAAGGAAGAACTGTCTGCCTGAAAAATCATCTTGCTTTACACAGGGAAGCAAACCCACGATGAAGAGAAACCATTGTCTTTCTACAAGAAAAACGACGCACAAACCTCACTACCTCCCCCACTCTTTCTATTCCCACCCAAAGGCTCTCCTCATTTAACCTATGATATTTGGCCATTATAAGAATCAGAGGGGCCAAGGCCAGGCTCCCGACCTGCAGGAGGCCTCCTTACCTGGGCACCTCAGTGTGGATAGAGCGCCCGTCATCCGGAAGCATGTCAAAGTCATGCAGACTTTCTAGCAAAGAAACGAGACACAGTTAGAGACAAGGCAAGGAGACCAGACATGCTTCAGGGGCAGCGCAGAAGGATCTCCATTCCACACGGACTGGGCCAGCTTCCCCATTGAGGGAGCTGGGGTTACCTGGAGAGGAACCTGAAAGGGGATCCCAGAGTCCACGTGCTTCTCCAATAAGCTGAGAAAATGGTGGGACTATATATAACATAGGGGCGTATCATGCCAACCACTTAGAAGACAAAATGCCCCGAATCTGAATAATGGGGCAGCTAAAAGATAGGACAGTATATAGCAGGGAGTGATGGTGACCACGACCCATGGCCCTAGGGCCAGTGTCCTCCTGTTAATTAACCAGCTCAGCAGTGTCACAACAGCTGCTGATGGGGGACAGAGGGAGCACAGAATGTATCATAGTCCTTTTGAAGAGCATTAAGGTAATATTTTAATTTTTAAATTAAACATAATAGATATGGCTCTTAGTATGTACCAGGTGCTTGTTCTAAGTAATTAGCAAATATCAAATCATTTAATCCTCATACAACCATATTAGATATTGTCACTCTGGCCCAAATCACACAGCTAACAAGCAGCAGAGCAAAGGTTTACACCCAGTCTGGGTCCAGAATCCGTGTTCCAAACAATGACACCAAGCTCCTTTTTGATGCACTGTACAACGAAAGCTATAAACTTTTGCATATCCCTGACCTAGAAATGCCTTTTTAAAGAATTTATCCCAAGAAAATAAGCAGCACCACCCGGGAAGAATTTACATATGGGAATATTCAAGCAGTGGTATAAAGGTAAGAGGTTGGAAACTACCTACATGGGCAACAATGGGGAGAGAACGGTTATTGAAGTCACGGCATATTGCAGAGAAGGTAAAAATCACATTTGTGGAGAATTCCTCCCACTACACGGCTTTCCAATGCACCCACAGCTGCACTGAAGACCCACGGGCAGAAGAAGAGAAAGCAGTGGTGGGTGTTATGCTCCACGCTGGCACCGGGCCCCATACTATGCCACAATCGCGTACTTTGGTCTCTCTTAATCCAAACACTACGCGTTTATTGGTCCAATTTTACGGATGAACAAAGGGAGGGCCAAGAGGCAGATAAAGGATCCCCAAGTCACAGAATAAGTGGCAGAGCTCATTTTAGAACGCACCTTGCTAATTGCTCTTTCCATTATCAACTTGCTATTTAAATAAACTCATGGGGCCTCAGGAAGGGGCCTTTTCTACTTAACTATGCCCCTGCTCTGCCTTGAACAAACCACTCTCAAGAGACTCAGAAGTCGAAACAGTCTGACCTCTTTAAAAACCTACACCATGATACTTACATGGAATTATGCTACAGGTACCAAAAATAGTGGATACTGAGGGACCATAATCTGCTACCAAATAATTGGTCTTTACCTAATTATCTAGAGAAAATTACCTTAAATGTATGAAAAAATTAATTTATTGAAAGCTGTGTGCCAAATGCTGTTTTAAGCACTTTCCAAATGCTGTATTATCTCATTTAATTCTCCTTATAACTGTTAAGGTGGGAATTCTCTTTATTCCCATTTTGCTTGAGAAACAGAAGCAGAGGGATTTAGCAAATTGTCCACGTGGTAAATGAAAACTGGACAGTGGTCAACAACAGAGAAGGAGACCAAGAATCTACAGGGCCGGGGTCTCAGAGGCTGGTTGCCCACACTGCACAGTGCTGGAAGCCACAGCTGCTCCCACGAGAAACAGACACGCCCTATGGTTTCATCCAGAGCCTTGCAAGCCTCAGAGCCTTGCTGCCAAGCCTGCCCCTTTCACACTCTCATGTACCTTGAGTTGCTTGGCCCATGCCAACTGAGCTCCAGTGGGTCAGCAGGAGGGCACACGATGCAGCACGGGTCTCAGGGTAAACCATAGAGGGGCAGGCAGACGCTGCAGAGCCTGGAAATCGCTCTTTGCGAGTAGTGGTGTGCAGGAGTTTGGATAGGGGTGAGAAGACAGATCCCTTTGCTTTGTACTTTGAAAACTCATATCCTAGCACAAATCAAAGCTAAGTTCCTTGGGGGAACTGGACAGCACTCCTTGACAGACTCCTACAACCTAGACACAACCTCTGCATGATGGTGTGGGCAGCTAGGTCTTTTAGGATTCCGCCCTGCAAGAGACCAACAGGGAAGGCAGGTGATTAACACTGTGGATGCCATCCTGGGTTATACATTGGGATGTGAAGTGCTCTAGCACTGGTCCTGCCCTTTACTCAGCACTTTAATCCTGACCTTGGCAGGCAAAATGAAGGGGCTACGGTGCACATAACCTACAAGACTCTAAGGGCCTGACTTACTTGTGTCTTATCCTTAGCGGTTTCCAGAAAAGTCAAACCTTTGCATGCCTTGAGCTGGTTAGTGGGTGTGTGTGAATGCGTTCTTAGCAGGAGCCCCCTCACTTGCTTACTGTCTTATCCTGGGGAACATGTTATGGACTAAACTGTATACCCCCAAATTCTTAAGTTGGAGTCCTTCTACCACTACCTCAGAATGTTAACTAACTGTATCTGGGGACACTGGCTTTAAAGAGGTAATTAAGTTAAAATGAGGTCATTAGGATAGATCCTACTCCAACCTGACTCGTATTGTAAGAAACGGAGGACAGACAGAGGGACACCAGGGACTGGAGGGCACAGAGAAAAGGCCAAGGAGAGAGGCATCAGAAGAAACCAACCCTGCTGACACCCTGATCTTGGATTTCCAGCCTCCAGAACTATAAGAAAATGAATTTCTGTTGTTGAAGCCTCCCAGATCACAGTATTTTGGAATACAGCAGTCCTGGCAAACTAATACTACAGAGGGTTACATCCACTTTATACTGCCTACCATGATTCAGAATGATAAGTGAATTAAAAACTCAAAAGGCTGTTTGGTTAATACTTTTAATTACATGATTATAATTATACAATTTCCACTATTCAACATTTCGTATAAAACCAGTTACAATACACAAATGTGACAATATGTATCAAACTATATAGATATGCAAAGTTTACACGCCATTATGAAGCTTTATCTTAAAAATACCTTCAGGAAAATAAACATTCAACTAGTTCTCTCAGCTTTATAAAATATGATTAGAAATATACATTTTAATTAAAAAAAATCAAGACAACGATTGATCCAATACTGATTAATCAGTCACATTTTAAAAGTTTTAATAATCTATACATGAGTGCAGGTTAGATAAAAGTCTGCAAATCATTAATATAAAACTGCAGTAATATAATCAGATGAATATATCTGCTGACAGTTAATTCTACTGGGCAATTAAGGAGGTAATTTCCTACACAGATTAGGTGAACTGTCCAGTCAATTAAACACATCTGTAGTATTTCCACTTAGTGACATGGCGAATACTCAGATTTAGGAGAAAAGGAAGAGCAGCAGCTAGCCCCACAAGGACAGTTTCGGTGGGAAAGAACTAGGAAAGAATGAAAACATGTTTTTAAAGTTGTTTGTGATGAGCACTGCTTTCCAAAATGCAATCATCACTTTAAAAACTGTATGAAGAGAAGCAGCTCAGCCACTTTCTGACAAACATCAAAGGAACGCAAGGCCCACTGGTCAAGCAAGGGAAGGGCTCCCGGGGCTCTTGGCATGACGCGGCCCGGAACACCAGATGGTCCAAAGGGTTCACCCAAGGGGAGACACTTGGGGACTCATGAGAACACTTGGGGACTCCTTCAATCTTGTCGGGGCCCAAGAGGTAGAAATCACCCCTGTGAGAGGCGGAGGAGGGCAGGGAAGGAAGTGGGTGGGGGACAGGCTCAGAGGATCGAGTTCACAGCAGAAAAATTCTGGAGACTAGAAGAGTGGCGGGCCGCTTAGATGCAGCTACATCTTGACAAGTAAGGCTGCTTGTTTTAGTGAGGCACTGCTCAGGATTCGTCCCTCTTCACCGACAGGTTAGAGGGATTTCTAGTTTTTCTGTAGCATTACATAATGGAAGTCTGTCTATATGTCTAGGTACCCAGTTTGGCAGACCACCCTTCTTTTGGACCGTCCCTAACTCTTGATAGTTTGAGTCCCCAGAAAGCTTCAAGGGCACCTAAAAATATTCATTTCTAATTTTAATTCCAATGGAAACTGTCTTGGTGTACTTTCAAAGTTATTTAAGGCTCTGAAGTTAAAGAAATCTCTCCATCTGACATGCCCTGTTTCATATTCCATAGCAACAAGATCTTCTATAACAAATTAAAAATGAGAATCTGAGAAGATTCTTGGGTATGTTAAAGTTTCAGTTGGGGGCCGGGGGAAGAGTCTACTTCTATTCACAGCAGGAAGAACTTTCCATCAATCAGATGCAGAGACTTCCTAGATTCTAGATGTCCCCTGTACATTTAACACTGTGCTATATACGATCCGTCTGAAGCACTATCCCAAATTGTGTGTTCCAAGGAAGGCTTCTTTAACAAATGACTAGTTTGCGATGACTAATTTCAGTGAGCCTGTCAAATACAAGGATTTTTAGAAAGAACCACAGTGACAGCAATTCTAGCTGGACACTTGAGCAGCCACACAAAAAGGCAACTTGTAAAACGAAAGGTACATTGAAGCCCAAGAGACACCAAATGGCTTATTCACTGTGAGGGTGACGGCACGTTTACTTGTTCTGACCAGCAAGAACGGTTCAGACGGAAGTTTGATTTTCACAACTACCGGGATTGTTTATGCAGGAGATGGCCTTTCAAAGTATAAAGGGAAGAAGAGTTGCCCTGAGAATTCAGTGTTTAATGCCTGGGCACAGCTTCAATATTTAGTATCATCTCCCAGACCAACACAGCAAACAGAAGGTTTCCCCTCCCACTCAAAGCTTGATGAAGAGCTGTCTTCCCTCAGGTAAGTAGGTCTTTATATTTATGAACTTCCAGGGATAGAAAAACACCGGTTTTCTGAGGTCTAGTCCTCAGAAAAAAGCTGGCATGGCCCTCATGGTGCCCAATGAGGAGCACCTCAAACAAATGCTCGTTTGGCCGAAAACAATGGCATCTTCCATCTCCCCTCAAAACTAGGCAACCTTACAATTACTCCAAGAGAGTAAATACCAAAATAGATCCACCGTCTTCTAATTACTTTCTGCATTAGCAGACTTGAATCTGTTTATTCCAACCACTCCTTATTCTTCATATTTGTATTAAAAAGGCAGCTTTTTAAAAATGGAATTGCCTACTGACCTGATTCATTCATCTTATAACGTGAAGGCATTTTGCCTTTTAATATTGTATCATCTCCCCATTCTCCAGACTAGGACAGGCAAACACTGGTTAGCAATAACTAAACCATTCACTTCTTATGGAGGTAACCAAGATGATTACAAATATTTCTTTCTTTTGGGACCCACTTTTTTTTTTTAGCAGCAAATAAATTCTGTTTTGTGATTGTTTTTACAGACTCTGCTGTGTTTCTGTGGGGTTGAGGGGAGAAGGCACTCTGCAAAGAGTTATTAGTTGTATTCCCTAACCAAAGGCAACAGTGAGTTTCTTATTTACAAACAACTGAAATCCAGATACGAATAACTGTCACTGAAACCAAAGGGTGTGTGAATGGCCTTAGGTCATTCACATAACAAAAAAAATCCACAATGCTACAGAGAAAGACCCTAACAAAGTAACTTTTTTAAAAAGTCACCCTTATTTGGGATCACTGTTTCCAGGGGAAACACCAACAGTGTGGGGTTTTTTCCTGCATGGAAGCAAATATGATTTTAATTTGTATGACTGGGCAACCAAATAGTGGGCAGCCTTGGCATTCTTCAGTCTCGAAATGACAAACGAATGACTTAACAACAGTCTTCCAACTCTGAAGCCAGTTTCTCCTCCTGAGTCTTCTAAAGCTACTATTAACATTCTCTTGAAAGTTTTAGGTTACCAAAGTACCGCAACATGCAACAGCCTTCAAATGTGGTTTTCACAGATTCTTGTTAATAAAGCACTCTTTGGTGGAAGACAAGCAGCTTGGGTACTTGACAGAGTTAACATTATAACAGTATTACAAATACTAAAGTGAAGATGATTAAACCAAATAGTATCAAATTACAGAAAGTACCATTTCAGTAATGCTTGTTTTATCTTTATAAATTTTGACACAGGGTGAACAGCAAATAAATAAGTAAAAAACCTCCATCAGACCCTCAATTCTTCTGAAGGCCAGCAGCTAAACTGATTGCCATCACAGGGACGTACGTGCACCACACAGACTAGTCAGCTCTCCTGATAACAGAGGGCTTTGATATTTACACCTGAGACTAATTTACAACAGCTTTTTTTGTTAAAGACATTTCTATAGAAGGAGAGTTGGGCCCTCTTCAAGTCATTCACTTGTACCCAAACTCATGTAGTTATTTAAATTCCAGTGGACATTTTCTTCATTGAATAAACTTCTTAGGTGGAAAGCAGCTAAGGCTTTTGCAATTCTGTTTTGTTTCCAAATAAATTGTGCTAAAGTCCCGTTGTAGTTTTCTGTTCCTAGAGTCTTCCTTCAAGTTCTGGTCACAGGTTTTTACTTAACGCAAGACTGTTTTAGTCCTTGAAATGGAGGGACTACAGGGGAAAAAAAAAAGGATTTTACCATGAAGGTTTTTAAGTGTCCCATATGTAGTTATCAAAGACAAGGAAGGCAACATAATAAAAATATTGACATGCTAAAAAGTATACACTTTGTATAATTCTTTAATGACAGATACTTTGGAAAAGACGGTACAATATCAACCGTAAAGTAAAGACAAACAGGAGAGAAGAGGCAGAGCAGAAAAAGGTTCAGTTCTGCAAAAAATTAAAAAACAATAGAAAAACGATAAAAAAAGAAGGGAGTGCAAAAGCGGCCGAGCAATGAGAGTACCATAATGCCATGAAGGGCATTTGTTGCAAAGCATTCCTTTTCCTTCTTTCCCTCTGAGGAATCAGGCTGTGGGAAAAGTGGAAAGAATGAAAAGATAAAGAAGTGTTACTTGATTATTTCCAAAGCCAGAAGTCGGTCACAGAAAAAGCTGGGGCACAGCACGCAGTTTCCAGTTTAGCAGAGCGCAGCAGGCACCCCGCACCTGCTCCCACCTTGCTCCGCACTGCTGCACAGCTGCAAGGGGACAGCCGCCAACCCTCTTCTGTTCGTGAATAATGGACCTACGTTGATCTTCACCCTACCTCCTTTCTTTCCTTCCCCAACTGATCACTTTAGCTTTCAACTAAATAGCAACTTTCAGAGAACAACTAAAGCAAAAGAAAAGAGAGAAACCAATTCCAATCTGGAGGTGACCCTCACTTGGATGATGATAACGGTGCTCTGTCAGAGCAGCTCATCCGAATCAAACATTTAGTTTTCCGAGACCCCAATAGAGAACTGAGTATAAAGGTCCAGGTTAGTTGGTGGAGCCAAGAGGGAAAGTATCTGAAATTTCAAAGGGAGATTAATATTTCAAAGGAACAGAGGTAACCAGCATAAAAGAGTACTTAGATACAACATTCTGGGGCTTCTACAGTGATATAGTTTTTAAACATAATGGCAATGACGAAGAACTAAAGCCCAGAGGTGATGGAACAGACACTGAGATCTGAGATTCTAAGGAAGAAGCAGCAGTGACAGGTTTGATGATGGCAAACGTCACAAATGAGAAGACTTAAAAAGCCAAAGTCCTAAATGTAGTTACGCCAACTGAAGGGCTTGTGAAGAGACTCATGGTTTCAGAGGCTGAAGAGCGAGCCTGAGCGTTTATCTTCCTCCAAACTATGAATAATTAGGTACAAAATGCCCCAAAGCAATGAACATTGTTTGGTTTGGCAGGTGGAGCAGAAAGTGATGGTTCCCGATGATGCAACTTGGAATAAAAAAGGCACTTATACATGACAGTTTTCTTAGAAAACAAATGAAGTTATAATTTTTTTAAAAAAAGAAACAAAAGACTGCCCCAAAGAAACAGTATAAGCTTACAGAAACATGCACTCAATGGGTGAGCAGTGTACAGACATGAAGCGAATTGAATGACATCAAATGAGGTGGCTACAGGTTCTCAATCAGAGGCTCGATGATGAAATGTTCGAGACTCATTCTCAGGGAGCCCTTCAGAGTTGATACAACAACACTGAAAAATGGGCCAATTCTATTTAGCTGGTTCTTCAGTGGATTAATTATTAAAACAGAAACATTAAAATGGGTTTCTAGCTCTAACAGGAAGTGGGAGGTGTAGAAGCCCATTAATTTACTTCTCTGGACTTAAGAAAGGGGATGAGGAAGGTGCTACACAGGCTCCTCTCAGCACCCCATCCGCCACCAGACACTCCAGTGTTTCCGTGCCTGAACTGCCACAGCTGTGCCAGAGCAGAGCTTGTCACCCACGATTTAAGCTTAGATGTGGCTAATGTTCAATGGATACATGGGAGAATAATCAGTCACCTGCCATGAGAGAAACATGGTGGCAATTCTTCCCCACAACTCATATTTTTTCAGTCTCCAAATAACTGTTCTTTTAACATGTTTGTGGAAAAGTTCTTCCAAGATGTAAAGCCTCTCAGTAAACTGTCAAAAATCAAAAGAGCCAAAACAATGGAAAGTGAATGTCGGTGAGGTCTTCATCCTGGAAAGCCTCAAAGAGTAGAATAGAACATGGAAATGAAAGGTCAAGCTCTACGGCTCAATAGAGATGATGATGATGACGTACAAACAACATCAACCTGCAAGAGAGAAGGCCTCACAAATGGGAATAACAGCAGACTGGCAACCCTGGCGCCTTGCAAGTGTTTATGAATGTACACGGAAATGGTGCAAAAATGGTGTACTATTTTGTGTGTGTGCGCGCGCGTGTGTGTGTGTGTGTACCGCTGTTCAAAGAAAAGATTTCTATTCAATACTTTAAAATTACTCAACAATCTTAGCTCATATTATTTTGTCCTGAATCAGATTATGTACAATTGTGTTAATTCTCTCACTACCCTCCAACCACAAACGAATACTATCCCATAGGACAAAAACTTCAGGCTATAGCTTGGGTGCTGACTCCCGTTATTTCCTAGAAGCAGGGAATGGGACCTGTGCATAACGTATTTGCCTTTCTCTGGTGAGCTGTATGTGGTCACAGTTAAGGTGATGCCAATACAGGTCAAAGCCCAGAAAGAGGTAAAGGAGACCCGGCACGGAGGGCATGGTTAAAAGCACTGTGAAGCCCAATTAACTCTCGTTGTTTTACTTCTTCGCCCCTCCAAATCTCTGAAAGTCCATTTCAGAATTTAAAAGAAGTTTTTTTTGGTTTTCAGCACTATCTCGAATGCCTGAAAACTGCCTTCTTTGGGCCATTTCAATATTTGGTCAAGGTATTCAGTCTGAACTCTACTTTAGAGCCCTCAAAGCAACAAGTCCAGGGACCTCAGGCAGATGCTCACCGCAATCAGGAACCACCTCTGCTGAGAAGCACAAGTTTAGATCACTAGACAAGACCTAGATGGAAAAACTGCCATACGGCCACACCCTAAGAGGAACGTGGTATGACCAGGCAAGTGCAGTCCCGGCTCCAGGACTCTAGCCAACTCCTCTGAAACCTGCAGAGCGCCATCCAGAAAAGCAGAGAGCAGAATTAAATGTGCAAAACACACCCGGCTGTGATAAAAGTCTGAAAAGAATATGTCCATTCAAAACATGTCTAACTATCATCAACAGCAGGCCCTTTATTTGAATTTTTAATAATTTAATTTCCATAAAAGTGTCAAAGTTAAAAAAACTCGCATTTCCCCTCATTTATTGTAGAAAAGTTAGAAGAAAAGAAATGATAGAAAAAAAGAAAAAAAATCCCCAAATGCCCTACCAACCGGAAGAGCTGTTAGCGTTACGGCATATTTTTCCTTTATCTTACTTCTCTACATATATATTGGATTGGCCACAAAGTTCTTTTGGGTGTTTTGGTAAGATGTTACGGAAAAACCCGAACGAACTTTTTGGCCAACCCAACAGAAATGTCCACATCTATAAATATTTAAGCTTATAAATATTTACACATCTATACACTTTTACACACACACACATATATATATATTTTACATTTACAAAATTAGAGCAATACTTCATAATTTTTACGTGTAGCCCTTTTCACTTATTGCTCCATAAGCCATTAACCCAGGTCATTAACTTTCCTTTGAAAACATGACTCTCGATTCATTTGGCAGAATTCATCAATCATTTCCGATTTCTTACTATTATAAATAACATTTCTGATATTATGTTATAATGTACCTAAATCTGACTTTCTGTCAGTATTTCTCTAATATTCTTCTCAGTGAATGAGAGTACAAAGAGTATGAATATTTGATACCTTTCTAATGAAAAGTTTTAAACCTTAAAATCAGGAGTCAGTGCCCAATTCTCAAATACTTGTATTGAGGCACTATCACGTTCTCTGGCAAGTAAAAGATTGTAGTAAAACTGTACAAAAGAATCAGAAAGAAGGAGAGTGGCAGAATGGAACAGTTCCTTACAAAAGCTAAACACACAGAGCTCTCTAGATTGTCAGTGAGTCCCTCAGGACACAGGCTGCCGTGGGACTGCACCGGAGACTACCTTAGCACTGAAGGTCAACGCAGGTCCAAAGCCTCAAAGATCTGAGGGCAGGGAAGCCAAAAAGAAGCAAAGAAAACTGTGAAGGACGTTTTAAAGTCTGGTTCAGATTATCTTCAGCTTGCTCGTGGTCTCTATAAGACAACACTGTGCCCTGAGCATGGTACTGTCATGCTCAGGACCGCAAGGGTTGCCAGCTCAAGGCAAAGATACACAAACACAAAAAAGGTGCCTGCCTGCCTATGCCTCCTGAGATGATAGGAAGTGGGCAAACTGCTCTCCCCTAAAAGGGGATCTGTTTTTGGAATATGTTAAAAATGAAATGTCTCAGTTCATGATAAACATCCAAAAACAATGGTGAGTAATGGATTTGGTCACAGAACATGTCCAATTTTTTGTGAAAGCCTCTATTAATGAAGGAAGTGACAGATGCTGGGCCAGAAAGTGAAAAGGCTAGCGCCCTTGGGTATATAGAGACTGTGGCCAAGAGGATAGTCGCTAGGTAAAGAAGGATCCCAAACTCACGGGAGTTCTCATTTTTCCACCATCACACTTATTTACAACTAATTCTCCAACAATTATGATGGATCTGATATACAGACAGAAAGATTTCCTCCAAGTCCTGACAGAGAGCTTTGGAAGTTCTTAATTTACGAACTCAGAAGTACAGCATTCTCAACTTTCCCATATCATGACCCAGAGACCACATTTCCAGTGTTGAGAATCACCTCTGTAAACAAAACAAAACAAAACCCCAAATTAAAATGGTCCAGATTTTCTTAGATGATGAACAAGTGAAACATTTTTGATTAATTTCCTACCACAGGGACTCTGCTTTCTCCTGTCTTCATTTCTATCTCCAGAAGATTAAACTGGAAAACCAATGCTTAGAACATTTCAGAAGAGTAGGATTCTTTTCTCACCTTTTAAAACTGCTTTTTCTTGAAGCAGATCTGGTGGTTCTTTTAGTAATGCCTGCACTGCCAGAAATGTTAGGTTCAGATGTTTTACAGCTCTGAACACTGGACTGAAGAATTACTCTGAAAACAGTTGGAAAAAGATAACATTATATTCACTGAAGCGATTTGCAAATACTTGACAGAGGAAGGCATTTTTGCACTTTAGTGCAAATTATTTTCTTGAGAACGGACAGGATTTTCCATAAGCACATTTGCCAAAAAAAAAATCTGAAACACACTTTTACATCAAGGTCTTTTGAAATAAAGCATCTCATTTCCCTATGAAGGTTTACACAAAGATAAACAAAGAACTTTGCTTTTGGAAAATGAAATGACCTGGCATGTCAAGCGATTCCCACACCAAAGAAATCAATCAGTAAGACAAATTTTTGTGTCCCAAAGTAAAAATAAATTCTCAGAATTCTAGTCATGAAAACAAGAAATCATTTAAAAACCCCAAATTCTAAAGACTACGAATATAAATATATATACAGTATTCACTCTTCAGAGCTGGAAGTACAAGCAATTGACATCAAATCAACAGTAATTTTTTATAACATTTCAAATTTTAAAAGTATGTTCAAACAGAATTTTTTGGGCTGGCTTACAACCACTTACAAAGTCACCCAGTACCATTAAAGTGAAGCTGTTTCAATTTTGTGAAACTTGATTTCATTAAACTCTAGACATCTCAAGGAACTGAGACCTATGGGAGTAGACTGTCCAGGAGGCAAATTCATGAATCAGAAAGAACACCCTCAGATAAAGCCCACACAGAATACCTGTTCATAAGTAGAGGGTGTTTTAAAATTCCTCACTGAATTGTCAGAGGGACAACAGCAGAAAACACCAAAAAATTTTACAAGCAACTCTTTTCTTCAAGAGATAATGACTAAAACACTGAACTGCATACATACACATTTACATATACTCAACTTTTATTTATCTGTGAGAGAAAATACTTTAAAAAGCTTTCTCCTCTCACATCCAAACATAAAGGTGAGATAGCCAACAACAACTTATGAGAACCCAGCTCATGCATAAAAAGAAACCATTACAACGAACTAGCAGCCAGTCCTACCTCCTATGCCTGTGTTAACACCACATTAGTTAAAAACCAAAGCCAGGTCCTTAAAATGTAGTCAATTCTTATAATCTTAATATTACTCAAACCATAGGATATTCAACATTTAGTAAAATACTAACTTCTCATCATTAAAAAAACAATGGGTTGTACTGCACCAGAGCAGAAGTCTGGAGGTCAGTAGTTTTCGAGCCATCTGGGGGAGAGGAGTAGAAGGCTGAGGGAGGGGAACTCCTAGCCTAGCTGTTTCTCCTTATCCAAGAAACATTTCTGAAAGCCTTATGAATCAGGCCTTCAATCTCACTGAGGGAAACTGATCCTGGGTAAATGAGCCAATGCTTGATTCAGGATTTCTGATAAAGTTTTATCATCCTAAATGCTGACTGTTTTAACAAAATAGAAAATGTATATGCAGACATCATTATATTATCGAAGAGGTAGTACCAACTGCCCCGGCATATAAATTCTCTCCTTGAAAACAAGGATTTATTTTTAAATTCTTTCTGATTGTGTAAAGTGAAGAGGAAATATTTAGTTGTCTTTGTTAAGAATGTGAATCTAGAATTTTTCATTTAAAAAAACAAAACAAAACGGAAACCAACTGCAATGCTTCCATGGCTATTTCTAAGGCCCAGGCCCTGTCCCGAGGGCTCTCACCCACTCAGTGAGGCTCATGAATTTTATCTCCAGTTTTTACAAATGGAGAAAATGAGACTCCTGTTGGCTTTTTTTTTTGAAATACAAAAACTACTTTTCAAATAATTTGAGGCCACTTAGGGTCAAAAGTATCAACCATCACACTGTAAAATCATTAATATGAGGGGAAAAACAAGAGCCAATATACATTGCCTGCTTAGGAAATTTACCTCCTGGTTTCTTAAGTTAGCTATTATGTTTAAATACTATTCAAAACAAGAAATTACTGCTAAATCATATTTTAGGCTGATAGGAAACATCTTTTTAAAAGTACTTATTTCTCTATAAAATTAGTGTAAACAATTCATGTGAAGTAATATACTATTAATAGCTAATAATTTAGGTGCAATTTTGAAAATGAGAGCATGCTAGAAATTTGGAATGCATTAATCTCATCAGTAAAGATTCAGGTCACCAGTTATTTACATTAAAAACAGAGCAGTTATTACATCTGTAGGTTATGCATCAATAAAGTGCGAAGGAAACACAGCAACGACACTTAGTTATTACCTGAGATATCCTACAAGTTAACACCCTAAGGTGGGTGAAGCTAGTAAACGTGTGAAGTATTCACTCTGCCACAGGGATGTGGGAGCTCACCACCCCCACCTTGCACACAAGGCCAATCACGCGGCTCTGCAGGACAACATTTAGCAAATGTCATTTCTCCCTTCCATCTTTTCCTGATAGAACCCTCAGTCCTACCTTCTATCTCTTGCCCATACTAGAGTTTGTTCTCTTCTCTGCAGTATCTTTTGAGGCCCAATATTTTCCGATTTTGGATACAAAGATAGCTGCAACTTGAGGCAAAGCAAAAAATGGAAAAGCCAGGTCTCTCACCTATCAAGTCACAGAGTACTTTGAAAATAAATGTTCATTCCAAGAAGAGAAGCCATCAGCGCAGCCAGGCACTATTTACACTGGTTGTCCACCACTGATACAAAAAGAGCCTGCAACATGATGGGCCTGAGGCCCTGCAACCTGCAGAGATGCTTTTCCCACTGTCTAAAAGGTCTGAAGCAGCGTGTGAAGTGCTGTTATAGGGAAGCTCTCCAGGCATGCCAGGAAACAACCTATCAGGCAAGCTACATCATCAGCCAACAGAGGTGAATGTCAACAACAGTGCCCATGAGTAGTCACCTCAAAGGATAATTCTAAGGATTATATCTGTTCACATTATTGTTATTGTTGAAAGCTTTTGTTTCTGTAAATTCCAAATTAATCAGGGCAGGCTAAAGTGAATACTCTGCTTTGGGCTAGAAATACAATGGCAAATGTCAGTAATAACAAAAAACGTTATGTCTTACATAGAATATTAAAAAGAAAAGAGCCTGATAGAGACCATTTTTTAAACTTACCCTGCAAAAAATAATACAATCATGAAGCGCCTAAACATTTTTAGCAATGACTCCACCTGTTTGAAATTGCCACTCGGAATAGTTTGAGAAGGATAAATCTATGCAGTGTGTGACGGCCCTGAGTCCAAATGTGTGACATCTAGGCTCGGTAAAAGAAGTAAAGGAACAAAACATCTAAAGGGATAATCCGTATCAGAAACATAGTATATGTGCCTATGTAATAGCTTGTTATTAATAAGATTTTTTTTAAATGTCATATATAGGTTCATGTTAAGCAGCTTTTCCTTAATTTTGAAAAGAATGGCATCTGCTAGTTTTTTAAATCTTTTCTAGCCATTTGAAAACATTCAATGAACCACAAAGTACTAGAGTTGGTTGCAATGGAATTTTACTTTGGAGGAGATCCTAGAAGGCACTTTTGTATTCCTTTATAACCCCCAAGTCCAAGTTGGAATAAGACAAGAAATTCTTAAAATTTGAGCTAAAGGAAATGTTTCAGAGAAAAAAAGAATGCAGCCTAGACATAAGAGGGTAATGGTGAACCACAGTCTCACAGGATACACCCTCCTTTCTGTGCTCTTGGTCTTAACATGATGTTCCCGGGAAAGCTTCTTGTCACATTCTTCTGCAGAAAAGGAGTCTCTTCACTGTGAAGGTATTCATTTAATGATGAAAGATATCAAGAGAATACAAATTCTGCCTCTATTAACCTAATAAAAGCATTCTGGTTACTTTTGGGAAAGGAGGAAAGTGGGAAGGAAAAAGGAGCACAGTGACTGTCATGTGGAAACACAAACATAAACAAAGGACTCCAGTTTTCTCTGCTTTCTTATTTTCATTCAACACCAAGTGTTGAAAACTATACTTAACTGTATTCCCTAAAGGGGAGGAAGTGAAACAAGGAAGAGGAGAAAATTCTGCATATTCAAGACAGAATATTTATTAGGGAAGCAGGTGCCTGCTGAGAGAGCACCGTGTACAATGGCAGAATCAGAGGTGAAAAAGGATGCAATGCTCACTAGACCTCATGGCTACAAAATAAAGTCTTTACTAACAGCAGAAAACCAGCGGGAAAATTCTTTTTGCTAGATTGGAAAGGATATATTAACAATATTTACTCTAGAAAACAGGAAAGTTGTACAGACAACTGACTGAAAGAAAACCACCCCAATTACCCCAAACTAACTATACATTTTTGATAAGAAAAAGAAACTACGTCATTGTCATCATAAATCGCTATTTCAAAAAATCTGTTAAGAGTAAGCACATCTCAAACGAAGCGTGTTACTTTTAATATCCCTGATATGAAAGTAACAGAGAAGACTTCCTTCCCTGCCACCAACCCATGAAGTGCAAAGATTCAGAATAAGAACCTTTGAAAAAAGGCAAATCAACAAAGCTAGAAGAGCTGATAGTGAGAAAAACATGCATCATGAGAAACACACTGGACACCAGAGGTGAGCGCTAGTAGAGAAGTGGAATGGGACACTTACACAGCAGCTATCTGTCAAGGGTCCTGATGGCTACTGTGTTCTTAAACCATCGAGACAGAATAGCAGGATGGGGAGAATGTAGTCACAAACAATCCACCAGATGACAACACTACACAGTGCAGAGGTCAGCACAGCTAGGGAACATCTGGAAAGGGGTGAAGGGGAAAGAACAGATGTTCAAATTGGGAAGCCAAAATAAATAAAATAATAAATAAATAAAGCCACGTGTGAAATTTAGATACCCTGCGATGCAAAGGAGCAGGAAACAGGGATCAAATTTTGCCATTTTACGTTGGAAAAAAATGCTGTCTTCAGTTTTAAACCGATCTGATATTTGGTAAAGAAAGACTAGATCCAATCTCTAGTTGGATAACTACCCCACGTTAACTTAATTGTATGATACTGAAATTAGAGTCATAGCTATGCGATTGAAATTCTTCAAAAAGCGTAATATGCACACAGAAAAGCAAATCACAGAGAAAAAGGATGCAAAACCAACCAGACAAACAAACAAAAAAAGCCCTGAACTGACACAGGCATGTGTCTGCTTTATAGATTTTCATTTGTTCCTCTAGTAAAGCTCCTGGCGTGAGAATTATTTTTCAATGATGAAACACACCCACCTACACTGTACTGTTAAAGGTGGTTTTAAGGGATTTTCAAGGCTAACTATATCTGTATTTTTACCTGTTCCCATAGGATGCGCTTCCACTCTTCATGCATCATTTCCTTTGTCCCTAATAAACCTAGCAGAAATCATCAGCACAATGCAGAAAAATAGGCAGCACGGATGAAGTTACAAAATCTACCCAATCTGTTTTGGCACAGACAATAATATACTTGCCATCATGTCCTGAAGATCACTTCAAGATCATGGTGCTACATAATTTCCTGTCCTCATGATAGTCAGGATCAGACAAGCTCTCTGACAAAATTACTAATTTTACTGGGCTTCCCTGGTGGTGCAGTGGTTGGGAGTCCGCCTGCCGATGCAGGGGACGCGGGTTCGTGCCCCGGTCTGGGAAGATCCCACATGCCGCGCAGTGGCTGGGCCCGTGAGCCATGGCCGCTAAGCCTGTGCGTCCAGAGCCTGTGCTCCGCAACGGGAGAGGCCACAACAGTGAGAGGCCCGCGTACCGCAAAAAAAAAAAAAAAATTACTAATTTTACAATTTCTAACACTTAATTCTCCCCAAATATTGACTGTAAAACAGACACCAATGACTGGATTACTTTACGTACTATAACTTTCTTTTAAGAATCACCAGTACTCATATATTTTTCATTAACTTTCCCTCTTAACATTTTCATTTGGCTAAGTACCAACAGTGAAGCAAAATAACATGTCCATGCTGACAGATGGGTCAAAATCAGGAGGCAGGAATTGAATTTAGATTTTTCAACCCAAGCTGCTGCTGTAAACTCTCTCTCAGGGGACTTTTAAATATTTCTAAAATCACAACAAACACTTGGGAAGGAAAGAAAATCTCCAGTTGACCTCCTCTTCTAGGGCCAAAAGAGCTACAAATAAGAGCAAAAATGAGAAGACTGTAACAGCAAAGAGGGTCTGAAAAAGCAGGAAGGGATAAGGAAGGAGAAGGAAGGAAAATCTGCTGTGACTAATCTTAAATCTCTCAGGGTGTTTACGCATAATTGTGTGTATGGGAAGAGGGTGGTTTGGGGACTATTCTATTGTTTGGGGGATTACAATTACAATTAAAGGGAATCCGGAGCTAGCTTTTTTTTTTTTCTTTTAAGTTTTACCAAGTAAAAGGTTGTTTTAGGGAATTCCCTGGCAGTCCCAGTGGTTAGGAATATGCTTTCACTGCTGAGGACCCAGGTTGGACCCCTGATAGGGGAACTAAGATCCCACAAGCCGCAAGGCGTGGCCAAAAAAAAAAAAAAAGAAAGATTGTTTTAACACATGCCAAGAATGCCAAGAGTGCTTCAGAGCAAAGGGCCAGTGTTCTTTACTCCTTTTAGGGTAAGGTGGGGTGTAAATAGATAACTAAGCAAATGGAGAGCACAAAGGCTGGTCTTTCCTCCACTGGTCTTTGCTAGTTACTATCATTTAGCCATCCATCAACTACCATCCCAGGGAACCTCACATACCAAGAAAAATGTCATAGCATCTAGTGTCATCTTCTGGTTTCCAACAATATTTCTAATTTTAGTCTACATTTATTGTTTTCTTTTATGTTTCCACAAATCCATGAGCTATGGAAGAGACGTTTATAGTCTCATTTTTCTAGAAAGAAGCATCAAATGATTTGAACTCTTATAAAACATATTCACAAGATAGAGACTCAGAGTAACTAAAGAAAATTTCCTATAAGCCCTATCGAACTCCAGAACCTTTGACTAAGCAGAATTCCCATCCCTGACTCCCAGCTTGACTTTTGAACAGAAGGCAACAAACTATTGAGAAATAAACTGATGCTGAAGATTCTTAAAAACAGAACAAAAAACCTGGACATGACTAAAAGCAGCCCACAAAATCATCCACCTTCTAGGGCTTGTGATTCCAAGTGTGGTCCCTGGACCAGTAGCATCTTTTAACACCTGGAAGCTTGCCAGAAATGCAGAATCAGATGGTACCGAAGACCCACTGATCATTATCTGCATTTTAACAAGCTTCCCAGGAGACTCAAATGCACACTGAAGTTTGAGAAGCACTGCTCTAAGGCACTAGCTGTTTCCTCCTGTCTAAAATTGGGTTCAGAATGATTATTTGGAGGGACCATACTATTTCTAAATAGAAAGAACCATTAAGGGCTTCCCTGGTGGCGCAGTGGTTAAGAATCCGCTTGCCAATGCAGGGGACACGGGTTTGAGCCCTGCTCCAGGAAGATCCCACATGCCGTGGAGCAACTATGCCCGTGCGTCACAACTACTGAGCCCGTGTGCCACAACTACTGAAGCCCGTGCGCCTAGAGCCCGTGCACCGCAAGGAAGAGTAGCCCCCGCTTGCCGCAACTAGAGAAAGCCCACGTGCAACAATGAAGACCCAACACGGTCAAAGATAAAATAAATTAAAAATAAACTAATTTAAAAAATAGTAACTAAAAAAATAAAGAACATTAAGACCTTAAATGAAGACTTATAATGAAATTAAAAACAAAATGGCATTTGGAATTAAATAAATTATTTAAAGCATTCTAGTTGATTGAATGCACAACTAAACAGCAAAGAGAATGCTTAATTAATGCCTATATCAATACTGATGCCTTTCATTCACATGCCATTTTATTTTGGAAAACTCATTCCTTTACTTTGGGTCTTTTAAGAATCTCCCAAGGTAGTGGCCCATGATGACACATCCCTTAAGTGTAATTCTACTTTGGATTTTAAGATTATGAGAAGATACCAGTGAAGAACTACTTTTAATTAAAAAGGGCTGTTCTTCTCTGCCATAACCATTTACTATGTCATAGTTCCTTGCCATATTACAAGATGCTTACTGAATACTAAGATGACCTATCTCCATCACCAAAAAAGGGGGGCGGTGCAAAATTTGACACCCACCCCGCAATGAAAGGTACTAGAAGGAAAGAATCCATTGGTATAGGTGGGAGCATCTACTAAAGAATACCCTAGAGGGCTTCCCTGGTGGCGCAGTGGTTGAGAGTCCGCCTGCCGATGCAGGGGACACGGGTTCGTGCCCCGGTCCGGGAAGATCCCACATGCCGTGGAGCGGCTGGGCCCGTGAGCCATGGCCGCTGAGCCTGCGTGTCCGGAGCCTGTGCTCCGCAATGGGAGAGGCCACAACAGTGAGAGGCCTGTGTACCAGCACCGCCCCCCCGCAAAAAAAAGTACAATGGTCAAGTTTTTGATTCTACATATCTTTCTAACAATCCTGTACATTCCATGAGATTGAATCCCAACTAACACTTACAGAAGCAAGTATAAGTGGACACACACACAACCCAATAACTATAAAACTTCCTAACTCCATACTAAACCTACTTCTGTAACTTGAAAAATTCCTCCAATGAAAAATTAATACAAAAATATAGTTTAATCAATTCATTGTTGACTTAAAATAACGACATTAAGCCCCCATGTCACCACTAATTAAAGTTTACCATATCAAAACAAATTATGTGTAATACGGTAGTAAATTTAAAGAAATTAACAATTTCAATGACTCTGGACAAATCTACAGTTATTCTACAGTTTATATCTTCTGTTACTCTCTTGAGGATGTAACATGTTTATGAGAAATGGAATACTGTGTGTCATATCAGTAAACAAAGGATGTCACGGTCATCAGTGATTATAGCCACAAGCCAACAATGAGCTGGTGAGCCCTGAGGGAACTCAGGAAGGAAGGAACACCTGCCATCTAGCAACCATCAGACTGCAGCCACTCCCACTCCCCATGGTGAGCCCTGAGGAAACTCAGCACGGATACTGGCCCCAGAGAGCTGAGGTGCATATCAAAGGAAGGATTTCAGTGAGCCCAGACTCTTGCATCTTCCCATACATAGAAAAGCGCTAAATTCCTTGACTTAGGATATCTGTTTTCTCTTATTAACAGTAATCTTTTGACATTCAGACTACCTTTGCTGCAAAACTCCTATATATCCTGGCTCCCTCCTCGCCTCCTTGGAGCAGTTCTTTCAGGGTAACTTGAGATTGCTGCCTGCCAGGCTTCTTCAAGTTCTAAAACTTTCCTCCAAATGAAACATAACTCTCAACTTTTAGGCTGTGAATATTTTTTTAGCCGACAGTTATTATCCATGGAGAAAAATCACTCGGCATAGTGCTTTCCTATCTATACGAGCTAGCGAGGTTGCAACACAAGACAGAGATAAACAAAGGATAGTTAAGAGCTTCTTAGGCAACACCCTTAGATTTTAAATAAAGTAGATATTCATTTCAAAGTGGCATAATGGGCATGCAACCATGGAGAAAATGTACAGGAAAAATTGCTCATGAAGGACCTTATACATACACAAATTAAATAACTACAACCACACGAAGGAAATCAGACTCACGTGAGGGGAATAGCGTTTGTTTTTGATTGTCTTCTGCTTTTCAGGGCCCGAAGTCTATCACCTTGTGTCACTGCATTGATTTCGTCATCATCACTGTACTGTGTAAGTAGAAAAACACTGAGCTAATGATTTAAGCTGTACTTGTTAATGCAGCGAAGCATAGCAGCTACATTTACCCATACAGATCATACACAGACACACATAAATATACTTCAACATTCTGATGAACTCTAAAATATTTTGCTGCTTTCAAAATAAAGGGACAGGACACAATTCAAGACAACCAAAAGTTGACTTTCATAGACAAAGAACCCAATAGCACTCTTGTTATAAAACATTTTGACAGTGAAGAGGCATAATGGGTTTTCAGTATTGAAAACACTCTCTTTTAAATTCCACAATCTACTTACCACCACTTAATATAGTACTGCTACGCCCTAAACTCTTGGTTCTTTAAAGTTCCCATCTGAGAACAATGGGTTCCCTAAATCAGCTACCATGAAATAGGAAAAAAATGGGGGAAACGGGTGTCACGAGGTCCATCTAAAGAGTGTATTTCACATACCTCTTTTTATCACCAGTGCCTTGTGAGTAAACAAAAAATAAACTTTAGTTTTAAGGACACATAACCTTGTTTTAACTATTTTGACTAAAAAGTTTCTAGAGAGGGCAATAAGTACAAAAAATGTGTGATGATAATCCCTCAAAATGTGCTTTATTATTTGTATCTACAATTTTCTCCATGCCCTAAAAAGTTCTCAGCAGCATCTAAAGCAATGACAACAGTGTGATGGGGGTGGTTCGATTACCAGTTCATGTTCTTGCTTGTCTTCATTCTCGACCCCATTGATTGAAATGTCATCAACAGCCAAGAGGAGTTTTGAGACAGCTGCTCTGTGTCTTCCATTCTCCTGACCCTTTAACTTTTGACGAAAATAGTCACCTTCCAACCAGAGGCTTGCCTGTTTCCTACAGTATTTAAGTAACAAGATCAAAATACAGCCTTCCGGAAAGATACATACAAACAACTTTCTCCTACTAGACTATCTGCTGTTACTGGAGCCTAAGGAAAATTCTACTTCCCATCACTTTCCAGACCCGTGCGTTCCTGAGGAATTACAAAAGCTCTCCATCCACTTACATCATCAAAAATTGTTGCTGAGGTCCAATCACTGAGCCAGGTCTGCAGATTCTGACCCAAGCAATGGCCTCGGTTGCTGTCATCCTGTAATGCTTCATGATGTAGCAGGCTATCAAAGTGCCTGTTCGTCCAAGGCCAGCTAGGAAAAGAAACAAACCAATGAGACCTGGTGTCATGTGCTCCAGAATTTTGTTGGGCAGGTAGGATTTTTTTAAAAAAGCTTCCCATGATTCTGCTCCCCTCAACAGTGGTTCTCATGTTTTGATGCACAGTACAATCAACTGGAGAGTTTTTTGTTTGTTTTTATTATTATTTATTTATTTTAGGCTGCATTGGGTCTTTGTTACTGTGTGCGGGCTTTCTCTAGTTGTGGTGAGCGGGGGCTACTCTTCGTTGCAGTGCAAGGGCTTTTCACTGCGGTGGCTTCTCTTGTTGCAGAGCACGGGCTCTAGTCGCCAGGGCTTCAGGAGTAGTGGCTCGCGGTCTCTGGAGCACAGACTCAGTAGTTGTGGCACACAGGCTTAGTTGCTCCGCAGCATGTGGGGTCTTCCCGGACGAGGGCTTGAACCCGCGTCCCCTGCATTGGCAGGCGGATTCTTAACCACTGTGCCACCAGGGAAGCCCAACTGGAGAGTTTTAACTGGTATGTGATGCAGCCTGGACACGGAGATTCCTAAAATCCCTCACATGATTCTACGTTTAGCCAAGATTGAAAATCACTTTCTGAGCGATGATTCTCAGTAAGTGCAGTGTTTTATACTCTGGGTTTTCAGTTAATGGAACCACCATCTTTCCAAAAATACAGGCTTAACATCTTGTACTTTCTCCCTCATCCAACTGTTTTTTCTACTCTACTTTTATACCTATTTGCACGTGGACTTTTTTCCCCACTCTGTTCCTGCTGTCTTCCTTTACTCTCGTCTAGACTAGTATCATTACCTCCTGTGATGGTTAATTTTATGTGTCAACCTGGCAGGTGTATTTGGATGAAATTGGTAGACTTTGAGTAAGCCAACTGCCCTCCGTAATGTGTGTGGGCCTCATCCAATCAGTTGGCAGTCTGAACAGCACAAAAATACTTGCCTCCCAGAGTTAGAGGGAATATTCTACCAGACAGCTTTTGGACTTCAACTGCACCATTGGCTCTCCTGGGTCTCCAGCCTGCCAGTCCACACTGCAGGTTTTATGCTCACCAGCCTATATAGTCACATAAGCCAATTCCTTATAATAAATCTCCTTCTCTCTATATATACATCCTACTAGTTGTTTCTCTGGAAAAATCCCACTAATACAGATTTTGTAAAGTGGCATGCTACTGAAACATTATGTAAAAATGTGGAAGTGACTTTGGCATTGGAATTCTAAAGGCTGGGAGAGTTTTAAGGCACATGTTAGAAAAAACCTAGATAAATACACCATTATAAAGCAATTATACTCCAATAAAGATGTTAAATAAAAAAAAAAAGAGAAAAAACCTAGATTGCCTTGAAGGGGCTGTTAGTAGGAGGAATACAGACGTTAATGGTGATTCCAGTGGACTCACATGGAAACTGGAAGAAAGGCAATCCTTGTTAGAAAGTGGCAAAAAAAACCTGGCTGAATTGTGTTCTAGTGCTTTGTGGAAGGTAGAACTTCTGCATGACAACCTTGGATAATTAGCAAAGGAGATTTAAATTCATAAGCAAAGTGTTAAAGGTGCAGCCTGGTTTCTCCTGACTGATGTGAGACGAGAGAGATGAATTGAAGAAGTAATTGTTAAGCAAAAAGGAACGAGAAACTAAGCACTTAAAAAATTTTAGGCCTATTCATTTTGAAAAAAGTGAGAAACTGTGTTCTGGATACCAAGGGTATGACTGAAAAATCAGCTCCATAAAGATATTACCCATGGATTTAATCAGCCATCTCGGCACAAGCTAAAAATACTGATGGGATTACACTGGAAGACTGCCAGTTTGGACTAAAGGGGACAGAAACAGGATGAAATAAAGGAAGGCTTTTACGTTTCAGGGATCCTATAGGACTGGACAACAGAGGTAACTGGTTGCAAACATGGCTCATCCTTCAAAAGAAGGTTAGTATGACCCTGAGGGTGATGCAGAGATCAGCTTCCACTGCAGGGGGCACAGGTTCAATCCCTGATCAGGGATCCTTGCATGCCATGTGGTGAACAACAACAACAAAAGACAGTTGTTTTAACGTCTTTGTCTAGTAAGTCTACCATCTGGTCTTTCTTTGGGACAGTTTCTGTTGATTCAGTTTTTTCCTTTGAATGAGCTATCCTTTCCTGTTTCTTTGTATTCCTTGAGATTTTTTGGTGAAAACTGGACATTTGAATCTTATAATGTGTGAACTCTCAGGATTAGATTTCTGATATTCCCCAGGTTTGCTGTTTAGTTTTTCTTCTCCCCAGTGTTGGATTTTTCTTAACAAAAATGTATCCCTTGCCTTCTTAGTTAACTAACAAAAGGAGAAAAGTTAAATAAATCCTAGTATATTCATACAATGTGTTATTACACATTCATTCAATAAATATTTATTAAGTGCCAAGCACTGTTCTAGCTGCTGAAAGCCTAGCAACTTGTTAGAATATAAAGTCCAAAAGATAAGCTCTTGGAGTCTGCTCTGCTCACTGACATATGCCAGAACCTACCAAAGTAGGCACTGAATAGATATTTGATGAATAAATGAATGTGATAAGCCTTTGTAGTATTACCCATGAATACAACTTAATTTACTAAACTTTCCATATGAAATTAGGGTTTTAAAAGCATTCTTTATATGTACAGCCTTTTTATGCCAGTCATACCTCCATAAAGTGGTTTTAAGAAAAAAAAGTAAATCACAAAAGGAAAAAAAAGCACTCTATAAAAAACAAAGGCATCTTCATGTGTCCTTGCATATAATCTAAACGAGTATGGTATGTTTCTACACACATATACATTCACGTCCACCATTTCTTAACCAACACTAGAAACATACCTTTACAGTGTACTGCAATGGCACCCTCTGCATTTTCACAAACATCCAGAAATTCTTTAACAATGGCATCAGTAGGCGTGCTGCCATCCGCAAAGAAAAGATCATAGTGATCGAAACCAGCGTTCGTAAAGCGTTTGGCATCATACATCCTTTTATTCAGACGAATAATGGTAGTAACGTTGTGATTCTTAAAATACGGAATATAAGCCTCAGGAGAATGTTGGTGGTAACCTACATAAAGAAATTCACCAGATGCTGTAAAATGCAGAAAGAAAACAATGGATAACAATTTCACTTGTAACTGGGTGGAAACAGTATCTGGACTGGGGATTGAATACCAGTTTGATTATAACTGTGAAAAAAATAAATTTAAAAAGTTAAAATCCAGGCAGAATGATGTGCTAAAATGTCCAAGTACACTTAATTAAGACAGTCGAGCTTTGGCCTCTTTTAAAAGAAAATACTGGATGGATACTTTTAATAACAAAACTATGCTGGTCCCATGTATTTGCATACCACTTTCAAGTCTGGTTCTTGAATGAGGTCCACAGAAGGCAAGAAATCGGTCTGGTATTATCCAATTTAAATCTCCATTTTCTGCTTTCTGCATAGGGAAGACCAAAACAAGATCAATGTATGTGTATGTATACGTGTACCTAAGAACAGGTAAGAAATAAATCAAGAGTTCCCTTAAGATCTATAGGCCAAGCAAGTAACCCAAAACTGATTTATTTGACTTAATTATCAGCCAAGGGAATGGATGAGTTCATTCCATGCTAAAAGATGTAAGCAGGAATGAGGACTACTGTTGCCACATGTTCTGATTTTGAAGTAAAACCAGAAGTTTGGAGATTTTAATGAGAAATGTGTGATAGATTTCATTGAATCACAGGCATCATAGATTGTAAGATATATCCTGAATTCAGAGAATTCCTATTCAAAAAAGGATAAAATGGGCATCGTGGATTCAATGAAAAATACTAATCCAAAATTTCTAAAAATACTTATAGAGACTAAACAAAGCTACCATGGTGGTCTGTAGCTACCCTGTGTCTCAATGCAGTTTCACTGAAAGTAAAAGTCATTTGTGGGTGACCCTGCTACTCTCCCGCAAGGCTGCAATTTCCGCATTAGCGAGAGGGAAGCTAATGAGCACCTATATTACTCCTTAGTAAAAAACACATAAAGGCATCACTGTGCTACACTGAAGGAATAGCAACTGGTGTTTTTCTTAGTTTTGCTTATCTAAAAAGAGAAAGTATATTTTATTTTAAATGTTTAATTTTATAAGGAGAAGCACAAAAAATGGTGTTAATAATTCAATTATATTCAGTAGTTAAGATGGTAAATAAATATTGATGTGTATTGTACTTTATAAATGTACTGCTATTACAGAGAAATAAAGGCAGGGTTGGCCTAATGAATCACACAATATGCTTTTATATGTTTGGTACATCACAGTAATGACTAGTAGTAACTATGAACCCAATTTATCAATAAAATAGTTCAGTTATACTTAGGAGTTTAAAATAATAGTTATTTTAAAAATTGTGAAAGAACAGTTATCTGAGGATTCAAGATACTGCTGAATAAAGTGCCGTCTGTGGAATCATTCCAATATTAGTGAGACTGTCTGCTCAAGATAACTATAGCAGGATAAAAAAAAAACAAGACTCCACAAGTATTCTTGGCTGGAAAAGACCTTTAGCATAACATCTTACTCATTATCTACTTGGAAGGTAGAATGGTAGAATCAAATTACACATTAAAAAAAAATACACTACTTTAAAAAACATAGAGGACACCTGTGGTTTTGCCTGCCTGGATTCTCTCCTCTCTGTGCCCCCCCACCCCACCTTTCTTGGTCTGTATGATTTGATAGGGCTGACCCGATTCCACTGCTGTGATGGCCAAAGTATTCTATACCTACTCATCCCCCACACTCACCAAAAACACAATCTAGTTCAGGGCTAGAGACATGATCTAAGCCAGGCCAAGGAGAGGAGTTCGAGAGTCTTCTGCTGGAGCTATGAATTTTCTTTTCCAATGAGTTGGGTAAATCAAACGGGTAAGTCAAAGCTGTTGGTAGCCATCTTTATCCCAACTGGGGAGAACTGACCTTGGAACAAAGCTAGCTTCAGCCCAATTTCTGGTAAGTGCTTGAGTACCTGAATCTGGTCATGAGTGAAGTTACACTAGCTCCTGGACTTTTTATTTACGTAAATCAATAAATTTTCCCCACTTTATTTAAGCCATTTGTGTTTACTTTTTGTAATTTGCATCCAAAGGTGTCTTGACTTCACAGAAACAATAGGTTCTGACAAAAACAAATATTTTCCAGAGTTAATTAGATGTATAATGGCTATTCATTTCATCAGCTCCTATGCTAAGGGTTTAACAAACATTATCTCATTTAATCACTGTATGAAAGTCATCAATAATAAAAAAAATTTAAACTAAAAATTAAAGAAAAATGCCAGAGCACACTCATTCACTCTGGAAAGATGTACCAAATGCAAAAATCAATATGAACTAGGACTGCAGAAATAGGAATAAGAGAAAAAAAGACGAGTTTTTTTCACTCTACACACATCTAAATTGTTTGATTTTTCAAAAAATAAGAATACTACTTCTGGAAGTAAAACATGCATAAAAGAGTTAAAAACAATATCTTTGAAAACTTACTTCATAGTATTCATATTCATCGAGGTTAAATGAGTTGAAATTAAGGAAGCCATACTGCATTGCCTAAAATCCAAAGGAAAGCTTTTAATAACAAAGATGCAAATAAGGAAACAGTTTCCAATCCAATTTCTTAATAATAAGTATCAGGAGGCACCCCAGAAAAACATTCTTATATTTAGATTATGTTCCATTGAGTAGTTTTCAAAGGAGGTGGGCTATGTCTTTTAAATGCTTCCATTATCAGGAAAATTAGTTATAACAGTATTTATTTTAATGAAATTTTATTTTTTATTTTCCTTCATCAGTCATCCTATCCATGCAAGATCTAAATAATCAAGCCTTCAAAGTAATCCTACTCGTTTATTAGATCAACATCATTCAGGCTTCAAATATAATGCATAACCCAATAGTTGCTAAATAAATAATATAAAGGAAAGAAACCATGGGTTAGTTTATATCAAACAAATCCCACATATTTCATAAACATCTTCACTTTCAAATTCTGAACAGTCTTGAATTAAAAGATTGATGTTCCCTATACTAAAGACAGCCCAGAGATCAACACTAAAATGCAAAATTTTGAGGGAAAAACCCTTTGTTTCAATAAGGAAAAATATATGAATTTTCTCTTCTACTCTGTAGCCTCACTCTGAGTTGCAATGGGCAGAGCATCATGCTAAGCAAAATAAGCACAATATCTATTTTCTGAGACAAGGACAAGCTGGCAGCCTCTGACAACTCCCAGCTTACTGAGCCAGACAGTATGTAAGCAACAATTCTTGATCAAGAAGGTATTCTTGGTTCAAAAGGGGTGATTCTGCAAACCCAGTGTGCAAAATGTAAACTACTGAAATACGAATGAGAAATAAGAAGGCTATAACACCAAACAAAAAAACCCTCATTTTATAAAATATAGTGGCTTAAGTCCTAACTCCAAGACCAAATCCACGACGAATTTTATTTCTTTGAATTTGCAGTACCCAATATATGTCATATTTGGACTAGAATGATACATAATAATACAACAACAGAGTGACACAATAAAATAACAGAATGATACCATAAAATGTATCAGTTTGCAGGGAATTTCTATTATTTGAATTTCATAAGGAGACCCTATTAGAAGTAGCACTTAAAAAAAAGCACTACTAAAATCAAGACATAATTATTGATACATTCATAAAAATTTCAAATATACAATAATATTCAAAATCAGTCACAAACAGAAAATGTTTAAATGTAAAATCAGAAGCTGTTGTCTCTTGAATAAAATTAAATGTAGCATGAAAAAAGCAATCTTTGATCTATAGTTATAGCTAATTAAACTTTGGATATAACATCTGATAAAAACAAAGCCAATGTTATAGTAGACCATCTCCAAGGCCCTCATAAGTGTTTCTTCTTCTTCTTTTCTTTCTTTTTTTTTAAAGGTGCTGGGAGCAGAGAGAAGGGAGCCCTAGGGTCAAGGACAAGGATGCCTGGCTACGTCAGCAGTTCCCTGGGGTCCATCTGGCAAGGACTGTAACTGTAACTAGAAGGGGTCATCTATACCTACTGTCTCCCCATCTCCTGATCACCTCCTCTGCCCATGACCTGCCTAAACTGTGGCCTCATGGAGCTGTCTCAGAGCCTGCAGCAACTACCTCCATCAGCTCCATACACCACAGAGTTGCTGGGCTCAGTCCCAAAATTAAGGTCCATCCTCATTGCCTTATATAGGAAAAAAGATATAATAATTAATCTCTGAAGTTGTACTAATTAAGTCTCTCAGTTTAACCCCTAAAATTTCTGTCAAAATTCTCAGAAAGCCACCATGTTCCATTATACAAGAAAGTAAACCTGGGTTCCTTGTGCCTCTGAAAATACAAGTCACGCAAACTTGAGATGTTTTCGAAGGCTTATTTGATCCAAGGGCTACTGACTGACAATTCTAGTTTCTTGCACGGCCCTGATGTTCAAGAAATATACCTAAGGGAGTGAGTGTTATAACCAGGGTCTGCTGCATCACATGACTCCAGGGGACCCTGTTTATTTAGAACGTGGTATGACGGTTGTCCCCTGGAGTCAAAGACAGCAAGTAGCCCTGGTTATAAAACACAGGAGTTATTTTTAAATAGCTTTGACAAAGCAGTAGTGACCTATACTTAGTATTATATAAAACCTAGTAACAAACTAATGGGCTACTCAAATACTTCTGTTGAACTAGAAATTGAATGCTTGAAGATACAAAAACAAAGTATTTGACAGTTACTGTGTTATAGAAATGTCTGTTGTAAACAGAATCGATGGGAATCAGACCCATAAAATACATAAATCAAAGAGAACTCAGAAACCAGTAATCTATTTACTTCTTGTTTTTCTTTGAAATCATAACACATTCAAAACGAATTCTGAATTTAGAAGCTAATTACAAAACTGTTTCTTATTGTTCCCTGTGTTCAAGTGGCTTTTCCCCCAACTCGTGCACAGAAGCACTCAGATTCAGAATAATCTGTTTTCTAGTTTAGTGTCATTCTAATGTTGGCAGGGAAATGGGATACCTCTCACATCATATACATCTTGGAAGATCTTTGAGGAAGAAGGCCTGTCTTCCTTGCACTGTACTTCAGTTCTCCAGCACAACACTGGGTGTATCCTACGAGTCACTTACCTTCTTTACTGCATAAAAACAGTCAAGAAGTGTAATGTAGAAATTGCAACTCCCATAGGCAGCATCTCTGAAATTCCAAAAGTATTGAAATACATAGCTCAGTTAATTTAATTTTCTGCTGTACACTTATCTCAAGACAAAGTTGATTAGAATTTAAAATCAAACACATACTCAGAATCAGTCTCAAAAAAAAAAAGGATTCTTGCCTTTTGGTTTTTAAATAAAGGATAAGTCACTGTTATACAGTTCATTGTAATTTCTACCTATTCCAGTAGATACTGTTTTACAGATGTGGATCAATAATGACCACATCTTAAATTTCAAATGATCTGTCTAGACTGTTTTTGGCTTTAATAGTTGAGCTTCAAAAGTTCCTTCTTGAGTTCAACTTCTCAATAGTATGTACTCCTCCCCTCAAAAGGGAAAGGCATTTGATCTTTTTCTTCCAACTGGAGAATACTGTGTCAAACTGTTAGCAGGAAAGACTGCTTTTTGATTCTGTATATGCATGTTGTGTGTGCATGTGTGTGTGTGTTTATCTCCATCCACGTAGCAAAAAAAAATTTGGAAAGCAAGATAATATTTGAAATAATAGGTGCAAGCTAAAAAGCATTTTGCTCCTCTCATTATGCTCTTATACTTTTTAACAATTTAACTGGATAACTTCTTTCTGGTTCTTAAAGGACAACAGTACCAATAAAACCACAGAAACTAAGGAGTCAACTACTGTCAGGAGAATCACTCTACATTGGAGAAGTGCTTAAAATTAAGTTAGACAGCCCCACCCAACACTGCATCAACACCTGTTAGTAATCTTACTACAAATGTCTTATGTCAGTTAAGATTTTGTCCAGAAAAATAAGGTACTCCTCCATTCCCACCTGCTTCTCCTTTTTGGCTAACTTGAGTCATTTCATTACAAAGTGAAAATTTTAAGAATTAGGCAAGATAAAAATGAATTTTATTATGATCATTCTAGGCATGCCAAGCAACTGTGCCTATCAGAATGGTACTCATTTGGTCCCTATGTGGAACCAGGCTGCTACTGGAGCCATAATTAATTGCCCGCCGTGGTTGGGCTTTCACATTGTAATTCACTTACCTGAAAAATTAAGGCATGTTTAAAATGTTTAGTTCTTGTACAAACTTTAAGAATATAGATTATTATAGCAACATTAACATCAAAGAAAAGGGCATCCTTTTTAGCTAAGACACTTTTAGACATTACTGTCTGAATTGGTTAGATTTACTTCAGTATATGTTAGGCTTCATGAGGACTGGACGCAAGGCCTTACAACCTGCCATTTTTGTTCTGTAAGCTTTTGAATTTAAATGCTGCTCTTCCAAAAGCTAGGAAAGGTCTCAATGCAACTGAGAAAATGATTTTTACCAATAGCTTACTGGCAATATTCAGGAAGGAGGAAAATAAAATGACCTGCACCATTACTTCTCAGAATATACTCCCTGGGCAAGAAGCACCAACATGCACCCCACTTGCTGGAAATGCTAATTCTCAAGCTCCAACCCAGACCAGTTCTAGGGGTGGGGCTGGGTCCTCCAGGTTCTTGTGATACACGTTCAAGTTTAAGAACCACTGACTTACAGGATCATCACAAATAATGTTTTGTACAAGTAACTGTTTCATGCAATAAGGAACGTTTCTAAGATAAAGAAGCTAAGGTAGGAAAATGAAGTAGTTTAGTCTAAGTCAAAATGATCAGTGGAAAGACGATGAACTCTCAAATTGCATCCCAATGTTTTCACCACGTCTCCTCAGTTAGCTATGATTATTATCTTCTTAACCTATGATAATTCTTTTCCAATCAAGTTAAAGCCATGTTGATTCAGTTTTTGTGACAACTCGATGCATTTATTCAATGCATAACTTGGAATAAACCTACTGTGGGCCAAGCCCTGCTCTAGTCAAGCTTTGATCTGAGCTTGGATAAAGTTTTGCCACATTATCTGAAGAGACAAGAATCTTTCTTTATTCACTCATGTTTATTTCATTAACACCTCCAACTTTAAACACATCCACACCTCCTTCCTCCCACCCAAGCAATCAGACTTCTTCAAAATAGCAGCTATGAATCTGGATATAAGCCTTTGTGAGGGGGAAAACCTTGTCACAGATCATTTAACAAACTTGGAAAAGCAGATGAGAATCAATAAAGGAATACTGCTTAGAAACTGCAAAACAATGTCAAATACTAGTTTAAAAAAAATAACAGTTTTCAGAGCAGCTTGCATTCATAACAGCCTAAAACTACAAATAACCCAAGTGTCCATCAAAAGGATAATGGACAAATAAACTGTGGTATATTCATAGAATGGAATGCTACAAAAGCAATAAAAAATAGGACAAACTATTGATACTAACACCTGCCATCACATGGATAAATCTCACAGACATTATATATTTAAAACACTAGATCCCAGCTCTCCAAAAATGTATACTGTATGATTCCATTTATATGACATTAAAAGATAAGAAAAACTTTTAGAAAGGGGGTAGAAGAGAATCTTCACGGAGGCTGACAATTTTCTGTATCTTGAACTGGATGGTAGTTACATGTAAATATGTAGGAGTTTATTGTTCTGTACACATAGGAGTTAGAGTTTTTAATTGAGTCTAAGTTATACATGGTTTTTAAAAGGAAAAAAACATGAATGTTTAACAAATGTTATCTAAGGGTCAGGCACCGAGTGTTTCATAAGCAGGATGTTACTTAATCCTCACACCTCATTAGGGTGATCCTACTATCATTCCCACTTATAGACTA
The DNA here is from genome assembly GCF_011762595.2 of Tursiops truncatus. Classification (NCBI taxonomy): domain Eukaryota; kingdom Metazoa; phylum Chordata; class Mammalia; order Artiodactyla; family Delphinidae; genus Tursiops; species Tursiops truncatus. The sequence continues at coordinate 28,329,576 of NC_047039.1, read as the reverse complement.
AGAGACCAAGGCTCACATTTGTAAAGAACCATGGAGATATTAGTGGCAGAACGGAGAGTCAAGCTCCCGTCTGTCTGATGTCAATAGCCAAGCTATTAGCAGCTCTGCAATACTACCTCTCAAGAAAATAAAGAACAGAGCCCTCTCCCCGAAAAAAACCAAAAAAACACACACAAAAAAAAACAATTAAGAAGCAAGGAGTATTATAGGTAATACCAAAGAACAGAAGTATATGCTCTTCATGTAACAATGATCCAAAAGTATCAAGAAAATGTTGAACTATATTTTATACTGTTTTTTCAGGTAGACAGGTAGAGAAATATCTAATATAATTCATTAAGAAATCATATATATATATAGTTTTTTAAAACTCAGTGGTTGAAGAATTATATGTAACTTAAATTACATCTAATTAAATATTGCTAGGAGCCTAAAAGGAGTTACTAAAGACAAGTAAACACTATTCTTGCACAATCCCTTGTTAGCAGTTATATTTATTCTATGCTCTTGAATTGGCAAAGATAAAAGACTATAGTGTAATTTCTGTCAAAATATTATCAGGTTTTATTAATCCTGATTTGCCTACTTTCTTTTTTTTTTTTTAATATTTATTTATTTATTTGGCTGTGCCTGGTCTTAGTTGTAGCACGCGGGATCCTTGTTGTGGCATGCAGGATCTTCAGTTGTGGCATACAGGATCTTTTAGTTGCGGCATGCAGGATCTAGTTCCCTGACCAGGGATTGAACCTGGGCCCCCTGCATTGGGAGTGTGGAGTCTTCACCACTGCACCACCAGGGAACCACTGGACCACCCGCCTACTCTCAATTAGTAAGTTCTTCAGAACAGTAAAATGTGGTGAAGCACAGATTTTTAAATCTGTCAAAGGCTGATACTTTTGTAAAATACAATAATATTTGTACTATTACATACCCACAATAATGCAATAATCTTATTTTGTAAGTAAAAATGAATTATTAGAAAAATGAAAGGAAAAAACACATAAATACAAGCTTAAATTCTTCTATTATTTGATTCCACAGACATAAAAATAGTCTATTAAATTGCTAAAAAGTCTAAAATCTTACTCGCAATTCCTGTACTTATCACAAGCTGGTAACAAAAAGTTCACAGACTGGCACTAGTTCACAGGCCACACTTGGAGAATCATTAAATGTCTGGCATCTATGACTAAAGAGATTCAAATTTCACAAACCTGAACTGCTTCTAGCTAAGTCCTGTTTTTTATAAAATTAATGATTTTTGTTCCTGGAACCAGAAGCAACTAACTACATTTTTCAGTGCCAAACTTTAAGAATTTAAACATGGGTACGGCAGTAGACAACATTTATTCTATTTTTGATGCCTGTATTTAAATTAACACAAAACTTCTCTTACATTAACAATGCTTCATGGATCCTTACTTAGATTATGTGAAATATGTAAGCTTATCCCTGTTTCAGGACCTTGCGTTATAAACTTTAAGAATGGCACTATTATAAAGGATTACTATTATAAAAGAAGAGTTCTGCAGAACAAAATTATCACTACAGCAATGTGCCTATGACTCAGGGACCACAAACACAATCACTTCTTCTGAAGGAAGTATACGGTTGCTGTTATAAGTTGAGAAGAAAAATGGAGCACTCTCCAGTTTAGAAAATAACCTTCATCCCTTCCTACCCACCACAAAGAATACTTAAGATGATCTCTGAGCTAGGAAGAAAGGCAGAGTGATACAGGGTCCAAAGCAATTCTTCTAATTGGCTAAATCACTAATATTCATGCAGTCTTTAGTGCAATACATAACTGAACTCTGCAGACTATCCTAACAAAAATCTCGAATTCATGGAGTACATCCATGGACAGTCCTACAGAGTTATTTACGAAGGAGACAGATTCTGCATAAGGTTAGGGACACTCACCCCAAAACTTGTCCACAATTAAGTCAGGTTCATAACCTCCCCTTTAAAGGCAAGCCCACGTCTTCAAAATCAGGCATTTGAGGTATATGCAACAATTCTAAAACTAAGTTTAACTAATTTGCAGGCGGAAGAATAATGCAATATTTGAAATTCTCAATACAGTATGCAATGAGTAAAATCACTTCACACACTTATTATACTTAAGCACCATACAAGTATTTAATTATACAGCTAAGTCAAGTGTTTTGATAAACAGGAAGAGCAACTTTTAGAACTTCATTTGATTTTTAAAAAAAGAAAAAAAAACACAAGTTTTTGGGTTTTTTTTTTTTCCAAAGTATCTTCAACACAATCACCTGGTAACTTTGACATAAGGATGAGGATGTCATTAACTTATATAAAGACATTACTTATCTACCACCTCTATGACACAGCCGTTTTGGTTTTTCAAGTAGTGGTGCTATATTAGCAACCTCACCCACTATTTCTGCTGGCTGTGTCCCTAGGAAAAGGGGGTTCGTTTCTGCCCCAGAAGTAACTCCTGATTATTGGGAAAAACTTATTTCTTAACTCCTCAGGACCAAAACTCCGCAGTACTGGAAAACGGTAGTTTGTCATACTATAACTCCAGGATTCTCATCTGATTACAAAGCACAGTTTCCATCAGTGAGAGTGGTTCTGACTTCTCATGTCGGAGCGATTCACCACCACTACCCCTAGCACCACCACAGACATCTGGCAATGTCTGGAGACATTTTTGGCTTTCACAGTTAATTTTCTGGGGTGAAGGTGTTACTGACATCTAGTGGGCAGAGGCCAGTGATGCTGTCAAACATCCTGCAGTACACAGGACAACCACCCCCCGACAAAATGTCAATAGCATCACTGTTGAGTAACCTAGATCTATGGTGTTATTTGCACCCACCTCAAAATAACTATTTATGAGGTCTTCTTTTTTCAGAAACAACTACACCAAGATATTTCTGGCAAGGGCCTGATTAAATGAATCTACCATAACATTCTTATATTTACCTGAAAGGAATATAGGATGTATCTCCAAACATTAATATTCTATATGCTTCTTCTGGAGTTTTCCCCAAATATATAACCTACATTTGAAGAGAGAAGAAAAAGACAATTTACTTCTAAATAAAGATATAGTACTGTCACTGAGAAGTAAGCTTTGTACAATCTTTAGCCAATCAACTGAGCCTGATTCTCTAGCCTTCCCAAGAATCCTATGAGTTGCCCACTACCCAGTCAGTGAATTCCCCTTTTGTTTAAATCTGCTGTCACAGCTGGTTTCTGCTGCTTGCAGAGCCCTGACCAGCAACGTTTTACAACAGCCTTTTGTGGTAAGAAGTAGAGCATTTCAAGAACAGATTTTTCTAAATCAAGATGTTAGACTGAGCACATGCTTTGACCTCATGTCCTTTCTAAAAATACACCGAAATGATAGTAAAGAAGCGTGTGGGAGATGGGGATAGGGGATGGACTGGGACTGGGACTGGGGGGAGGATGAGAGCAACATAGAATCAGGACAAACATTTTTATTAACTCCATCCATTTAGATTTAACAACGTACAATATTGTAATCTGGTAGAATACTTCAAGTGGATTCTTCAGCATTTGAGGTCCACAGTTGGTGGACCTTTTTGTATTTCCAAAGTATCTTGTTTTCTGCCCTGACACTGGACTATGTATATATGGTTTCAGGTCTGCAGTCCTTTTCTCTCAACAGTTCATAGATGTTGTGCCACTGTCTTCTCACTTCCAGTATTGCAGAAGTATTTTACTGGTCTCATTCTCTTCTCCCCCTCCTCTTCCTCACAAGCAACCTGTTCTAGAAACTTGGAGCTTGAGAATGTCCACTGGCATCCCTCTAAATAAGTCATCCCCCTAAATAAAAGTCATCCCCCAGCCCCAATTAAGTTTGCCTCGGACTTTCTGACCCTCACTCTATCCGAAGGCACATCTTTTTCCAACTCAGAATCTTCTGGCGGATATTTTCCACCCATACATGGAGGCAAGGGGTGAAGAGAGGCCACAAGCATTTGATTTGGCACACATATCATTACCCAAATTCAATTCAATTCTTAAGCTTACTTTGGGAGAAAATACACTTTAAATTTTGACCAGTAAAAATAAATAAAAAATTTAATTACAAACTTTTTAATCTCCATTACTTAAATTTATATAAATGAGCTGTTTCTTCAACAAAATTCTGAAGTAAGAACCCCTGTCTTATGTTTCATTGTAACTCCGGATTCATATTGGGTTGGCCAAAAAGTTCATTCAGCTTTTCCATCCCATCTTACGGAACAACCAAATGAACTTTTTGGCCAACCCAATACCTTTTATATGGACTCAGATTCGATCCTTAATTCATTGAACTTAAATCTACTTACAATAGGAAATTTTAAAATAATTGATAAAAAGTTAATACAAATATATCATTGGATTAAGAAAAATTATAAAAATCAAAGATCCAGCAAGAATCTTTGAAACTTAGAGAAGGATATATCTTAAAACAAGTCAGCTTCCAGAGGGCATTTTACCAATTTTGTTTTAAGACTCATAAATGGAAATGTTTACCCTGTTTCTGAAAATGATTTTATCCCATTTACTCTAATAATACAGAACTATAATTAACTATACAGAATCTTCTAACATTTATCTATAGCAGCATACAAACCCACAAAGAACAATCAATCCCAAGAACAAAGAAATGCCTTCTTACCTAGTATCAAACAAATTTTCAAAGTACAATATTACTGACTCAGAGAAGGTTGTAATTTATCATGAATTAACTAATCAAAATCATCTATAATTGCACTCAACATTATATTTATCTATATATTACTTATTTAGATCTTTTAAGGATCAATCTATCAATTGACTTTCTATTGTCTTACTATTTATTTGGAAAAAGAGCATAACAGTTCCTTTAAGAAAAACTAAAAAGTCTTTTAAATCTAGTGCCCCCCCGCCCTGTTCTCTACATTTACTCCTTCTCTTCTAGTCTCCAACCTGCTTCCTTTCTCTTCTAAGACTTAATGAATAACTTTAGGAAAGCCTTTTCATTTCTCCATTCTATTTTAGGTCTTCCTAGCTGGACTCCTCCAAAAAATTTCCTCTAAAAAACAACAACAAAAACACAAAACAAAACCAAATAAAAAAATACCTTGAGGCCAATGAGGGTAAGAATAGGATTTGATTCACTGATGTACGTATATACATACATAACTTAAATAAATTAATTAAATGAAATCCAGAAACCTCATTCAGATTTTCCCTAAATTTCTAATACGAAATTCTCTCAAATTATATAAACTTTTTCTTAAGCACCAGGTGAAAGATAATTCCTCCAACTCAAGATTGCAGTTTCTTGGTTTCTTTAATTACTAAAATTGCAATGGTATTATTTCCTTCTAACTTTCAAAACAGAAATAGTCTCTAATACATTAAATAATTGTGGGTTAGCCTTGGAATACAAATTCAGTTCAAAGAACCCAAGAAAAATGTAACATTTTTTCCTATGGAGAAACAAAACCTATATTCCTAGTGATGAACTTTTAAAAAACATAACCTTTAAACCCAACTGGGGAATGCTTATACGTAGAGATTTTAGGTACAATGTAATAAGCTGAAGGAAATTTACAGATTCAGAATAAGTTTTTTACATCATGCTATGGTCCAAATGTTTCTGTCCCATCCAAAATTCATATGTTGAAATCCTAACCTCCCCAAAGTGATGGTAGTAGGAGATGGGGCCTTTGGGAGACAGCCATTAGAGTGAAACCCTCGTGAATGGGATTAGTGTCTTATAAAAGGGACTCCAGAGAGATCCCTAGGCCCTTCCACCATGTGACAGCCCTCACTGGACCATGCTGTCACCCTGATCTTGGACTCCCAGGCTCCAGAACTGTGAGAGAGAAACTTCTGTTGTTTATAAGCCTCTGGTATTTTGTTATAGCAGCCCAAAAGGACTAAGACATATAACAATCAAAGAAATGTTTGCTAACAATCTATAATTCTTAATTTTACACCCACTCATCTTCTCTAGTCAAAAGCCCTTCCCCATTAAAATTATTATAAATTCGTTACTTGAGAAGAATCCTTAAAATGGCTCCTATATTAGTTCTCAAATTAGTAAACTCTAAATCAATGAGATTTTATGATGTATCCGTGTGATCCCAACAACTTGGAAGCTATGTGCTTCTCAAATTTTTTTAGTGTATTTTCATGAAAAGCTATATATATAGAATGGCCACTCTAACTGCACATTGCTGTCCAAAAATAGAAAACAACAAGAGATGAACAAGAGAGATACTAAATAGCTGTGGTAGCCAGCTTCCAAGACAGCCCCAACGATGCTCATCTTCTGGTATTTCCACCCTCAATGACTAGGTCACCATTGTGTAAACAATAGGATACTGCATTAATGGTAGAGTGTGACACCTGAAGCTAGATCACAAGGACGTTGTGGCTTTTGCCTTGCTTTCTTTAGGACTCCTCACTCCAAGAAAATCAGGTTCTTGTTTTGTGAGCGCAGCCCACGTGGTGAGGAACTGAGGCTCCTTGCCAACAACCAGTGCAAACTTGCTGGGCATGTGAATGGGCCATTTGAGCAGTGGACCCTCCAGCCCTAGTCAAGCCTTCAGATGACTGCAGCCCAGCCAGATCCAGAAGCAGACCCCCCCAAGTTAGCCAATCTCAAATACCTTCCCCACAGAAACTGTTTCAGAGAACATTAATTGTTGTTTGAAGTCACTAAGTGTTGGTGTAATCTGTAAGGCAGCAATAGATAATACAGCAAGTAACACAGTAAAGAGTGAGCAATTGATCATTTCAGTTTGTTGAAAGTAGATAAAGTTTTTAAAAATGTGACAAGTGCAGAGATGTAAAAGTAAGGAAGCCCCGTGGCTTAGGAAACATGAGTAAGGAGAACCTGCTGTCTCTCTCCAGGGTAAGGAATCTCTCTGAAGGAGCAAAAGGCAATCTCACAGGAAAAATAAAATACTGGAATAGAAAATACTTAGGAAGTTGGTAGTGCTTTTCAAAGTCATGACACAAACTTTCTTGGTTTTGTTTTTTGTGGGGTTTTTTGTTTGTTTTGTTTTTTTGCTGAACAATATTGCAGCCATTAGAATTCCACTGCCCCCATTTAAAAAGTTACCATCTGCCTAACCCAGCCCTGTGAAAACTTCTGATCTTGAATTGCTGATCAATGTTTCAAAACCTAGGAAAGCCTCAAGTAGCAATGGATAAATTAGTGGACTGAAACAAAAAGATCACAACTTGATCATGTATAGTTTTAATCTTGACAATTCAGGTCTCAAAATAATAAAGCCCAGTTATTTAGACCTGTACTTCTCATTTCTATTCTCCCACAGAACATTTTGAAGTTTAATCTATGTACTTAGAGAAGCCTGTGGTAGAGTTTAAAAAACCAAAACATTGAGGGGGACCTTCAAGATGTTGGACGAGTAAGACATGGAGATCACCTTCCTCTCCACAAATACATCAAAAATACATCTACATATGAAACAACTCCTACAGAACACCAACTGAACACTGGCAGAAGACCTCAGACTTCCCAAAAGGCAAGAAACTCCCCACGTACCTGGGTAGGGCAAAAGAAAAAACAGAGACAAAAGAATAGGGACAGGACCTGCACCTCTGGGAGGGAGCTGTGAAGGAGGAAAAGTTTCCACACACTGGGAAGCCACTTCACTGGTGGAGACGGGGGTGGGCTGGGGGGAAGCTTCGGAGCCTAGAAGGACAGACAGCATAGCAACAGGGGTGCAGAGGGCAAAGCGGAGAGATACCCACACAGAGGATTGGTGCCGACCAGCACTCACCAGCCTGAAGCATGTCTGCTCACCCACCGGGGCGGGTGGGGGCTGGGAGCTGAGGCTCGGGCTTCAGAGGTCACACCCCAGGGAGAGGACTGGGGTTGGCTGCATGAACACAGCCTGAAGGGGGCTAGTGCGCCACAGCTAGCCGTGAGGGAGTCCAGAAGAAAGTCTGGAACTGACTAAGAGGCAAGAGACCATTGCTTCGGGGTGCGCAAGGAGAGGGGATTCCTTCCCTGTCTGCCCACAGTAGGCAGAGCACCGCCTAAACGAGCTCCAGAGATGGGCACGAGCCACAAATATCAGCTCGGACCCCAGAGACGGGCATGAAATGCTAACGCTGCTGCTGAGGCCACCAAGAATCCTGTGTGCAAGCACGGGTCACTATCCACATGCCCCCCCACCCCACCCCGACCCAGAGCCTGTGCAGCCCGCCACTGCCAGGGTCCTGTGATCCAGGGACAACTTCCCCAGGAGAACACACGGCACACCTCAGGCTGTTGCAACATCACTCTGGCCTCTGCCACCACAGGCTCGCCCTGCATTCCAGTTATAACTACCATACCCCTCCCTCCCCCGGCATGAGTGAGCCAGAGCTCCCTAATCAGCCGCTGCTTCAATCCCACCCTGTCTGGGTGGGAACAGAAGCCTTAGGGCAACCTACACGCAGACATGGGGCCAAAACCAAAGCTGAGCCCCAGGAGCTGTGCGAACAAAGAAGAGAAAGGGAAATCTCTCCATGCAGCCTCAGGAGCAGTGGATTAAATCCCCACAATCAACTTGAGGTACCCTGCATCTGTGGAATACCTGAACAGACAACGAATCATCCCAAAATTGAGGCGGTGGACTTTGGGTGCAACTGGGGTATGCTGTCTGCGACTGACTTCTTTCTGATTTTTACGTATATATTAGTACAGATTTTAGTGCTTCTTATCATTGGTGGATTTGCTTATTGGTGTGGATGCTCTCTTTTTTTAAAAATTACTTTTACATTTTTATTTGTTTAATTTTTTTTACTTTCATAATTTTATTTATTTTTTAATTATTTTTTTCTTTCCTTTTTTCTCCCTTTTCTTCTGAGACGTATGGCTGACAAGGTCTTGGTGCTCTGGCCTATGTGTCAGGCCCAGCCTCTGAGGTGAGAGAGCCAAATTCAGGATACTGGACCACCAGAGACTTCCTGGCCCCACATAATATCAATCAGCGAGAACTCTCCCAGACAACTCTGTCTCAACGCTAAGACCCAGCTTCATCCAATGGCCAGCAAGCTCCAGTGTTGGACGCCCCATGCCAAATAACAAGCAAAACAGGAACACAACCCCATCCATTAGCAAGGAGGCTGCCTAAAATCATACTAAGTACACAGATACCCCAAAACACACCACTGGACACAGCCCTGCCCACCAGAAAGACAAGATCCAGCCCCACCCACCAGAATATAGACACCAGTCCCCTCCACCAGGAAGTCTACATAACCCATTGAACCAACCTCACCCACTGGGGGCAGACACCAAAAACAAGAGGAACTATGAACCTGCAGCCTGCAAAAAGGAGACCCCAAACACAGTATGTTAAGCAAATTGAGAACACAGAGAAATATGCAGCAGATGAAGGCGCAACATAAAAACCCACCAGACCAAACAAATGAAGAAGAAATAGGCAGTCTACCTGAAGAAGAATTCAGAGTAATTATAGTAAAGATGATCCAAAATCTTGGAAATACAATGGAGAAAATACAAGAAACGTTTAACAAGGACCTAGAAGAAGTAAAGAGCAAACAAACAATGATGAACAACACAATAAATGAAATAAAAATTCTCTAGAAGGAATCAATAGCAGAATAGCTGAGGCAGAAGAACAGATAAGTGACCTGGAAGATAAAATAGTGAAAATAACTACTGCAGAGCAGAAAAAAGAAAAAAGAATGAAAAGAATTGAGGACAGTCTCACAGACCTCTGGGACAACATTAAATGCACCAACATTCGAATGATAGGGGTCCCAGAAGAAGAGAAAAAGAAAGGCTCTGAGAAAATATTTGAAGAGATTATAGTTGAAAACTTCCCTAACATGGGAAAGGAAATAGTCAATCAAGTCCAGGAGGCACAGAGAGTCCCGTACAGGATAAATCCAAGGAGAAACACGCCAAGACACATATTAAACAAACTATCAAAAATTAAATACAAAGAAAAAATATTAAAAGCAGCAAGGGAAAAGCAACAAATAACATACAAGGGAATCCCCACAAGGTTAACAGCTGATCTTTCAGTAGAAACTCTGCAAGCCAGAAGGGAGTGTCAGGACATATTTAAAGTGATGAAAGGGAAAAACCTATAACCAAGATTACTCTACCCAGCAAGGATCTCATTCAGATTCGAAGGAGAAATTAAAACCTTTACAGACAAGCAAAAGCTAAGACAATTCAGCACCCCCAAACCAGCTTTACAACAAATGCTAAAGGAACTTCTCTAGGCAGGAAACACAAGAGAAGGAAAAGACCTACAATAACAAACCCAAAACAATTAAGAAAATGGTAATAGGAACATACATATCGATAATTACCTTAAATGTAAATGGATTAAATGCTCCAACCAAAAGACATAGACTGGCTGAATGGATACAAAGACAAGACCCGTATATATGCTGTCTACAGGAGACCCACTTCAGACCTAGAGATACATACATACTGAAAGAGAGGGGATGGAAAAAGATACTCCATACAAATGGAAATCAAAAGAAAGCTGGAGTAGCAATTCTCATATCAGACAAAATAGACTTTAAAATAAAGACTATTACAAGAGACAAAGAAGGACACTACATAATGATCAAGGGATCAATCCAAGAAGATATAACAATTGTAAATATTTATGCACCCAACATAGGAGCACCTCAATACATAAGGCAAATACTAACACCCATAAAAGGGTAAATCGACAGTAACACAATCATAGTAGGAGACTTTAACACCCCACTTTCACCAATGGACAGATCATCCAAAATGAAAATAAATAAGGAAACACAAGCCTTAAATGACACACTAGACAAGATGGACTTAAGTGATATTTATAGGACATTCCATCCAAAAACAACAGAATACACTTTCTTCTCAAGTGCTCATGGAACATTCTCCAGGATAGATCATATCTTGGGTCACAAATCAAGCCTTGGTAAATTTAAGAAAACTGAAATTGTATCAAGTATCTTTTCTGACCACAACACTATGAGACTAGACATCAAGTACAGGAAAAACACTGTAAAAAATACAAACATATAGAGGCTAGACAATACGCTACTAAATAACCAAGAGATCACTGAAGAAATCAAAGAGGAAATCCAAAAATACCTAGAAATAAATGACAATGAAAACACGATGACCCAAAACCTATGGGATGCAGTAAAAGCAGTTCTAAGAGGGAAGTTTATAGCAATACAATCCTACCACAAAAAAACAAGAAAAATCTCAAATAAACAACCTAATCTTACACGTAAAGCAACTAGAGAAAGAAGAACAAAAAAAACCCCCAAATTTAGCAGAAGGAAAGAAATCATAAAAATCAGATCAGAAATAAATGAAAAAGAAATAAAGGAAACAATAGCAAAGATCAATAAAACTAAAAGCCGGTTCTTTGAGAAGGTAAACAAAACTGATTAGCCAGTAGCCAGACTCATCAAGAAAAAAGGGAGAAGACTCAAATCAACAGAATTGGAAGTGAAAAGGGAGAAGTAACATCTGACACTGCAGAAATACAAAGGATCATGAGAGACTCCTACAAGCAACCATATGCCAATAAAATGGACAAATTCTTAGAAAAGCACAACCTTTAGAAAAGCACAACCTTGTGAGACTGAACCAGGAAGAAATAGAAAATATAAACAGACAAATCACAAGCACTAAAATTGAAACTGTGTTTAAAAATTTTCCAACAAACAGAGCCCAGGACCAGATGGCTTCACAGGTGAATTCTATCAAACATTCAGAGAAGAGCTAACACCTATCCTTCTCAAACACTTCCAAAATATAGCAGAGGGAGGATACTCCCAAACTCATTCTACAAGGCCACCATCACCCTGATACCAAAACCAGACAAAGATGTCACAAAAAAAGAAAACTACAGGCCAATATCACTGATGAACACAGATACAAAAATCCTCAACAAAACACTAGCAAACAGAATCCAACAGCACATTAGAAGGATCATACACCATGATCAAGGGGGTTTATCCCAGGAATGCAAGGATTCTTCAATATATGCAAATCAATCAATGTGATACACCATATTAACATACTGAAGGATAAAAACCATACAATAATCTCTATAGATGCAGAAAAAGCTTTCGACAAAATTCAACACCCATTTATGATAAAAACCCTCCAGAAAGTAGACATAGAGGGAACTTACCTCAACATAATAAAGGCCATATATGACAAACCCACTGCCAACATTGTTCTCAATGGTGAAAAACTGAAACCATTACCCCTAATATCAGGAACGAGACACAGATGCCCACTCTCACCACTATTCTGGAAGTTCTAGTCACAGCAATCAGAGAAGCAAAAGAAATAAAAGGAATCCAAATCAGAAAAGAAGAAGTAAAACTGTCACTGTTTGCAGACGACATGATATTATACATAGAGAATCCAAAAGATGCTACCAGAAAACTACTAGAGCTATTCAATGAATTTGGTAAAGTACCAGGATACAAAATCAATGCACAGAAATCTCTTGCGTTCGTATATATTAATGATGAAAAATCTGAAAGAGAAATTAAGGAAACACTTCCATTTACCACTGAAACAAAAATAATAAAATATCTAGGAATAAACCTACCTAAGGAGACAAAAGAGCTGTATGCAGAAAACTATAAGACACTATGAAAGACATTTAATATGATTGAAACAGATGGAGAGATATACCATGTTCTTGGATTGGAAGAATCAATATTGTGAAAATGACTGTACTTCTCAAAGCAAACTACAGATTCAGTGCAATCCCTGTCAAACTACCAATGGCATTTTTCACAGAACAAGAACAAAAAATTTCACAATTTGCATGGAAACACAAAAGACCCCGAATAGCCAAAGCAATCTTGAGAAAGAAAAACAGAGCTGGAGGAATCAGACTCCCTGACTTCAGACTATACTACAAAGCTACAGTAATCAAGACAGTATGGCACAAAACCAGAAATATAGATTAATGGAACAGGAAAGAAAGCCCAGAGATAAACCCATGCACATATGGTCATCTTATCTTTGATAAAGGAGGCAAGACTATACAATGGAGAAAAGAGAGCCTCTTCAATAAGTGGTGCTGGGAAAACTGGACAGCTACATGTAAAAGACTGAAATTAGAACACTTCCTAACACAATACACAAAACTAAACTCAAAATGGATTAAAGACCTAAATGTAATACGGCCAAACACTATAAAACTCTTAGAGGAAAACACAGGCAGAACACTCTACGACATAAATCACAGCAAGATATTTTTTGACGCACCTCCTAGAGAAATGGAAATAAAAACAAAAATAAACAAATGGGACCTAATAAAACTTAAAACCTTTGCATAGCTAAGGAAACCATAAGACAAAAAGATGGCCCTCAGAATGGGAGAAAGTATTTGCAAACAAAGCAACTGACAAAGGATTAATCTCCAAAATATATAAACAGCTCATGCAGCTCAATATCAAAAAAACGAACAACCCAATTAAAAAGTGGCCGGAAGACCTAAATAGAAATTTCTCCAAAGAAGACGTACGGATGGCCAAGAGGCACATCTATTAAGATGCTCAACATCACTAATCATTAGAGAAATGCAAATTAAAACTACAGTGTGGTATCACCTCACATGGGTCAGAATGGCCATCATCAAAAAATCTACAAACAATAAATGCTGGAGAGGGTGTGGAGAAAAGGGAACCCTCTTGCACTGTTGGTGGGAATGTAAATTGATACAGCCACTATGGAGAACAGTATGGAGGTTCCTTAAAATACTAAAAACAGAACTACCATACAACCCAGCAATCCCACTACTGGGCATAAACCCTGAGAAAACCATAATTCAGATAGAGTCATGTACCACAATGCTCATTGCAGCTCTATTTAAAATAGACAGGACATGGAAGCAACCTAAGTGTCATCGACAGATGAATGGCTGAAGAAGATGTGGCACATATATACAATGGAATATTACTCAGACATAAAAAGAAACGAAATTGAATTATTTGTAGTGAGGTGGATGGACGTAGAGTGTGTCATACAGAGTGAAGTAAGTCAGAAAGAGAAAAATAAATACCGTATGCTAACACATATATATGGAATCTTAAAAAAAAAAAGTTCTGATCAACCTAGGGGCAGGACAGGAATAAAGATGCAGATATGGAGAATGGACTTGAGGACATGCGGAGGGGGAAGGGTAAGCTGGGACGAAGTGAGAGAGTGGCATTGACATACATACACTACCAAATGTAAAATAGCTAGCTAGTGGGAAGCAGCTGCATGGCACAGAGAAATTAGCTCAGTGCTTTGTTACCACCTAGAGAGGTGGCATGGGGCAGGTGGGAGGGAGGAGATATGGGGATATATGTATACATATAGCTGATTCACTTTGTTATACAGCAGAAAGCAACACAACATTGTAAAGCAATTATACTCCAGTAAAAATGTTTTTAAAAAATTACACAAGTCGGGCTTCCCCGGTGGCGCAGTGGTTGAGAATCTGCCTGCCAATGCAGGGGACACGGGTTCGAGCCCTGGTCTGGGAAGATCCCACATGCCGCGGAGCACCTGGGCCCGTGAGCCACAACTACTGAGCCTGCGCGTCTGGAGCCTGTTCCGCAACAAGAGAGGCCACGATGGTGAGAGGCCCGCGCACCGCGATGAAGAGCGGCCCCCACTCGCCGCAACTAGAGAAAGCCCTCGCACAGAAATGAAGACCCAACACAGCCAAAAATAATAAATTAATTAAAAAAAAAAATTACACAAGTCATCATATCTCAGAGTTAAGTATAACAAAGGATATTTAAATTCCAACCCAATAAACCAGTAAACTAGTTTTTTGACAGAATTTTCAGAATTTTTATTTTTTAACATCTTTATTGGAGTATAATTGCTTTACAATGGTGTGTTAGTTTCTGCTTTATAACAAAGTGAATCAGTTATACATACACATATGTTCCCATATCTCTTCCCTCTTGCGTCTCCCTCCCTCACACACCCCCCATCCCACCCCTCTAGGTGGTCACAAAGCACGGAGCTGATATCCCTGTGCTATGTGGCTGCTTCCCACTAGCTACCTATTTTACGTTTGGTAGTGTATATATGTCCATGCCACTCTCTCACTTCAGTAAACTATTTTCAATTATTCTTCATGGAGAAATGTCACAACGTTTCCCATATTTAATTATTTTCACATCAGCCAGATGACACAGTCATCCCAATGCCAAGAACTTGATTGATCTTTTTTAAAAAAAATCACTCTATCCAGATTAACATAGAATTTTCATGAATCTATGCAAATTGGAAACAGGCTTAAAGATTCAACTGCTGAATAAAAAAGGTGAATAGGGAAAAGATTATATATAATAAGCAATTTTATGTGATAAAGTAAGTAAATAAGATAAAATCACTCTCACAGCTCCTGCACAAATACCAGTAAGAAAAGAAAAGCATAAATCTCTCTAAACAATTCAGATGGCCTTATATTTCAATAGTTTTAACTTCTCAAATTACTTTTATTTGTATGTATAGTATGCTGGTATAATGATGCTCAATTTAGGTAAAAGGAAACTGGAACTCTAGAGTAGCAAATACATCTTTACCAAGGCCAGACTAATAAATGTGAGGGAATTGGCCTTGGGTATAAGCACACATGGATATATTCTATGTGAGTGGCAGGGACTTTTTTAAGACAAAGCAAAAATCTTGAATATTTAAAATAAAGGCACCTCATTTGTAAACACTGGCAAAAACAAACTACTAATTATAAATACTCTGAGTTATATAAAGCTGGCAGGCTACTACTTTCTAACCTCTGGTGTTAACTGCTCACCCAAGATCACACTGCTTGTTATTGATGGAAGAGGGCCTACTGCTCAAGTCTTATTTAAAGATAAGAAACCACACTGTGTAAAAGAAGTACTGAAACAAGAATAGGATCCAAAATTACACAGAACTTAACAGATCTGCAATCAAAGATCATAAATGGTCAGAGGGGCCATTTCTCTTTACTCTTTCCCAAGACTTGTTAGCCCCTAGCAAGTCTCACAGGCAGCTGAAATATCAGATAGGCTCAGTAAGGCGAAAAGGGAAGTAAAGTTCTGATGAATGCTGGTGACGACAGCCAGCTGCCTCCACCACAGGGCCTTTTCCTACGGCAGGGGGCCATGCTGGCCCCTTTCTGTGGCTCTGGTGCACCTCACACTGCCTGGTGTCTGGTTGCTATTTACCTCTGCCTGGTTGCTGTTTGCTCTGCCTTTCACAGGTACCCAGGAAGGGTGTTTGCCCAGGGATGGGTGTTTACAAAGACTTTGGCCATCCCACCGGGTTCTGTCTTCCAGTCTCTGTTGCCCTGTCTAGACTGCTATTTGCTGAACTGGATTCCCACCCACTGCTTCCAGATCCTCTCCCCTCAGCATTCCTTGTCCTAAGTTCTTGTCTAATGCCTTCACCCTGTAGCTACCTTAGCCCAGCATTGAGTACTCTGAGTCCAAAATAATTAAATCATTAAGAAAAATGGACAACAGGTTCAAAGGATCATCATTAAATAACAAATTAAGCCCCTGAGCTCTTATTACAACTGTTGAAGCAATCTCAAATTCAATGCAATTTAGGATTCTACTCAGATTGCTGAGTTAATATATTCCTAGAATTTGATTAGTATCACAGTTTTTAGTATAAGTGTTTACAAGGTAAACCATTCTGAAGGCTATAAAAATTGCTTAAAATAAAAATATAATACAGTGATACATTTTAAACAGGGAATCTATATGTTACCACAATTAGCTCTACCAAAGTAATCTACTGAACATCATAGGAGGGCAAATTTGCAAATTATGTACCAACAGTTTGCTTGTGTCATTTATTTTACACTCAGGATGCTTTAACCACGGAAAACTGTTAGAAACAATGGTTAATTTCCCAGGCAAGCCCTCAAAAGTACATTTAACCTATAGAAGAACTAAGTACTATGTATCTATAGGAAAATATAAATGCTGGGGCAGTAAGATGTAACCAAAGTTGATAATCAGTAAGATACAATGGTAACTTTCTTGTTTTTTAATATAAAAAGCAGATTTAAGGTGTAATAATGGTAGACAGAACCAAAAAAAGAGAAAGAGAATGACGTTTAGTAAGTGCTTAATTTGTGCCAGATAGTCTACCAAACTGAAATTAAAAGCTAGCTCAATCTGAACCTAAATCCCTAAACTTCATCCCCTATACAATGGCCTCTTCCAAATAACTGTTCGCAACTAGATATTAATGTTTGCACCTACTGGCGCAGTGGTTAAGAATCCACCTGCCAACGCAGGGGACACGGGTTCAATCCCTGGTCCGGGAAGATGCCACATGCCGCGGAGCAACTAAGCCTGTGCACCACAACTACTGAGCCTGTGCTCTGGAGCCTGTGAGCCACAACTACTGAAGCCTGCGTGCCTAGAGCCCGTGCTCTGCAAGAGAAGCCACTGCAATGAGAAGCCCGCTCACAGCAACGAAGAGTAGCCCCCACTCGCCGCAACTAGAGGAAGTCCGCACACAGCAACGAAGACCCAAAGCAGCCAAAAATAAGATAAATATATAAAAATAAATGAAAGTCTAGTTGTAAGTTCAGCTATTTCAATTCTTGATTTTAATGGCTGCTGTAACTAAAAAAGATACATTACCATGATACGTAAATGCAAATGCAGGAATGATTACACTTACTTTTTTAATCCCATTCAGCAATGATGTGCATTTGGTTAGTAAATGTCCAACTTCCCAAATGCTAATCAGGTGTTGGGAAAGTGCTGCACATTTTTAAAATGTTTAGCAAATGAGTTCAAAACCCAATGAAACATTATTTAAATGACTTTAAATAAGGTTTTAAAATTTTGTTTTGTGGCTATTCATGTAATACTTCAAAAACTGGTGATTAAAGGGAAACGGCCACTCTTTCTGCCTTCTCGGTAGGAAAATTCGTTTCAGGGTAACCAAAGAGCCCCAACTGAATGAGGGAAAGCTCAATTTCCATAAAAGTAAGCCAGCTAATAAGTGAAGGAGGAATGAAATAATTAGAAAAACGTGATACTGAAACCCTAATAAAATTATTGATTCAGGCAAGAATGATCAATTGTTGTTTAAAACACCAACATGCACGGTTGATGGGGAACTGAATATACAAACAGTTCCAAAATAACACCACACAGAATGCTTAAATCATAAGGAGAAAACAATATATTGAAGGGCTTTGATGGTTGGCACCTAATCCAGTGGTGCCGTTTTTAGCACCACTAATGGTAATTTAGGTATTACATGTCTTCTTAGGGGATACAACATATACTACTAATGCACAAGCCTATAGGTAAAACTTCCAGTTCACAAGAAATACAAAGAATGGAGAAACAAGTTAAAAAATACCACAAAGAAGAAACCAGAGAAATTCAAAAGGTGGAACTTTCTACAAGAAAATAGGTCTGGCCTCTTTATAAAAATCAGTGTTAGCAAAAAAAGGACCATGTGTGAGAGAGATTAAGGACACTACCACCACATGCAATGTGTGGTCCTGGATGAAATATTGGTTTGGACACTTTGGATCAATTGAGAAAGACGAATACAACCTGGGTATAAAGATGATAAAACATGTACTAAAGTGAAAGAACAGATCACTAACTAAAAAAATCAGGTGATAAAATTATACTGATGAATGTATCCTGCTTCTATAAATAAATATAAAAGTATTTTTTAAAGGAAGTTTTTCTAAATTTCTCAAGGGTCCAAATATGGGTTTTGCACATGACATTTTTTTATAGCAAAATGACCAAGTTTCAAACTTTTATTTTAGAAATACACTCTCAATCGTGAATTTGTTTTGAAAAGCACTTACTTTGCCACTTAGAATTTCACCTTTACTTGAAATGACAGGTTAAGTACCGCCACCCCAAAATCTGGCTAGTAAACAGCCACTGACTTATCACAACAGGGTAGCAAACTTATTATTTTGTAAAATGATATGGTTCACTTACCTTTTTGTTAAAAAAAAAAAACAAACAAAAAATCCAGTTATCTTTTATGTCCCTCAACTCTTTTATGGTGAGTGGTACAAAAAAATTTTTAGTTGCACCCTGATTTGTTACCCAATAATCTACCATTTCAGATAGTTGGCAAATCCATTTGCCAGGCCACATAAACTGTAATATTTAGAAATAAAATGTATTTGAAAAGTATGGGCATGTCAATCCTATTTTAAGTATTTGAGTATTTTAAGTACTTATAAAGCCTAACCTCTTCTGTTTTTAAGGTAAAATAATAAATATAATTACTAACATTTTATTCTCTCACTCTCTCCACTCTCTCCTTTTCAGTACACAAGAATGAAGGGAGAATGATTCCTTTCAGAGGCCCAGAGTTTAAAAGGACAGTCAGTCCTTTTAAATAAAATCAGTCCATTTGGAATACTTCCATCCTGTCTGTACTTCCTCCAGACTTTGTTTTTGTTTTAATATTACTACACCATCCTCTAAGTCAGTCATTAAAAAGACTTATTATCTCCAAAATTCCTCAAACAACTCCAGAAAAGGTCATCAGGCCTGAAGATCAATTTTGGGGGAATTCTCACTCATCTCTACAAATCTTTAATCAGAGGATCCAATAGACTTCAACCAGATTAAACCTACACTACTTACTTACTTTTGATGTTTAATCTTTTGGGGTATCCATATCACGTCTTGACGCTCCTTTCCTCCTATTAATAAACCTCCTCTTCTTAGAAGTTTTTCTCCCGTTTCCCCACCTAGCATCATTACAGCTCCAAGCTCCTACCTTAGCCAGCCAGTCATGGTGCAAAGACATTTACTACAGCCAAGAGCTGTAAACCTCCTGCCAACCTGGCTTCTAACTGAACAGAGGAATGAGCTCAAGTTCATTCCTTGAGTCCAAATCGCTTACCTGGCACTTTCCTAACCAATCAAATCAGTGCTGACCTGGGAGTGTAAAATCCTGGAAGGATTTCTAAATGTAAAATATATTAACTGTAGAAAAATAAACTTCTGCATGCCAAAATACAACCATAAACAAAGTCAAAAGGCCAACACCAAACTAGGAACAAGCATGCTAACACAGTTTCAATCAGTGTGCCAAGGGGTTACTGCTTTTTCACTAGCTATAAAAAAACAACAGCAACAAGATCTAAAAAGAGAGATTTCTTATCTCTAAAATTATCAAGTGTTTTGTTTCTAAGACAATGCTTGGTTTGCATGATGCCCACAGCTACCCTCTAAGGGGTTCTTTCACACTGAACTTACCATATCTGGCTACTCGAGACCCCACCGTTTTAGGGACATCTCATCTAACAAAGAAAGACAAATGACGGACTCCAGTGCAGCCCAGGCAAGCTCTGTGTGCTCTGATCAGAAGAACATTCGCTTAAGTGGAACTGCTTCAGCCATCCAGATTTTCTCCTGGGCAGCGTAATGACTTTTACTGTTACACCAGGGCCATTTCTCCACGGTTCCCTTTAATACTTTATGAACACCAAGAATTCTGGCTGTGTCCCTTTTCCTGTAAAGCTGTCACAATTTACTCTAATCCATGGCATTCCTCTCCCCAGTGACTGGCCAAGTAATGGGACAAATTACCCCAGTGAAAACAGCTACCTTCTCCATTCTTTTTCTTGGGACCCTGCAGAGGCTCTTTCCACCCACCCTCCCCCCTCAGGATTTTTGCTGCTAAGTACAATAAACATCAGGAGAGATGACAAAAGCCAAAAAACAAAAGTCCTTATCTGGGTAAGCTTAAAAAAAAATCAATTTTTAAGAGATATAATCTACAACCTGTGTTTCATACAGAGATGAAAATAAAACTTAGTTATCTCAGAAACATTTCTCTCAGTTACTTTTGTGAGCACAAATATAAAAACAAAACCCCGAAAGGCCTTAGTCATTGTTAATGATATACCTTAAACGTAGAAAAGGAAACTACCCGACTTTGAGGTGCAATTTCAACTAGTACCACCAAATTTTGGTCTTATCATTGTAAATTACAGACGTTCAAACTACATGTCAGAAAATTTTAAAAGAAAGCATGACAGAACCAAGTAGCAACCTGGGACAAGAACTTACCTCAAGAACTCCAACACCAATCCATTTTTTTTGCGGTACGTGGGCCTCTCACTGCTGTGGCCTCTCCCGTTGCAGGGCACAGGCTCTGGAGGCGCAGGCCCAGCGGCCATGGCTCACAGGGCCCAGCCGCTCCGCGGCATGTGGGATCCTCCCGGACCGGGGCATGAAACCGTGTTCCCTGAATTGGCAGGCGCACTCCCAACCATTGCGCCACCAGGGAAGCCCACCAATCCTTTTTTATCTGGAATAACTACTCGATATTCTTCTCCACTGAGTAGAACAACTAGCTTCCACACCACCAAAAACATGAGGACCACCACTCTGGAGGACCTCTTAGCTTATTCAGGAAAACCTGTTACTTAGGTACTCCTGAAGATGAAGGCAGGCACTAGATAAAATCTGCCTCTAAATAACCACTTTCCATGATATTTACAAATAAATGAAATTCATAACTCAGGAAATACTGGCTATTCCAAAGCATACTTCCAATGACCCAAAAAGACCAACCACTCAATGTTGTATGTAATCTACACAGTATGTTACCCATTTTCCTACAGTACCGACATGCCATGTCCTTATGGCATGTTTTGGTGTGTTTAGAATCACACCTTATTTAGGAAAACATTGCCTGTATTCAAATTATACAGCACTCTTACCTCATGTGATACCCTTTTGATGTTTTTTGTTTTTGTTTTTGTTTTAAATCAATTATTGGTCCTGATTCCACCTTCACAACTTTACTAAATGGATCACGAGTTAATAAAAACACAGATTTGGGGCATTATTTTCTAACCTTAAGTGCCGTAACACATAAAAAGGTTTTCACACTAGTTGCTCAATTTTTTTTTAAATAGACTTTTTTAGAGCAGTTTTAGGTTCAGAACAGCAAAACCGAGTATAAGGTACAGAGATCTCCCATATACCCCTTCCCCCCTCCATAGCCTTTCCCAGTTGGTCAATTTTTATAAAGCAAAACATGTTCTTTCTGGAAAGAAATCAAGATGTCTAAGAAAAAGTAATTTCAAAATTTCAACCACAAATTTAAAGTACCACTGTTGTATGTATTTTCACTAATACGTTAGAAAAGTAGTTAAATACTTACCATATAACATCCAACAAGGAAAGCAGCATTTGCCTGTTTTCTCTGATCAGGGCCAGTAAAATGAATAATTTTCTTCCTCATCATTGTAATGGACTGCATAAAGATAAACAGCTGTTAGTATTTCCTTTCTAATTTCAAGTTTTCTAAAACTTTATTTTGTGATTAAAATAAATTCCAAACCTCATAATGGTGAAGCATTCATATTAGCAGGACTTAAAAAGATAAACTTTGATACCCAAAAATACCATGTACCTTCCCATAGAAGACATACCCTTGGAGTAGAACAAATGTACAATTAAAGGGTGGGAGAGGAGAAACCTGAAACTAATATGATATCATAAATCAACTACACTTCAATTTTTTAAAAAGGTAGGAGAGAAGCTACGAACAGATACACTTTAAGTATGGACTACCTCTGAAAGAATACATAAAAAGTTGGAAAAGGTAGTAGCAGAGACCTTTTCTTTCCTTTTCCTACTGTCTGACTTTTTTTGTTAATCTCTTCCCAAAATCTTTAAATTAACATCAAAGGGTATAAGAACGGGCAAAAATAATTCATTCTGTTAGAAATCAGGATAGTGAATGGGGTAGGGAGGGGTGGAGTGAGGAGGGTGGTACAGAGATAACCAAGAGAGCACAAGTGGGCTCTTCTGGAGTGTTGCTAATGTTCTGTTCTTGTTCTTGATCCAGATGACTATCCATGTATATTCAGTTTGTAAAATTCATTGAGCTGTATATTCACGATCTATACATCTTTCTGTATATACATTGTGCTTCAATAAAAAGTTAAAAATAAAAAGGATATGGAATTTAAAAACCAAAGGAACACATGATTTATTAGCTCTTCCTCACCTGTACTTCACAAATGTGAGTAGACAACATTTCAAGTAAGGGTAAGAAACAGGATATATTCAGTTGAATAAGCACAGTATTCTTTTGCTTCTGTGAGCCAATGTTTGGGTATTTCAATGATGAATGTTACATATTTTCTTTTAGTTGTTTACATAGAGTAAGAAATCCAAGTTGATTTAAAGAAAAACAACAACCCAACCAGCCCTCAAGCAGCATACACACAAGACACTCTTAATAGAAATTCTCAACACACTTTTACCTCTATTAATTGAATAGGAATTAAGTTTCAGTCAGGTGGGATGGTCAACACTGCAAGCTGTTCTGGTAAATAATTTTTTTTTAAAGTTTGAAAAAAGGACAAATATGTTCTTGGTTGACCCAAAGATAAAAGGATGGCCAAGTATGTTTAAAACAAACAAAAAACTTTCAAAATTAAAGTAAAGGAACACCAGTAGGGGAAAAGGAAATTATTTTTAGCTTCTCAGCCCTGTATGAAACAAAAAACCTGCCACTAGCAACTGGAAAAACGGGATGGGGGGAACATAAATACCCAAGGCCACAAATGCTTATATTCCTGTTCCAGGGAGGAATAAAGTCCAGAAAGAAGAGTCTCCATCTCTGTAGACATCTCTAGTGAATACAAATTTAATAGAAAAAAGAGAAAGCAACGCTGCAACTTCCTTTTTACATATTAGTAACTTCTGACAGATGCTTCTAGCATTTATGGTGTGGAATTTTAAGTTTGATGTTCAAGGGGAAATAGATCTGCCTTACTCACCCATAAATTTTTAGTATAATTTAATTTTTAATTGAAAATGAATTTTATTTCTGTGTCGTAGTTTAATAAGTAATCAGCTGAATAAACTTTTTTTAAAAAGCACCTGCCCCCCCAAATCCAGTATTTCTACTTGAGAATATACAGTGACTCTTAGAATTGCTAGCAGTATATGAACACCTTTTATTGTACATGACCAACAATTCAGAGTTTTTAAAATAAATGAATAAGGTCTAAGTTCAAACTAATAGTAATACACTCTTAAAATTCAGTGATACAGTCTTAAAGACTGTATGCTGTCTGCCCTTGCTTCTCTGCTCCTTAATCATATGCGTAAAGGGTCATAGTGAAGAGTCACAAGTAGTACAATATCATGCGAGATTCATAATGAAATAAAGTAAGATGAATCCAATTTCTCTTAGTTTTCCTAACACCCCCTATCAAAGTGAAGGCAGAAAGAACAATGACCAAAGGAAGGAAAGCTCCTCTTGTTAGGTGACAGCTCCACTGGCTCAGACAATAAGAGGTTCACTTTATTGACTATCTGAACTTTGGCTTTTCAAGTATATGAGCATCACCAATCCAAACCAGAACCAAATGACCCAAACTTAAGCCATTCATCAAAACTCTGGTAAACAAATAGATATACTATGACTTTATAAAACAATAAACCACATGTATGTCTCAAACACCACTCCAGTGAAAAACATGACATTTCCCTTTTAAAAACAGATTTCCCTTCCTCCCTGCAAGATCAGGCTAACAATGATTACTTAAGTGAAATCTTCCGTAAGGAATACTTTACCTTTAATTTCTTATTAATCTTGCAGCAATATCTGTAAACCATTGCTAGATTGAGTGGTCCAAAATCTGCGTAGAAGCTGCAAAAATGAAAAACAAAAATGTGTATGTATATTCCAGATGCTTTGAATATAAATGCCTTTTTGTAGCTACAACATCAAAATAAAGCAAGAAAGCACACACCAAATTATTATAGGTCACACAACTTAAAGGTACTGCCTTACTAATGGAAGAAATACTCTGGTAAAAGATGACTATTAAAATACCTGACAAGTGTTAAAATGCCTAAATCTAACCTCAAATAACAAAAACACTTTCTGAATAAAAAAGCTGTTTTTCCACACATTTTTTTCCACTGGCAAAAACACAACATCTTAGTACTCTAGTTTATATCTCATTATACTGTAAACTGTTAAAATTTCAAATGTAAATTGTTAAATTTAGGAAGGTTCTTTCATTCTGATTTTTTTCCCTAAGGATCTATTTTATTACCAAGGGTTAAAGCAAAAAGTATCCTGCAACTAACAGTCAACGGATTTGTAATGTTCCAATTTTATAAACATACCTTTAGATTCTTCAAAATAAAAAAACGTTACTAACAATCTTTGAAAAAGCAATACTTACTTTTCATATTCAAGTTCATTATCTATGCTGAAATAATGTACATTTGATGAACTCTTTGGTCTGCTGTAGAGAATGGCAAAACAAAGGCGATCTGAAATGGAAAAATTGTAATGTTCCTTCCTTCACATCATTAAAAAACGTTTCATATATCATGTTGCAACTCTTTTCAGATGAAGTCAAATTTTTATTTTTTTCCCATGCATGTTTCAGATGGTAAGGTTATCAGTGAGTAACTTCAAAATGTTCTGGCTATTTTGGTGGGTAATAATAAGTAAGCAATTTTTAAAAAGGAGAAATTGCCTTTAATATAAGTTTCAACAGCGGTAAATGACTTTTCATACAGCGATACGGCTTGATTTCTGGAAAACTTTACCCTGGACTAAGAAATTTCGGTAAATGGCAGCATGCATTTGATAGCTAGACCACCAGCCTGGATGACTTTCCCTATGTTTCGCTATGTTTTCAAGACATCCTGAAAAGTCATTTCAATAAGAAACTATGTTTTAAGTAAAGAGAAAACGCTTTCAAAATTGCTTCAAAATTAGTTTACGGCTATAACACACAAAACAAACCACATGTTTATCCAATGTTCTTAGGGGTCGCTACTTATTTTTTGATTCGGAATCACTACTTTTGTAATGATTTTTACAATCGGACCATTCATTATAGCAGAGGCAAATAAGAGTATTCTGCAGGATGAGTATGAGATGAACCTGCGTTGCATAAAAGCAGTTAGGCTGCTGTGAGGTTTAGCAAGAATGGTAACAGGGTAAGGTTCAGAGGCGCCACCCTTCCTCTCCTGCCCCACCCCAAAAGGAATTGCCTAAAAATCCTTGGTGAAGCAAAGTCATCCTTAATACCTAGCAGTAGTAATACTAGTAATAGTGCTAGTAGAATACTTAGACTCAAACTGTGGCAAAATTAAGTACAGCCCTTAAAATAGTAAGGAACAAAGGACGCCAGCTGGCATCCTTTCCCCAAATAGTCATTTAAACAATTTTTATAACAGTAATTTAAACAATTCAGTACACACAATTGCTGTATTTATTTCCCTATAAACGCCTCAACTTAAATGTCCTGCAACCACAGACACCCAAACGGATGACGGGGCTGACTCCTTTTCAACCAAAAATGACCCTTGATCCCCATGCAGTGACTACGGATTTTGCTCCCTGAGGTGGAGAGCCCACCAGCCATGGTGTAAGGACACAAGGGTCCGAACTGCACACATCTGTGCGGATTCGCCCCAAGGCAGGACCACGCCTGGTGACTAGGAGTCCCAGGAAGCCACCCACTCCCAAGAGACAGCATCGGCCCTGGCACCGAAGCTTAAAGGCACATCTTGGTCATCAATGGGGGCCTCCTCGACCCCCGTGCACTGCCCGATGCCCTCTAAACAGGGGGTGTCCCGAGGGCGCGCTCTCCACACTAACCTTTGATCACCTCGGTCACCAGAAGGGTCCCTGCGCCCTTCAGGCTCATGATCCACAGCATCTGGACGGCGGGGCGGAGGGAAGGACCGGGTGGCCAGGGAGCAACTCGCAGAGAGAGGAGGGCCGTGACTACACCCCCGAAGTTTAAAAAACAAAAAAGTTTAAAGGGACACGCCCAAACACTGGGCACAGCGACGCCCTTCGGCTGGCCACCACACCGCAAGCCCGGGAGAGCCAACCCGGAAGTTCAAAACTTCTCAAACTCCCCAGACGGGGTAACGAAGGAGCGGGGCGCGGAAACCAGCCCCAGGCGCCGGGGCTGAGCTTCGCCCCGCCTCGGGGACACCTGGCGGTCGTCTGCAGCGCCAGGGCGCTCTAGCGCCGCAATTCTGCGCTCAAAGTCGGCGTGTGCGGCAAAGGCTCAGACAGGCAAATGCGAAGAAAGCGGCTCCCAAAGCGACTAAAAGGATTTCTCGGAAGAGAAGGGTTCAGCGGTGGATCTGACCGTCAGCCTCGTGCTTGGCCGCCCTTGCCTCCGCCACGAGGGGGCACTGCAGCCAGGCTGGGCTGAGAGGCCAGCGGCCAGGCTCGAGGACCCCGGCCGGCCTGGAGCTCCGTCCTCTCTGGAGTCGAAACCCGCTGAATGTCGGGCTCGCCTGAGTGCTGGTGTCTCATTTAAAATGCAGCACTTTAAAACTGTTCAAAATTTAAAGGTATGCCTAAAGCCGAGGTCATTCATTCCTTTAAGGGCCTCAGATTTTGCCTCAGAAAAATATTAGGATGGTTGAAAAAAATTCTGACACCATGGTAAACGACAATTTATTTTCTAAACCTAAGTTCCTATGTTAGTATCAAGTGAGAAAAAAATAAGTTGCAGTATGAGTACGGTCCCAATTTTGTTATCTATAATATGGTAGTGGGATTATGGTTGATTTTTATTCCCTCCTGTATTCTTCTAAATTTCCTACAGAAAAGTGTTACTTTAATAATCCGTGAAAAAAATTTTCAATGACTCTCCCTTAAAACGAACAAGCAATACAGTAACAACTCTTTCCCAAGAATTACACTTTATTTATCATCTCAATACAATATACACATTATATATCACAATATATACATTTTTGCCTCAAAAGTAAAGCTGCATACCTACTACCCTTATTTAAACTTCCAGATCAAAGACTTTAAATGCAAAAAAAAAAAACCATTAATTATTTTTTAATAAAGAATGCCTTTCTAAATGAAACAAAATCTAAAAGCCATGAGAATCTGTTAAACTAATAAGCATTTTTAAATGGTCTTCATGGCAATAAACACAAATTCAAGGGATAAACTGGAAAAATATTTCAAGTACATCTCAAGAAGATGCCCAACTTCAATTTTATGTTATTGCAAAAATGCAAATTTAAACTACAAGGTACTACTTTTCCTTCAGACTGGCAAAAATGAAAGGAGTTTGATAAGGCACTGTGTTGGTGAGGTGGGGAAACAGGTACTCTCACTGCCTGTGGGTTAGAACATAAACTGGGACAACCTCCATGAAGGGCAACAAAGGGCAATTTGGCAGAAATTTTCAAGACTGAAAATTGAACACGGGCAAGATTGCCAAGATGGACAGCGTTATAGGTGTTTACAGGCTGGATGATTTATAGGTGTGTATTTAAAACACAAATGTATATGATTGTATACGAAATCTTGCATATCTCTGGAAGGAAACACAAGAAACTGGTGTTTGCCTTTATAAGGGGAAACTGAGTATCTGTATATAGGGAAGGGTAAGAAAGATTTATTCGTTTTTGTAACTTTTGAATTTTGTAACATATATTACCTATTCAAAATTATGAAGCTTTTGAAAAGTGAACCTGTGGGCTAAAAGTGTTTTCCCAAGGCTGACTCTTCATCAAGATATGAAGCATTCAGTAAACGTAGTATAAGACAATATGGAAAATGTCCTTTGCACACATTTAAATAACAGAACTTCTTAGTAACCTCTTGCTTGCTACCATCTCTTGAAATCCAGTTTCTTTTAACAAACCCAAATAAAACTGGAAGGAAATGGGGAGAGGTTTTCCCTCCAAGTCCAAACCTGAAATTCAGTTCCCTAGGAAATATTTTATATATTATAGTTCGAGGAGGAATCACTGATATTTTATGTCCAATTATCTCTGCACAATATATTCTCAAAATTCTATTGTTAGAGTCATACTGTGATAAAACACAACAGAGGCTAGAGTGCTGGGATGAGAGCTATTTATTAGAAACCTGAAGCTAGAAAACAGGTCTCTTTACGTTTTGCTTAAAAGTTCGTGATTAGGGCTTCCCTGGTGGCACAGTGGTTGAGAGTCCGCCTACTGATGCAGGGGACGCGGGTTCGTGCCCCGGTCTGGGAAGATCCCACATGCCTCGGAGCGGCTGGGCCCGTGAGCCATGGCCGCTGAGCCTGCGCGTCCGGAGCCTGTGCTCCGCAACGGGAGAGGCCACAACGGTGAGAAGCCCGCGTACCGCAAAAAAAAAATAAAAATAAAAGTTCATGATTAAACTTATAATCCTATTGTAAACACACGTATCCTCCCTTTAATGTGTTTGTTGTCCTCCCTTTAATGTGTATGTTGTCAAAAACTGAAGTGGTAAACTCTCTTCCCTCTATACCCCATCACATAATGTCACCATTCCTGCTTCTTTGACTGATATAATACAGTAGAAAGAAATGAAATCTCATGGTTTTAAAATACTGACAAAAACATTCAAAATCCATCCTTGTGCCAAATTTGTCTACAGTTCTGATTTGGCTTTTGGGCCTCCAGTTTACTACTTCTTTCTTTAATAAATATTTGTTAAATAAATGAATAACATTTTCCTGCATAACAACTAGCTATCTGGGGGACAGTTAATCATAAAACAGAGAGAGGTATGTTCTAAACCAGGGGTCCCCAACCCCCAGGCCATGGACCAGTACTTGTCCGTGGCCTGTTAGGAACCGGGTGGAACAGCAGGAGGTGAACAGCGGGCAAGAAAGCAAAGCTTCATCTGTATTTACAGCCGCTCCCCATTGCTGGCATTACCACCTGAGCTCTACCTCCTGTCAGATCAGCGGTGGCATTAGATTCTCATAGGAGCGTGAACCCTACTGTGAACTGCGCGTGGGAGGGATCTAGGCTGCGCGCTCCTTATGAGAATCTAATGCCTGATCATCTGAGGTGGAGCTGATGCAGTGAGCTGGGAAGCGGCTTGCAAATACAGATTATCATTAGCAGAGTGGTTTGACTGCACAGAGACCATAATAAATCAATGTGCTTGAATCATCCTGAAACCATTCCCTCCCTCCCCTGCCCCATCCTTGGAAAAACTGTCTTTCACGAAACTGGTGCCTGGTGCCAAAAAGGTTGGGGACCACTGTTCTAAACCAATTGAGAAATATATATAGCAGTCAGGTGGCAATGATAATACAGTATCTACGTTTTAGTAGAAACGATTAAAATAACTCTACTATGGACACAATGAACTTCTCACTATTTCTGTTCCCCCCTGGAACTAGACTGACTTCACAAGTCCTGGCAGAGGAAATGGAGAAGTGCAAGGCTTCTCTATTAGATAGGGAAGTCTGCCCTTGGTGAGCTAACTGTAAGAAAAGCAGAAGAGAGAATCACACCCCTCGGGAACAAGAGAGAACAGGCCAAAGAACAGGCTCCACCTGAACAGTGACTGTCCCTCAGAGAGGGTCAATAGCCATCGCTCTCATCTATTATTAGTCCCTTATTCTTTGAGATAAGTAGTGACCAAGGGGAGCAGAAGAAGAAATGTTCATAAAACTACTGATTAATAAAAAGAAGCAGTATCCCCTAAAACAATGGCAGCTAACAATTATTGAGAGTTTAGTGCCAGGTATTATATTAATAAGCTCATTACAGCCTACAAAGCAAATACTACTACAACTACCAATATTTTCCCAGAAAGGAAGCCTAACCTTAAAGAGGCAAAATGACTAACCTGAGCAGAGTCACAAAACTTGTACAGTAGCAGAATTAGGATCTGAACACAGACTATTTGGGTGAAGCTTGAGATTTTTAAATTCCTGCCTCAGAGACTTGCCTTAATATAAAGCAATAGTAATTAAAACAATACTATTTTAGCACAGCAACACAGAAACATGAACCAAGGCATATATGAAAACCTAGTATATGAGAAAACTGGCTTTTCAAATCAGTCACAAAGAAAGCCATATTCAATAAGGGACAAATGTCAAAGTATGAAAAGAAAATGAGGTTCCAATCTCACATACTATATAAAACAAATACCAGTTGAAATAAGTTTTTAAAATCTTTCAGGTAACTATAAAATTATAGCAAATAATTTTACAATTTAAATGGGGTTTTTAAGCATGACACAAAACTCAAAAGTTATAAAGGAAAATAAGCAACAGAAACTTACAGAAAATATATAATAAAGGGCTAATCATCACAACTGATAAAAAGTATCTGTAAAGCAATATAATAACCCAACAGAAAATAAAAATCTATAAAGGCTACGAACACTCAATTCAGAAAAGAAATACAAATAGCCAATAGCATATTAAAAGAAAATTAATCTTACCAGTGGCTCAACATTAAAAAGTCCAACATCATGAATAGATTACAGAAGAAAGCCACATAATTATGTCATTAACTACAGAAGTCATTAAAATCAACTCATTCCCAATTAAGCCTTTATACAATGGGACTAAAAGAGAACTTCCTTAAACTGATAGATTATCTTCCAAATACCTCTAGCAAAATATAATACTTCATGCCTTAACTTTGTAAGTATCTCCCTGAAATGAAAAACAAGAAAAAAATTCCTACTACCATTACTCCTATTTAATAATGTAATAACTGGAAATACTCACTGATGCCAAGATAAGAAAAAGAAATAAGAGAGAAGACTTAGAAAGGAAGAAACAAAATTGTCCTTATTTACAGACGATTGTCTGCCTAGAAATTACAAAAGAATCTGCAGACAAACTATTAGAATAAATAAATGTTTGTAAACATTTATTTATTTCTACATATAGATGATTAACACAAAAATCAGGAGTTTTTCTATATACGACTTGTAATAACTAATTTATGAAATATAAGTGCTTAATTATTTATGGACATGAAAAGATAAAGCAGGGTTTTTCTAAAATTTTATTTTATTTATTTTTTTGTACAGCAGGTTCTTATTAGTTAGCCATTTTATACATATTAGTTTATATATGTCAATCCCAATTTCCCAATTCATCACACACACCCCCCATAAAGCAGGTTTTTAATGGGAAGATTCAATGTCACAAAGATGGTAATTTCCCTCAAACTAAATGCAACTCTTATCAATATCTCAACAGAGCTTTCCACAGAACCTAACAAGCTGATCCCAAAATTAATCTAGAAGACCACAGGGCCAAGAAGAACTGAGACCATTTTGAAAACAAACAAGAAGGGAGCCCTTGCCCTACCAAATATTAAAACTTAAAATAATTTAGGCTTGTAGAATTGGAACAGATATACTAGATCTTTATCTATTATATACAACAGCCCAGTAAGAGACTACACATACACAGAAACTTCCCTTATGACACGCATTACACATCAATGGGAAAAGTAAGAATGCTCAACACACATGGTGTGGTGACAATTGGTTGTCCATATTGTCTGGGGTGGAAGGAGGGGGGAAATTCACGATCCTCATCTCATACCACAGGCCACCAACCCCCAAAGAAGAAAAAAATCTCAGGTGGATTAAAAGCCTAGCTATGAGAAGAAAAGCTTTGCCAAGTCTTAGAATATAGAAAAATAACTCATAACAGTGGAGTAGGGATTGATTTTTTTTAAAACAAGATTTAAAAAGCCGAAACTATAAAGCAAAAGATTGAGAAATTTGATTATA
This sequence comes from Tursiops truncatus, assembly GCF_011762595.2. Lineage (NCBI taxonomy): Eukaryota > Metazoa > Chordata > Mammalia > Artiodactyla > Delphinidae > Tursiops > Tursiops truncatus. The sequence continues at coordinate 28,296,998 of NC_047039.1, read as the reverse complement.
TGAATATGCAATGTTTCTGCTCAACATAAGACCCCAAAAACAAAATTTAAAAAGATAACTCACAGACTAGGAAGATAGGTACAATGCATAAAAGCAACAAGGATTAGTATTCAGAATTTACAAAGAACTATGAATCAAAGTGGTACTTTCTCACAGTTGAATATTATATACCAGTAAGAATGAGTGAATGAACTTTGACCATGCACAACATCATGGATGACTCTCAATAACACACTGTAGTGAAAGAAGCCAAACAAGAGTATGGCTTCATCACACAGTCTGACTCCATTCAAATGGATTTCAAAGGCAGACAAATCTATGGCAATTAAAAATTATGATAGTGTTTATTCTTGGTAGGGGAGTGACTGTGAAAGAGCACAAAGGAGTAGTTTCTAGGGTATAGTGATATTCTCTTTCTCAATCTCTCTGCTAGTTACTTACCCATGATGTACAAAGCTGTCAATCAAGTTCACTTTGTGCACATTTCTGTGTATGTATGAATCATTACAACACATTACAGAGATCTGTGTATATTATAAAATAAATTAGACTTCAGTTATGTTATACTGAATTAAAAGTTATATGTGTGGTAGTTATGCTCCACTAGCTGGGTCACAAAAGTAGGAAGATTTATAACTGTTCTTACTAACCAGTGATAGACATATGTCATGAATAAAAAATAAACCTTTACTTGTTACATGCCACTAAGATGTTGGGGTTGTCATCACAGCATAACCTAGCCTATCCTGAATGTTACATATCTTTAGATATTTAAGTCTTAAACTAAGACACAAAATGCAAAAGCTATAAAAAGAAAGGATTTGATAAATTTACAAAAGACACCATTAAAATATTTTTAGAAAGGGGGTGGGAAGAAAGTAGAATACAGGATTCAACCTGAAAAAACTCCCAACAGCCAAAGCTGGAACAATTTGAGCAATGAAGTAAGTCCATAATATTGGATTATAACTGAAAGTATAAAGTAAATATGAGGACTTCCCTGGTGGTCCAGTGGTTAAGACTTTGCCTTCCAATGCAGGGGGTTCGGGTTTGATCCCTGGTCAGAGAGCTAAGATCCCACATGCCTTGTGGCCAAAAAGACCAAAACATAAAACAGAAGAAATATTTTAACAAATTCAGTGAAGACTTTAAAAATGGTCCACATCAAAAAAAAATAATCTTTAAAAAAATTTTTTTAAATAAATAAATATGCATGAATATATGCTCATATAAAAAAGTGATTGAATAAATAAATGAAGAGACCAATCTTCCTTATACAAGAATTCCAAGTAATATATACAGATACTTCCCTCTAAGAGGTAGAGCTTAACTCTCCTCAACTTCGAGTATGGGTTGGACTTAGTGACTTGCTTCCAAAGAATATACTGAGTTGGCCAAAAAGTTCGTTCGTTCCCCCCATAACATCTTGTGAAAAACCCGAATGAACTTTTTGGCCAGCCCAACAGTATGGAAAGGAAAAGATAGTAACTTTACAGAGGAGAAACCTGGCCAACACTACTTCAACCAAGTGTTCATAATTCATCAGTGATGTTATGTGGATGTCATGTACCCCCAGATGTGATCCAACAAGAAGGGTGCTTCTCCTGTATGGTACTTTATTCCAAAAATCCAGTCTAGTCATTAGAAAATATCAAACAAAATTTGAGGGACATTCTACAAAATACCTGACCAATACTCATCAAAACTGTCAATATCATGAAAAACATAACTGAGAAACTCTCATGAACCTTAGTGGCTAAGGAGATGACAACTAAATGCAAGGTGGTATCCTAGATTAAATGATGGAATAGAAAAAGGACATTAATGGGAAAACCGGGGAAACATGAATAAAGTCTGGAGTATATGTAACAGTAACATACCAACCAGTGTTGGTTTCTTAACGCCACATGGTAATGCAGGATGATGTTATGAACCAAATTGTGCCTCCCCTCCCCACAAATTCATATGCTGAAGCCCTAGCCCTCAGTGTGCCTGTATTTAGCGATAGGGCCTTTAAAGAGGTAATTAAGGTTAAATGAGATCATAAGGGTGGGGCCCTAATCCAATAGGACTGGTGTCCTTGTAAGAAGAGGAAAAGACGCCAGGAATGCATAGCACAGAGTAAAGGCCGCATGAGGTCACAGCAAGAAGGCAGCTGTCTCACCAGAAACCAATCCTGCTGGCACCTTGATCTTGGAATTCCAACCTCAAGAATTGTGAGAAAATAAATTTCTGTTGTTTAAGCCAATAAGCGTGTATATCTTATTATGGCAACCTGAGCAAACTAATACAAATGATAACATTCAATGAAACTAAAACTGGGTGAAGAATATACAGAAACTCTCTGTAGTATCTTTGTAATGTTTCTGCAAATCTAAGTTATTTAACCTAGAAGGAAATGGACAAATTCTTAGAAAGGTACAATCTTCCAAGACTGAACCAGGAAGAAATAGAAAATACAAAGAGACCAACCACAAGTACTGAAATTGAAACTGTGATTAAGAACTTCCAACAAACAAAATTCCAGGACCAGATGGCTTCACAAGTGACTTCTATCAAACATTTAGAGAAGAGTTAACACCTATCCTTCTGAAACTGTTCCAAAAAATTGCAGAGGAAGGAAAACTCCCAAGCTCATTCTATGAGGCCACTACCACCCTGATACCAAAACCAGACAAATATACAAAAAAAAAAAGGAAAATTACAGGCCAGTATCACTGATGAACATAGATGCAAAAATCCTTAACAAAATACTAGCAAACCAAATCCAACAATACATTAAAAGGATCATACACCATCATCAAGTGGGATTTATCCCCAAAAGGTAAGAATTTTCAGGGACTTCCCTGGTGGCGCAGTGGTTAAGAATCCGCCTGCCAATGCAGGGGACACAGGTTCAAGCCCTGGTCTGGAGAGATCCCACATGCCGCAGAGCAACTAGGCCTGTGCCCCACAGCTACTGAGCCTGCACTCTAGAGCCCACAAGCCACAACTACTGAGCCCACATGCCACAACTACTGAAGCCCGCGCACCTAGAGCCTGTGCTCCGCAATAAAAGAAGCCACCACAATGAGAAGCCCATGCACTGCAATGAAGAGTAGCCCCACTCACCGCAACTAGAGAAAGCTCACGTGCAGCAACGAAGACCCAATGCAGCCAAAAATAAATAAATAATATTTTTTTTAAAAAAAGAATTTTTCAATATCCACAAATCCATCAGTGAGATATGCCACATTAACAAACTGAAGAATAAAAACTATATGATCATCTCAAGAGATGCAGAAAAAGCTTCTGATAAAATTCAACACCTATTTATGATAAAAACTCTCCAGAGAGCCTCCCTGGTGGCGCAGTGGTTGAGAGTCCGCCTGCCCATGCAGGGGACATGGGTTCGTGCCCCGGTCCAGGAAGATCCCACATGCCGCGGAGCAGCTGGGCCCGTGAGCCATGGCCACTGAGCCTGCGCGTCTGGAGCCTGTGCTCCGCAACGGGAGAGGCCACGACAGTGAGAGGCCTGTGTACCTCATAAACAAACAAACAAACAAACAAAACTCTCCAGAAAGTAGGCATAAAGGGAACCTACCTCAACATAATAAAGGCCATATACAACAAACCCTCAGCTAACATCATACTCAACGGTGAATAGCTGAAAGCATTTCCTCAAGATCAGGAAGCCCACTCTTCCCACTTTTATTCAACACAGTTTTGGAAGTCCCAGCCATGGCAATCAGAGAAAAAAAAGAAATAAAAGGAATCAAAATTGGAAAAGAAAAAGTAAAATTGTCTCTATTTGCAGATAATATGATACTATACATAGAAAATCCTGAAGATGGTATCAGAAAACTACTAGAACTCATCAATGAATTTGGTAAAGTTGCAGAATACAAAATTAATACACAGATATCCCTCACATTTCTATACACTAACAACGAAAGCTCAGAAAGAGATATTAGTGAAACAATCCCATTTACCATTGCATCAAAAAGACTAAAATATTTAGGAATAAACCTACCTAAGGAGGCAAAAAACCTGTACTCTGAAAACTATAAGACGCCGATGAAAGAAATCGAAGATGACACAGATGGAAAGATATACCATTTTCTTGGATTGGAAGTATCAATATTATCAAAATGACTATACTACGCAAGGCAATCTACAGATTCAATGCAATCCCTATCAAATTACCAATGGCATTTTTCACAGAACTAAAACAAAAACTTTTTAAATTTGTATGGAAATACAGAAGACCCCTGAACAGCCAAAGTAATCGTGAGCAAGAAAAATGGAGCTGGAGGAATCAGGCTCCCTGACTTCAGACTATACTACAAAGCTACAGTCATCAAAACAGTATGGTACTGGCACAAAAACAGAAAAGTATATCAATGGAACAGGATAGAAAGCCCAGAAATAAATCCACGCACCTATGGTCAATTAATCTACAACAAAGGAGCAAATAATATACAATGGAGGAAAGACAGTCTCTTCAGTAAGTGGTGCCAGGAAAATGGGACAGCTACATGTAAAAGAATGAAATTAGAACATTTTCTAACACCATATTCAAAAATAAACTCAAAATGGATTAAAAACCTAATGTAAGACTGAAAACTCTTAGAGGAAAACATAGGCAGAACACTCTCTAACATAAATCGCAGAAATATCTTTTTGGATTCACCTCCTACAGTAATGAAAATGAAAACAAAAATAAACAAATGGGACCTAGTTAAACTTAAAAGCGTTTGCACAGCAAAGGAAACCATAAACAAGATGAAAAGACAACCCTCAGAATGCGAGAAAATATTTGCAAATGAAAGAACTGACATGGGATTAATCTCAAAATATACAAACAGCTCATACAGCTCAATATCCAAAAAAAAAAAAAAAGAAAAGAAAAGAAAAACCACAATCAAAAAATGGGCAGAAGACCTAAACAGAAATTTCTCCAAAGAAGATATACAGATTGCCAGAGGCACATGAAAAGGTGCTCAACATTGCTAACTATTAGAGAAGTGCAAATCAAAACTACAATGAGGTATCACCTCACACCGGTCAGAATGGCCATCATCAAAAAATCTACAAACAATAAATGCTGGAGAGGGTGTGGAGAAAAGGGAGCCCTCATGCATTCTTGGTGGGAATGTAAATTGATAGAGCCACTCTGGAGAACAGTATGGAGATTCCTTTAAAAATTAGATATAGAACTGCCATAGGATCCAGCAATTCCACTCCTGGGCATATACCTGGAGAAAACCATAATTCAAAAAGATACATGCACCCCAATGTTCATTGCAGCACTATTTACAATAGCCAAGACATGGGAGCAACCTAAATGTGCATCAACAGAGTTGATAAAGAAGACATGGCACATATATACAATGGATTACTCAGCCATAAAAAGAATGAAATAATGCCATTTGCAGCAACATGGATGGACCTAGACATTATCATACTAAGTGGAGTAAGTCAAAGAAAAACAAATATTATATGATATCACTTATAGGTGGAATCTAAAAATATGATACAAATGAACTTATTTACAAAACAGAAACAGACCCACAGACTTCAAAAACAAACTTATGGTTACCAAAAGGGAAAGGTGGGGGGGAGGGATAAATTAGGCATTTGGGATTAACATATATACACTACTATATATATAATAGATAATCAACAAGGACCTACTGTATAGCACAGGGAATTCTATGCAATATTCTGTAATAACCTATATGGGAAAAAATCTGAAAAAGAATGGATGTACATGTATAATGGAATCACTTAGCTGTACACCTGGAACACAACACTGTAAATCAACTATACTCCAGTATAAAAATAAAAATTAAATTAAAAAAATAAATAAAAGTTATTTTAAAAAAGCGACTGGGAGAAAATATTTGTAACTTACATAACAAAAAATATACATATTATACAAATATTTTTTAATTCCTATGAAATATCTTTAAATTGCAAACAGTCCCATAGAATATTGAGTCAGGTATAGCAAAGGTAAGTCAGAAAAATAGAAATGACAAAAAAAGGTGAGATGTTTAAACTAACTAGTAAACAGAAAAATAAAAAGTATAAACAATGACATTGTATTTCACACCACCAAACTGGAAAAAAATTTAACAGTGCTATCAGTTAGGGAAAGGTTGTGGGGAAATTGTTACCTTTATACAAGGAAGATGGGACTGAAAATTGGTAGAGGTGTTCTGGAGAGCAAGCTGGCAGAATCTGTTATGCATGTATCCCTTGACCCAGCCAGTCCCCCTTCTTCACATCTACCTCAGAGAAAAAGTAGCATATGACAAATAAGAAGCTGTAAGGATGTTTACTGTAGCACTGTCTGCAGTAAAAGTAAACGGAACTAACTATTAGCAATAGAGGAATAATTACATAAAACTGTGGCAGTCATACCACGACTTAAAATTAATGAGGTAGATCAATATGAAATATTTCCACAGTAATACAAAGACAAATTATTTTTTAAAAAACTAGTTGTTCAACAGATACATGTAAAAATGATAAAACAAATTTAAGCCACAGGCAAATTTATTTGAATGTAAATAAACAGAAAAGCAACTGAAACAATACCCCTACCAAACTGCTTATGGAGATGGCACTGGGATTGGGGGATGGTGAAGGAAATTTTCACTTTATCAGTATTTACTTGGGTTTTTAGAACATCTTGGTGTTCATTTATAATTGAAAATATACTCTTCTGGAGAGTAAGGGAGGGATGGGGAATGAAGTCTTTCAAGACTGTCTTCCCCTCAACCTGGGTACCCTACTTCCCTGATAATACGTGTGGGAAAACAACAGCTATTTCCAACCAGGACAAGATCTACCACCACAGTGCAGACAGTTTAAATAAAGCATCAGCAGCTAGTATTTTTTTTTTTTTTTTTTTTTTTTTTTTTTTTTTTGCGGTACGCGGGCCTCTCACTGCTGTGGCCTCTCCCGTTGCGGAGCACAGGCTCCGGACGCGCAGGCTCAAAGGCCATGGCTCACGGGCCCAGCCGCTCCGCGGCATGTAGGATCTTCCCGGACCGGGGCACGAACCCGTGTCCCCAGCATTGGCAGGCGGTCTCTCAACCACTGCGCCACCCGAGGAAGCCCAGCAGCTAGTATTCTTAAATGGAAAGATGAGTTAATAATCCCAGCCAGTTACCTTTCACGATCCTTCCTTATCTTGGTCTATCCTTCATCCCTGGACAGGAGATTCAAAGTTGTTTGACTCTCAGTACACTTTAAGGGGAGTAACTGAGGAGTGGGAACAGTAAGAGAGCTGTAGCAGCTGTTTGGCCCTTCTCTTTTAAAACAAGAGTGAAATCTTCCTGTTGAAAAAAATCATAAAGTACTGGGACTTCCTCGGCGGAGAAGTAGATAAGACTCCACGCTCCCAATGCAGGGGGCCTGGGTTTGATCCCTGGTCAGGTAACTAGATACCACATGCCACAACTAAGAGCCTGCACGTCACAACTAAAAGATCTCACATGCCGCAGCTAAGACCTGGTGCAGCCAAATAAATTAATTAATATTTTTAAAAAATCACAAAGTACTAAATATTCTGATGAAATTTACAACTGGTAAGTATATTTTATCGTTTTTGTTTAAATCGAATGGATATGTGCAAGCATTCTCCTTATGCTTAATCATACAACCTAAATTTTCTAAACAATTCTAATTTCAAACATTCTGTTCCATTCCTAAGAGTAGCCCTTATAACTGTCAGATGCATTTATTTGCTTAAAATACAGGTAAAACATTCTCTGAAATCTGGATTCTTGATCTCCAAGAGCTTAATCAATTCCAGGAAGAAATACCTACACAAATAACAATACTAAGATTAGTTTGAAATAGAAGTAGATGTGAAACTGAGTTTTTTACAACCATAAATTCCTTTTGTGATCTTTTGATCACAGCATAAAACAGCATAAAATTTATCATCTTAACCATTTTTGAGTGTAGTGTTAACTATATATATATACCTTGTTGTGCAACAGATCTCTAGAATTTTTCATCTTGAAAAACTGAAACTCCCCCCAATCAAGATAGATATTTTCATTACCACCACCATTTATTTTCTGTTTCCAGGCAATTGGCTACTTTAGATATGTCATAATTGGAATCACACATTATTTGTCTTTTTGTGACTGGCTTATTTCACTTAGCATAATGTCCTCAAGGTTCATCCACGTTGTAGCATAGGACAGGGTTGCTCTTTTTTCTTTAAGACTGAATAATATTCTACTCTACATATATACCACATTTTCTTTATCCATTCATCTGTCAATAGACATTCTACCTCTTGGCTATTGTGAAAAATGCTGCAATGAACATGAGTGTGCAACTATCTCTTCAAGAGCCTGTTTTCACTTCTTTTGGATCAATACCCAGAAGTGGGACTGCTGAATCATATGGAAGTTCTATTTTTAATTTTTTAAGAAACCTCTATACCCTTTTCCATAGCAGCTGCACTATTTTCCATTTCCATCAACAGTACAGAAGGGTTCCAATTTTTCCACATCCTTGCCAACACTTGTTACTTTGTGCATGTGTTGGAGGTTTTTTTGTTTTTGATAGTGGCCATCCCAAGAGGTATGAGATACCTTATGGTGGTTTTGATTTGCATTTCCCTAGTAATAGTGATGTTGAGCATCTTTTTCATATGCTTGTGTGAGATCTTAAAAAAATTGTATCAATATATGTGTGTGTATATTTAGATATACACAGATATATATATCTGCCGCCAGTTTTTGGCACAGTTCCTAAAACCCTTGCAATTTCTTAAGTGATGAGAACACTAGGAGTGTCTTTGATTCTAATATTTGGTCTCTGACCCTGGTTCCTGACACCAAGATACCAAATCCCTTAGAATTTCCTGGGTAGCAGGAGAGTCTCTTGTTCTAATGAGGTGACTCTGGTGGGCTCCAGGATGTGTATGGTCCCCAGAAAGACCAAGTCATATTAGAAGCTTGAAGTTTCAGCCCTGCCTCAAATTCTCTAGAAGAGAGAAGGGCTGGAAATGAAATTGATAACTGATCATACCTAAGTCAGGAAGCCTACATAAAAATCCTAATAGTATGGGGTTCAGGGAGCTTCCAGATTGGTGAACACAGAGGTGTTGGGAGAGTGGTGGGCCCAGAGAGGATGAAAAAGCTCTGTGCCCCTTCCCACATACCTGCCTTCTGCGTCTCTTCCATGTGGATATTTGTCTATATCCTATGTTACATCCTTTTATAATAAACTGGCAAAGAGTAAGTAAACTATTTCCTAAGTTCTGCGAGCCACTCTAGCAAATTAATCAAACATGAGGCAGGATCGTGGGAACCTCTGATTTATAGCTGACTGGTCAAAGCAGAGGTAACAACATGGATTTTCGACTGGCATCTGAAGGTGGGGTGGGTAGCCTTGTGGGACTGAGCACTAACCTGTGAGATCTGACACTATCTCCAGATAGATAACGTCAGAATTAAATTGTAGAACACCCAGCCGGTGCCAAATTGCTTGGTGTGGGGAAAACCAGAAAGGTCAGAAGTAAAGTGTTCTGTGTGAGAGTAAAGGAGACAACACAGGAGGGAACACTGGGAAATATCTTCCCAATACAATCTGTTGGCCATTTGTATATCTTCTTTGGAGAAATGTCTATTCAAGTTTTGCCCATTTTTTTTTTAACATCTTTATTGGAGTATAATTGCTTTACAATGGTGTTAGTTTCTGCTGTATAACAAAGTGAATCAGCTATACATATCCATATATCCCCATATCCCCTCCCTTTTGCGTCTCCCTCCCATTGGACTGTTTATTTTTCTGTTGTTGACTTGTAGGAGTTATTTATATATTCTGGATATTTAACCCCTTATATTAACTCATTTATCAAATACGTGGTTTGCAAATATTTTTCCGATTCCATAGGTTGCCTTTCACTCTATTGATTCTGTCCTTTGATGAACAGAAGTTTTTAAGTTTGATATAGTCTCATTTGTCTGTTTTTGCTTTTGTTGCCTGTGCTTTGGTACCATATCCAAGAAATCACTGCCAAGTCCAGTGTCATGAAGCTTTTTCCCCATGTTTTCTTCTAGGAGTTTTATAGTTTTGGGTCTTAACTTTAGGCCTTTAATTAATTCTGAGTTAATTTTTGTATATGATGTAAGGTAAGAGTCCAACTTCATTCTTCTACATGTGAACCAGTTTTCCCATTACTATTGTTGAAGAGACTATCCTTTCCCTATTGTGTAACCTTGGCACCTTGGTTAAAAAGCATTTGACCATACCCATGATGGTTTATTTCTGGGCTCTATTCTGTTCCATTGGTCTATGTCTGTCTTTAAGCTAGTATAATACTAGTTTGGTTTTTTTGTTTGTTTGTTTTTACTTTTTAAAATAGCTTTATTGAGATATAATTTATGTACAACAAAGTGCACATATTTAAAATCAACTTTGACATACATATACACAATGAATCAAGATAGATATTTTCATCACCACCAAGTTTCTTCTTGCTCCTTTGTAATCCATCCCTCCTTCCATTTCCATCCCCAGGCAACCACTTATTTATATTTTGCCACTTCAGAACAGTTTGAAGATTTTTAGAATTTTATATAAATGGAATCTTAAGAGTATGTGCTTCTTGGTGGAGTTCGTGTCTCCCCACAACTAGGGCACCTGCCAGATGCTGGTGGGGAACCTCGATGCCCAAGGAGATGGGAGGAACCCCCAAGTGACCGGGTAGGATGTGGTGGAGAGGCAGAGGGAAGAAGTGGGGGCCGGGCAGGACCAGCACCCCTGAGGGGTGGCTGGGAGAGGGGAGGGGTTCCCATGCCTGGAGGGACCCTAGAGGGCTCAGAGGATCAAGGGGGAGTGCAGCTAGCATTTCCCCTGCCCAATCAAGCCCTGGGAAACCTGATGAGCCCCTGGGCCGGGTCCTCTGACCTTGGAGCCCCCTCCAGCCTCATTGGTCCCATGGGTGTAGGAGGGAGGTGGGGGATAAGAGGAGAGGCAGACCGGGAAGGGCCCTCCAGGATCAGAGGATCAGGGGAGAGCGTGCCTAGCATTTCCCCTACAAACTCACGCTGGGGGAGCCGGCTGGGGTCCCAGGCCTGGTCCTCCACCCTCCAAGGCCAGAGGCACTCCTCTGGTGGTGGCACCCCCACCGCCACCCCAGGGCTTTTTCCAGCCCTGTGGGTCCTAAGCATAGGCCCCACCCCCACCTAAACCCTGCCCCTGCCTAAGCCCCACTCCCCACAGCCAAGCCCTTTTCTGCCCTTTTTTTCTTTTTCCTCTTTTTTGCTATTGTGGTTCTGTTTTACCTTCTGGTTGTTGTTTCACCTACATTTTAATTTTTTTCTAACATATCTGCTAGTTTTCTAACCTTATTTCATTTTTTACTCTCTTATTGTTCTGCTACTTTTTTTCTTTTTGCAGCTCTGCACAGCTTGCAGCATCTTGGTTTACGAGCTGGAGGTCAGGCCTGAGCTCCTGCGGTGGGAGTTCCAAGTCCAAACCACGGGAAAAACAGAGAACCTCAGACCCCAGGGAATATTCATCAGAGTAAGGTCTCCCGAAGGTCCTCATCTCGGCACCAAGACCCACCTCTACCCAACAGTGTACAAACTCCAGTGCTGGAAGCCTCAAGCCAAACTGTTTCTGTCCAGTAAGACAAGAAAACAATCCAAACCATCAAAAAAAAAAGAAAAAAAAGAGGACAAAAAAAAATATGTCACAGATAAAGGAGCAAGGTAAAAACCTAAATAACCAAATAAATGAAGAGGAAGTAGGCAACCTACCTGAAAAAGAATTCAGAGTAAGGATACTAAAGATGAGCCAGAATCTCGGAAATAGAATGCAGGCACAGATCGAAAAAATACAAGAAATGTTTAACAAAGATCTAGAAAACAGAAGAACAAACAAACAGAGATGAACAACACAATAACTGAAATGAAAAATACACGAGAAGGAATCAATAACAGAATAACTGAGGCAGAAGAACGAATAACTGAGCTGGAAGAAAGAATGGTGGAAATAACTGCCGAAGAGCAGAATAAAAGAAAAAGAATGAAAAGAAATGAAGACAATCTCAGAGACATCTGGGAAAACACTAAATGCACCAACATTCAAATTATAGGGGTCCCAGAAGGAGAGAAAAAGAAAGGGTCTGAGAAAATATTTGAAGAGATTATAGTGGAAAACTTTCCTAACATGGGAAAGGAAACAGCCACCCAAGTGCAGGAAGCATAGAGCATCCCATACAGGATAAACCCTAGGAGAAACACACCAAGACACATATTAATTAAACTAACAAAAATTAAATTCAAAGAAAAAATATTAAAAGCAGCAAGGGAAAAGCAAAAAATAACATACAAAGGGATCCCCATAAAGTTATCAGCTGATTTTTCAGCAGACACTCTGCAGGCCAGAAGGGAGTAGCAGGATATACTTAAAGTGATGAAAGAGAAAAGCCTACAACCAAGGTTACTCTCCCTAGCAAGGATCTCGTCCAGATTCGACAGAGAAATCAAAAGTTTTACAGACAAGCAAAAGCTAAGACAATTCAGCACCACCAAACCAGCTTTACAACAAATGCTAAAGGAACTTCTCTAGGCAGGAAACACAAAAGAAGAAAAAGACCTACAAAAACAAACCCAAAACAGTTAAGAAAATGGTAATAGCAACATACATATCAATAATAACCTTGAATGTAAATGGAATAATGCTCCAACCAAAAGACACAGATTGGCTGAATGGATACAAAAACAAGACCCATATATATGCTGTCTACAAGAGACCCACTTCAGACCTAGGGACACATACAGACTGAAAGTGAAAGGATGGAAAAAGATATTCCATTCAAATGGAAATCGAAAGCTGGAGTAGCAATACTCATATCAGAAAAAATGGACTTTAAAATAAAGGCTGTTACAAGAGATAAGGAAGGACACTACATAATGATCAAGGGATCAACCCAAGAATAAGATATAACAATTATAAATATTTATGCACCCAACATAGGAGCACATCAATACATAAGGCAAATGCTAACAGCCATAAAAGGGGAAATCGACAGTAACACAGTAAGAGTAGGGGACTTTAACACCCCACTTTCACCAACAGACAGATCATCCAAAATGAAAATAAATAAGGAAACACAAGCTTCAAATGACACATTAGACCAGATGGATTTAATTGATATTGATAGGACATTCCACTCGAAAGTGGCAGAATACACTTTCTTCTCAAGTGCACACAGAACATTCTCCAGGGGAGATCACATCTTGGGTCACAAATCAAGCCTTGGAAAATTTAAGAAAATTGAAATCGTATCAAGCATCTTTTCTGACCACAACGCTGTGAGATTAGATTAGACTTTTTCAATTGTGGGGAAAAAAACTGTAAAAAACACAAATACATGCAGGCTAAACAGTGCACTACTAAATAACCAAGAGATCACTGAAGAAATCAAAGAGGGAAAAAAATACATAGAAACAAATGAAAATAAAAACACGATGACCCAAAACCTACGGGACACAGCAAAATCAGTTCTAAGCGGGAAGTTTATAGTAATTCAATCTCACCTCAAGAAACAAGAAAAATCTCAAATAAACAATCTAACCTTACGCCTAAAGCAACTAGAGAAAGAAGAACAAAGAAAACCCAAAGTCAGTAGAAGGAAAGAAATCATAAAGATCAGAGAAGAAATAAATGAAACAGAAACAAAGAAAACAACAGAAAGATTAATAAAACTAAAAGTTGGTTCTTGAGAATATAAACAAAATTGACAAACCTTTAGCCAGACTAATCAAGAAAAAAAGGGAGGATGCAAATCAATAAAATTAGAAATGAAAAAGGAGAAATCACAACTGACACTGTAGAAATACAAAGCATCATAAGAGACTACTACAAACAACTATATGCCGATAAAATGGACAACCTCAAAGAAATGGACAAATTCTTGGAAAGGTAAGATTTTCCAAGACTGAACCAGGAAGAATTAGATAATATAAACAGACCTATCACAAGTAATGAAATTGAAACTGTAATTAAAAATCTTCCAGCAAACAAAAGTACAGGACCAAATGGCTTCACAGGAGAATTCTATCAAATATTTAGAGAAGAGCTAACACCCATCCTTCTCAAAATCTTCCCAAAAATTGCAGAGGGAAGAACACTCCCAAATTCGTTCTACGAGGCCACCATCACCCTGATACCAAAACCAGACAAAGGTATCACAAAAAAAGAAAATTGCAGACCAATATCATTGATGAACATAGATGCAAAAATCCTCAACAAAATATTAGCAAACAGAATCCAACGATACATTAAAAGGATCATACACCATGATCAAGTGGGATTTATCCCAGGAATACAAGGATTCTTCAACATACGCAAATGAATCAACGTGATAGACCATATTAACAAATTAAGGAATAAAAACCATATGGTCATCTCAAGAGATGCTGAAAAAATTTTGAAAAACTTCAACACCCATTTATGATAAAAAAAAAAAAAAACTCCCCAGAAAGTAGGCATAGAGGGAACCTACCTCAACATAATAAAGGCCATATATGACAAACCCACAGTAAATATCATTCTCAATGGTGAAAAACTGAAACCATTTCCACTAAGATCAGGAACAAGACAAGGTTACCCACTCTCACCACTATTATTCAACATAGTTATGGAAGTTTTAGCCACAGCAATCAGAGAAGAAAAAGAAATAAAAGGAATACAAACTGGAAAAGAAGAAATAAAACTGTCACTGTTCACAGATGACATGATACTATACATAGATAATCCTAAAGATGCCACCAGAAAACTACTAGAGCTAATCAATGAATGTAGTAAAGTTGCAGGTTACAAAATTAATGCACAGAAATCTCTTGCATTCCTATTCACTAACAACAAAAGATCAGAAAGATAAATTAGGGAAACAATCCCATTCACCATTGCAGCAAAAAGAATAAAATACCTAGGAATAAACCTACCTAAGGAGGTAAAAGACCTGTACTTAGAAAACTACAAGACAGTGATAAAAAAACTCAAAGATGACACAGATGGAGAGATATACCATGTTCTTGGATTGGAAGAATCAATATTGTGAAAATGACTATACTACCCAAAGCAATCTACAGATTCAATGCAATCCCTATCAAATTACCAATGGCAGTCTTCACAGAATTAGAACAGAAATTTTACAATTTGTATGGAAACACAAAAGACCCAGAAAACCAAAGCAATTTTGAGAAATAAACACGGAGCTGGAGGAATCAGGCTCCCCATGTTAAACTATATGACAAAGCTACAGTAATCAAGACAGGATGGTACTGGCACAAAAACAGAAATAAAGCTCAATAGTACAGGATAGAAACCCAGAGATAAACCCACGCACATATGGCCACCTAATTTATGACAAAAGAGGCAAGGACATACAATGGAGAGAAGGCAGCCTCTTCAATAAGTGGTGCTGGGAAAACTGGACAGCTACATATAAAAAGATGAAATTAGAACACTATCTAACACCATACACAATAATAAACTCAAAATGGATTAAAGACCTAAATGTAAGGCCAGACACTATAAAACTCTTAGAGGAAAACATAGGAAAAACACTCTTGACATAAACCACAGCAAGATCTTTTTTCACCCACCTCCTAGAGTAATGAAAATAAAAACAAAAATAAATAAATGGGACCTAATTAAACTTAAAAGCTTTTGCACAACAAAGGAAACCATAAACAAGACAAAAAGACAACTCTCAGAATGGGAGAAAATATTTGCAAACGAAGCAATGGACAACGGATTAATCTCCAAAATATGCAAACAGCTCATGTAGCTCAATAGCAAAAATACAAACAACCGAATTAAAAAATGGCCGGAAGACCTGATTAGACATTTTTCCAAAGAAGACGTACGGATGGCCAAGAGGCACATGAAAAGATGCTTAACATCACTAAATTATTAGAGAAGTGCAAATCAAAACTACGATGAGGTGTCATCTCACACCGGTCAGAATGGCCACCATCAAAAAGCCTACAAACAATAAATGCTGGAGAATGCTTTTGTACTGGGAACCCTTCTGTACTGTTGGTGGGAACATCAATTGATACAGCCACTCTGGAGAATAGTATGGAGGTTCCTTAAAAAACGACAAATATAACTACCATATGACCGAGCAATCGCACTACTGGGCCTGTACCCTGAGAAAACCATAATTCAAAAAGAGTCATGTACCACAATGTTCATTGCAGCACTATTTACAATAGCCAGGACATGGAAGCAACCTAAGTGTCCATCGACAGATGAATGGCTAAAGAAGATATGGTACATATATACAATGGAATATTATTCAACCATAAAAAGGAATGAAACTGGGTCATCTGTAGAGATGTGGATGGACCTAGAGTCTGTCATACAGAGAAAAGTAAGCCAGAAAGAGAAAAACAAATATTATATATCAATGCATATATGTGGAATCTAGAAAAATGGTACAGATGATCCTCTCTGCAGGACAGGAATAGAGACATAGACGTAGAGAACAGATATTGGACACAGTGGGGGAAGGGGAGGGTGGGATGAATTGGGAGATCAGGATTGACATATATACACTACCATGCATAAAATAGATAGCTAGCGGGAACATGCTATAAAGCACAGGGGTCTCAGCTTGGTGCTCTGTGACGACCTACATGGTTTGGATGGAGGCAGGTGGGAGGGAGATCCAACAGGGAAGGGATATAGGTACACATATAGCTGATCCACTTCATTGTACAGCAGAAAGTAACACAACATTGTAAAGCAAGTATAATCCAATTAAAAAAAAAAACAACAAAAAAAGAGTATGTTTGTCTTTTTACCAGTGTTCTTTCACTCCACCTAATGATTTCAAGGTCCATATGGTTTGTTGCATTTATCAATAGTTCTCTCCTTTATATTGCTGAGTAGTATTATTCCATTGTATGGATATATGAAAATTTGATAATCCATTCATCTGGTCATGGACATTTATGTGGTTTCCAATTTTTGCCTATTACAAAGAAAGCTGCTTTGAACATTCATGTATAAGTCTGTGTGAATATGTGTTACCTTTTCCCTTTGGTAAATACGTAAGAGTGGGATCACTGGGATATGTATGTTTAGCTTTCCAAGCAACTGACAAACTGGTTTCCATGGTGGTTGTATCATTTCACACTCCTTATGGCAGGGTATGAGAGTTCTAAATGCTCCACATCCTCCCCAACACTTGGTATGGGGAGTTTTTAAATTTTTTGCCTTTTTTATTGGTGAGTACCATACTGTTCTGATTACTGTAGCTTTGTAGTATGTTTTGAAATCAGAAGTGTGAGGTCTTAGCTTTGTCTTCCTATATGAATTTTAGGATGTTTTTTCAATTTCTACAAATATGCCATTGGGACTTTTATAGGGACTGACTGAATCTGCAGGTCCCTTTGGGCACTATGGACATTTTAACAATATTAAGTCTTCCAATCCACAAACATGGAATGTCTTTCCATTTATGTGTCTTTGCTTTAATTTCTTACAGCAGCATAACACCCTAAGTTTTTTTTTTTATGTTTCAGCTCCACAGAGTTTGTTTTTATTAATTTATTTATTCATTTATTTTTGGCTGCGTTGGGTCTTCGTTGATGCACGCCAGCTTTCTCTAGTTGCAGCGAGCAGGGGCTACTCTTTGTTGCGGTGCGCGGTCTTCTCGTGCAGTGGCTTCTCTTGTTGTGGAGCATGGGCTCTAGGTGCACAGGCTTCAGTAGTTGTGGTGCGTGGACTCAGTAGCTCTGTGGCATGTGGGATCTTCCCAGACCAGGGCTTGAACCCGTGTCCCCTGCACTGGCAGGCAGATTCTTAACCACTGCGCCACCAGGGAAGTCCAACCCGAAGTTTTTAAAAGACCATTTTGCTTCTCAAGCAAATTCCTACTCACTTATCAAATAAAAAAATCTATTCACTGAATACAATCACTATTAGCCATACTAACTTACTCTACATAGTTCAAAAACAGGTAACTAAACAAGGATATTAATAGAGTCTTATTTACAAGGGGTAAATAAGAAAATAGCAATAAGATCAAAATGATCAATCCCTAAACTTTAATAATTAAAAACAAAGCCATGAGGTAATCATCTACACTGTAAATGTAGTATTAATGTAGTTACAGTAACTCCTCAGTCTTTATTCTAACATCTAAACATTGAACTGCCACTTTTACTTTCCAAACCCTTTGGTAGGTGCTGTGGAGTCAAAGTTAAATAAAATTAAAATATTTTCCATAAAGAGTTCAGCTAATTGTTCAGAGAATTGTTAATATGTGAAATAAACAGAAGAGAAAAAAAATCACATTCATAATAGTAACAACAAAGATTAAAGTACCTAAGAAAAAGTTTAATAAGTAAAGTGTAAGACATTGTATGCTATGAAATCTTAACACATTACTGAGCTACCGAAAAGAAGACTTGAGCAAACAAAAAGATGTACCATGTTTGTGGACAGAAGAGCCATCATCCTAAAGATTAGTTTTCTCCAGGTTAATTCATGTAAGAACTAGCAGGATTTTTTGTTTGTTTATGGAATAGACAAGTTGATCCTAAAATTCATATGGAAAAATATGTAAGAATAAACAAACAGGAATAGCTGGAGGAAAAAAAATTTTTAAATGAATTCTAAGAAGGAGCTAGCACTACCAGATTATTACTCCATTACTAATACAGAGTGTTCCTAGTGTCTGATAGACATATATACAACAGAAGTTCTGAAACAGACCCAGCCATATACAGGAACTTAATGCTTGATAAAGATGATAAATCAAACCAGATGTCGAGTAAATAAATGGTATTAGGTAGCCATCTGAAAAAGTAAATAAAAGTGGTCCCATGACCTTACAGCAGAATAAATTTCAAATGGAGAAAATATTTAAATGTAAGAAAATGAAACATAAAATATATAAGAAAACACATGATTTCCACTGCTAGCCAAGATAGAATAACAGGGACCAGATTTACCATTCCTCCTAAAAAAAATTTTTTTAAACAGACAAAATACATTAAATAATGGTTTTCAGGACTCTGGATATCAGGCAATGGAGGACAGTGATCCCCAAGACACAGTAAACAAAAAAAGGCGAGTCCCGCAATTACCCCAACTTACAGCCACTGCACAGAGAGGGTAAACCAAGGCAGAACCCAGCAGACTCCATGTTGAGATGAAGCTGAATCCAGGGAAACCAAGCAGCAAAAGTTCATAGTACAGAGTACCAAAGAGAAGGAAGCTGCACAGAGAGAGAACCCTGGAGATTTGTAAAAACTCTCAAGTATTTGAGCGTACAGAACACGCATGTTAGGAAACCACTGGAGCCCATCTGAAAGGATTACAGCAAACAGTGTCTGGCATTCACACAGGCTGGGAGAGCACTTGTTTTCCAGGCCATTTTGTGAAAACTCCTAAGTTACAGGGCATTGGATAAGACTCAGGAAGGTCTTGCCTCAATAATGAATAATTAGTCCTCAAATGAATACCGATCCAGGCCCACCTAATAAATCATAAAAGCAAGAACTGAAAGTATGAAACTAGTAACTTAACTGTATCCCTGAACAAAACTCAAGAAGATTTATAAAAATATAAAAATAGGGCTTCCCTGGTGGCGCAGTGGTTGAGAGTCCGCCTGCTGTTGCAGGGGACACAGGTTCATGCCCCAGTCCGGGAAGATCCCACATGCCGCGGAGCGGCTGGGCCCGTGAGCCTGGCCGCTGAGCCTGCGTGTCCGGAGCCTGTGCTCTGCAACAGGAGAGGCCACAACAGTGAGAGGCCCGCGTACCGCCAAAAAAAAAAAAAAAAAAATCCAGCATCCACTAAGGTAAAATTCAGCATTCGAAGATTGCCAGGCATGCAAGGAAGCAGAAAAGCATGACCCATTATGAAGAGACTACTCAGTGAATCAAAATAGACTCAGAACTGATGCACAAATTAGAATTAGCAGAGAAAAACATTAAAAGTTATCATAACTGCATTCATATGTTGTTAGTAGATGAAAATATATGTCCACATAAAATATATGTCCACCTAAAGTTATATATACACACATATAAGTTTAATGTGATCTAGTCATACAGTGGAATATTATTCAGCCATAAAAAGGAATGTAGTATGATACATGTTACAACATGGATGAACCTCAAACATTATGCTAAGTGAAAGAAAGTACTCACAAAATATCAATAATAGTATAATCCCATTTATATGAAATGTCCAAAATAGAAAATCTATAGTGACAGAAAGTAGATTAGTGGTTGCCCAGGGCTGGGATGGAAGAGAAGGTGAAGGGAATGGGGAATAACTGCTATTAGGAAAAAAGTTTCTTTCTTGGATAATGAAAACGTTCTAAAATTAGATTAAAAGGATAGTTGCACAACTCTGTAAATATACTATTTATCCCCCCCAAAATACTATTTTTTTAATATTTAGTATTTCAATACTACATAAAATATACTATTACAAAAAAATAAGCCACTGAAATGTACACTTTAAATGGGTGGATTATATGATATGTGAATTACATCTCAAAGGACTATTATTTTTTAAATACAGTAAAAAAATGTAGACATGGAAGATATAAAAAACGCCCAAATTGAGCTTTTCTAAAAATGAAAACTACAATCTGAGATGAAGAATACATTGGATTTGATTAATGGCTGATAAGAAAATAGAAGAAAATAGTAGTGAATTTGAAGTCATAGCAGTAAACCTATCCAAATGAAAGTGAGGGAGAGAAGGAAAAAAAAATCCAACAAAACTGAAAAGACCATCTGTGAGCTCTTGGACAGCTTAAAATGGCCTAATATACAGGTAACTGTATATTAAGGAGGGGGAATGGGCAGAAAAAAAAATTTTAAGAAATAATGGTAGAAAATTTCCTGAACTGATAAACTCTTTAAACACACAGCTCCAAGAAATTCAAGTCCTGAGCACAATGTGAAGAAAAATATGCCATAATCAAATTCTCAAAACCAGTGAGAAAGAGAAAATCTTAAAAGCAGCCAGAGGAAAAAGTACATATTACATACAGAGAAACAAAGATAAGGACATCAGATTTCTTGTGGGAACCAATGTAAGTGATAAGACAATAGAACAATGTCTTTACAAGTACAGAAAGGAAAAAGAAAAATGCCAAACTTGAATTCCATAATAAGCAAGAACGTTTCAAAAATGAAGGCATTTTTAAACATTCAAAATGTTTTTTACCTTTTTTACAAAAAAGGTAAAAGAGACCCGACTATAAGAAATGTTAAAAGACAGAAACAAAACAAATAAACACCATCCTTCAGGCAGAAGGAAAATGATACCTTTTGGAACTCTGGATCTACACAAAGGAATGAAGGGCACGAGCAATGGTAACTACATGGGTAAATATATAAGATTTTTCTCAATTATAGCTCTTTAAAAGATGATTGTTTTAACAAAAGTAGTAACAATATATTCGGTTGGCCAAAAAGTTCATTCGGGTTTCGGTAGCATGTTACGGAAAAACCCGAACGAACTTTTTGGCCAAAGCAATATTGTGGGGTTTATAATATATGATATGTGTGAGTAAAATGCTTAAGAACAACAGCATGCAGGCCAGTGCAGGAGAAATTAAACACATGAGAACTCCTTAATAGCTTTGTTGAGTTCAACTATGACTTAAAATCCAGAAGCCATAAGAGGAATGATTAGCAGGTTCACCTACAAACTTTGCATGGTAAACACACGTCACAACCACAACTATAAGATAATCAAAAGGCAAATGACAAATAGAAAACACATTTGTAAATCATCACAGATAATAATTTCCCTAATAATATACACAGGGCTCCTGGAACCAATCCCCGACAGATACTGCAGGACAACTGTATTTACCTATACAAAATATCAAGTTTATGGGAATTCCCTGGTGGTCCACTGGTTAGGACTCCATGCTTTCACTGCCAAGGGTCCGGGTTCAATTCCTGGTCAGGGAACTAAGATCCCACAAGCCTCGCAGTGTGGCCAAAAACAAAAAACAATACAAAATATCAAGTTAAAAAAATTATAAAACGGTACTTTATGAGGGGACAAAAGGGATGAAGAGAGGTTATTCTAAATAGCACTTATATTTACAACCTAGAGACCATGATAGGAATCCAATGCTTGGCTGGGGAGGGTCTACAACCTCTAAATATTTCTACCAGTTTTATGGGAATTAACGTACATTTTCCTTAGGAGAGGAGCCACAAGGAAATACATTATTATATAGGCATATAATAGAATAATATGCATCCAAAAGAGATACATATTTAGACACATACTTAGGACAATGAAAGATTCTGCTATAACATATGAAGTGGAAAAAAGTAATGATAAAATTACTTAGTGTTTATCTTATTGATATAAAAATACATCTCTCTATCGAGATATCTATGTATACAAATATACACTGAACAATCTAAAAGGCTAACTGTGGTACTCATTAATGCTGTTCACCTAACAGGCACATTCCTGTCCCTCTGTGGTTGGGTGGGACCACATGGTTAATTCTGCTCAATGAACTATGACGAAAATGAGCGTTTAATTGTTGATAATGACCCTCCACAGCATTCTTTTCCCCTCTGGCACAGGGACCAGCAATATTAGAGACCATTGCTACTTATAAGCCTAGGTTCCCAAACAATTACAGGAAGCAGAAACCCCTGCCAACCCACAGTGGCTGTGAAACAGAAACAAGAATTAAATCTTTATGTTAAACTGCTGAGATTGGGAGGGGGCTTGCTATTACAGTATAACCAAGCCTAAACTAACTGATAGAGAAAACACCCTTGCTAGTAGCATCACTGAGCTTTTTCTTTTCTTTATGTGTTGTCTTTTTAAAAAATAATGAGCACCTATATCTTAGAAACTTTATTGGAGGTGGAGGACAGACACAGGTTTTAGCATGGGCCTTAACATGGAGCATACACTGACTAACCCAGAGGCTATTATCATCACATCTTAATCTAGAGCATCTTGAAAGCATGGCCCACTAGGATCCTCCAGCTCACTTTATTCCAACTCTGGGCTCAATGAGCAACCTAAGAGCAGTGAAAAAAAGCAAAGTAGAGATCAGTGGGAATAATGGACCATAATTTGTATGAGAGGATACAAACACACAGACATCTGTATACACATATATACATATATTTGTAAATACATAGAAAACCTCTGGTAAGACACAAGAGGTCAGCTTTGTCAAATTGATTCTGAAGAGGGGAAATAGGCAGCTAGGTGACAGCTGAAAGTGGGAATCTTACTCTGTGCTGTTTACGCTTTTGTATCTTTTAAATTGTGAACCATGTGCATGTATTATCTATTCAAAAAATAAAGAAAAGAAAAAACATAAAAGAAAAACAAGCAACTCTAGTTGAAGAGTATACTGAGTGTTGTTTAGTGGGCCGTATTTCAGAAACAGAAAGCCTAATAAAGGGGCTTGCACGGACCAATGATAAACGTGTCAGGAACCCAGGATCAGGAATGCACCTCAAGAACATGGAACAGGATTATAGGGCAGGAAACATCACCAGCACTAGTTTTTCTAATAAGTTCTAAAAGCTGCCCACTCATATTTAGGAAAATGATGAAAAACTATTTCTAATGTCTCCGAAGTCAAGGCTTTTATTACTGAATCTTGATCCCCTGTGAAAGCTTCAGCATTGTTAAAGTCTACCTCTCACAAGATTAGCAGTATGACTATTTTCCCCCTCTGTTAAAGAGACTGAATTATTGTTTCCAAAGAAAAATGAAAAGGGACTATGCAAAGCTTTAATAATATGGGAAAAGCATCCAAAAGGCAGGAAAATAACTCTTACTTACACAAGGTAAACTGTGATTTCCCTACTTTGTGTAACACTTTGTACACGCATATGATACATTGATTATAAACTCCTGAGCAATTAAATCAGTAGATTTATTTATCTTGAACCACTCACAAGAGTACCTAATGCTTGTTATCTGGCCTTATTGGAAATAAATGACATAAGGTGGCTGACTTCACATGTATGCATAAACTCCATTTAGCTGGGGGTGAGGAGTTCTTGGAAATGGTACTTGCATGGAATCCAGAGTGTCCAAGGAGATCAGTCCTGGCATTCTACATTGGCAATGGCTCAGCTCCTTCCAGTCACTTCACATTTACTGAAGTCAGGATTGTCTCTGGCCATAATTCTTCTAGATGCTAATCACAACTGTTAGTTAAATCTCCAAGCTACAGTGATCTTTATAAAGCCTTTCATAAAAATCAAAGAACTTCCAACTATCCTTAACTGCACACACATCTTTACCTAGTTTCCTTAAACGATTCCTTGCAAATGGTTCATTAAGCTCGCATCATAAACATCCAGCTTAGTACTCTCCCACTGGTTCTTTCTAACAAACCCGCCCTGTCACGTGTGTGCCTTCTCCCAACATTTGCTATCAAAATTGCCTCACCAGGACACAGCACAGTGACAATAACAAACTCAACTTGGGATAATGGTTGAGGGCTAAATAGCTAAAAAAACACTAATAGCACTAAGAGCTCACAGAAAAAATTTAACCATACTATGAGCTACTGCAGGAGTCACCGCTCCCACCCTCCCCTTCTCAGCACACACTGCAATTATTATACCAACATTTCTTTCAGGACTTTCTCCCACCTGCAGAGCCCATTTGGGCTGCCCTCACACCACTTCAAAATTATCACTCACCCTCTGAGTTACTAGTGTACAAATATCCCAGCCCCCTTCCATCCTCACTTGTTCTACACTGGCTCCCAGATTTCCCCTGTGGGATCAAACTACAGCTACCACAGTAAGTAACTTACTTGCTAATGAGCGGTCTATGGCCTGCACCTCCTGATCCTCTCACTTACCTACTTCACTTTGAGAGTTGCCTGGGACCATCTCCTAAAGAAAGTGCTTGCCTTGGAATCCTTGACTCAGTCTGTTCTGGGGGAATCCGAAACAAGACATTGACTGCAGTTTTATATATGCCTATTTATTCTTAGTAAAATGTTTTGAAGACAATATAATTACAACAAAGCAGCACTGCATATGGTTATGTTAAATGGGGTGTGTAAAAGGTACACAAAAGAAATTGGCATTATTTAAAAACGCTTTTGTGGCATAAAACAAAATTTATTAAGCCTTTTCATAAATCTCTATATTAGAATAATACTTGTTTTCTGAAATCACTTTAAAATACAGTCCTTAATCCAAAGCATGGATTTTTTTTAAAAATCCAAGTTTATTGCTTAGCCTTTGGAATAGCCAACATTTTTATTTTGGAAATTCGCAAAAGTGTTCCACAAGAAAAAAAAAATTCCTTTAGCACTGTGCCTGGAAATGATTGTCTTCTGAATCCACAAATTTAGCCTCTAAAAATGTATTTGTTCAAAATAATCTAAATAGGTCCTATTAAATAAAGAATGTTTTAAGGTTTATCTTCCTTTTCCTGCCCTCTTGAGTAAGAGAGATTTCACTAAATAAAGTATTTTTCCATTTTGGAGCAAAGTTATTATTTAATTCAGGTTAACTGCTGAATACAAGAACAGGACAGGTCGGGGAGGGGGGGTATCCCATGCTGGGATAGAGTCTATCCCCAATCCCAGCAATCACCCTTCACACATACAAATGCCACCACAGTAGTAGCAATGGTATTGTCAGGAGGAAGGAGAAAGCAGAGACTACTGTGTGTTACTGTGATCAAGAACAGTTCCTGCTGGTTCTGCAGGGGAATATAAGAGAATCTTTTAAAACATAGCTCAAGCCTCCTTTCCAAGGATCACATTCATTCAGAGGCATCTATCTTTGAGTGTCCATGATATTCACAGATAAGTTCCTCTATGTGATACAGAAGATATATAGATATCACCCAGTTCCATGTACTAGTGTCACTTTCCAGAGATCCGGGGTCAACTATGAAATCTCTATCGCAGCTCTTGCAGCACCCATTGCAAGGATGAGACTATAATACGCACTCAAACATATCCTGAATGGATATGTTTTTACTTCAAGCCCTTTTAGTCACAATAGTTTAAAATTAGAATATAATAGTGGAGTTAAAATCCCAACCTCAGTTGTGTTTGCTAGCTAAATTCTAAGCTTTTTTGACAGTACACTGTCAAAAAGGAAATAAATGAATGTTAAGATGCTTGTTTCACGTATTAGGTGCTTCCAGAAAGCTATCTAATGACAGCAGTAAAATAAAAAAATTCTAAGAGCAGATTGAGAACAGCTCCCCAAAATGTAAAACCATAATGTTAATTCTGCTACACATTCGTGTCAAAGCAATTCTTCCTCAGCACCTATAAAAGAATGTGAAAATCAGAATGCTTTTCAGTTTAAAAGTCACACATACCAAATATAGTTCTTAAAATATTTAGCCATCTTTAGTGCCTCCAATTTAAGAAGCAATACTCAACTTAAAAGGTGCTCTATAATTACTTCTTACCAATAAATAAGGTATTCTTAAAAATAAAACAAAGTATCTCATTTTAAGTTATGTCCTGTGGGATACTTTGACATTCAAATTAGTGATACAGAATTAATTGGAATTCAGACCTTTCACTTTGGCTCTGTGTTAGTAGAGGGATAGTTTCCAGGATATTATTAACTGTATGCATATATTCATATCATACATATATATGATTAGTTATATACCAAAATGAAGCTTTTTCTCATCTTTTAAAGGTTAAAACATACACGCACGCACACACACATACACACACACACATACACGAGAAAGACACCATAAGACAGGTCATTTTGACCACATATTGAAAAAAATAACTCACTTTGTGTAGGAATTATCAAGTAACATTTCCATCACTAATTTCTCTCAAACTGACACTGTATAAATTAAGAGAGCAAAATTACATAATGACTGATTCCTTCACTGCCTGTCTTCATTGAGATGATGACTTAAGAGTGTATGCCTTCTCAATCTTTCAGTGATAATGAGCATGTTGTTATTAAATCTTCATATCCCCTCCTCCCTTCCTCAGTAATACTTGGCCCACTGCCTTGTTCAAAGTAGTTGCTCAATAAATATTTGTTGAATAAATTCCATAGCACAATTCATACGAATACAAATGAGGATAAATGAGCAAAATGCAGAGAATGATTCAGCTGAGATGGTCCTAAAATAGAGGACTTTGCAGAATTCATAATCTGTAATGATATTATAGCATTACGGATTGGGTATAAAAAGATCAATGTCATAAATTGCATAGCAGTGCCAAGAAAGTAATTTTACTGTCAAATTAGAACTTGAAGGAACAACAAATATCACTGACATGAGGAACAAGATGTTTTTCTCTTTTGTGAAAAGTACACTGTCGACCAAATTTTAATGGTGTAAAAGTAAACTACCTGAGAAATGAAATCAATATGTGATATTATGCAATTAGAATGAATTTACCCTGCCTAGCTTCCTCAGCTTTTCAGCCTCAAAGACAATGGGACCAAACCTTTGAACTGACTGGTGAATAAAGGACTCTTAAGAGAATTGCTCCTCTAGAATATAAATGATACTAAGAATTAAAGGAGCTGAATAAAAGATGAAGAGAATAAAGTCATAAAATTTTCAATTGAAAATAATAAGTATATGGGGCCATTCAGATTTGTTCTTTTGGTAAATGGCCTTGGTGAGGAGCCTGAAAATCAAAGGGAATCAGAATATTAAAAAAAATTTTTTTTTAATAGGATACAAAAGAACTCCCCTGTTCCCGAAGTTCAGGTTGGCATTTCATGAGATTTCCCTCTTACCAAACACAGTAAGTGAGATATATGCCTGTCCACTAAGCAAAGAAATGCCTAGAAATAACTAAAATAATGGGGGGTGGGGGGTGGGGATCAAGAACAGCTGTCGTAACAACTCATTCTAAGTATCCTTTCGGCAAGCGCTTACAAAAGTGAGATTTAATTAAAATAAAAATTTAGTATTACCAAAAATATCCACCATACAAAACATAGCATTCATAATTAACCCCATAAAATATCACAGAAACTACTTCCAGCATTACCTGTACACAGAAACCAACAGAACTTTTCATATAAAGACAGATTTCAACTTAAGTCGTAAACATATGAAAGATACTCTACAGTTATAGAAAACTAAAACTGCTACCTAAGACTAAAATTAAGACAAGCAAACAGGAAGAGACGGTACCAAGAATCACAACTAACAGATTAAATCTACAGTTTTAAAATCATCAAAGAACTGCAAAGTAGAGTCAATGATCTGAATACCTTTGTTGGAGCAGTATCCATGAAAAGCTATAGAAAAAAAGAGAGAGAGAGAGGGCGTAAAACTTTCAAATAAACTAGAGAATTCAGATGAGATGTACAAATTCCAGTTAAATAACCTTGTGTTTCAGAAGTTAAAATCAATTTTATTTTGGAAATTGTTTTCTAAGGTAATCCCTGGCTAATATGGTAGTCAGCACTTCTACAAATTAAGTGACTAACCAACCTTGGAAGCTAAAAATCAAAAAATGTAAAGAAACAGTATTTGAAAATTGGTTAGCTCCTGCCGCACCACTTTCTTTGTCTCCATACAATCTCTCCACTTTTGGCCCAGAGTAAACCCTGGACCTACTTACCTCACTCATAATGGTACCTGGCCTAAGTGAGGACTGGCTTTTAAATACTCAGATAAACCAATCTACCCATGTTTTCATTTCTTTTTAAAGACAATTATAAAAGTAATTTTAGTGTGAAGGACCTTAAAGGACTTACTAAGATTAAAATAAAAATATTCTGTAGCTAGGATGGGAAGAAAAACAAAATA
Source organism: Tursiops truncatus (assembly GCF_011762595.2). Taxonomy (NCBI): domain Eukaryota; kingdom Metazoa; phylum Chordata; class Mammalia; order Artiodactyla; family Delphinidae; genus Tursiops; species Tursiops truncatus. The sequence continues at coordinate 28,268,186 of NC_047039.1, read as the reverse complement.
CTGGCTACTAAAATTATTTTTTCCCAGTGTAATAAAGAAAATAGATTTAAAGATATCATTTCTTATTTATCTTATTTTCTAACTCCCACCCCTTCCAAATAAATTGGGTCTCTGTGCCACACATTAAACATTAGAAAGGCCTTTTGAAAGGTAATTTGTTTTACCCAAAACAAACACCCTGTCTGCCAATAATATGCACCACCAGTGTCAAAGCTTTTGGATCTGTGAAATACTCTTTTAAAACGGATGTACTAGGGCACAGTCATGCTTTAAGTTAGCCACTCTGAAAAATTTGTATTTTATCAGTAAATAACTTAACACACGTTTTAAAAATAATCTTCTACCTGAGGCTCTCCCATGAGGACTTTGCATTTTTATGAAGAACCACCCCCCATAAACTTAGCTGCAATTTAATAGTAGCAACATACAAACTCTTCAGTATAATAAAAGCATGTAATAATAGCCTCCGAAGAGTTTTGGTTTATTCTTCCTCTTACAAGAAATCTTTAAAGTGAAACTGTAACGTTTTTCCCAAGGCAGAAAAGATTATCAACACGGCGCCAAACCTCCTCCACGTCTCTGACAAATACTGAGCCAGCCTCATCTGCAGCGTTTCTGCCCTGAAGATTACATTCAGAAGCAAGGAGAGGAACACACTGCATTTTCACTGTTTTGATTCACCGAACCTTTTGTGCAAGTACACGTATGGGGGAAATGTTTGCTTCTGAGCCTGAAACCCTCCTAACCATGATGACTCAGTGTGCCCTCTGTACCCCCCGGGCTTGCCCACTGCTGGCACACTTGTAATACCAGAGATCATTTATGGAGCCCCGGTTGTCAGCGAGGCACCAAGCCAGGCACTTAACATGCATCCCCTTCATTTCATCCTCCCAACAACTCTGCAGACTTTTTATTTTTAAACAGATGAGAGAATCCAGGCTCCAAAAGGTTATTAAATCTGGCTGTGTTCAGCCCCTGTGTGGGGAGACACCAGCTTTCCCTGGTGTCCTCGAGCCTAACTACCAGAATTAGCTCTTCAAAAACGCTACCATCAAAGTTTTTCTTCCCCAAAGATTTCAACCAAGATATGGTTCCTCTTCAGATTAGTTCTCCTTCAAATCCTCCAAGTTTTATTTTCTCAAGTAAAGCAGAGAACATAACCTCTATGAGAGCAGGGACTATCTCCCAGCAGTGACCTATTTTATGCACTTGAAGGAGGAAAAAAAAAAGGCTGGCAGAATAGATATTCATTACATGTTTGCTGAAGGAATGAAATATCTGGAAGATCAGGGGTGTAATGATGGCCAACTTGGAAAATAGCATGAGCTCTGAAAGACCTGAACTGTGTAGTTAGTTTGCTCATTTTTCCAAATTCACTAGATAATTATTCATCTCTCTAAATTCAACTTCATAGATACTACTTATGGAGTATCTACTATGACATCATCTACTAGCCAAAGTAGCAAAGGACTAACTAGTAGATGTTCAAGAAATCATTTATGTGTAACTGTGAAGCAGCTTTATCTGTCAGAAAGAATAAAAGGCAGGTGATCATGACTTTCCCAAAAAGAAACTGCATTAATTTGCAGTTTGCAAATTTGCAAACTTATTTTACAAATTTGCAAAATTACTTATCTCTGGTCTTGGCTTCTTCACAGGGAAAAATGGACAACTGTGAAATTCCTAGGGGATTTCTTAAAAGCCTTTCAAAAAATACCAGGTCCATCAATTCAGAGTTCCCAGGAGACTATCTCAGAAATTTCCAAGAAATGTCATTGGTATGTGCCAGTGCCTTCTTTCCATCCTAAAAATCCACAAAGTGGTTTCATTCCAGCTCTCCCCAACCCCAACAAAATTTGGAGAAATTCATTCCCATTCTAAGGCACAGCGCAGTTAATTTGTGCTGTCAACTCCTGGCATTAATACCATCTCTGTGGGACTTCCCTGGTGCTCCAGTGGTTAAGACTTTGCAGTCCCAATGCAGGGGGCCCAGGTTCAATCCCTGGTCAGGCAACTAGATCCCGCATGCCTCAATGAGGATCCCACATGCCGCAACTAAGCCCAGTGCAGCCAAATAAATAAAGAAATATTAAAAAACAAAAAAATACTATCTGTGTAACCCAGTTATTCCACCTCCCCCTCATCTTTATGCCCAAACACTCTTTATGTGGCAGCAACACTGAAACTGTGTTAAGTTTTTGCCTTTTTATTGGTGCCTAAGGAATGAGACTCAAAGCAGATGACTAACATAATGCCATCAGAAGTAAAGATGTTGAAGAATTAAGTGAGCACATAAATCAAGAAAGTAAATTCACATTACGCAGAGAGTAAGTATAGACATAAGTCATAAGTAAGAAGAAAAATGAACACTACAGACTTTGATGAGTTTCAGTTACTGAAACTCAATCTACTACATGAAACCGTTGAAGAAAAATTAATTTATTTCCTCCTTGAATCAGTGCCCCAGGTTAACAGCATTCCTTTTCTATCAAGAAAAATATATTTCTATCACTGCAAACAATGAATACACATGACTATTTTACATAGTAAGCATTCAAAAAATACTTCAATTAATGAATAAATTTTCCCTGTCTAATGATGTCTAGCGTGATTTTTAAAATCCTAAAAAGAAGGGGGGAGGAGTAGTGCTGTATCTGTTTCATTTTATTTGATGAGTATCCAATACACCATTAATCAATGCTTTTAAATAACCATCCTGACCTCAATTAGAGCTTCTCCAATAAAATTAGTTACTGTTATAATATAGACACTCTTTAAAAGGTAGAACATAATGGCAGACACTGAAAAAAAGTATTTTTCAATTTAAGACAAACCACCAAGAATATTTTTTAAGCCAACAGTTATTGACAATTTTTGTTACTAGTCAGAAATTTAAAAAAAAAAAGTAAAATAAATTGAACTTCTGTACCAGCTATTAAATCCTATAAATTATCAAAAACAGATTATGCAGTAATGTTATAGCCTTTAATTTTTTTTCTATATTAATAAAGAGGAAAGGAAAATGTGCAATGTCATTTACAGAGGGCCCTATTTAAGGGACAGGAATGTATAGAGATCAAAAAGATTCAGACTTCTGGCCACAAGGAGGTTCATAGGAAAATCAAAAACCTGACTGTGGGGAATTTCCTGGTGGTCTAGTGGTTAGGACTCCGCTCTTTCATTGCCAAGGTCCCAGGTTGGGGAACTAAGATCCCACAAGCCGCATGGGCAAAAAAAAAAAAAAAACCAAAACCAAACAAACAACAACAACAAAACCTGACTGTGTCCAACATTTTTTCCCTTGGTATTTCTCTCATCTAGATACCTAGCTCCAAATCCAACTGAAAGCCCTCCTCGCTTCCCTTCTTGCCCCTGCTTCCTGACTGATAACTCGTTAGGATCTTATCTTTACTCAGTTACCTCTCTGGCATTAACATATACAGTTTATACTGTATTTATAACCTTTCTTTCACATGGTGCACTGGAACTGCACCAGGAATACAGGTAAAATTCCATGTCATTGCATATGGCAAGAACTGAATGAATGGTCAATGAGAGGTTGATGGGGTCTGCTTAGGAATAAAACCTGGGTCAGTCTGCTCCTAGTAAGAGTAGTGTCCAGTATATCGGGGTGGCAGGATAGACAATAAATAATGACCACATAACAAAAGAGAGAGGAACAAAAATAGGAATTAAGCCTCCTATGTTAAATGTACACACATGAAATACTCTGGGATCTACGGGAATTCAACCTACAGATAAAATAGACTGTAATAAAAATGTGAAGGGACCAAAGTTTAAAAAAAAAAAAAGTAATGTATTTAAAGGCAGAGTGGGCAGAAGTAATAATGTTTACAAACCAACCCCACTGGGAAAGAATCTTCACAATCCTGTAACAAGTGTTGGTGAGAATGTGGAATAATCCATACATTGCTAGTGAGAATGCTGGTGGTACAGCTGCTTTGGAAAAAAGCCTGGCAGTTACCATGTGATCCAGCAGTTCTACTCCTAGGTATATACCCAAAGGAATTCTACTCCTTGGTATATACCCAAAAACTGGTATGTGAACATTCATAGCAGCATTATTCATAATTGCCCCAAAAGTCCACTCACAAATGGATAAACCTATATATACTTTGGCCTGGCCTCTTCACCTCAAGTTTACACAGTCACACGTGTAGGTAGACATGTACACTGATGCTACTGCAGCCATTTGCAGTAGGGATTGGAAAACCCCCAAATAACCATTTATTTATTAGCATTAAATAAATCACAATTCAGCCATCCAATGCCACAACATGCAGCCATTAAAAAGAGGACCGCTCTTACTGGTATAGTACAATTTGTAGAAACTTGAATATGAGTAGAAAACTGAAGGGAAAGAAAATATTACCAGGCAAGGGGGACTAACTATATTTATATATCTCCTTTAGTAATGTCTGACATTAAAAATGCGCATGCACTGCTTTTAGAAAACAATAACTGAGGGAAAAACAAGTTGGGAAGGATGCTACCAGGTTGCCACTTGCTGAGGATGAGGCCTCAAGCGTTTCCTACAAGCCCAGTAAAAAGAAATCCTCACCTTGCATCCAAAGTTACTTTGTCTTGTATATCACACCAATCAAACTGATTAAGTATTATTATTCCCAGGAATACAAGACTGTCACTAAGGGACATCTGGAGAAATCGTAGGGGAAGTTGATTTCCTTAACTCCCCTGGAGTGATCTTACACTGAGATTGGACCCTTCCATTATCTGGGCCTGTCATCTAAATACGAGTATTATGATTTTATATAGTGCACCAACTATTTCCTCAATATTCTGCTTGGTGACGTTTTCTGAAATTAATTCATTGATCACTACCTCAGGAAAGCCAGCCACATTGCATCTTTTTTTCCATAAAGAAGCAAGATTTACCCCAATGACTTTGCTGTCAGACTCTTCCTTTTTGATTGGAGACAAGTGTCTCCAATAGGGAACTGTCTAAACAAGTCATAAAACATACACATATATATAAACAAGTCATAAAACATATACATATACATTTAAATCCACATACACCATTTTATGGTTTTATACTTTTAAACCATATCTATTTTGGCAGAAGCAGTAATTAAAACCAAATGAGGCAGTTCTGCATGTACTAATACAGAACAATCTTTCTGCTAAGAAATACTGTGAAAACAATGTGCAAAACAACGTATTGTATGCTGCCGTGCTTATGTACGGTAGAGAATGTATACGTGTAACCATGCAGTCTATTTCTGTAAGGATTCACAAGAAACTAGGAACATAAGTTGCCTCTGGGGAAAAACACCCGGTGGCTGAGACCAACTTTTCACTATATATAATACTCCTCTTCACCTTTGTAATTAAGAATTCTGTACCAAGTAAGTGTGTTACTTGCCCCCAAATTAAATGCTATTCAACAAGGTCCTTCGAAGAGGTATACATAACAAGGCATAAGGCCTGTGTGGGTCCTGCACCCGCGGCCCTCCTCTGCGGGGCCATCTCCCCGGGAGCACACAATGTGGTGGGATCTGGTCTCAGCCTCAGCAAGTGGGCTTTACCTCCTAAAGCACCAGGCGCTACGGTGGACCTGGGCTGGTGCCAGCCGGAGACAGGTACTTAAGGCAACCCCTTCCTGCCTACCTCCTCTGTCGCCAAGGTCCATCCACTCAACGCCGAGATACCTTCCGCTCTACTCTCAACTTTCTGTGAAATGGACCTTAGTTCCAAAACAACTATCCATCGACCTAGAAAATAATTTCTACTAAATTTCTGTGTTTGAGCATCTTCTTAATTAATGTTCTGACCACTCCAGCTTACCTGGTTTATCAATGGGCGGGAAACAGTTTATAAAAATCCAACACACCGAGGTTTACACACTCTGCGCCACAGAAAACAGACTGAAAAATCCCTCAAAATTGTAGACAAAGCGTTTCCACAAACATCATCTCATTTAATGCCTTCACACGCTTCAGTGTCAATCCTGGCAAACCCAACGGCTCCCAAATTGGATTTATAAAGTCTTCAAGAATTGTAGAATAGGCACTAATAATAAAGCAGTTATCAAACGGCTGCTTTTCTACCTGTGATTTCTCAAAAGTGACAACTCTGGGCATTCATCAAGCTGACCGGTTCAAATGCCATCTAAGTGACATTCCGGAAGCAAGGCAGGGAAATTATCCCTAGGAGGTCTGGGGCGTGCTCATACGCGCGCTGGGGAGGGGGCGAGAGCAATGAGGACCAGGGCAAGGATCTGGCTTCCGCGCCGGGCCGGGGAACGCCGCCCCAGGCGGGAGGGACTCCATTTCCCACAGAGCAGCGGAGGTTTGGCAAACGCCAAATAAACACTGCAGCTCCCGCGCCGGCGTGTTCAGCGCGCTCGGGGAATCCTTTGGAGTGATTCGGAGGTTCATACTCCTTAAGGGCCAACCGAGCTTGCAACCCGGGAGGCGGTATCAACTCGAATTTAGGAAAATCCCGAGGCGCCGAGCAGACGCCCGCAATTTAGAAAGGTGACCCCTGGGGCCATCTTGCTGGGGTAGGAGGGTGCAAAACGGATAAAGTTACAGCTTGCAACAAACGCAGAAGAAAACTCGGGGTAGGGGGGCGCTCCCAGGGCCCGGATCCTGAAGGGGGTGTGGCCGGCTCTGGCTTTTATGGGGGTGGGGGTGGAGGCGTGTCAGTCTGGCCCGGGGAGGCGCCTCTACTGCCCCGGGTGGGTGGGCTAGGACCCCCGCGCCGGGTGCCGCGTGTCCGGGGTGCCCCGCCATGCGATCGCTCGCCGGCTCACCGGTGATGTCCAGGTACAGGTCGTCCTGCCGGTCCAGGTGGTGCAGTTCCTGCGACGTGGAGCTGCGGCTCTTCTTCACTCCCGGCGAGGACGACGAGCACCGCCGCGAGCAGGGGGGCGCGGCGGCCCAGTTCGGCCGCCGCTCGCTCTTCCGCTTCATGGAGGCGGCCGCGGCCCGTCAGGGGACCACGACCATGGCCTCGCGCGCCCGGTAGCCCGCCGAAGCCCCCGCTGGCCCCGCGCGCGGGCGCTCAGGGCTGCGGGCGCGGAGCGGCGCTGCGCCGACTGCAGGCGCCGGCGGAGCCCGGCGGGAGGTGGCCGCGCAGGAGCCGGAGGAGGGGCCTGGCCCACCGCGGCTGTCCCGCTCCCTCCTGCGGCCGCCGCGGGACCCGCGCCACAGCCCTCGCTACAGCGCCTCCTGCCGCTGCCGGCGACCCCCAGCCCGCCCCCAGGTGCCTGCAGCCCGCTGGCGCGGCAGAGGCGACGGTGCTGCCGCCGGCGCCTGGGGCTGCCCGGAGTAACCGTGCGCGCCCACCGCAGCCGCGGACGCTGCCGCCGAGGCGCCCGAGCACAAGGGCCGCGGCTCCCGGGGACTCCCGGAGGGTTGGTCCGTAAAGCTTCATTCACAAAAAGGGGCCCACAACCCTCCTCGGGGCCCGCAGACTGAGGCCTTTTATTGGTCAGTGAGGCGTGACGTCACAGACACGGAGCTTTTCTACAGGCAGGTAGCCGGTGACGCCATAAAGAAAAGTCTGAGTGATTCCGCCAATCAAAGATAAAAGTGTGCTCGCCACCCTACGCAAGACCCCCAACTTTTCTGTTTCTTCTGTGTTCCCCTAGTGCCAAGACCCCAGTTCACAACTTCATTTAGTGAGTCACCAAAGCTTTACACAGCCCTACCCTAGTAACTTAACTCCAGTTCTTTGGCCTGTATATTTTTTAAAGTATTTCTTGGTTTTCCCTGTAATAGCGCCAAGTGAAAGGGACTCTTGCCATGGCTGCTGGCTTGGAAGAATATGGACTTCTTAAATTGTCTGCTGTTATATAGACTTAAGGTAGAGTTGATGTCAGAATTTAGGAACTATCTAAATCAGCTACGGTCTTTTTATTGACCTATGCCCAGGGTTCAAATAGACCAAGCAAAGTCTTCTTAAGGAGTCAATAAAACTACCGTGGAAACACGATATAATGTAAAGGTTTGCACCTCGAAGTTCTTCATCTCGGAATCCTATGCCCGAATTGACTCAGTAGTTTTATACACCAGTTGCTATGTTTTTCTTACCTAAGGTATCAACAGGTCCAATTATTGAAATATTGAAGCAAGTGGCGAATTTAATCCTTTAACTTTTATCTTGCAAACTGTATAATCATATTTCTTTTTTTTTTCCTACTGGGTTAAAATAATGCCTGATCTTTCTAGAACTTCACCAAAACTGTCATTTTGGAAGGCTTTTAAATGAATTTCCACGGTGGCATAGAAAAGGGTGTTAAGACTGGAGGGCAGTATTTCGATTTCATACCCCAAAATTCTACATCTTGCAAGCTCTTCCTAATTTTTCACCAGTATTTTAATGTTTTACCCTGCAGTTCTGCAGTTACTGCCAACCTCTAGAAGAAAAAGATGAATTTGAGTCAGTCACCCAGGAAGCCTCTCAGAAATGCACATTTCAATGGAGTACCTGGAGGGGGCGGGAGGCTGTTTGACTTCTATTGTTGAAGGCTTTTACCTTAACACTACCAATTAAGGAGGAATGGGGGCGGGGGGAAAGAGGGCTCTGCATGACAGTGGCATTTGAACAGTCTGAACTAGAGATCTGACACTTAGACCAGAAATTTAGTAATCATGTTCATTCTTCCCATTTCCCATAAGGAAATCAGTCAGTGAAGGCCTTAAATTAAAAATGGCAAAAAAAAGAAAGGCCTACGTGTTGTCTGTAAGGGCAGCAAAGAAGCAAGAGACTTGGGAGGCTGTGAAGTGCTGTGCAAATGAGTCTAGGTAAGCAGAAACCTACCTATCCCAGGTCCTCTGTTCTGACCGAGAAGAGGAGGCCTTTGACACTGGCCTAGAGGCTCAGCGGCAGAAAGGCTGCCATTTCCTGGACTATCTGGCATTTTACAAGAGTAGGTCTTGGTTTTTGTTTTGTTGTGTTGAGGTATAATTGACATATAACACTGTATTAGTTTCAGTTGTACAACATAGTGATTTGATATCTGTATATACTGCAAAATGATCAAAATAACTCTAGTTAACACTGAGTAGGTCTTGTTTTGAATAGATAATACTTGGGTGTTGTCCACTTGGCTCCTTAGATTAAAGAAATTCAAGTACGCTTTGACATTGTATTTGTTTGAGAGTGACTTATCTAAATGTCGGACTAAGACTAAAGTGCCAAGAAGTTCACCTATATCAGTTTGTTTTCTCTCACCTTCAAATACAATGTTTGGGCTAGAAATTCTAATGAAATGTATATGATTTAAATAAAAGAAAAAGTGTTATAAATACAGATAACTATACTGTTAAGTATTTTCACATTTCAAAAACATTAAAATTTTATGGTTTTGTTAGTATAACATCATTAGGAGAGAAGTTATATGATTACACTTTGAAATTATGCAGAAATATCTTCCATTTTGGGGAATAGATAGTCCATATGCTAAGTATACATATTGAAGTTTAAAACCTTATTTATATTTTGTTTTTAGGTCGTGTTTAGATAGTGGCAGAAAAGTGCTATTTCTTACTGATACTTGTTTTGTGTGTAGCATGTCTTTTGAACAAATTGACTCTTCCCACTATTCAATAAGCTGACCTCTGGGCTCCTGGGCTCTGAGAATTTGGCCACAGGAAATGTAGTTTAGTTTGCTTGGTTGGTTGGCTAGTTTGTTGTTCAGACTGACCATTGATCATAGAATTTTAGAGCTTGAAAGCACCTTAGACAATATTTGGCGCAAGGCTGTTCTTTTACAGTCAGGACATGGGGACCCACCTAAGTGGCATTGGCAGCCCTGGGGCCAGAATCCAGACACTCTCCAGGATTCTGATTGTCTTTTGGTTGTTTCCTCAACATCATGGGCAACACAGTGAAAAGCTAAATAAAAAGGGAAGGGAGGGGTTCTCTAAAATAGTCCTTTCTACTAGGTAAATTGACCCTGAAAGGAAAACAATTATGGAACATTTTCTTATACATTTTAGGTAACTCGTATTCTGAAGAATGTAAATCTTGCCCTAAAATTAGTAAAAACTGGTGGGTATATATATGATGCTAAAGTTTCAAATGATAATATAAATATCAGAATCAGTGAATAACAGCTTTAATTATGTGAAGATAATTTGTTTAAAGTCAAATTTCCATAAAAACTAGAGGGTTTAGGTAGCAGGCATATGGGAAAACACACTAAAATCTTCACTAGCATATTTAAGAAGAGTTGGTTTTATTTCATTGGCTATTCTGGTAATCTCAGTGTTAATCTGAAATCCCCTGTGTTCCCGACCCTGAGACTGAAAATCTCTTAGAACTGCAAAAAAGGAAGAAAATGAATATATATATATCTATCTACCACCACATGCTGGCCACAGTGCTAAGGGCTTCACACAAATGCCCTGTTTGATGGTATTGTTCTTATTTTATTGGTGAGAAATCCCTCATTTGACAGGTCAAAGCAGTCATCCCACCCACCTTCTGCTTGAGTTTGGTTTGAAAACCCATGGCTCTTTCTTGGGGCCAGCATCGTGCATCACAGGTTGAGAACAGAGTTTGAAGGGATCTTTCCTTGTACGTAGGTTTCTGAAATGGAATAACCTCTATAGTTGTGTAAATATTGTAAATTTTGATTCATTTTTTGGACCTCAGATCAGACCCTAACATTGTGCATTTTTAAAACAATATTCCTGATGGTAATTTGGATTTTTTGGTCATGTACGCTTCTTCCCACCAAATAATAATAATAGTAATAATAATGGAATAATGGAATGCTGGGGTGGAGGTGGGGTAGAAAATGAGGAGAATTCTGGTTATTGTGAGTCTTGTGATCAAGTATGACTGAGGATGCTTTCACCGCAAAGCCAAAGAGCCCTGTCCCTAGGGGGCTGAGTGAGCAGTACCAAACTCTTTCTCTCACATTACCTTTCGAAACATGCTGACATGCCTTTGACATACTGTCAGATATTCAGTATGTCAGTAGAGTAGAATTTAGTAATTTGGAAAAAACGGAAAATGATACATGTAAATCAGCACATTTGTGCGCTCCTTGACTAAACACTTCTACCAAGACTGAATGAACATACATGCTCAATATTAGCTTCTTAAATCTAGGTCTTATTTTGTGATAGTGGCTTTTTACCTCAAAGATTTTTTAGTAAGGAGTTTTTCTTTCTCCTTGATTTTATAGCATATGACCAAATAATGCATGAACATGTGGTTGTATTTTTTTTAATTTAAATGAAAAGCAGAAATATATATATATATGTATATATATGTACATACATATATGAAAGTTCTCCTTCACACCTCAATACTACCTTCCTACATAACCACCTTTAACAGTCTATATTTAGATTTAAAAGATTTGTAAAAATAAATTGGTTTATACTGTGCATATTGTTCTGTGAACTTATTTTTTTCACTTAATACTGCGTCTTGAAAATTATGTCAGTCCTTATGGACAATTTCATCCACTCTGATGGTTGCATAGGCTTCCCTGTGTTTTCCATATTTATATTCCTATAGATAGACACTTAGGTTTTGTTGTGGGGGGTGCTATTACAAACAGTCCTACGATGAATATCCTAACATATGTATATCCACAGGAGACGGAATTGCTGAATCAAAAGGTATTCACTTTTAGAATTTAATAGATACCAACAATATTTTGGGTGTTTCCCCACACCCGCACCCTGAATCACTGGATATAATTAATATTTTTAAGTTTGAGGATAAAAATGATATCGGTTATTTTCATTGCATTTCCCTGATTGCTAGTGAAGCTAAGCATATTATAAAGTGCTTATTAGATGTTTACAGTATATTTTCTAAGAATTTCTTATTTATGTCCTTTGCTCGTTTCTCTGTTTGTTTTCACTTTCTTTTAAATTGGTGGGAATATTTATATATTATGGGTATCATCCCTTCAATCTTGGTTGATATTACCTGTCTGTCTATTCTTTGTCATATTACTCTCTTCATGTTGCTACAAAAGTTTTGTGTTTTAATGTCAAATCAATTTTACCAATCTTTTTAAGGCTTCTAGATGTTGTATCTTGTTTGTCCCATCTCAATATTTTAAAAGCATTCTTTATTTTCTTCTATTTTTTTAGAGATGTTATTATATTTAGGTCTTTAATCCACCTGGATTTTATTTGGAGGATGTAGGATAAAGCAGGCATCTATTTTTTTCCCCAACATTTCTTATGATATAGTCCATCTTTTCTCCAGTGATTTGAAATGCTACCCTTTTGTATGTATAGTTTTCATATATACTGTGGCCTGATTCTAATCTCTGTTCTTTTTTATTGATCTTTTTTGTCTATTTCTGTGTCTATGCACACTATTTAGATTACTGTAGCTTTATAGAATGGTTTGGTGTCCAATGGGATTAGTTCCTCCTTACAGTTTTTCTTTTCCAAAAATATTTTTATAAAACTATCACCACTTTAAACCAAATGTTAAATGTTGCCTAAGACTGCGCCAAAGAGAGATGATGTGCCTCTTGATGAACACAGCATCACCAATGAAGTATTAGAGCCAAAAATGTTTACCCTGAATCTAATCAAGTTTTGAGATCTAATTTCAGTTTACAGGAAATATAGGGGGTAGAGGAACAAGTTAAATGACTTATAAGGAAACAATCTAACAAATCCTGAATGTGGGACTTTCTATAAACTGTTTCTTCAACAAGCAAATGTTGGGGGGAAAAAACTGGAGTCTACTGAGTGAGGGGATCTGTGGTAAATGAAAAGAGCCTTAAGAAGCATAACAACCAAATGCAATGCATATACTCTCCAGCTGTAAATGACATGTTTAGGACAACTGGAGACATCTGTATATGGATTGGGCACTAGGTGATATTAGGAAAATGTTGTATGTTTGGGGTATGATAATAATAATATGGTTATGTAGGAGAATGGTCTTATTCTGGTGGTATGGACTGAATTGTGTCTCCTCAAAATTCATATTTTGAAATCCTAACCCCCAGTGTGATGGTGTTAGGAGATGGGGCCTTTGGGAGGTATTTACGTTTAGAGGAGGTCAAGAGGATGTGGCCCTCATGTTGTGATTAGCACCCTTATAAGAAGAGGAAGAAAGTGAGGACACATCTAGAAGGTGGCTGTCTGCAAACCAGGAGGAGAGTCATCACCAGCAATCGAATCCACCAGCACCTTTGATCTCGAGGAGATAGCAGTGAGCAGTGGCTTGAAGCAAGATCTTAGTTCCCTGCCCAGGAATTGAACCTGGGTAGCCTGGGTGAAAACCAGGAATCCTAGCCACCAGCCCACCAGGGGCTAGAGGCTAGAAACAAAGTTGCCCTGGCTCTTGCCCCTGTTGAAAAATGAATTTCTCAAGGAGGCAAAAACTGTAAAAACAGGTACAAAGTTTATTATTAGAGACACAGCACAAGTGGGAGAGCACACAGAGAAAAGAGTTTGTTTTAGACAGAGGCAAGGCAGATATAGACACCCTGAGAGAAGGGGTGTGGGAGTCCTCCCTAATGAGGAGGAGTTCACCAGAGAAGTGATTCACATCACTTATATAGGGCTGTTCTTCCAGGTCTTTGTTTACCTTTGGCCAATTATCTCATTTCTTTTCCACAGGGACCTGTCCTAGGCCCCTGCCTGACATGCATGCGTATCTTTTTGCCAAGATGGATTACAGTACAGAAGCCTATGAGGAGGCTGACACCACCTATTATGTGGTGACGCCCCACCCCCACCCCTTGACCCCCCGAGGAGCCTTTCTGCGCATGTTTAGTCAGGGAGGTCTCCTTGACCTCAAGAATGAGAAATATGTGGTTTCTTTATCTTTTATCCAAGCAGGGCTCAGCTTCTTGCTCCTGCCATTATCTTTTTCTTGAGTATCTGTCCACAGGGGACAGATTCCAGCTTCTCAGCCTGAAGCCCATCTATCTCCTGCCTCACCTTGATCTTAGACTTCCCAGCTTCTGGAAATATGAGAAATAAATGTCTATTGTTTAAACCACCCAGTCTGTGGTATTCGTTATAGCACCCAAACTATCTAATGCATCCAGTAAGATGCATACTGAAGAATTTATGGATAAAGTGTTGAGTGTAACCCCTTTAAATGGCTCAGTAAATGTGTACCCTATATCACGTTCTGTCTGCCTGTCCATCTATCTAATGCAGCAACTGTGGCAAAGCAGTAAGAATTGTTGAGTCCAGGTAGTGGTTACTTGTTTTTTCATTGTCTTTCTACTTTTTTCTGTGTTTGGAATTTTCATAACCAAAGTCAATTTTTGTCTACAGTCTTAGATATTCTTAAATTCTTACTTAGATTTTTCCTGGGGTAGCATTCAATTGCTAGACTAATTTGAGGAAGATTGATATATTTACAATATTGAATTTCTTTAATAGAAATTTCATAAAATATCAAATTTGTTTAATTAATGGAAAAGGTATAGCTTCCAATTTATTTAAGTCCTCTTATGCCCTTCAGTAAGTAAATCATCCTAGGTTTATTATGAGGCATTTCATGAGAGGCCCTGCAATTGTGAAAGGGCCTCTTTTTTCTCTTATACAGTTTCTACTTGGTCATTGCTGGTGGACAGGGAAGCTTATTGATTTTACGTATTGTTCTTGTATCCTACGATTGTTTCTACAAGGTACAGCCTATATCCATACTAAGAAATGCAAAGTTTTTATTTCATTAAACATATATTTCTCAGCTTATTTTCTCAGACAGTATTTTAAATTATTGTCCAGACTAATTTCAGTTCCTTCTCCTGGCTTCTCACAAGGCCCAGAGGTCTACTGGAGCAAAAGAAATTACACCTATTACAGTCTGACCAAAAAAGAGAATCTACTACATCTGGGACACTTTTATTTACACCAAGGCCGAACACAACTTCGAAATTAAACTCTTCTTTATTTTAGCCCAATTTCTGGGCAGTGCAGTCTCTCATCATCTCATTTTTGTAAGTGTAAAGGAGGCCTTGTGAGGATTTATTAACCTATGTTCAGAGTAAACTCTGGGGGTACAGTTGGTAAAACTGTGATTTCAGCTACAGAAGTTTCCTGCTGTATCTACTTCCAACAGGCTTTTAAAAAAGCAAGGTATAATTAACGTACAATAAAAGCAAAGATTTTAGGTATTAGCTCAATGAGTTTTAAAATTATATACACCTGTGTAACCACCACCCAAAACAAGATACAGAATCACGGACCTTTTAAAAATACCATCCATGCAAAGGTGGGCCTGGTTCCCTGTGTCAGGCCTTTATCCTGACAATCCCCCTTACCATTCCAATCCATTCCCCCACTCCTCCATTGCCCCTGCTTACTGCTCTCCATCGTCTCTGACACCCCTTGGTGCTATACCTCAGCTTCTGAAACTTTCCTCCTGCTCTCTCACCCTGACTGAATTGGGTGGTCTCCGCCGGCTGGAGTCTCAGTCTTTTTCTTCATACGGAACTTGACTGTTTTCTCTTGGACTCTGCAAAATTTGCTGCAGACCCAAGTTGTCCCTGCCTTTGGGCCCAGCTGCTGGGCTAAGCCCGCCAGGTCTCCTCCCACTGGGGCTTGGTGGTGGTAGGATAGAGCTTGCAAGGTTAGTAATCAGGAGAGATAACCAGGTAATCTGAAGTAGCTAATAGCCTCCTTCACTTTACTACACACATTATTCTTTCCAATTGTTGCAGGACAAGAAAGACATCCTTGTCTGGCTCTGCCTCATCCACAAAGAAGTAGATTAAAGGCATCAATTTCAAGTCACTTCTCTAATTGTAGAAGTGTAAGAGCAATTTATTCTTTATCTCCTGTTGTGGCTAGGAAGGAAATTCCTTGCAAAGGTTTTCAGAGAAAACTAGCTACCAATTTCAATACATTGGGTGATTTTTCTGTCTTTTTGTTATAAATTTTCCCATCTATGAGGAAATGGTAGCCCAGTCTTGGTTCTCCACTTGCACCCACTATTTCCTATAGGAGTAGGGAAAGCAGGAAAGAGTAAAATGCACAGATCTATCCTTTTAAATTCTTACATGGTGAGAGGTTTTCACTATTCAAGACTTTTTTTCTTCTTCAATGATACAAGAGCACAAATGGGCAGATTAAGTTGGATTCTTCATTAATTTCCTCTTTTCATTTTTAAATACAGATTCAAGTGAGCAGTGAATTATTTTATCCAAACGTAGGGACTACTCAAAAGAAAAAAACAGAAGCCTGAGATGATCCATAATATAGGCAATCAGTTTCTAGAAATTGTATGTAAAAGTGGATATTCATTTAACAATATTTATTGAGAGAAAAGCAATTATGTTTTCACATTTAATGTATTAATTCTTTTAGTTTGTGCACTACTAAAAATTACATTTAAAACCTATGCTTCTGACTTAAATCTAGCTGCCAAAATAACACTAAAATATATTTAGAGAATCCAAGTGATGAGTTTGGGGATCAGACTTGCTCTGGACTATGTTCCCCCCTGCTCCCCTAGTAAAATTTCAAAACGGCGAATCTAGTAGCATCATATTATCAATTACAATGTTCTAATAGCTCCCTGCCCCATGTAGGGAAAGTCTTCTTGAGTTTATTTTCTGCACCGTCCTATACATTTCTATGAGAGTGATCTTTATTTTCTGTCTTTTTTTTCTTCAGGTTTTATTAAGATATAATTGACATACAACACTGTATAAGTTTAAGGTGTACAGCATAAGGATTTGGGACTTTTAATTTTAATTTTTAAAAGTTTCAAACCTATGGAAAATTTAATTTAGGGGAAAAACTTTAGTATCTGAACCATCCAAGAGTAAGTTACAGACATCATGACTGTATTTCCTAAGAACAGGGACATTTTCTTACATAACCATAATGTCATTGTCAAATTCAGAAAACTTAACATCCTTACAATGTTATCGAATATTTAGTCCATCTTCAAAATTCACCAGTTGTCCTAATACTGTCCTTTATAGCACTTTTTCCCCTGACCCAGGAAGAAATGCTTTTCCTAAAGATTAGCCTCAGGATGTACATTTTTTGCAGGAATTCTCTGCTGTGATGGTGTATCCTTGATGTATCAGATTAGGACTCCAGGATGTCAATTTCCCCCATTCCGGGTAATTCATGAACTTTGATTCATTAAGGTGTTGTCTGTCAGATTTTCCACTGTAAAGGTGTAATTTTTCCCTTTGTATCTAATAAACAATTTGTGGGGAGATACTTTAAGACCACAAACTTTCACCCAGTGATTCAGTACACATTGATGATTTCAAATGAGTTGTTACTATTCTGTATTATACTATACGATGCAGACTGGTGATTTTCTAATTGTCTTCTACATTCATTAGTTGGCATCCTAGACCTAAATAGACATTTCTCCAAAGAAGACATACAGATGGCCCATAGGCACATGAAAAGATGCTCATCGTCACTAATTATTAGAGAAATGTAAATCAAAGCTACAATGAGGTACCACCTCACACCAGTCAGAATGGCCATCATTAAAAAGTCTACAAATAATATGGGATTTCCCTGGTGGTCCAGTGGTTAAGAGTCTGTGCTCCCACTGCAGGGGGCATGGTTTGATCCCTGGTTGGGAACTAAGATCCCACATGCTGTGGGGTGCAGCCAAAATAATTTTTTAAAAATAGTCTACAAATAATAAATGTTGGAGAAGGTGTAGAGAAAAGGGATCCCTCCTACACTTTTGATGGGAATGTAAATTGGTACAGCCATTATGGAAATCAGTATGGAGGTTCCTCAAAAAACTAAAAATTGAGTTGCCATATAATTCAGCAATCCTACTCCTGGGCATATACCCAGACAAAACTATAATTCGAAAAGATACATGCACCCCAATGTTTTTTGTTTGTTTGTTTTTTGGCCACACCGTGAGGCATGCGAGATCCTATTTCCCTGACCAGAGATCAAACCCATGCTCCCTGCAGTTGGAGCCAGAGTCTTAACCACTGGACTGCCAGGGAAGTCCCACACCCCAATGTTTATTGCAGCACTATTTACAATAGTCAATATATGGAAACAGCCTAAATGTCCATCAACAGATGAATGGATAAAGAAGATGTGGTATACATATACAATGGAATATTACTCAGCCACAAAAAAGAATGAAATAATGCCATTTGCAGCAACATGGATGGACCTAGAGATTATCATACTAAGTGAAGTAAATCAGAAAGAGAAAGACAAATACCGTATGATATCATTTATATGTGGAATTTAAAATGCGACACAAATGAACATATCTATGAAACAGAAAGACAAACATAGAGAACAGACTTGTGGTTGCCAAGGGAGAGGTGGGGGAGGGAAGGCTTGGGAGCTGGGATTAGTAGATGCATAGTATATATAGGATGGATAAACAACAAATACAACACAGGAAACTATATTCAATATCCTGTGATAAACCAGAATGGAAAAGAATATGAAAAAGAAAAAGTTATATATATATAACTGAGGCACTTTGCTGTACAGCAAAAATTAACACATTGTAAATCAACTATATTTCAATAATTTTTTTAAAAATTCGTATTCAATAGAAAAAAGAGCTTTCTTTTCTCTCCCTTTTATGTATGTATGAACGTATGTATGTATACATGTAGGTGGATGGATGGATGATCACTTGTTTTCTACAATGTGTTATAATCCCTCACATTGTATATTTTGATGCTCAAATTGTCCCAGATTTGACTAGTGGGTGGCTCTTCGTACTAGCTTCTGTGTCTTTTTGACATGTCCTCATCAATTTTTTAGTGCTTTCTTATGTTCTGGCACAAGAACATGTGTAAGTTGTCCTTTCTGAGCCCTGGTCCTAGAATCATCCATTCTTTCAGGAAGGCCCAGTTCCCTTCATTGGGTAATGATATTTAGAAAGTATATGAGACCTCTGTGATCTGGCTTTGGTCTCATCTGAAAATCCCCTCCTGTGACTCTGTCACTGCCTCCTGTGCTCAGCCACATAGAGTCCCCAAAGTGCCGTGCTCCTCCATATACTTGCTCTTCCTGGATGCCCTTTCCACTACTTTTCTGTATGGCCAATTCTTACTCCTTTTCACAACTATTCAAGTATTAACTGATGTATGGTCTTCTCTGACCACCACAGAATCCTACCCTGAGCTACGCTCCTTGCAGCACTTCCTCCAGAACTCCTCTCACATGGTAGAAAAATGGCATCTCATTGTTTTAATTTACATTTGCCTGATTACCAGTGTAACTGAGAATATTTGCTTTGTGTGTGGGAAATAGAAAATAATACGGTTCAAGATAACAGGAGAACTGGGATTATAAAGCAATGAGGTTGCTATTCTTTGTGGTACCGCAGTTGAAACTTCTATAACCAATTAGTATCAAATAATGTAGAGAAGGTTATAGTGCAGTGACAATTTGGATGATTATTATTTATAAAAATAACTGTTTAATTATTAAATAGATAATACACCCACATGGCTCAAAATTAAGAAAGTGCAAAGCAATAGACAGTAAAGCGTCTCCATCCCTCTGGCATTTGCAAATCACCTGGCTGCCTTCCTATAGGTAAACAATGTTTTCAATTTTTTTATGTATCCATATATAGTCTATGTAAATGCAAGCATATATTGGTTATTATATACCCTATATGTGGTTTACTTTTATATCTTAAAACAAAATGACCTAAAAAAACTTACAAGCAGAATGACTTCTATAATTTTTAACAAAGATATGTAAGATTACACTGCAGTCCATAGATTCTAAGTCAATATTAGAATAATATCTCAACATTAAGATTTAGCTACATTTTTTCCCTAAAAAAGTGGGAGAAAGATGCTTAAAATGTTTGTGGTCACAGGTCTCTCTACCAGAATGTCTCTGGTACTATATTTTATTTTCTTCATTACAAAACATAGATGGATCATTGTTTCCAATACATTTTTGAGATATAATGGACATGACATATTAATTTCAAGTATAAAACATAATGATTTGATATCTGTGTGTATATATATATATATATATATTTTTTTTTTTTTTTTTTCTGGTACGCGGACCTCTCACTGCTGTGGCCTCTCCCGTTGTGCACAGGCTCCGGACGTGCAGGCTCAGCGGCCATGGCTCACGGGCCTCCATGTGGGATCTTCTCGGACCGGGGCACGAACCCGTGTCCCCTGCATCGGCAGGCAGAATCTCAACCACTGCGCCACCAGGGAAGCCCATCTGTATATATTTTTAAATGATCACAATAAGTCTAGTTGACGTTCATTACGGTACATAGTTACAATTTTTTTTTCTTGTGATGAGAACTTTCAAGATCCATATTTGAAAAACTCTATTCAGATACGCAATACAGTTATTATTAACTATAACCACCATACTGCACGTTATATCCCGATGACTTATTTATTTATAAATGGGAATTTGTACCATTTGAATTCCTTCATTCATTTTGCCCACCCCCTTAGCCCCATCTCAGGCAACCAACAATCTGTGCTCTTTATCGGTGAGTTTTTTTGTTTGTTTGTTTTGTTTTGTTTTTAGATTCCACATATTAGTGAGATCATATGGTATTTATCTTTTCTGTCTGACATTTCACTTAGCATAATGTCTTCAAGTTCCATCCATATTGTCGCGTGTCAAGAGTTCATTCTCTTTAATGGCTAAGTAATATTCCATTGTGTGTGTGTGTGTATATATATATATATATCACATCTTCATTATCCATTCAGCCATTGACAGACACTTAGGTTGTTTCCATGTCTTGGCTACTGTAAATAATGCTGCAATGAATATGGCAGTGCAGATATCTTTTCAAGTCAATGTTTCTATTTCCTTCTGATAAATACCCAGAAGTTGAATTGTTGGATCTTATGGTAATTCTGTTTTTAATTATTTGAGGAACCTCCATAGTGTTTTCCATAGCAGCTGCACCAATGTATCATCCCTCCACCAGTGCACAAGGGTTCTCTTTTCTCCACATCCTCACTAACATTTATTATTTCTTGTCTTTTTGCTCCTAGCCATGCTAACAGGTGTGAGGTGATATTTCATTGTAGTTTTGATTTGCATTTCCCTGATGATTAGTGATGTTGACCGTCTTTCCATGTACCTGTCTGTATGTCTTCCTGGAAAAATGTCTCCAGTATAGTTTTGTTTTGTTTTTTTTTTTTCTTGTTTTGGGTTTTTGTTTGTTTGTTTGGGGGGTTTTTTGGTTTTGTTTTTTGTTTGGGTTTTTTGGCCACTGCACACAGCTTACAGCTTAGTTCCCCGAACAGGGATTGAACCCACACCCTCAGCAGTGAAAGCATGGAGTCTTAACCACAGGGCCACCGGGTAAGCCCATCCAATACTTTTTTTTTTTTTGGCTGCGTTGGTTCTTTGTTGCTGTGTGCGGGCTTTCTCTAGTTGCGGTGAGCAGGGGCTGCTCTTCGTTGTAGCGTGAAGGCTTCTCATTGTAGTGGCTTCTCTTGTTGCAGAGCACAGGCTCTGGGCGTGTGGATATCAGTAGTTGCAGTGCAAGGGCTTCAGTAGTTGTGGCATGCGGGCTCAGTAGTTGTGGCGTACGGAGTTAGTTGCTCCTCAGTATGTGGGATCTTCCCAGACCAGGGATCGAACCTGTGTTCCCTGCATTGGCAGGCAGATTCTTAACCACTACGCCACCAGGGAAGACCCTCCAATACATTTTTTAAAAACATTTTCTTTTGCTTCATTTTCCTCTTGTGTGGCAAACAGAATTAATTGACAGGAGGCCCTCATACTTGCCAATATAGACACAAGCAACAAAACATCAAAAGCTGAGCTTTCCGGCTTCCCCGGTGGCGCAGTGGTTGAGAGTCCACCTGTCGATGCAGGGGACACGGGTTCATGCCCCTGTCCGGGAGCATCCCACATGCCGCGGAGCGGTTGGGCCCGTGAGCCATGGCCGCTGAGCCTGCGCATCCGGAGCCTGTGCTCCGCAATGGGAGAGGCCACAACAGTGAGAGGCCCACGAACCGCAAACAAAAAAAAAAGCTGAGCTTTCAGTTTTAAAAAATGGAGAGGAAAGTGCGCTGGTTTAGGCAGAAAGAAAGATGAATGTTGTGTTTATAAGAGATGTAGGCATGTTGCTTGGAAATATGAAGCTATTTTTTATTTACATCAAATCAGTAAATACATTCACATATGGCATTTTAAGTCCTTAGGAGTCAACGTCTGGAAATGTCAGTAATTATAGGCTGCTCTCAGAGTAAAGTTAACAGAGCTGGAATTATTTCTAAAGAAACCTTTAAAATATTCTGAGTGCTACCTATTTTTAAATATGGCACTGTAAGAAGATTGGTATAATATTTAAAATAATTTTCTAGAAACAAGCTTTACTTCCAAAAGAGCTTTGATCAAATACTTCATCATGATGAATAAGGCCAATTACACTTGGGGTCCTTGTGAGCTGCTTTTAGAAATTCACGTGCAAACCTTCTTCAAGCACTTCAGTCTCCTGCATTTCCCTGCAGGACCTTCTTCAAACCACTGTGAGGTTTACTGCCCCTCCAGTGGGCTATTTATTTTACTACTCTATTTTGTTGGTTACCTTGATATTCCTCCTGCCCTCCCGAAATATATTCTGAATGATTAAAGGCAGAAATTCTGCTTTATGTATCCCTTAAGTCTCCCACAGTACCTAACACATAATAGGAACTCCAAAACATCTTTTCCTTGATTATCAGTCTACATCACCTGTAAGGCAGAACTGCAGCACAGATCCCAAGCAAGAAATACACCTCTGTGTTATCATTTTAGGTGGGAACTGAAAGGAGAGCTACATGTTCTAAAGGTGTACAAATTATTTTTCCACTTCCCATGTATAAATGTAAAATTGATGACTGCCCTCTCTTTCAATGCATAAGCTGTAAAGGCAATTATTGGATAATAATGTAAGGCACAAAGCAATTAATACATCTACATAACAGGCTATGGTATATATATATTTTTTGAATATATTATATATATTTATGTGTGTATGTATATATACACCTATACATTTAATTTTCAAAAGTACTATACACCATTTAAGAATACAAAAGGTATAAAGAATGACATTACAGATACCCATGTACCCACTATGCCACTTAAGAATGAAATGTTGCCAACTCAGCCATAGCCCACCATAACCACTCTAATTATCTCAACTTTCATCCCCTAAAATATTTTCATTATCCTTAATTTGCTATTTATCATTCCCTTGCATTTCTTTAAAACTGTAATACATATGTAGGTATCCTTAGCAATACATACTATTTGAAACCTAATACAACAATTAATTCATCCACTTTCCTGGTGATGAACATTAGGATGTCTCCAGTTGATAGCCATGAACAAACAATGCTGCTGTAGACATTCTTGTGCATTTTTCTGATTTATATAAGACTGACTCTAGAGCTATACATGTTTTTTATTTTACTAGGTATTGCCAAATTGTTCTGTAAATTGTTTCTTCAATTTATGCTCTCACTGTCAGTGTATGAAAGTACCCATGACTCTGTATTCCCAACACCTGTATTGTCATACTTTTTATTTTTTACCAAATTCCTGAGTATAAAATAGTATCTCATTGTAGTTTTAATTTGCAAGTTCTTAATTACTAGTGAGGTTCGACATACTTTTGTATGTTTATTAGCCTTTTACGAGGTTTTTTCCCCTATAAATTTGTGGTTGTATAGTAAAGAACATGGTCGTTCCCCAAAAGAGGTCTAGCCTTTGGTCTCGGCTGCTTAGAGATAATCTCTAAGTCCTTGTAATGCCTGATAGGAGTGTTTTTGTTTGCCTGAGGGCCTTGGGTCATACCAGATAGACTAATGATAGGATTAACAATATACTGGGTTGGCCAGAAGGTTAGTTCAGGTTTTTCCGTATCACCTTATGGAAAAACCCGAACACCAATAATTTATGGTCCAACCACTACGGAAAACAAAAAGTTAAAAATAGATCTACCATGCAATCCAGCAATTCCACTTCTGGGTATATACCCAAAGGAAATGAAAACAGGATTTTGAAGAGATATATGCAGCATTATTCACAATAATCAAGATAGGAAAACAATCTTAAATGCCCAACAAGAGATGAATGGATAAAGAAGATGTGAGATACACACACACACACACACACACACACACACACACACACACACACGCATGCGCACACACACACACACACACACACACTGGAATATTATTCAGCTGTGAGAAAGGAGGTTATCCTGCCATCTGTGACAACATTAATGGACCTCGAGTCCATTAATGGACTTAGTACAATTATACTAAGTCAGACAGAGAAAGACAAGTACTGTATGATGTCACTTATATGTGGAATCTAAAATAGTCAAGCCCATTAAGAAACAGAGTAAAATGGTGGTTACCAGGGCATGAGAGGTGAGGGGATAAGATTGATGTTGTTTAGGGTGCGAACTTGCCACAAGTAGTAAATAAACCATAGAGATCTAATACACAGTATAATGAATATAAACAACAGTATTGTACTATAAAAATATAACGTGAAAAATTTTGTTACAACTGCAATCATATTATAATATATATCAAAGTAACACATTGTACACCTTAAATTGACACAGTGTTAAATGTCAAATTTGTTCAATTAAAAAAATGCAATTGGGACTTGCCTGGTGGCGCAGTGGTTAAGAATCTGCTTGCCAATGCAGGGGACACGGGTTCGAGCCCTGGTCCTGGAAGATCCTGCATGCCGCGGAGCAACAAAGCCCATGTGCCACAACTACTGAGCCTGCGCTCTAAAGCCTGTGAGCCATAACTACTGAGCCCGTGTGTCACAACTACTGAAGCCCACGTGCCTAGAGCCCGTGCTCCACAACAAAGAGAAGCCACCACAATGAGGAGCCCACGCACCGCAATGAAGAGTAGCTCCCGCACGCCAGCAAAGAAGAAAGCCTGCACACAGCAAAGAAGACCCAATGCAGCCAAAAAAATAAAAATTAAATTAAAAAAACAAACAAAAAAAATTAAGCTATTAAAAAATGCAATTTATGGTAGAAGTTTTGAGTCATGTGGTATCAGCTTAACCTCTGGAGGGGCTGGAGATTGAGGTCAGCCACTTGGGGAGTTAACCATGGATCCCCAGTAGAGACTCTGGATACTGGCTTGGATGAGCTTCCCTGGTTGGCAGTACTCCATGCCTATCGTCACTCATCAGTGCCAGGAAAGAAACAGTGTCCAGAGTCCAAGGGCAGAGGGCAACTGGAAGCTCTGCATGTGGTGCTTTCCTGGACTTGGCCCTATGTGCTTTTTCCCTTGGCTCATTTTAATCTTTTAAAGATTTTTAAGACCTATTGATTTTAATCCTTTCCCTGTGATAAATTGTAATTGTGAGTATAACAGCTTTCAGTGAATTCTGAGTCCTTTTAACAAATTATCCAACCTGAGTATGGTTTTGGGACCCCCTTGAAATGGCAGTGGGTGTCAGAAGGGAGGGTGATCTTGTGTACTGTACCCTCTAATTTTACAGTGATTGATCTCTTTTGCCTATTTGCCCTATTATGTTGTTTATCTTGTTTAAAAACTGATTTGTAGAAGTTCTGAATATTCTTGATATTAATCATTTTTTTGTTGTTATAGGCATTGTGTATATCTTTTCCCAATTTATTTTCTTCTTTTTTGCAACCCATTGAACCGAAGATTTTGATCTGATGGAGTGTCTCAGTCTTTCCCTTATGATTTTTGCTTTCTTTAAAATCTTATTTAAGGATTTCTTTCCTACCCTGATTTCAAAAAGACATTCTCCTACAGGAAATAAAAGTAGAAACGTTTCGGTTTTCACATTTAGGTCTTTAATTCTTGTGGAGTTTGTGTGTTTGGTGTGAGTTAGGAATCTATTAAAGAGGATTAGATTTAGCTGAAAATAATAGTGATTTGAAAAACAGTGGCTTACAAATATTGCACTAGTGTATTTACCTTATCCTATGGTAATCAAATATCCCAGTACCATTTATTTATTAATTCTCTATCCTTTATGCAACATAGACTTGGTCATATATCAAGTGTCCATGTATGTGTATGGACTCTCTATTCTATTCCATATGTGTGTGTGTGTGTGTGTGTGTGTATATATATATATATATATATTTTTTTTTTTTTTTTTTCCTCGGTACGCAGGCCTCTCACTGTTGTGGCCTCTCCCATTCCGGACGCGCAGGCTCAGCGACCATGGCTCACGGGCCTAGCCGCTCCGCGGCATGTGGGATCTTCCCGGACCGGGGCACGAACCCGTGTCGCCTGCATCGGCAGGCGGACTTTCAACCACTGCACCACCAGGGAAGCCCTGTGTATACATATGTTGCCAATTCCACACCATCTTAATTGTTATGGCTGTATTCTGCATTTTGATATCTTATAGAACAAGACACTTCTTGCTTGTTGTTCTTCAGGAATATCTTAGCTTTTCTTGACTTTTTGCTCTTCTACATAAATTTTGGAACCAGCATTTCAAGTTCCATGAAAAGAATCTGTAGATCAATTTGGGAATAACTAACATTTTTAGGATAATGAGAATTCTTCTTTATGAATATGTTATACCTCTACATTTATCAGCTCCTTTAAATATTTCTTAATAAAGTTATATAATTTTCTCAGGCTTAACACATTAGATTTATTCCTGGGTCCCTTATAAGTTTTATTGCTCTTATAAATTATTTTATTTTATTTTATTTTTGGCTGCACTGCGCGGCTTGCGGGATCTTAGTTCCCTGACCTGGCATTGAACCCAGGCCATCGTCAGTGAAACCACAGAGTTCTAACCACTGGACCGTCAGGGAATTCCCATAAATGATTTTAAAATTAGGTTTTCTATTTATTAAGGGTATGTAGAAATGCAGCTGAATTTTGAATATTGATGTCATATTCAGCAACGTACCTTACTAATTCTCAGTATTTTCTTTTTGGTTTTTTATGTTGACCATTATGGCATATGTGATCAATGAGAGTTTTAGTTCTTTTCTAATTCTTATACTTTTTGTTAGTTTTTTTGTGGTTTTGAACTGGCTAGAAATTTGGTATAATGTCAAATGTTAGCAGTAAAAATGAGCAGTCTTATCATAGTCCTTTGTTTAAAAGGAATAGTGGGACTTCCCTGGTGGTGCACTGGTTAGACTCCGCACTCCCAATGCCTGGGGTTCGATCCCTGGTCAGGGAACTAGATCACACATGTATGCTGCAACTAAGAGTTTGCATGCCACAACTAAGAGTTTGCATTCCACAACTAAGGAGCCCACCTGCTGCAACTAAGACCTGGTGCAACCAAATAAATAAATAAATATTAAAAATAGAATAGTTATGGCATTTTCTCATTAAATATGATATCTGTTGTAGGTTTTTGGCAGATAGATTTTATCAAATTGAGGAAATGCCCTTTTATTCCTAGATTTCTTAAGGTTTTCTTTTCTAATGTGAACGGAGGCTAAATTTTATCATGTGCTTTTTCTGCTTCTTTGAAATAACTATATACATTTTTTCTTCTTTAAATGTGATAATGTGGTGAATTGTATTAATTTTTATCTGTAAAACCAAATTTGCATACCTGGAATAAACTCTATTGTGGTAAATTAAATGTTTTATATATTGTTTGATTCTGCTTGCCAATATTCATTTTAGGAATTTTGCATTTGTTCATGGGAGAGTCAAAATTATGATTTTCCTTTCTTTTATTGTCCTAGTCCAATTGAAGTAGCAAGGTAAAATTAGTCTCATTTTTCTATTCTCAGAAAGTTTGTATAAGATTGGAAATACCTATAACTGAGTCTCTTTGTTGTACAAAAGTAATTAATACAACATCAAAACACTGCAATTCAACTATACTTCAATTAAAAAAAAAACATTGGAAGTATCTTTTCCTTGAAAATTTGGTAGAATTCACTTGTAAAAATTTGGTAGAATTTACCTCTTGATCTGTTGTTTTCTTTGTAAGAAGAAACTGCTGGTTCAATTCTTAAATGGTTATAAGGCTACATAGTATTCTATTATATATTTTTTAAGACTTGAAAAGTTACTATTTTTTTAGATAAAATATAGTCATTTTCTCTAAATTTTCAAATTTATTGGCATAAAGTTATTCAGAGTTTTTTTATATTTTAATCTCTACTATGCATGTAGTTATGTCACTTTTTTACTACTAATATTTGTACTTACTCTCTTTTTTTCCTTCATCAGTTTTGCCAGAGATTTGTCTACTTAATACCAGATTTGGGCCTGTTGTATCTCTCTATTATTTCTTTTTTTTAAAAAATAATTAATTTATTAATTAATCTGGCTGTATCAGGTCTTAGTTGAAGCACGCGGGATCTTTCATTGTGGTGTGCGGGCTTCTCTAGTTGTGGCGCACAGGCTCTAGAGCTCTCGGGCTCAGTAGTTGTGGCGTGCGGGCTTAATTGCCCCACGACATGTGGGATCTTAGTTCCCCGACCAGGGATCAAACCCGTGTCCCCTGCATTGGAAGGCTGATTCTTAACCACTGGATGACCAGGGAAGTCCCTCCCTATTATTTCTTTGTGTCTTTAATCAATGGCCAATCTAATTTTTATCTCCTTTCTTTTTTTTTTTTTTATACAGGTTTAGTTTGCTTCTTTTTTTTTTGTTTGTGTTGTGTTGTTTTGTTTTTGGCCTCGCCACGTGGCTTGTGGGGTCTTAGTTCCCCAACCAGGGATGGAACCCACGCTCTTAGCAGTGAAAGCCCAGAGTCCTAACCACTGAACCCCCAGGGAATTCCCTAGTTTGCTGCTTTTTTAACTTCTTAAAGTTGAACACTTAGTACATTAATTTTCAGCCTTTTTTTTCTTTCCTAATATGAGTGTTTAAGGATATAAATTTACATTAAAATACTATTTCTGAAGAATTCCATGAATATTGTCATTATTCAGTTCTAATTCTTAACATCCATCACAATTTCTATTTTGTCCCATGACTTTCAGTGTTTTTTAAATTTAAAAATGTCTATAGAGGTTTTTTGTTGTTGTTATTGATTTCTAATTTCGTTGTAGTGTGATAACAGAACATGGTCTGTATGAAATTGAGTCTTTGAAATTTATCGAGATTTACTTTAAGGGATAATATATGGTTAATGTTTTATGTTCTTGAGAATGATAGGTGTTTTTAATTATTGTTTTAATTTGCTAATTAAATCAAGCTTATTATTTCTATTGTTCAACTGTTCTTTATCCTTAATTTTTAAAATTTATTTTATTTGCTTCATCCATCAATGAAGGTGACCATATAACCTATAGTCCAAACCAGAACATATGAGAGTGAAAAAAGCCACAAAATAATTAAGATTATATAATTTCTTGAAATATTGATTGACAATTGTTTCAATGTGAAGGGACCTATAATAATCTACTCAAAAACTATTAAAAATTTTTTCTATACATTTTAAAACTTTTTATATTGATTATCTGAACTTTAAAAAGGGAATTCCCTGGCAGTCCAGTGGTTAGGACTCTGTGCTTTTGCTGCCGAGGGCCCGGGTTCAATCCTGGTTGGGGAACTAAGATCCCACAAGCCATGTGGCAAAAAGTAATAATAATAATAAAAATAACAATAATGCAAGCAGAATAATTATGCTTAGTCCATGTTTATATACTTTAGTCCATTTGTAAGTTGAATCTGTCTCTAATACTACGTCATTGGTATATTTCTGAAAACTGTATTTTTCAATATGGTTTTATTATTTTTAACTTTTATATAAAATTCCTTGCAACCTTCTCTAACGTTGCATTTTATGGTTAAATGAATTAGAATTGTAGACCTCTTCATCTGAGTTTTCTCTGTAGTCCACATTTCAAGTTGAGAATATTCAGTCTCTACAGATACTGAGGTACCTGGTAAGCTCAGGACAAATTTTGCAAAATGAAGGATATTTTCAGGTCAATATTTTCATGTTAAAAACAAATACTTGTGGGGGAGGGATAAATTGGGAGACTGACATATACACACTACTGTATGTAAAATAGATAACTAATAAGGACCTACTGTATAGTACAAGGAACTCTACTCAATACTCTGTAATGACTTATATGGGAAAAAAATCTAAAAAAGAGTGGATATATGTATATGTATAACTGATTCACTTCACATCTGAAACTAACACAACATTGTAAATCAACTATAATCCAATAAAAAATTAAAAGAAAATAATTCAGCCCTAACATTTTCAGATACTGATTTTTTGCTTCCACTCACAGTGCCTTTCTTTCTTTCTTTTTTTTTTTTTTTTTGGTACGCACCACCAGGGAAGTCCAGAGTGCCTTTCTTTAACACATAATTTTTACAAGATGAAACTCATAAAATAAATTCTCCACTTAAAATTCTTTTGAATGTTTCACATTTTGACGCTATAAAATCATAGGGCATTTTTTTCCTTTTTAAAAAAAATTTCATTCCTTTCTGATGCAGAATTCACTTTTACCCAATTAAAAATAGGAGCTCTATCATAAGTTCAGAAACTATAAAACAAAGTTATAGGGCTTCCCTGGCGGCGCAGTAGTTGAGAGTCCGCCTGCAGATGCAGGGGATACGGGTTCGTGCCCCGGTCCGGGAAGATCCCACATGCCGCGGAGTGGCTGGGCCCATGAGCCTGCGCGTCTGGAGCCTGTTTTCTGCAACGGGAGAGGCCACAACAGTGAGAGGCCCGCGTACCGCAAAAAAAAAAAAAAAAAAAGTTATAGAATTTAACAATTATATCTTTTATCTTATTTGAGCTTTCAATTATTTATTTTGTTTAGTTTTCTTCTTAAGGGGCAATTTCAATGTCTTCTTATTTGTAAGGTTAGTTTTCAATCACAGTTTTGCTAAAAGCTTCAAAAGTGATAGTTTTTTGGCACACCATTCATTGAGTAAATTCATTAAATATTTCCAACTTACTACACAGAAGAAATCAAAACATACAGGATCCATTAAAAAAACAAGTTCACTATCAGTGAGGACAGCACAGGTTGACTTACCAGAGCAGTTGTTCAACACTTCAAACATTTCTAATGTCTGCTTAATGGTGGGCAACAACAATAAAGTGCCCAGTGTCATGCTCGCTTTTTAAAAAATTGCTATTCACCATCAGCTTCTCTCACACATTGTGTTGCCTTATCACTCTGTATATACATTTTTTAAAACTGGCACATTTTGTCAAAACTACAGTGAGATATCACTTCATACCCATTAGAATGGCTATTTTTTTTTAAAAGCAAAACAGAAAAATGTATGTAGAGTAATTGGAACTCTTGTGCATTGCTGGTGGGAATGTAAAATGATACAGCTGATATGGAAAACAGGGCAGCAGTTCTTCAAAACAAACAGAATGCCCACTTGTGGGTATTCCGCTGTGGGAATATACACAAAAGAATTGAAAGCATGGACTCAAACAGTTATTTGTACACCAATGTTGATAGCAACATTATTCACAATAGCCAAAATGTAGAAATAACCCAACTATCCAGATGAATGGATAAGCAAAATGTGATACACACACTCACACACCCCCAAGAACACCCAGCCTTAAAAAGTAATAAAATTCTGATACATGCTATAACATGGATGAACCTTGAGGATATTATGCTTAGTGAAATAAGCCGGACATAAAAGGGTATATATTGTATGATCCACTTACATGAGGTACCTAGAACAGTCAAATTTATAGAGACAGAAATTAGAACAGTGGTTACCAGGGGCTGGGGGATGGGCAAATGGGGAGTTATTGTTTAATGGGTACAGAGTTTCAGTATTAGATAACAAAATTCTAGAGATGGATAGGAGTGACGCTTGCATAACAATATGAATATGCCTAATGCCACTGAACTGTACACTTAAAAATGTTAAACTTTATGTTATGTATACTTTACAATAAATAATGCTTATGATGGTAAATTTTATGTCATATATATCTTACCACAATAAAAAATTTTTAATTGGTAAATTTTAACAACTATAATCTCTGTTTTGATTGACAGCTTGTTTGGACCTAATTATGAATTATGCGTGCACCACAGCACATTCCAAAACACATCTGCCCCACAGGTTTCTTAATATAGTATGAACATTACTTTTATCAAAATATATATTCATCCAAATCTATGCTCATATTGTCACCACAAAAACAAATCAGTTTTTCTTCAGCGTTGAATTTTTAAACTGAATTTAGAGTAGCACACACCATACTGTCAGATATTTCATCTTCTGAAAGTTTTGCCTTGATTTTGGAAACTGGATTTAAAAAAAAAAAAGAATCTTTTTTTTAAGTTCCTTTTTAAGGACTGATTTTCTACTTGAAGCATCTGATAATACTGATTTAAAACTGGCATCCTGAAACTGTTTTCGGAGTTTTCTGCTAACAGAGCCAGTACATGAAGAGCTACCACTTCACTTTTTAAATGTGCACAAGAAAACTTGGAATTGAACATAAGTGAAATTAATTTAAAAGAACTCTGATCTAAATGAAAAATCGTTCTTCACAGAATGATGTGTAAGTGTACCTTCTGCAACTGCATGTCTTAAATCATCTTCTGGAACACTCTTCTTAAAATAACTCTTAACCTTGAAGTAGATGTTGTTGCTTCTTTAGAAAGTTTGTCTTCCAGTTTTCATGTGGTCAGTGTTATCACTTTGCACCCCACCCCCATGGTAGATGGCAACACGAACAAACATTTTATGCAGGCTATTAGTTATCAATCTCCTTGAGAAACAAAAATAAATGAATTTTTTTAAAATTTTTAAATTAAACATGAACTTTCATTTTACTGAAATTCTTTTTGCCACAAAGGTTCATTGTAGAAACTTTACAACATATTTCCTCACAGGGCTCCTTGGCCTATAGATGGATGTGACTGCAGCCCATTCTTACACTGTCATAGCCCTCAGAAGTTCCAGGTCTCAGGTAGTGCTTTAGTGGTCTTACTTTTAACTCTACAGTGTAAGGCCTTTGAGTTGGCCAAGGAACAGCCTTCTCTAACTCCTGGGAGGGGGACAGCCCTCAGGGCAGCCCATGGCTTCAACACATAGTCAACAGCCTGGTTTCTGCTTCTGTTCGGCCCTTGTGGAGTTTCCTCACTTTCTTGTAAATTCAACTTAAAAAAAAGAGGTTGTTTGTGTTCTGTAGAATGGAGTTGACAATGATAATGATGATAGTAATATCAATTCCACAGAGCTAATATATGTAAAGCACTTGGAATAGTACCTGGCAAATAATTAGCACCACAGAACTGTTAGATGTTATTATTTTTTTATCCGGCACTTCTACATATTTATCACCAAAAGGTTTTTCAAAATTTTGCGTCCAGTACATTATTGGATATGGAGTACGTTTATATGTTTCACAGCACCTATTATAAGTAATTTTTATATTAAATGTTTGTTCGGGTAGGCAATTTACTACTGCACTGTATTTATGTAACTGTTCCTCCATGAAACTACATAAAGAACATTTATGTATCTTAAAAAATGTGGTGTACGTTTTTATAATGTATATTATAAATGGAAATATATAAATTTTGTGTAAGCTATGATTCAGCAGTTTTAAGTCTAAAATCAGTAGAAGGATCTGGGCCACCAGTCTCCTTACTATAAAAAATAGCACAAAATACCTTAATTTTAACTTTTATAAGATAACTCATTTTTATTGATTAAAAACATGATTTTCCATTTATATACACATGAAAATAGATTCAAATTTTTGGACACTTTAAATTTATATTTTGTGTATGACTCCATATGCTTGTATAAGTTCAAAGCAGTATTATACTTGCTAATAATTACAAATACTTTAATTTTGCTGTACTTTTTTTTTTTTTGCGGTACGCGGGCCTCTCACTGCTGTGGCCTCTCCCGTTGCGGAGCACAGGCTCCGGACGTGCAGGCTCAGAGGCCATGGCTCATGGGCCCAGCCGCTCTGCGGCATGTGGGATCCTCCCGGACCGGGGCACGAACCTGTGTCCCCTGCATCGGCAGGCGGACCCTCAACCACTGCGCCACCAGGGAAGCCCTTGCTGTACTTTTCACCAGAATTCCTGGGACACTTCCAACAAAACATATTATGATTCCAGAAAAATAAAAGATGACAATAGTCTACTAAATAAAAGAAACTTGGAGGTGAGAAATAGAAACTGTCCAGGAATATACAACCAAACCACAGTGTACATTTAAATTACAGTTTTTTTGGTTTTTAGTTTAAACAATTCTTAAAATTTCCTTTCAGAAAGCATACTGATTATACGTATCTTAAATATCTAAAAGATATTTTTCTCCTTTTACCAGCAACCCCCGCCCCTG
Organism: Tursiops truncatus; assembly: GCF_011762595.2. Classification (NCBI taxonomy): domain Eukaryota; kingdom Metazoa; phylum Chordata; class Mammalia; order Artiodactyla; family Delphinidae; genus Tursiops; species Tursiops truncatus. Next base: position 28,233,931 of record NC_047039.1, on the reverse strand, counting down.
TTGCCCCAAACAAAATCCTAGTGAAATGGACGGTGGGTGTGTGGTCAAGATGCTGTGAACACAGGCTCTATGAAGGTTCGATCTGCTGTATTTCCTCTGAGTAAAGCAATCAGGATAGAAACTTGTGGACTGCAGCCTATATAATTGTACCTTTGTGGAACTTGCTACGTAGGGATATATTCTTCGTATAATTTTAAAGACCTTTTCCTTGCCAAAAAAATGAATCATGTTCATTATAGAATAGTTGGGAAATATAAAAATGTATGGAAAAGAAAATAAAAACACTTGTAATCCTACCACCTAGAGATACTTAACTGGTGATACTCTGGTGTGTTTACTTCCTGTCTTTCTTTCTAAGCATACAAAAATATAAACATATACATACAAAAATGTGATTATACTGTTTACAGAATTTGAGATCCTGCTTTCCTCAATGGATAAAATGGTCTTGGGTTGCTTCCCTTTCTCCTTATATGTTCTTTATAAGAATTTATGATTTTAGGGCTTCCCTGGTGGCGCAGTGGTTGAGAGTCCGCCTGCCGGTGCAGGGGACACGGGTTCATGCCCCTGTCCGGGAAGATCCCACATGCCGTGGAGCGGCTGGGCCCATGAGCCATGGCCGCTGAGCCTGCGCATCCGGGACCTGTGCTCCGCAACAGGAGAGGCCATGACAGTGAGAGGCCCGCGTACCGCAAAAAAAAAAAAAAAAAAAAAGAATTTATGATTTTAATGGCCAAAAAAACCTTCATTGAATGGATATATCATAATGTAAAATAAAGAATGGTATTTATAATTTTATAGCTTTTAAAGTTTTATTTTACAAAAATAAAATAATTTTTTTACAAAAATTTTTATAGAAAATAAAACTTTAAAAGCTATAAAATTATAAATATAGATCACATTTTTGACAACTAATGCCTCTCAGCATGCTATTCAACTGGTGGTACATGGTCTCTTTATGGTTTCATAACTCCTCAAAGGCTGGGAAGAGCCAACAAGTTAGGCACTGCACAAGTATACTACATTCCCACAATTCAGGTCATATCCCAAGGTCCATTTGAAAGCGACATAGTCTGTAATGTCACACATGGATAACTGAAGGTCTGCTTGTAAAGTCCACGTGCTGAACTCCTACAAGCTGTAAAACAGAGTTGATGGGCTTGTGATCCAACCTATTCCTATCACAGTGTATAAAATGGATGTTGTTACCTAGAAGAGAATAAGAATAAAAGGTAAAGGTTGACATGCAGTGCTATTCATTAGATTTATTGCTTACTAGAATCAAGGAAGCATTTTAACTTTAAATTAGTCCAAAAGAAAACATTATTTACCTAGAGTACATAATATTCTCTATATAATGACATAATAATTTTTAATTAAGGTAATAAAGCATGACAAAAATTATCGTTAAATAAGGCTAATACGTAATGTTTTATGAGATCCAAGGGGAAAGATTCTTAAATTATAACCGTCTGTTAGGTTTTATTAAATGTAATTAAATAAAATATCCTGTCAAACAGGCAGAATATGGAATTAGCATAAATATCAAGCTGGAAAATCATCTGTTTCTTAAATGTAATAATAGAATAAATCACTTCCTTAAAAAATTCACTCCCAAATACTGGTTTAATAGGCTATCTACATTATAACCATAGACCAAAAGAGGCTGAAAAAAATAAGGGCATTAAGACAATCAGTTACAATACACTTTGATGTTCACAATTCTTTTATCTGCTCAAATAAAATTGTTGTAATTTTTTTTTTTTTTTGCGGTACGCGGGCCTCCCACTGCTGTGGCCTCTCCCGTTGCGGAGCACAGGCTCCGGACGCGCAGGCCCAGCGGCCATGGCCTACGGGCCCAGTCGCTCTGCGGCATGTGGGATCCTCCCGGACCGGGGCACGAACCCGCGTCCCCTGCATCGGCAGGCGGACTCTCAACCACTGTGCCACCAGGGAAGCCCAAATAGTCGTAATTTATAGTCTGTGTTCTGTTTACTTTGATTTTTTTTTTTTTTTTTGGCTAGTCTAACTAGTGTAAATTCATGAGAGAGACAGAAAGGGAGATTAAATAAAAAGAAAGATTTTAGCTAGCTATAGTGTTCCAGCTGTAAAAAAACAAAAAAGTTATGATAGTTGGTCAAAATCCTCCTTCTAAAGACTTCCTTATAGACATCTGGAATTTATTAAAGTAAATGTTAATTTTATAACCTGTAGAAGCTACACTCACTAATATGAACAGTTTTAAACATGAAGAAGAACCAAGAAAAATCAGTTTACAGCACAGTGATCTAGGCTTTTTGGGTGTTTGTTCCTGACTGCAATACTTGAACATGGTAGGGATCCAATGCCCAACCATTTTGTAGAGGGAAGCCAAAGGAATTTCAGGTGGTACAAATTGATCAATAAAACTATTTATAGATCAATGGAACAGGGTAGACAGCCCAGAAATAAACCCATGCACCTATGGTCAATTAATCTACCACAAAGTAGGCAAGAATATACAATGGAGAAAAGGCAGTTTCTTCAATAGGGGTGCTGGGAAAAATGGACAGCCACATATAAAAGAATGAAATTAAAACATTTTCTAACACCATATACAAAAGTAAACTCAAAATGGATTAAAGACCTAAATGTAAGACTGGATACTATAAAACTCCTAGAGGAAAACACAGGCAGAACATTCTTTGACATAAATCACAGCAATATCTTTTGAATCCACCTCCTGGAGTAATGAAAATAAAAATAAACTAATGGGACCTAATTAAACTTAAAAGATTTTGCACAGCAAAGGAAACCATAAACAAAATGAAAAGACAACCCACAGAAAGGGAGAAAATATGTCCAAACAAAGCAACCCACAAGGGATTAATCTCCAAAATATACAAACAGCTCATGCAGCTCGATATCAAAAAAAAACCCAATAAAAAAATGGGCAGAAGATCTAAATAGACATTTCTCCAAAGAAGACATACAGATGGCCAAAAAGCACACAAAAAGATGCTCAACATTGCTAATTATTAGAGAAATGCAAATCAAAACTACAGTGAAGTTATCATCTCACACCAGTCAGAATGGCCATCATCAAAAAGTCTACAAACAATAAATGCTGGAGAGGGTGTGGAGAAAAGGGAACCCTCCTACACTGTTGGTGGGAATGTAAATTGGTACAACCACTATGGAGAACAGTATGGAGGTTCCTTAAAAAACTAAATACAGAACCACCTTATGATCCAGCAATCCCACCGCTGTTCATATATCCAGAGAAATCCATAATTCAAAAAGATACATGCACCCCAATGTTCATTACAGAACTATTTACAATAGCCAGGACATGGAAGCAACCTAAATGTCCATGGACAGATGAATGGATAAAGAAGATGTGGTACATTTATACAATGGGATATTACTCAGCCACAAAAATGAATGAAATAATGCCATTTGCAGCTACATGGATGGACCTAGGAATTATCATACTAAATGAAGTAAGTCAGACAAAGAAAGACAAATATCATATGATATTACTTATATGTGGAATCTAAAAAATATATAAATGAACTTATTTACAAAACAGACTCACAGACTTCAAAAACAAACTTACCAAAGGGGAAAGGTGGGGGGGAGGGATAAATTAGGAGTTTGGGATTAACATATACACACTACTATATATAAAATAGATAATCAACAAGGACCTACTGTATAGCACAGAGAACTCTACTCAATATTCTGTAATAACCTATATGGGAAAAGAATCTGAAAAAGAATGGATATACGTATAAGTATAATTGAATCACTTTGCTGTACACCTGAAACTAACACAACATTGTAAATCAACTATACTCCAATATAGAATAAAAATTAAATTAAATAAAAAAAGAAAGCTATTTAAAGGATGTAGCTTAGAGTAACTGTTACTGAATAAGCTGCCCCTGGGATTGACTTGCTTCCTTTTTTTTTGACCATGCTGCTCAGCATGCAGGATCTTAATTCCTTGACCACGATCAAACCCATGCCCCCTGCAGTGGAAGCACTGAGTCCGAACCACTGGACTGCCAGGGAATTCCCCTTGACTTGCTTTCTGACATAGGGCAAGTCTGCTAGTTTTGTTAGATATAAATAACTAGATTTGATTCTTCTATTGATAAAAAAAAGTTCTTGATGGTTTTCTCCCATTTGAAAATGTTCACCTCCACTGAAATTTTTAAAGAGTGTTATAGCCACATACAAGTCACCAAACCACTGCTGATTTCTTCTATCCCAAATACCTGGAATCACTCAGGTACAGAATCATGGCCACATTACATCCAGTAAACAAACATCAAAAATACACAGGAGCATTTGAAAACAAACGATGACCCCTATGAAAGCACAGCACCCTGACTGTTAGCATGTCCAGTTGCCCGTCTTTACATGGTGGCTATTTTATGAAGAAAGTGGATGGCCTTTGGACTTCTAAAAAGCACGAAACGTGTACTGCCGAAACTGGGCTTTGATGCTTACCTGGACCTAAAATGAGTGTTCCACCTTGCTGAGCTGGATCTCCTTGAAAATCAAAAAGAGGGCCAGTCACTGCCCGCCACAGGCTCCGAATGCTTCCTGTGAGTATATTCGATTTTATATGGGGGCTCTGTCCTGAAATATTAGGAATTGTCTTTAGAAGTTGTCATTTTATATTTGATTAGATATTAAGATAATGTTAGTATTTCTAGAAAACAGTCTTTCTCATGTGTCATCTTACTTTTAACTTGTCTTTTATTCTTCCTTCAAAGAACAGTTCTCAGTCTTTCACTACTGATGTTTTAGACCAGATAATTCTTTGTCCTGTGCAGTGTGGGGTGATTACCAACATCCTTGCTCTCTGTACCTACTAGATGCCATAGCAGCCGCCATTCGCCAAGCTGTGACAACTGAAAATGTCTCCAGACAATGCCAAATGTCCCCTGGGGGGAGGAGTCAAAATTGTTCCCAGTTGAGAACTACTGCTTTAAAGGAAGAACTGATGACAGACCCAGATCATTTTCTCCCACAGAAAAATGTCAGCTACAGACTTGTCAAACTGGTAGTGCTTTCCTTTTTAATTCCCCATTTGTGTTTTGTTTAGTCTCTTACCAACTAATAGATAACTACATTCCTCTTCGGGAGACATTGTGGCACAGACTGTTATACGCTTGTCAAAACCCGTTTCCTCTTTCTGGGACCACAGCTAAACATTTCCTGGAGTTTGGTACGGCTATGTGACTACACTCTAACCAAGTAAAATGATGTGTGCCACTTCCAGGGCACCTCTTAAAAACCTCTGAGGGAGTGATTCTCCGTGTTTCTTCTACATCCTTCGAAGTCTGGATTGACAATGGCAGAGCCACAAGATAGAAAGGGCCTGAGTCTTTCCCACTGTGTCCCCGAATTGCTGCTTGGACAAGCACGCAATAGATATACCCTTCTTGAAATGTGAAAGAAAAAGAACCTTCTCCCACGTTATGCTACTGAGACTTTGGGGTTTAGCTGTAACAATAGCAACTATAGCTACCACTCCATCTTTGCTTGGCTGTCAGTTTTTCTATTTCCTTTCTCACAGTAACTGATACTTCACTTCCACTCCCCCACCCCCTTTTTTTTTAAAGTAATTTAATATTTTATTTATTTATTTATTTTTGGCTGGGTTGGGTCTTTGTTGCTGCGCGCAGGCTTTCTCTAGTTGCTGCTAGTGGGGGCTACTCTTTGTTGTGGTGCGCGGGCTTCTCATTGCAGTGGCTTCTCTTGCTGCTTCAGTAGTTGCAGCACATGGTTTCAGAAGTTGTGGCTCATGGGCTCTAGAGCGCAGGCTCAGTATTTGTGGCGCATGGGCTTAGTTGCTCCGTGGCATGTGGGATCTTCCCAGACAAGGGCTCGAACCCGCGTCCCCTGCATTGGCAGGCGGATTCTTAACTACCGCGCGACCGGGGAAGTCCTCCACTCCCTTTGAGTAAAGAAGCTCAGTCTCTACCTTTCTTGTAACTTATCTTTTTCCTATCCCTGCCTTTTATGTCTTTTTAGTTTTTTTAAATTTTGGACTCCACCAGTTCTGAGGCCAGAGAATGACTGGTTGAGCAGCAAGACACCATGGCCCAGGTCCTCTTGCCCACCGTCTGCCCCTCCGGGTGCATGTCCACCAGTGTATAGCAGTTACCAGTCCCCTTCATCTTCTCCTGCCGGGTCGCAGCACAGAGCTCAACCCTCAGCCCTGCAGTCGGTTCCTACTAGTGCTTTTTGCTTTTTATTTTGATGATTATGCTGCCTTTGACCTGTCCGATTTCTTAATATTTCCAGATACCTATTATTTCCTCATCTCTCCAACTTTTCTATTTCTTTCATGTTTATATTAGGATGGACATTCATCTCACCAAGAAACAAATACAGGCTCATTAGCTTAGAGACATGGGTAAAGGACTAAGGTTTACTGTTTTTTAGGATTTTACACTTAAAATAGATGTTCCTAAATCCAAACTATCTCCTCATGTCTGAAGAAGGGTCATTTAACTTCTGAAATTTTAGAAATTCAATTGAAGAAGATTTCACAACCTAGAATTTCACAATCTTTGCTGTAAAGCACAATCTAATTTTGCTAGTACGAATTTAGTTATGTGTAAAACTCTTGTTTTTCATTTTTTTCACTTAGTTTGATTCTTGGACTCAAGACCAGAATTTTAACTTGAAACATTAGATTAAGTAAGTATTATAAGAGGCATGCTTTCTGCATTGTGCTTATGTGCTGTCTACAGTAATCATTGTAGATTTAACACCGTAAATTGGCTTATGGTAAGGCAAATGAAACACTGGGTAAACCCATTACTCCCTTGAATTTAGTGGCTTTATTTTCTTACACTTTGTCTTTATAAACTGTCCCATTAACTTTAAATTATTATATTTTATTTTCAGTGTCATAATTTTCAAGTAGGATTATTCTGAAACTGATTCTGAGATCTGTGCTTTTTCAGGCAGGGACTTTAAAAAATCATTTTGTGAGAACCTAATGTTTTCTGTTTGGAAATACAGTACTTTAACACAGATCGAAGGAGTTTAAATGATTTAAATATACTCTCTCTTATAATCACAAGCAACTGTTTTCTTTGCAATTCCACATCTTTATTGAGGCAATGAATGGTGAGGTGTTACTAAAGTGAAACCCACAGTTTATATCTAAGGTGGCTAAATGACAAACAGACCTTACACATGCTGAGACTCTGCTATAGCACAGGAAAACAGTCTACCAAAGACAAAGGTTCACAATCTGTACTGTTGCAATTTCCTATACTAAAAAGAGAGGGGAAAAAAAGAGCAAATTCTGTATTTATGCTACCTCATCATTGGTTTTAATAAAGTTTAGGTTGCTTTCTTTAAAAACTTCAGTAAAGGGATCCTGTCAACTCTACCTCATAAGTAGCTCTGTGATCTGTCCCTCTGCATCCCTACTTCAGGCCGTGTCATTTCTTTCTAGACTATTACTACAAACTTGTCAAGAATATCAACGACTCCCGTTTGGAACATTCCAATTGCTCCTCCACCTGGCAACAAGACTGTATCACTTCTCCACTCAAATATAATTCTTTTATGACTCCCCCACTGCCTCCAGAACAAATCCAAACTCCTTGGCATGTTCCCAGACTCAGTCCCCTGGCTCACACAATCCCTCAACTGGCTCCTAGACTCTGGCCAGACACAGGGAACTGCACTTCTCCAACAGTCACATTTTTTCATACCTGTGTGCTTTTGTGCGTGCTACCTTCTGTCAGCTGCACCATTCCCAGCCTCACTTCACCCAGCTAACTCCTTAAAGAATGAGCTTAGACAACACCGCCTCTAAGAAGCCTTTCCAGATTCTTCTCTCCCTGTGCATTTCTGGTGTTATAGGCATTTCTGCATTATAGGTATTGCCAGTACATGCTCTCCTCTTTTATGAGCCCTAACCTGTAATATAGTTGACTGTTTGCTTCTGTCTCCCAGAGTAGATTATGAGCATTGGGTTGGCAGGGGCTGTGTCTTTTATCACAGTCCTCCCAGGAACATCCAACACAGTGGGTGCCATGGGTGTCATTCTCAGCATTTGTTGAGAATAAGTGATTTGAGTTCAAGTTGAGTTCTCTTATTTGGTGTTTCAGAAGCCAAGGTCTTTCTACCTAATATATACATAAATAGTTCACCTAAAGCTTATTATACACTTAATTGTAAAGAATTGTGTAAGGGCAGGGAATATGGACCATATAAAGATGAATAAAACATCAAACTTTTCAACTAACTATACTACCCACCACCTTAAGTGCAATTACAGAGTATATAATCGAGTACAAGGTGCTATTAAAATACAATGAAGGAAGCAATTGCTTCTGCTTGAAGAGCTATTAAGAGCCCCTTTGAGCTGGGCTTTAAATGAAAACTAAGATTTCATCTATTAAAGAACATAGAGCATTCAAAGCCATGGTGTCGAGGTATGAAAATATATTAAGCAATATTATTTTTCTTGTAATTACAAAAGTAAAATGTACTTATTGTAAAAAATTCAAAAGCCATTTTTCTCATTCCCATGCCTTGGGGTAATCATTGCAATATCTTTTAAAACCTTTTTCATTTCACACATATATAGTATAGATCTTTATGAAAATGGTTTTTATTTTTACAAAAATGGAATCATACTAAAAACACTGCCCTGCAACTTGCATTTTTCATTCATTTAGTACTTCGCCAACAGCCTTCCATGTCATTACATATAGCAAGTGAATCTTTTAGAGTCTCATGAATCTGGATCACTTACTAGAATCATAAAAAGCAGGCTGATTTATGAATTTACCATTTGTTCCCCTATGCATATATATGCATATGTGAAATGTGAAATACACCATTAGTGTTTTCTACTTGAGACATATCATGTCTTACCTGAGGAGGCAATTTCTTCACCTCTTTTCATTCCCAATCTTTTATAAATTTCTCTCTCAGGATCAACATAGATTTCATGAGAATACCCAGTCAGTTTACAGAAAGGCTGAAAAAAGAATATAGTTGGAATTTTAATAAAAAGAAATGGGAGAAAAATAGTGATAATCTGACTTAATTTTAGCAAATTTAGCCTACATTTCGTGATTCAAATAATATAATTTTTACGTCTGAAAGAGATTTAACCTGTTAGAGTCTCAATTTGCTATATATTTACCTCAATATGATGGTAGGATGACTGTCCAATCACTATAAGAGTGACATTTGCTTCCTTTAGGAGAGAAAAAAGACATGTACATATTATTGGAAATCACATGTTTCATACAACTTCCCCTAATCCAACTCTTTTGTTCCATTCTAATGCCACCTATAGGCTTCTAGAAGAATGGTATAAAGAGCAAAATTGTGTGAGTCAAAGCAAAGAGATGTATGCTAAAATGTTCAATTAATTCAGATAATTCTTTTGCTAAGTAAGAATTTCAAAACAATATAGTCAGTAGTTCTCTACACTTCCCCCAAAGGCATACATTAAACAAGAATAAAAACTATTAAAGTAGGGTTATTTAATCAGACAATTTTATTCTTTCACATCTCAATTGATAAGGTCTGCTGAAAATAGATCTTAGTTTTACAAAATCTACCCAATGCGTTCACTCAAAAGCTCAGCTGGGGACAAACCTCTATATGCCTGAAGAAACACACCTGTATGTGGTTGTCAGACCAATGTGGAACATGCATTCCATTAACAATACAAATTTTCACCTTTAAGATATATTAGTATTTTCCTATAACGAACAACTATTTGGAGTATCTTTATTACAAAAATAAAGGGAAGGAAATATTTTTAGCATTTCTGTTTTTGGTCATTATCAATCAACATTTGAGAACAGGCAGGTTATTAGGTAACATCAAAATTATTATTATGGTTAGTATGTTTATAACCAGGCAATAATGAACAGGCCAGAAATAGACTGCTAACGCGTGCCTCCCCTTTTTGGAGGTGTTGGAGAGATGTGTGGGATGGTGAGAATCTGGGTTTGTGAGTGTCTGCGCTGGAGAGGTGGTGCACTCCGCACCTCATTCCGTTGCACTCCTTATAAATGGCAGGTGATTTTCACCAGGTCGCCCTGAAGCGGGGCTCGCTGCTGCTCACTCTCAGGAAACTTACTTGTAAGAAACTCTTGGGGATTTTGGCCAGATCTTCTACATATTCCTTGCAGATGTAACACAGGAAATGCTGAAATCCCAATACGGGCAAAAAGGACAAGTTAGCAACTAACACCCCCGGGGTCAGAAAGGGCCAAGTACTTCATTATGCGTGATGCTAATTAACACAACACCCAAGACGGGTAGAAAGAGGTGTCGGGGCGCCCAAATATGCATTGAAATTAGGCCGCACCCAGTCTGTGCTAGGCCTCTTCGCTCGTTGAGAAAATGGCCTTCGCTTGGCGGGCTGCTTTTCCATTCCCGTTCAAGGAAGCGAGAGGAGCAGTTCGCATTCCGGAAGCTTCTAGTGGATGAACACGGGAAGGGCCAGGCCCGGCGGGCTCCGCTCTCGGGCCCTGGACCCGTCCAGGGGCCCGATGTAACCACCCTTCAGCGTAGGCCGTGGAAGCAACCTCCGTCCCAGCCTGCGGGTGAGGTACCTGCTCCGGATCGTCCCGCACCCCGCGCTCACCCGCACGAAGACCACTACAGCCCGGCGCTCCCGGAACAGCGCGCCGAACAGCACCCGCCTCCCGGAGGCGTCCAGCACCGGCAGGTCGGCCACGGCGGCGGCCAGGGACTGCCCGCTCTCGGGGCCGCTCGGGTCTGGGACTGCGGCTGGGGCGGCGCGGCCGCTGATCTGCCGCGTGACCGGGACCACGGATGGGGCGGCCATCGCGCCCTGCATCCGCGGGCCCTTGGTTCGCGAGGGTGGGGGTCAGAATCTTTGGTGGGCCGGGTCGCTACCCAAGCTGGGCGTAAGGAGCGGGCCGTACTGGCGGGGCGGGGCGCACGGTGGGGCGGGGCGCACGGCGGGGCGGGGCGCACGGCGCGGAGTTGCTTGAGGTGCACACCCGCTGTGGCTCCCGGCGAGAGTGAGGCGCGCGGGGTCGATCCGGGGCGCACATGTTGTCTTCCAGGTTAGGATTCGCCAAGTCTTTGCATCTCCGGTGGTTCCGAAGCTCCGGAAAGGTACGGAACCGCTGTCGCGTTTTCTGACTCAGCCATTCATGGTAGGGAGGTAGAGAGAGAGACAGAGAGATCCAAGCCGAGAAAGGAGTTAATTAGGAAGAAAGCAACCCCTGCTCCCCGTAGCCGCCTGGGTCAAAGTTAGTTCTTATCTGTTCAAGAGAACCCGTTACCAAGCACATCCATATTTATGATCCGATAGATTTGTTTTACCTTCTAGTCTGTTTTTAACCCACTCCCTCCTCAGTTCTCGTGCTTTTTTTGTTTTTTTGCAGGTATCATTAACATACAGTGTAATGTACAAATCTTAAGTGGAGTTAAATTTTATTTTTTAATTAAATTTTTAAATTTAAAAATTTGCCAAAATTTTATCATGGAAATTTTAAAACATGCCCAAAAAGTTGAAAGAATTTTACAGGGAACACTCCTATATCCACCACCTAGATTCTATTTTACTCTGTCAGAATCTGTGCATCTGTCCACAGTTAGGTGAGTTTTGCCTGATTATCCACCCGTTATCCACAATCCTATAAAAATATGGACCATCGCTATCACTTGAGAAAATTCCCTCAGTTATATTTTTTAAGAGCAGGTATAATAAATCTATTTATAAATGTGCTAGGGTGTTTCAGGAGTTCATGTCCTTTCTTCAGACTTTTCTTGCTAAAGCTGTTTACCAGGCCCCTCAAGTGATATAACTCTGTGTGTGTGTGTGTGTGTGTGTGTGTGTGTGTAAATGATGGATTGAGAGGGATGAGGAAGATGGAGTTAAATGGCTCTGTTCTACCTTAATTTCTCCTGGGGCAGGCTGCAGGCAAGCAGGCATAGAGGAATTTAGGAATTTCTGCAGGCTCTGTGAGAGTCAGCTGGTCCTGGACTTGGAGGTTGGTCTTGCACTGGGGTTTCTCATAGATGGTGACCATATGTCCAAGTCTTCCAGGGCAGAACCAGACAACATTCAGGTTCTTTGTCTTTATAAGTTCACCCACCCTTGTTTCTGGATTTGTGGTTCAGAAAATACGATCCTCTATTTATGGTATTTGTCCAGTGGAACCCCTTCAGGATCACACTTATCAAGGGCAGAGTGCTAGTGAGGTAAAAGTGACCAATTTCACTCTGCCACAAAGTGCAGGAGAGACTGATCCTGAATCCTCTGGCTTTCAGTTGTGTGAAGACATACATTATTGAACACACATTTAAGTGCTCCCAGTTTGAGAAACTCTGCTGTGGGTTTGGACATTTCTAATCATAGACCTGTTTCTAAGTCATGTTCCACCAGTGCTGGGGTGCCACAGATGCACTCTCAGGGGCACAGCAGGATATTTTAAATACTTGAGGGAAGCAGAGGTTATCCTCCTGACACCCAGCTTGTGAGTGGAGATAGTTCACGATTTCACATTAGACTACATTTCTTTTCCACTATATTTCTTTGAATAATGTCATATCTTTGCCAAGTTGGGTTTCTAACAGTTGTGATAAAAAGCTGGAACTGCACAGGCTTCCCTGGTGGTGCAGTGAATAAGAATCTGCCTGCCAGTGCAGGGGACACAGGTTCGATCCCTGGTCTGGGAAGATCCCACATGCCGCGGAGCAACTAAGCCCGTGCGCCACAACTACTGAGCCTGCGCTCCAGAGCCCGTGAGCCACAATTCCTGAAGCCCACGTGCCACAACTACTGAAGTCCTTGTGCCTAGAGCCCGTGCTCTGCAACAAGAGGAGCCACCGCAGTGAGAAGCCCAAGCACCACAACGAAGAGTAGCCCCCGCTCACCACAACTAGAGAAAGCCCACGCTCAGCCACGAAGACCCAATGCAACCAAAAATAAATTAAAAAATTTAAAAATTATAAAAAAACCTAAAACCGCACAAAAATCACTGTGTTTAGGGAATGAGGTTGGGGATGTCCAGTCTGATTCCAAGATTGGAGAAGTTGTGCAGTGTCCAACAGGCAGGCACACTCTGGGATGAAATAAAAATATTACTTTTTCTTTTAATTTATAGTTGTATCTTCAAATAGCTACTAAGTTGTTCAGACATAAATACTTATTAAGTTGTTTGGATCTAACTTCCAAATAAAAGAAATTGATAGGAATTTCTTTTGGCCTAAGGGTGCTGTGAATAAACTGCTGACCCCAAGAAATAAACTACTGTGGACCAAGAAAGTTTGGAAAGCTTTGAATCAGGCAGTAAGCTCCTTGCCTTCTGCAGCACTGTAATATCTTCGCAGACTGGCGCAAGGCCTGACACATTGTAGGCCTCCATGAATATTGTCTGATTGGTGAATGCATGGAATGTGCAAGATAGGGTGGCGCTAAGAGACCTTTCACCATCTGGCGTGGATCGAGTATGAATGGGAGCAAGGTAGTCATAGTGCCTTACAGAAATGGTGTTCCCCACTGTCTGAAACAAGCAGGGCAGAGCTCAGAGGATATATGCAGCTGCAGGCTTGCCAGTCCACAGAAACCCATCAACCTAACACCCAGCCAGCTCTATTTCATTCACATTATTCCAGAGGTGAGCCTCACCTGACAGTAGATGCCCAAGTTTCCTTGGTTTAGATGCTAACCACTGACTCTAACCACACTGTCTTCACACTGTGACCAATAACTGGTCAAAGCTCCCCCAAACTTCCTGGTTGAACTTGGGAATATGTTACTTGGTACATCATATATTCCAGACCATCAAATATTCCAACTTACCAAATTTTCCTGACCTCCTAACTTCTGGTTATTTGGTACACTGCACACTTTTTTTAAAAAAGCATTTGTTACAGTTATGGTTAAATAATTATTTGGTTTTTGTCCATTTCTTTTTTTATTGAAGTATAGTTGATTTACAATGTTGTGTTAGTTTCTAGTATACAGCAAAGTGATTCAGTTATACAGTTATACATATATATATACATATGTATATATATTTTTTCATATTCTTTTCCATTATGGTTTATTACAGGATATTGAATATAGTTTCCTGTGGTATACAGTAGGACCTTGTTGTTTATTTATTTTATATATAGTAATTTGTATCTGCTAATCCCAAACTCCTAATTTATCCCTCCCTTGCCCTTCTTGTCCATTTCTTGAGTATAAACTCCCCGAAAACAAGTCCATGTCCATTTTGTTCTGCATATCTCCAGCATCTATCACAGAGCTTGGAACATAGAGAGTACCCAATAAATACTCATAAATGGATAAACTTCTTTTTGCTTGTCCTTATCCTCTTGTACTTCTACCTCTACCTTCCTCCCCACTCCTGAGCCTTTCATTTTTCATTTTGTTCTCCTCCACTATGTTTCTGGTATGCCATTATCACCCACACACCTGGCTGAGTTCTGCAGCTGTACTTCAGTCTGAAAATAGTACATTCCTGGTGAATTCATGTCCGCTACTGTCACTAATGAACCTTGGTTTTCTGAAACAAGGCATGTGTCTCCCAAGAGGTTAATTCATTGAGAAGTAACTTAGGCTAAAGGGATAAGTTGTTGCCAATATACCCTATCAGCCTTTTGAAGAGAGCCTTGCCCAGAGAGCAAGGTTTCACTTTGCTCCCTTTGTCTAAGAAAGAAGAAAGTACAGTAGAATGCTATCTCTGAAAGGCAACTTTTGGGTTTTATTATTAGCTGTTAAGGATTAGTGTCAATAGAGTGCAATATTAGCAGGAGAAATGAAATACACAGATAATAGAGGATTTTAGTACTGGAAGACATTTTATAAACCACTTACGCCCATGGAGGTAAGGAATCTGACCCTGTTAGGGTAACTCACAAGTTCAATCCCAGCTCCCTTCAGGCCTGGTCCAGTTCACTGACCTCATGTCCAGGTGTTACCGATCTGGGTTCTTGGACTCTTTAATCAATAGAAATTGATAAGAAGCCAGACAAGAAATTCAGACAAGGCTTTATTGGGACTGGTGCTGCAGCACGAGGGAGTGAAAACAAGTAATAGGCTCCCTGAGCTGGGGCAAAATGATCCCTTAAATGGGGTGAGGGTAGGGGCGGACCCGTGTGTCAGGTGGAAGGGGTGGTGTGGGTGGCCTGCCACCCCCTTGGTGGTGCTGTGTGCAGGGGTCATGCACAGCACCCTGCTTTTGCTCCTGACACCTCAGAAGTGGCAGCTGGGTTTTTGGTTTTTTTTGCATCTTGTTGTTCATACTTTGCCCCAACTGCGCATACACAGTTATTTTTAGTCCCTTATAGTTTCTTTGTATTCTGTTGCTGGGACTAGACTAGATGTTTGTCCAGGTGTAAGTGAGGCAGGAGATAGATGGGCCCCAGGCTGAGCAGCTGGAGTTTGTCCTCTGTGGACAGATACTCCAAGTTGAGGAGCTAGAGAAGAGCTGAGCCCTGCCCAGATAAGAGATAAAAGACCACATATTCCTCATTCTCGAAGTCAAGGAGACCTCCCTGACTACACATGCGTAGAGAGGCTCCTCGGAGGTCAAAAGGGAGGGGGCACCACCCCACAGCAAGTGATGCCAACCTACCCATAGGCCTCTTCGCTAGAATCCATCATGGCTATGAGATGTGCGCATGGGAGGACCCTGAGATATACCATATACGGACTCAGAACCAGGCAAAGCAAGATGATTGGCCAAAGGAAACCTGGAAGAAATGCCCCATAAAGGTGATTCAAACTACCAGGAGGACGTGACTCTCTCTCTCTGAGCCCGCCCGTGTGTCTATCCACACATATGTGCTGTTTTTCTTCCTCATAACACTTGTTTCACTATTTTCTGACTCTATGTGGAAATTCATTTCTACACAGCTGACAGGCCAGGGCCTTGTCACTGGCCACTCTTCCCTGGTGGTCTAGTGGCTAGGATTCAGCGCTCTCACTGCTGCGACCTGACTTCAATCTGTGGCTGGGAACTGAAATCCTGTTCCAAGCCGCTGCAGGCTGAGGCCACCCGAGATCATAAGCACTGCAGCAAAGGGTCCCAGGTCCCAAGTCCCAGCCTGTCTCACAGGCTTCATTCCTACAGGTGCTTTGGTGCTTTCAGCCTCCTCCTTACAGCATCTTTCCATGAGTGCTTTCCCATATATGGGGAGAAATGTTCTTTCTGAGTCACTTCTCCAGGTGGAGATGAGAATCACCAAAGGAATGTAGTGACGTTGGTCTGCAAAGCATAAAATATCCTAAAATAAGGCATTATTATTACTACAAAAGAATTTTTAGAAAGCTTCAGACATCAGAAAAGAAGAAAAAAAATGAAAAAAGCTCTAGATAAAAAAAATTTGAGGGACATTTTACAAAATACCTGACCAATACTCTTCAAAAGTGTTAAATGTCATAAAAGACCAAGGAACCATCACGGATGGGAGATAAGGAGTCATGATAACTAAATGCAGTGTGGTATTCTGAATTGGATCCTGAAACAGCAAGAGGACATTAGTGGAAAAACTGGGGAACTCTGGATAAAGTCTGAACTTTAGTGAGTTGTGTTGTACCAGTGTTAACTTTTTGGTTTTAACAAATGTATTATAGCTATATAAGATGTTAATATTAGAGGAAAGTGAGTAAAGGGTAAATAGGAGCTCTGTACTATTTTGCGATTCATCTGTATTTCTAAAATTAGTTCCAAAAGTAAAGTTTAAAAAAATGTTCTAGAGTCCAAGTGACAGGAAGAAAGCATGAGTAAAGCCACAAATGATCACCACAGAATTCGGCTTATTCTGGTATAGATGTTTCATTTGGTTACTCTCAAATGTGTTTGTTTTTTGGAGTATTAATTGCAATGTATTGTAGTTTCCTTTACACTTTAAGCTTACGAATACAAACTATGTTTCATATAAACGCCCCAAATCCTTGAAATCAGGATGCAACAGGCAGAACCAGTCATAGAGTCAAGAAATATTTACTTAGTAACTTCCCTGTGTCAGGCATTGTTAGAAACTAGAAAGATTAAGATAATGAAGCCAAGCTCAAGGGAAGGAGACAGTAGTCTAGTTGGGAAAATAAACTCAGAATAAATAGTTGTGATGAAGGGCAATAAGTAATAGAGCAGAAGTATGAATAAAGTATAATGAGAACTTGTATCAGTTACGATATTTTTCTTTTCAAGTGACAGAAAACCTTGGCTCAAACTGTTTTGCATCATAAGGCTATTTATTATCTACCATAACAGGAAATTCAAGGACAAGTCAGTTTCTAGGTGTGGTAAACCTAGGGCTTCCTTCCTAGCTGTTCTCTTGGTTCAATCCTCCTTTGTATCGGCATTGCCCTTAGGCTGGTCACAAGATGCATCCCAGTTGCAACAGAGCTGCATTTTCTAGTTCAGGTGCGTTGAAGAGACATAGAACATGTTCATCCCCAGAAGCCCTAGCAACCTTCTCCTTTTGGTTTAGCTTACCTAAATTTGCTATAAAAAATGATTAAACAGCAACCTGAGTTAAATAGAGTTGGGAAAACAGGAGGGGGCGCTCTCATGCTCTGCAGCGATAGCCAAGCCCTGCATTTGTAAGAAAGACTCCTTTCCTGGCAAGGACTCAGCCAATGAAAAGCCATGGACTCTTTGCTTCTTATAGCCCTCCCAACTTCCTTTTCCCTCTATAGAAGTATTCTTCTTCCCTTGCGGTGGGTGAACTTGCATGTAGCTCACTATGGTTGCAGACCCAGAATTGCAATTCCCTACTGATTTGGAATAAACCCATCTTTTCTGGAGAAAAATCTGGAAGTCTATTTGTTTCAGGTCAACAGAGCTTAGACGTGCCCTTCCCTAGACCAGTCTCTGGCAAAAGACTTAAATATCCATGATTAGTTTAAATTGATTATTTGAATAAAAGAGACAGTGGGGAAAAAGCCAAAATGACCATTACAGGGTACAAAGCAAGGAGAGATCCATTTTCCAAAGATGATATTATCACTGACAAAAATAAATGAAATAAAAAATAAATAAACAATCAGAGCTGAACTCAACTGGTTGAAAATCTTCAAACAGGATGATCAATCTCTGTATAGTTGTGCTGGTTAGTAATGAATGCATCTCAGCTGCAAATCCACCCTTCATTACTTACTCTATGGTAGTAAGCATTTCTCCTTTGCAGTAAACACATTTTGTCAGTAGGGGGCTCTATTAACCATGTATTTCTGATGGTTTGACATTTGGGGGCTTGCTGACCCTGGAGGGACTGCCTAGAAGCCAGTTCCTAGAGACAGCAAAGGCTTGCCTGCAAGCACAGCTTTCAGATGCACACTAAACAATCCAGAGCCCATACCCCTCCACCACTCTTTAATTGGGCTCTCACACGATGGGCCACTCTTCCCTTGCACTAGTTATAACGGGGCCAGTTATCAGACAGCTAGGAGCAGGCCCTACACCCTGGAGCTCACTAAAATTACTCAATCCTAAGCCTGTTTACCTTACCTCTCCCATTCCTTCCCATGAAAACCACAATAAAGGCTGTTGCCCATGTTTTCCCCTCACTCCCTCTGCCTCCTGACTGACTCTGATGCTTCCGTGTGGCCCTACGTGGCATGGCCTGCTCTCTCCTCTTGGGAACTGTAACAAACTATCTTTTCAATGGCAGCTGTCTCCTGACTTGGCCTTACCATACCTGAATAATAATAAGACCTACGTTTTAAAACAGGGGTGCTGGAGGGACATTGCAGGAGAAAGGGCTTCTCTTCTTGTTTTGATGTGCTTCTGTTTGCCACACTTTGCTCCAAATTCACAATTACCAGGGGTGCACATGTGGGGACTTCAGTGATGCTCTGTCTCACTGGGTATCCAGGAGCGGGTAATCCCTTGGTGAGCCTGCAGTCCCAGCCCAGGCCCAGTGACCACCTTGTTGCAGCCCACACAGTGTGAACACTGTGCACCCCAGGCCTCACACTGCACTGCCCATAGATGGGCTCCTGATGCCCTGACTCCCTCTGCTCACCCAACTGCCAGCCTCAGTCCACTTGCACCCTGGAGGGTTGGTTCCTATTGTTCTCCCAATGTGGACACCACACATGCCAGGCTTAATACCACTCAGTGGGCTCCTGATGCCCAGCTCCTTTTGCATGCCTATCTGGTAGTCTCTGCCCACCTGCAGCCTGAAGGAGTATTTGCCGCTTGCCTGGACTATGGACCAGCTTTGGCTTAGGAAACCCAGCAAGTTTCTCCATCATCCAATGGGCTAAATCCACATCTCAGAAGAAACTGAATTCTAGCCATGCGGAGGGAGCCCCTGACAAGTTTGTTCCTTCCTTGAGCACTCTTCCTCAGCCCTAGGATATTCTTTAGAGTTATCTTTTCACCATTAGTTACTGCCTATATATAGTTAATAGTTTGTTATATTATTTTTTTCCATTTAAGTAATTTGTTATTGCTCTTCATTGGGCTCTTCATTCAGTAGGTTTGTATTTAAGATGAAAGATCTCAAGATATGTAACTTATCTTAATGATTAATATCTTTGCTGAATTGTAGCAAAAGGCTGTGCAAACGGAATGCCTCTTTGAGTTTTTAGTAACTAAGAGCAAGCATCCCTTGATGAATGGAACAAGTTTGCTCTACTTGCAAAGTGGTTTCATAAAGTACATTTGTGGTATCTACTGTTGTTTAGTAACATGCAGATAAAATTCTTGTTGATTTGCAGTGGGTAGATTTTAAATGTTCTATAGCCACACAAGAACACCAATCAGAGAATATTTTCCCTCTTTCTTTAAAATTTACCAGTCCAGGACATTGAGTCTTTCTTTACGAATTTAGTAAACAGATTATGAAACGATGTTTTATCAGTTGTGTGAGAACCAATTTGAAATTCAGGGACTCTTGGATTTAGGAAACATATTCTAATTTCGGATTGAATTATAATCTACTTGTTTAGATTGTTGAGAAAATAATCACTGAAAAGAAATAATGATGCATCTATTGTTTACTCATTCATCTGTTCAAACAGCTCTCATCTATTGAGCACCAACTGTGTCCCAGGTGCAGTGAACTCTTCTGTCTGAAAAACTAGATGAACTGAGAGAAAACAATAGAGTTAAGAATCAAAGTAGGTTCTGACTCTAGTATGAGCTTTTTTGTTGGCTAATTCTATTTTTCATGTAATGCCTTAATTCACTGCCTAATTCCCTTTTTATTTTTTAGAATAAAAGAGAAATTTATTGTTGCATGTAACAAAATAGCAGGAAAGGCATAGATATGGCTTGTCTCAGAAGAAAACACCACCAGGAACTTCTTCCTTCTTCTCTAGTTTTGCATCTCTTTATGGGTGGGTTTCCTTTTCTCAACTTGTCCCCTTATACAATGCCTGAGAACATGGCTACTCCCAGAATCATGTCGCACACACTCCACTGGGGATGAATTGAGCTTCCCCCTTGTGAGGTAATGGAAAGTATATACTGGTTCTGCCCCCAGTTCCTGGCACAGAGCTCCTGAAATGCTTGTAATTTCCTAAGTGATAAGAGCTCTTGAGGCATTTTTGTTCTAATATTTGGTCTTTGACCCTGGTTCCTGACAGTGCTCCTAAAACCTTTGTTATTTCCTGGGTGATAGGAGCATCTTTTATTCTAATGAGGCAGCTCTGGATAGCTCCTGGATAGGGGCTGGTCACAGGAAAGACCAAACCATGATTAGAAGCTTGGAATTTTCAGCCCCACTTCCCATGCTCTTAAGGAGTGAGAAGGCCTAAAAATAGAGTTAATGATTGATTATGCCTTCATGATGAAGCCTCCATAAAAACCCCAATAATAGGAGGCTCTGAGAGCTTCCAGGCTTGTGAACATGCAGAGGTTTGGGGCGGGTGCTATGCTCAGAGAGAGAGCATAGTAGGTCCATGTCCTTTCCCCACACGTTGCCCTGTCATCCTTCTGGCTGCTCCTAAGTTATATTGTTTTCATGATAAAACTGTGATCTAGTAGGTAAAATGTTTCTCTGAGTTCTGTGAGCTGCTCTAGCAAGTTAATAAAACCTGAGGGCCCTCATGGGAACCTTTGACTTTTAACTAAACTGGACAGAAGTTGTGGGTAACTTGGGGACCTACTACTTGTGATTGACATCTGAAGTAAGGGGGGCCATTCTTGTGGAACTGAACCCATGACCTGTGGAATCTGATACTCTCTCCCAGTAGATAATGTCAAAATGGACTTGAATTGTTAGGATACCCAGCTAATGTCTGGAGCATTGTTTGGAGGAGTGGAGAAGAACCCTCACCCCCCTCCACCGCAGCACACACACTGGAATTGGTGATCAGAATAAAACACCCTTCCTAGGTCTCACGTTTAGAAGCCAGAGAAGAGCCCTGAATGGCACAGTTTGAGTCAGATTACTAAACCCAGACCATTCAATCGAGGTTCTTTGATGGACCCAATTTGGATTAGGTACCTAAGCATAGACCTATCATTGTGGCAAGGAATGTGGAGTTTATAAGAGGATTGCAACTCCATAGTAAACACTTGAGTAGACAGTGTGTATCTGAGTGATGGTGGGAGGTTCACATCTGGGCAAATAAAACAATATTCAATAAGAAGACAATGTGGAGGTAGGTTATTACTAATTATTATCAATGAATGATTACTACAGTGCTGGAACACTCCTATAAGCTTATTATTGCATTTACTACAACTAACTTTGATTTTTTAAAATTGGCACACATTTCAAAGTTATTCATTGCAGCATTGTTTTTTTTTTTAATTAATTAATTATTTATTTATTTAGGCTGCACTGGGTCTTAGTTGCGGCATGGGAACTCTTAGTTGTGGCATGCATGCGGGAATTGAACCTGGGCCCCCTGCATTGGGAGCGTGTAGTTTTACTCACTGGACCATCAGGGTAGTCCCTGCAGCACTGTTTTTAATAACAAAAAGATTATGACAACCCAAAACTCTATCATAGGAAACAAACAAAAAAAAACCTGTTGCATTAATTCAGTGGAGTACTATGCAGCTGTAAAAATGAGCAGGAAGAGCTCTATATGCCAATATGGAGTGATCTCCAAGATATATTATTGAGCAAAAAAAAAAAAAGAGCAAGATGCAAAATACTTTTATAGTTTGCAAATTTTGTGTAAGAAAGGGAAGGGAGTGTGACTATATTTAAATGCATTTGCTTGTATTTTCAAAAAGAAACAATGAAAGGATAAACCAAAACTAAGAAAACTAATGGTCTAAAGAGAGAGGAAAAGAATTGCAGAGATGAGGATGGAAGCAAAATTTCTATGAATGTTCCTTTTTTTAATAATTTTGACTTGTAACCATGCAAATATTTACATAATTAAAAAAGCAAAATGAAAAAATTTCTAAAAATTGAAAAAAAAAAAACTACTTTTTTTATAGTGAACATAGCTGTATGTCAAGCTGATGGCATAACCACATACTGAAGAACTACTTCAAATGACTCTAAAACAGAGCATTTTTGACTGTACATCCCTAGGAGGATATATTCCAAGATTAAAAAAAGAATACTAAGAAATTTTAAATTCTATTCAGTAGCCAATATTAGCATTTTTTAAAATTAATTTTTATTGGAGTATGTTTGCTTTACAGTGTTGTGTTAGCCTCCCCTGCACAACAAAAGGAATCAGCCATACACATACAGATATCCCCTCCCTTTTGGACTTCCCTTCCATTTAGATTACCATAGTGCATTAGGTAAAGTACCCTGTGTTATACAATGTGTTCCTATCAGTTGCCTATTTCATACATAGTATCAATACAATATTGGCATTGTTATTTCAAGACTTTTATATGTATTCTGCAGGATAAAGCAAAGAAGTAATCAACAACAAGGTCCTACTGTATAGCACAGGGAACTATAGTCAATATCCTGTGATAAACCATACTGGAAAAGAATACATATAAACATATATATATATATATATATATATATATATATATATATATATATATATACAGCAGAAATTAACACAACATTGTAAATCAACTATACTTCAATTTAAAAAATTTTTCAGCATACATGAAAGGGATATAATTAGACAGTCAAATAAGTTCAACAAAAACCCTATTATCTTTTCTGTGAGTGGGAAATAAATACCAACTTAAAAAAATTGGCTTTTTTGAAGAGTAGTTTTAGGTTCATAGCAAAATTGAGCAGAAGGTATGATGAGTTCCCATATACCCCCTGCCCACACATGCACAGCCTTCCCCACTATCGACATCCTGCACCAGAGTGTATATTTGTTAAAATGATGAACCTACATGAACACATCGCTATCACCCAAAGTCCATAATTTACATTACCATTCACTCTTGGCATTGTACATTCTATGGGTTTTCACAAATGTATAATGACATGTGTCTTCTATTATAGTATCATACAGAATTACTTCGCTGCCCTAAAATTCTGTGTGCTCCTCCTATATTCCTCCCTCCTGCTTCTCTAACCTTTGGCAATCACTGACATTTTTACTGATCTCATTAGGTTAAAGAGTGCTCTAATGAAGACTTCATTTTTTTCATCTTCCCTATTTCCTTCCATCTTCAAAGATACAAGGGTGGGAGCTTACTACCAGGTATGCACTGCTCAGCTCACCATCTTCAGGGGAACTGTCCAAATTGCTTGACGAAGCAGTTTTGTTGACTTGTTTCTTCATAGGTCTTGTCTTCTTTCTGGCTTTTCCATTCTTCTTTTTAAATCTCTTAAACATCCACTACAAGAGGAAAACTTAGGCAGAAATAGGGACTTCATTGGATAAAGGTAGCAAGTGGGGTATCAGATGACCATCAAAATAGCTATAGGAGCCACTACTGCTTTGAACCAAACACAAAGAAACTTATACGTTAAATGACAGGGATTTTTCAGTCTGTGATTGAAAAGCTACAGCTTCTGGTTTCTTATCCTGGAATTGCTCAGAGATGGTAGATAAGTTTCTTAATTTATATGACATTAATGCAGTTATTGCAAAATCAAATCAACTAAGTTAAGTTAATTAAGACTTTAAAGAAAACTTTTTCAAATTTTCTCTATGGCAAGCAGAGATCAATTTGGATTGCAGTACAACAGAAGACAGTTTGTTTCTTGTGTAAGCAGGTCTTGAGGGGATAAAAATGCAGAAAACAAAAAGAGAAGGTTATGAGAGTCACTCTTTGTTTGGCATAGGTGATGACATTGCTATAATTCCCAAGTAGTTAAAAAATAAAGTTAAATAGGCATTAATATGTATTTTTAAATATGCATATATTATAATCTGTTTAAATCCATATCAGAAACAGTGGCTCCCATTTGTTTAAACATTGGAACCTGGTATTTATATTTTCAAAGTAATGGAGGAATTGGGAAAATACAGTTACCTTCCTTAAGGGCTAAAATTCACCTTTGTGAAGCATCATAATTTATACAGCTGAAAGATCATAAAATTCCTTTTAAAATTTCAAAAATAAATGTGGTTATGTTAAACCATAGCTTCTTTGATATTTTATTAACTTACTGATTTGGGAAAATAATTTAGGAGAAAAATTTGTTTCTTTGGAACATTTTTTCCATGAATTTTACAGAACAATCTTCATTGTGCCAGTATTACAGAATGAATTATAAATCTGGGACTTTCTATAAAGTTTCTAAATCTAGTATTTAATGGAAAATCTTTGCCGTTTCTGTAGTGGTAAGATAAATTAAACCTGTACCTCATAACTGATGAGCTCACAATTAAATTTATTTTGGTGGAGCCTGAGGAGAATGTCTGTGTTTGTGTTTTTGGGGGTTGAGGAGGGTGGCGGAGAGTGTAGTTATGAGGAGGAAGTTCCCATCTGAGCTATTCTTAAAGAACCACAGTCTACAACTTTGTCTAGATAGAATATTGTGAAAGGGCATGATTTTATTCTGATTTTACATTTCAATGTTGTTACTTTAACTGTCACTTTATTTTTGTCCTCAAGTGATAAGGTACAAATGTAAATTAAAACAGTCACATGTTCTGGAAATATTAACTGAACAAACAGTGGTTTCTCTTTGTAAGTGAATTTAACTGTACAAATAGCAATATTTCAACTTGATCGTGCTCTAGATAGAAATCATTGAATACTTCTTTTCTAAAACCACCTGATACTTTAATAAATAAAGATTCTTTCAGGCCAATTTAACAGGAATCCAGCAAAATAACACAGAGCATTCAATTACTTAATTAGAATATATGTTAAATATTCCAGACTAATAGTGTAGTTATAGTAGGTATCAATCATGTATAAAAATATTTGTTAGCTCTACCTTTAAGAAATAGCACAGGAACACAAATCATGATAGATATTTTATATTAATTAATCAGTCATGAGTGTGGGCATGACTCACTTTCTTGGCCCTTCTCACTTATACTTGATGGGGATGTGAAGATGTTGAGGGCATAAACAACTCCCCATTTCTCCTCCCCCACCTCTGGCAACCACCATTCTACTTTTTAGTTTCTATGAATTTGACTACTTTACATATCTCATACCCAGTGTCCAGCAGAGTACCATGCACTGGTTACCAACACCAGGGGAAGGACTGTAAACACTTCTGCACATTGCATCTTGGTATTGGACTTGCCAAGGAAAACAACACAGTTAATTAGGCACTGGATGGAACAAGGCTTTACTTACATAGAGAAGAGACAGAAAAAGATCAGCCTCAGTAGTATGTGTCAGTCCTCCATGGCCAGGGAGTTTCTCCTGGTGGCTGACTCAGGCCAATTTGCCTATGTGCATCCCTCTCATGTTGCAGTGGAAGGAACCTTGTCCCCTCCCTGTGAGGAGGGATATGACGGTGGGGGTGGCCAGGTGCCATATGACACACACATTTAAAGCAGAGATGAGAGTACTAACTGTGGCTGTAACAAGGAGAATATTCCCATGGCATGAGAAGCTCACACAAGCTATGTGGGCTCTTTATCTCTTGGTATGGAAGTGTTCCAGACCCAAGGCCCATTCTTATGTGACCAAGTGGGAGTCAAAATACTGCGTACGTGAGACTGCTTTTACCAACGTACAGTATTTGTCCTTCTGTGACTGGCTTATTTCCCTTAGCATAATGTCCTCAAGTTTCACCCATGTAGCATGTGATAGACTTCCTTCCTTCTTTTTAAAGCTGGAGAATATTCCACTGTATGTATATGCTATCTTTTGTTTATCCACTCATCCATCAATGGACGTTTGGCTTGCTTTCCACCTCCTGACTACTGTGAATAGTGCTGTTATCAACATGGGTGTGCAAATATCTCTTCAAAACCCTGCTTTAAATGCTCTTGGATATATACCCAGAAGTGGCATTGCTGGATCCTGTGGTAGTTCTATTTTTAATTTTTTGAAGAATCTGTATACTGTTTTCTACAGTGGTTAGACCAACTTACAATCCCATAAACAGTGCACAAGGGTTCCAATTTCTCCACATCTCTGCTAACACTTGTTCTATGAACTGAATTTTGTTCCCTCCCAAATTACTACATTGTAGCCCTAACCCCCAATATGATAGTATTTGGGAAATGTGACCTCTGAAGATAATCAGGTTTATATGAGGTCATAAATGTGGGGACTTCATGATGGGTTTAGTGCCCTTTTAAGAGATGCCAGAGAGCTTGCTCTTTTCCTCACCCTATATGCACATGCATCAAGGAAAGTCCATGTGAGCACAGGGAGATGCAGCTGCCTACAAGCCAAGAGGAGAAGTCTCAGAATGAAACCTGCTTTGTGGGGACCTTGATCTTAGACTTTCTAGCCTTTAGACCATGAGACTGGCTGACACAAGCCGCCCAGTCTATGGTATACTGTTATGAGGGCCCAAGCTAAGACTCATGTTATTTTCAGTTTTATTGACACTAGACATCCTAATGGGTGTAAGGTGATATCTCACTGTGATTTGGATTTTCATTTTCATGACTAGTGATGTTGAGCCTTTTTTCATATGCTTGTTGGTCATTTGTACATCATTTCACCTGTTGACTGTGTCCTTTGATGCACAAAAGCTTTTAAACTTGATTTGTCCATTTGTCTATTTTTTTTGCTTTTGTTGCCCTGCTTTTGGTGTCATATCTAAGAGATCATTGCCAAGTACACTGTCATGAAACATCCACCTTCTGTCCACAAATATTGGTGCTCTTGGTTATCAGGCCTTCAGACTCAGAATGGGACTTAGACCATGGTTCTCAAGCCTCTGGACTAGGGCTGGGACTTAACACCATCAACTCAACTGGTTTTCAGGCCTTTGAATTTAGACTGAATTACACCACTGGTTTACTGGTTCTCCAGCCTCTGGACTAGGGCTGGGACTTAACACCATCAACTCAACTGGTTTTCAGGCCTTTGAATTTAGACTGAATTACACCACTGGCTTTACTGGTTCTCCAACTTATAGATGATGGATTGTGGGACTTCTTGAACTCCGTAATCATGTGAACTATTCCTATAGTACACTATTTACATATAGCTATATATATTCTGTTTCTCTGGAGAACCCTGACTAGTAAAGATTTGGGTATGGGGAGCAGTACTAGAAGAACAAAATGTTAAGGATGAGTTTTCTGAATTGGTTCTGGGGTTTCTGGAATTGGCTCTCTAGTCTGATTAGATTTAGAGATGCTAATGACTCCATTTCGTAGTAGAGAGCCCTGATAGTCCATGGTGTGAAAAGTATATAGAGATATGCAAAACATCTGTATATTGAATATCCTCATCAACCACTTAAAAGAAGAAAGGAACTAAGTGACTCTGTGTTTGGCATTTTTGAACATTTTTGGAAAACCAAGGAATATAATGTGTTGGTTGCTTCTAATGTTGTTGGACAAAGTGGTGAAAGAAAAGGATGAGCTCTGGGATTCAAATTCTCAGCTCAGGTGCAGCATAAAGTGACCTAAGAGCTTCTACAAATGCCCTGAGGGACAGCCATATCTCCTGTAGCCACACGGCTGATATTTCTGAGAATCAAAAATTGATTCCTTGCCTAGCAATTGGCTGAATTATAATGCAAGATGACCTCCCAGCCTCACAGCAGGTCTTCTGTTAAAGTGAATGCATTGCTTGGGAAAGAATGGGATTCTGTAATTTGGGGTGGGGCCATGTGGAAGACCCTGATGAAACTGGGGACACAGAGCACCTAAATTCTGATGAGTCTTCTTTTCTTGTGGGATTGGCCTCACTGGCTCCATCTCCAGCAAAAGTGGCCTCCTCAATCCCTATCAGAAAATGTATCTCCACCCCCAGTGATAGGCGGCCTCTCCGCCAACAGTGGTGGCCAAGAAGAGTGGCTTCACAAAGTGAATCAGCTATATGTATACATATATCCCCATACCCCCTCCCTTTTGCGTCTCCCTCCCACCCTCCCTATCCCACCCCTCTAAGTGGTCACAAAGCACAGAGCTGATCTCCCTGTGTGATGCAGCTGCTTCCCACTAGCTATCTACTTTACATTTTGTAGTGTATATATGTCAATGCTACTCTCTCACTTCGTCCCAGCTTACCCTTCCCCCTCCTAGTGTCCTCAAGTCCATTTTCTATGTCTACCTCTTTATTCCTGCCTTGCAGCTAGGTTCATCAGTACCTTTTTATTTTTAGATTCCATATATATGAGTTAACATACAGTATTTGTTTTTCTCTTTCTGACTTACTTCACTCTGTAGGACAGAATCTAGGTCCATCCACCTCAGTATGAATAACTCAATTTCATTTCCTTTTATGGCTGAGTAATATGTCATTGTATTTATGTGCCACATCTTCTTTATCCATTCATCTGTCAATGGACACTTAGGTTGCTTCCATGTCCTGGCTGTTGTAAATACTGCTGCAATGAACATTGTGGTACATGAGTCTTTTTGAATTATGGTTTTCTCAGGGTATATGCCCATAGTGGGATTGCTGGGTCATATGGCAGTTCTATTTTTAGTTTTTTAAGGAACCTCCATATTGTTCTCCATAGTGGCTGTATCAATTTACATTCCCACAACAGTGCAGGAGGGTTCCCTTTTCTCCACACCCTCTCCAGCATTTATTGTTTGTAGATTTTTTGATGATGGCCATTCTGACCAGTGTGAGGTGATAGGTATCAATCAACTACATACAATGAGGTCATTGTAGTTTTGATTTGCATTTCTCTAATAATTAGTGATGTTGAGTATCCTTTCATGTGTTTGTTGTCAATCTGTATATCTGTTTTGGAGAAATGTCCATTTAGGTCTTCTGCCCATTTTTGGATTGGGTTGCTTGTTTATTTGATATTGAGCTGCATGAGCTGCTTGTATATTTTGGAGATTAATCCTTTGTCAGTTGCTTCGTTTGCAAAGAATTAATTACAAGTAACTGAATAATTTCATGTTAATCAAAAGTAACTGCTGGGGGAAACAGAAACCTGAGCTGGGCATTTGTATTTGAGATAGTGCTTTCAGAGTGAATTGATATGAACTACTTCTCCTCTACCTGGCTTTGGAGCTAATCCACAATGTAATCATATTTATTTACATTGCAAACCTGAGTATGGAAGAATAAAACTGAGGCCACACTTTTTAGTGAATTTCAAGGAAAGAAAAAGTGTTCTTTCAATGACTGTATGTTATCGAGCACTGAGTGTCTGAAAAGTCTCATTTTCTTGTGAAATAGCCATGAAATGAGTTGGGAGATTACAAAAAAGGAGAAATTAAAATAGCCTAATATATTCCATGATTATTTTATAGAAGTAGGAATCTTAGCCAAAAATTAATATTGCAAAAATAACAAAAAATAACGAGACACTCCCTTGTGCCAGGCATGCTAAGCAATTTAATGAATGTATAAAATTTAAGTAGCTGTATAGGGAAAGCATACAATGATGAAAACTGTGATGTAAGGAAGAATGGCACATGAATGGGTGACACTTACAAGGAGACTGGATCATATAAGCTCTGGCATCAGGGTAGGCAACAGAAAGAAATACATCTGATAATGTAAGAGGGGTTCATAATTTATTTGATGGTCACTAAATTTCATGTATTAAGTTATATGTAAAACCCAGTTTATAAGCCATAAGTTATTTTGTCAGCCCAGAGAAAAATGAATTTAATACATTATGTAAAAATTAAATCCAATTAGGAATAAGAAAAATTGAGGCATTAAAGAGCAGGGCTCTAAGTTTTGGGTGATGTCATTAGGCCGTGAGAACATGAAAATACTGAGTACAAAGGAAAACTAAAATGTCAGGAAGTATTGAAAGATTGGTATGAGGATAACAGAGATGATTCAGAACTTTAAAGTGATTTCTTGGTTGTCTGTTATGAGGATAGGCTACCAGGACAAAATAATTATGGAAGGGGAAAAAGAAGGATATTTGAGTTGTGAGAAAAAAAATTTAGTTTTTTTCAACCATTTTGAGAATAAAGAGACCATAACACTGAAATACAGCTGCCCTGAAGGGGCACAAGTCATTAGAATAAAGTAAAAAGGCTTAAACTGCAGGTATGGATGAGGCCTGGAAAGAGTTATTGTATAAGAAGAAAAAGAGCAGAACTTGAGGATAGAGTGCTCAAAGATAGACAAATTAGGAGGAGAAAAAGACTGGGAATCAAAATTCTTTCACTCTCAGATATCCATTGTATGCCTATTCTGTGCCTTATTATGTTTGAGGCAGGAGAGATACAACTTTAAACCAGGTCAACTAATGTGAATAAGCACTTAGGGGAGCACAGACAAAAGTATGATAAAATCAAAGTTTGGGCTGATTTCAGGAATCATGATTAGTAAGTATCATCAAAGGAAGCAGAAAGAGTGTGGGAAAGAGATGTAGTGCCCCCCAATTTTTCAAATAGGACAGATAAGTGGAAATTTTGAAATACAATTTCAGAAGTTAGAAGAGCTAGTAAGTGCTTAGGAGAAAAAACAAGGGAATAAACGGACTGCTTGAAATGAAGAGTGCCATTATAAATAGGGAGGTTGTGGAAGGCCATACTGAGGTGATGTAACAAGACCTGAATCCTCTTATAGAAACAAACACATTTGTGAGGAATACATGTAACGAGTACCTACCTCTCACTACTTTGTCCGTTTCTAGCTTTTTAAACATGGAAACTAAAACAAATACACATAAGAGATTGGATCAAGATGGCGGAGGAATAGGACATGGACCTCACCTTCTCCCACAAATACATCAAAAATATATCTACATGTGGAACAATTCTCACAGAACATCTACTGAATATGGGCAGAAGACCTCAGACTTCCAGAAAGGAAGAAAATCTCCACATAAGTGGGTAGGGCAAAAGAAAAAAGAAAAAAAAGAGACAGGAATTGGGACAGGACCTGTGCCCCTTGGATGGAGCTGTGAAAGAATAAAGGTTTCTGCACACTGGGAAGTGCCCTCAATGGTGGGGAGATTAGCTGGGACAGAGGGGGTGGGTCGGGCCTGGGTGCTGAGGCCCAGGCTTCAGAGACCAGACCCAGGGGAGAAGACTGGCATTGGCTGCATGGAGACATCCTGAGGGGGCAAGGGTGTGGTACGCCACAACCAAGGGAGTATGGGGGGAGGCCTGGGCCCACCAGAAAGGCAGGGCACCACCATTGGGTGGTGTGAAAGGAGAGGGGTGGGCCTGCCATAGGAACTTCTTTTTTCACATGCTCTCTCAAGTGGCAGGGCACTGCCTACATGAGCTCAGGGGACGGGCACAAGCCACAGCTGCCATCTCGGACTCCAGAGGTGGGCCCAGATCACCTTGGCTGCTACTGCCAAGGGTCCTGAGACCCAACGCCAACTGCTGCCCCCACCTCCTGAGGAGTGCACTCAACCCGCCGCCACTACTGAGGGACCTGCAACTGGGAGCCAACCACTACCCCCTCCTTCCTGGGAGCATTCACGGGCAGCATAACTGCACACCCCCTATCAAGGGGATAATGGCCAGCACACATGGAGGAAAGAGATAGCAAGCATCCAAACCAAAAATAACCTTCACACCAAAAAATATTAAGCCCACACAAGCTCCGAAGGGATGCTCCCATATATAAATAGCCCTCCAAGACAACGGTAGATAATTGTTTCTCCTAAACTCACAGACTAAGAGAAATATAAGCAAAATGAAGAAGCAGAGGAACCACTCCCAGTTAAAAGACCAAGAGAGGACTTCCCTGGTGGCACAGTGGATAAGAATCCACCTGCCAATGCAGGGGGCACGGGTTCAAGCCCTGGTCCAGGAAGATCCCACATGCCACAAAGCAACTAGGCCCATGCGCCACAACTACTGAGCCCACGTGCCACAACTACTGAAGCCCGTGCACCTACAGCCTGTACTCCGCAACAAGAGAAGCCACCGCAATGAGAAGTCCATGCACCGCAATGAAGAATAACCCCTGTTCGCCACAACTAGAGAAAGCCCACACAGCAACAAAGACCCAACACAGCCAAAAATAAATTTAAAAAATTAAAAATTAAAAAAAAAAAAGACCAAGAGAACTCCCCTGAAGGAACAATGAAACAAACCTCTTCAGTCTAATAGACACGAAGTTCAAAAAGGAGGTAATAAAAATACTGAAGGAATTTAGAAAGGCTACTGACAGAAATGCATATTACTGTAAAAAGAAACTAGAAACTATAAGGAGGAGCCAAAATTAGAAAATTTATTTGCTGAGATGAACCTGAACTAAAGGCAATGAATAGCAGAATGAATAATGCAGAAGAAAGAATAAGTGATCTGGAAGATAGAAAAATGGAAATTACCCAATCAAAACAGCAGACAGAAAGCCAATTTAAAAAAAAGAAAGCAATATAAGAGACCTATGAGATGGTATAAAATGTCCCAATCTATGCATAATAGGGATTCCAGAAGGAGAAGAAAGAGAAAAGGGGATTGAAAATGTATTTGAAGAAATTATGGCTGGAAACTTCCCAAACCTAAAGAAGGAAACAGATATCCACATATAGGAAGCATACAGCATCCCCAAAAATATGAATCCAAACAGATCTACACCAAGACATATTATAATAAAAATGGCAAAAGTTAAAGAGAGGATTCTAAAGGCAGCAAGAGAAAAACAAAGAGTTAATTACAAAGGTACCTCTATAAAGTTATCAGCTGATTTCTCTACAGAAACACTGCAGGCTGGAGGGAGTGGCAACATATATTGTCTTGAAAGGGAAAGATCTGCAACCCAGAATACTCTAGCCAGCAAGATTATCATTTAGAAAAGGAAAAATAATAATTTCTCTGACAAGCAAAAACTAAAAGAATACAGCAATAGTAAACCTATCCTAAAAGAAATATTGAAAGATATCCTCTAAATAGAAAAGAACCAAGAAGATATATGAAGGAGGAAATAATAATTGGAAATTAAATCACTTAAATTAGCCAGTATACAGATCAAAATGAGAAAAAAGAAAAAAAAACCTATATGTGAAAGCAATTATAAATAAAAGGAATAGCAAAAGGATAAACATGAAGATGTAAAAAAGGACATCAAAATCATAAAATGTGGGAAAAGAGAGTAAGAAAATGCAGATTCTTTCTTCTTTTTTTTTTTAGAATGTGTTTGAGCCTATATGACTATAAGTCAAGCAGATATAGGAAGGGGTTAACATACTTGAAAAACAGGGCAACCACAGATCAAAAACATACAATAGATTCAAAAAAACCAAAAAGAAGAGA
Organism: Tursiops truncatus; assembly: GCF_011762595.2. Classification (NCBI taxonomy): domain Eukaryota; kingdom Metazoa; phylum Chordata; class Mammalia; order Artiodactyla; family Delphinidae; genus Tursiops; species Tursiops truncatus. The sequence goes on along the minus strand of NC_047039.1, from coordinate 28,200,291 downwards.
ACACAAGCATAAAAGGAAATCATCAAAGCAGAAAAAGAGCAAAGAAGAAACAAAGAATCAACTGGAAAACAAGGTTTAACATGGCAATAAATACATATGTATCAATAATTACCTTAAATGTCAATGGACTGAATGCTCCAATCAAAAGACAAAGAGTGGCAGAGTGAATAAAAAAAACAAGAGCCTACAATATGCTGCCTATAAGAGACCCACCTTAGGGCAAAGGACACATATATATTGAAAGTGAGGGGATGGAAAAAGATGTTTCATGCAAATGGAAATGAAAGAAAGCAGGAGTTGCAATACTTATATCAGACAAAATAAACTTTAAAGCAAAGGCTATAAAGAAAAAGAAGGACACTACATAATGATAAAAGGATCAATACAAGAAGAGGATTTTTACACTCATCAACTCACATCAATGGACAGATCTTCCAGACAGAAAACCAATAAGGCAACAGAGATCATAAATGATACAATAGAACAGTTAGACTTCGTTGATATTTTCAGGACATTACATCCAAAAAAATGAGAATACACATTCATTTTAAGTGCACATGGAACATTCTCTAGGATTGACCACATACTAGGGCATAAAACTAACCTCAACAAGTTTCAGAATATAGAAATTCTTTCAAACATCTTCTCTGACCACAACGGCATGAAACTAGAAATCAACCACAGGAAAAGAAATGAGAAAAGAATGATTACATGAAGACTAAACAACATGCTACTAAAAACCCAAAGGGTCAACAAGGAAATCGAAAAAGAAATTTAAAAATACCTTGAGACAAATACCAATGAAAACACAACCATACAAAATCTATGGAATGCAGCAAAAGCAGTTCTTAAAGGGAAGTTCATAGTGATACAGGCCTTCCTCAAAAAACAAGAAAAATCTCAAACAACCTAACGTACCAACTAAAAGAATTAGAAAAAGGAAAACAAAATAAACTTGGAGTCAGCAGAAGGAAGGAAATAATAAAGATCAGGGAGGAAATAAATAAAATAGAGGTAAAAAAAACAACAGAAAAAAAATCAATAAAACCAAGAGATGGTTCTTTGAAAGGGTAAACAAAATTGACAAACCTCTGGCCAGACTCATCTATAAGAAAAGAGAGAGAACCCAAATACACAAAATAAGAAATGAAAAAGGAGAAATCTCAATTAATACCTCAGAAATAAAAAAAAAAAACATAAGAGAATACTATAAACAACTGTATGCCAACAAATTTGACAACCTAGAAGAAATGGACAACTTTCTAAAAACATAGAGCCCACCAAAACTGAATCAAGAAGAAATAGATAGAGGGGGGGACCTTGAAGATGGCGGAAGAGTAAGACACGGAGATCACCTTCCTCCCCACAGATACACCAGAAATACATCTACACGTGGAACAACTCCTACAGAACACCTACTGAAGGCTGGCAGAAGACCTCAGACCTCCCAAAAGGCAAGAAACTCCCCATGTACCTGGGTAGGGCAAAAGAAAAAAAAAAGAAAAAACAGAGACAAAAGAATAGGGACGGCACCTGCACCAGTGGGAGGGAGCTGTGAAGGAAGAAAAGTTTCCACACACTAGGAAGCCCCTTCACGGGCGGAGACTGCGGGAGGCGGAGGGGGGAGCTTCGAAGCCGCAGAGGAGTGCACAGCAACGGGTGCGGAGGGCAAAGCGGGGAGATTCCCGCACAGAGGATCGGTGCCGACTGGCACTCACCAGCCCGAGAGGCTTGTCTGCTCACCCGCCGGGGCGGGCGGGGCTGAGAGCTGAGGCTCTGAGGCTCGGGTTTCGGTTTTGGACGGAGCGCAGGGAGAGGACTGGGGTTGGTGGCTTGAACATAGCCTGAAGGGGTTGGTGCACCACGGCTAGCCAGGAGGGAGTCCGGGGAAAAGTCTGCACCTGCCGAAGAGGCAAGAGACTTTTTCTTCCCTCTTTGTTTCCTGGTGCGTGAGGAGAGGGGTTTAAGAACGCTGCTTAAAGGAACTCCAGAGATGGGCGCAAGCCGCGGCTAAAAGCATGAACCCCAGAGACGGGCGCGAGCCGCAGCTAAAAGCGCGGACCTCAGAGACAGGCGCGAGCCGTGGTTAAAAGTGCGGACCCCAGAGACGGGCGCAAGCTGCGGCTAAAAGCGCGGACCCCAGAGACGGGCGGGAGACGCTAAGGCTGCTGCTGCTGCCACCAAGGGGCCTGTGTGCGAGCACAGGTCACTCTCCACACCCTTCTTCCGCGGAGCCTGTGCAGCCCGCCACTGCCAGGTTCCCGGGATCCAGGGACAACTTTCCCGGGAGAACGCATGGCGGGCCTCAGGCTGGTGCAAAGTCACGCCGGACTTTGCCGCCGCAGGCCCACCCCGCACTCCGTGCCCCTCCCTCCCCACCGGCCTGAGTGCGCCAGAGCCCCCGAATCAGTGACTCTTTTAACCCCATCCTGTCTGAGCAAAAAACAGACGCCCTCCAGCGACCTACACGCAGAGGCAGGGCCCAATCCAAAGCTGAGCCCCTGTGAACTGTGAGAACAAAGAAGAGAAAGGGAAATCTCTCCCAGCAGCCTCAGAAGCAGCAGATTAAAGCTCCACAATCAACTTGATATATCCTGCATCTGTGGAATACCTGAATAGACAACCAATCATCCCAAATTAAGGAAGTGGACTTTAGGAGCAAGATCTATGCTTTTTTTCCCTATTCCTCTTTCTGTGAATGTATATGTGTATGCTTCTGTGTGAGATCTTGTCTGTATAGTCTTGCTTCCACCATTTGTCCTAGGGTTCTATCCGTCCATGATTTTTTTAAAAAATTTTTTTCTTAATAATCAATTTTAATAACGTTATTATACTTTACCTTCGTTCTTTCTTTCTTTCTTTCTTTCCTTCCTTCCTTCCCTCCTTTAGACAACGAGTCATCCCAAATTGAGGAGGTGGTCTCTGACAGCAAGATTTATGATTTTTCCCCCTTTACCTCTTTTAGTGAGGGTGTATGTGTATGCTTCTGTGTAAGATTTTGGCTGTATAGCTTTGCTTCCAACATTTGTCCTAAGGTTCTATCCGTCCCTTATTTTTTTTCTAAATAAGAATTTTTTAATTCAATAACTTTATTATACTTTATTTTATTTTTACTGTATCTTCTTTCTTTCTTTTTTCCTTCTTTCCCTCCTTCCTTCCTCCCTCCCTCCCTCCCTCCTTTCTTTCCTTCTGTGCTTCTTTCTTTCTTTCTTCCTTCCTTCCTTTGTTCCCTCCTTTCCTTCTTTCTTTCCTCATACTTCTACTAATTCCCTCTAGTTTTTCTCCCTTTTATCCTGAGCCGTGTGGATGAAAGGCTCTTGGTGCTCCAGCCAGGAGTCAGGGCTCTGCCTCTGAGGTAGGAGAGCCAACTACAGGACACTGGTCAACAAGAGACCTCCCAGCTCCACATAATATCAAACGGCGAAAATCTCCCAGAGACCTCCATCTTAACGCCAGCACCCAGCTTCACTCAACGACCAGCAAGCCACAGTGCTGGATAACCTATGCCAAACAACTAGCAAAACAGGAACACAACCCCACCCATTAGCAAAGAGGCTGCCTAAAATCATAATAAGGCCACAGACACCCCAAAACACACCACCAGACGTGAACCTGCCCACTAGAGAGACAAGATCCAGTCCCATCCACCGGAACACAGGCACTAGTCCCCTCCACCAGGAAGCCTACACAAGCCACTGAACCAACCTTAGCCACTGGAGACAGACAGCAAAAACAGTGGGAACTACGAACCTGCAGTCTGCAAAAAGGAGACCCCAAACACAGTAAGATAAGCAAAATGAGAAGACAGAAAAACACACAGCAAATAAAGGAGCAAGATAAAAATGCACCAGACCTAACAAATGAAGAGGAAATAGCCAGTCTACCTGAAAAAGAATTCAGAATAAGGATAGTAAGGATGATCCGAAATCTTGGAAATAGAATGGACAAAATGCAAGAAACAGTTAACAAGGACCTAGAAGAAATAAAGATGAAACAAGCAACAATGAACAACACAATAAATGAAATTAAAAGTACTCTAGGTGGGATCAATAGCAGAATAACTGAGGCAGAAGAACGGATAAGTGACCTGGAAGATAAAAGAGTGGAAATAACTGCTGCAGAGCAGAATAAAGAAAAAAGAATGAAAAGAACTGAGGACAGTCTCAGAGACCTCTGGGACAACATTAAACGCACCAACATTCAAATTATAGGGGTTCCAGAAGAAGAAGAGAAAAAGAAAGGGACTGAGAAAATATTTGAAGAGATTATAGTTGAAAACTTCCCTAATATGGGAAAGGAAATAATTAATCAAGTCCAGGAAGCACAGAGAGTCCCATACAAGATAAATACAAGGAGAAATACGCCAAGACACATATTAATCAAACTGTCAAAAATTAAATACAAAGAAAGCATATTAAAAGCAGCAAGGGAAAAACAACAAATAACACATAAGGGAATCCCCATAAGGTTAACAGCTGATCTCTCAGCAGAAACCCTACAAGCCAGAAGGGAGTGGCAGGACATACTGAAAGTGATGAAGGAGAAAAACCTGGAGCCAAGACTACTCTACCCAGCAAGGATCTCATTCAGATTTGATGGAGAAATTAAAACCTGTGCAGACAAGCAAAAGCTGAAAGAGTTCAGCACCACCAAACCAGCCTTACAACAAATGCTAAAGGATTTTCTCTAGGCAAGAAATGCAAGAGAAGGAAAAGACCTATAATAACAAACCCAAAACAATTTAGAAAATGGGAATAGGAACATACATATCGATAATTACCTTAAATGTAAATGGACTAAATGCTCCCACCAAAAGACACAGATTAGCTGAATGGATTATATATGCTTATATATGCTTATAGACCCTTATATATGCTGTCTACAAGAGACCCACTCCAGACCTAGAGACACATACAGACTGAAAGTAAGGGGATGGAAAAAGATATTCCATGCAAATGGAAACCAAAAGAAAGCTGGAGTAGCAATTCTCATATCAGACAAAATAGACTTTAAAATAAGGACTATTAAAAGAGACAAAGAATGACACTACATAATGATCAAAGGATCAATCCAAGAAGAACATATAACAATTGTAAATATTTACGCACCCAACATAGGAGCACCTCAATACATAAGGCAAATACTAACAGCCATAAAAGGGGAAATCAACAGTAACACATTCATAGTAGGGGACTTAAACACCCCACTTTCACCCATGGACAGATCATCCAAAATGAAAATAAATAAGGAAACACAAGCTTTAACTGATACATTAAACAAGATGGACTTAATTGATATTTATAGGACACTCCATCCAAAAACAACAGAATACACATTTTTCTCAAGTGCTCATGGAACATTCTCCAGGATAGATCATATCTTGGGTCACAAATCAAGCCTTGGTAAATTTAAGAAAATTGAAATTGTATCAAGTATCTTTTCTGACCACAACACCATGAGACTAGACATCAATTACAGGGAAAGATCTGTAAAAAATACAAACACTTGGAGGCTAAACAATACACTACTTAATAATGAAATGATCACTGAAGAAATCAAAGAGGAAATCAAAAAATACCTAGAAACAAATGACAATGGAGACACAACAACCCAAAACCTATGGGATGCAGCAAAAGCAGTTCTAAGGGGGAAGTTTATAGCAATACAAGCCCACCCTAAGAAGCAGGAAACATCTCGAATAAACAACCTAACCTTGCACCTAAAGCCATTAGAGAAAGAACAAAAAAACCCCAAAGCTAGCAGAAGGAAAGAAATCATAAAAATCAGATCAGAAATAAATGAAAAAGAAATGAAGGAAACAATAGCAAAGATCAATAAAACTAAAAGCTGGTTCTTTGAGAAGATAAACAAAATAGATAAACCACTAGCCAGACTCATCAAGAAAAAAAGGGAGAAGACTCAAATCAATAGAATTAGAAATGAAAAAGGAGAGGTAACAACTGACACTGCAGAAATAAAAAAGATCATGAGAGATTACTACAAGCAACTCTATGCCAATAAAGTGGACAATCTGGAAGAAATGGACAAATTCTTAGAAATGCACAACCTGCCAAGACTGAATCAGGAAGAAATAGAAAATACAAACAGACCAATCACAAGCACTGAAATTGAAACTGTGATTAAAAATCTTCCAACAAACAAAAGCCCAGGACCAGATGGCTTCACAGGCGATTTTATCAAACATTTAGAGAAGAGCTAACACCTATCCTTCTCAAACTCTTCCAAAATATAGCAGAGGGAGGAACACTCCCAAACTCCTTCTACGAGGCCACCATCACCTTCATACCAAAACCAGACAAGGATGTCACAAAGAAAGAAAAGTACAGGCCAATATCACTGATGAACATAGATGCAAAAATCCTCAACAAAATACTAGGAAACAGAATCCAACAGCACATTAAAAGGATCACACACCATGATCAAGTGGGGTTTATTCCAGGAATGCAAGGATTCTTCAATATACGCAAATCTATCAATGTGATAAACCATATTAACAAATTGAAGGAGAAAAACCATATGATCATCTCAACAGATGCAGAGAAAGCTTTTGACAAAATTCAACACCCATTAATGATAAAAACCCTGCAGAAAGTAGGCATAGAGGGAACTTTCCTCAACATAATAAAGGCCATATATGACAAGCCCACAGCAAACATCATCCTCAATGGTGAGAAACTGAAAGCATTTCCACTAAGATCAGGAACAAGACAAGGTTGCCCACTCTCACCACTCTTATTCAACATAGTTTTGGAAGTTTTAGCCACAGCAATCAGAGAAGAAAAGGAAATAAAAGGAATCCAAATCGGAAAAGAAGAAGTAAAGCTGTCACTGTTTGCAGATAACATGATCCTATACATAGAGAATCCTAAAGATGCTACCAGAAAACTACTAGAGCTAATCAATGAATTTGGTAAAGTAGCAGGATACAAAATTAATGCACAGAAATCTCTGGCATTCCTATATACTAATGATGAAAAATCTGAAAGTGAAATCAAGAAAACACTCCCATTTACCATTGCAACAAAAAGAATAAAATATCTAGGAATAAACCTACCTAAGGAGACAAAAGACCTATATGCAGAAAATTATAAGACACTGATGAAAGAAATTAAAGATGATACAAATAGATGGAGAGATATACCATGTTCTTGGATTGGAAGAATCAACATTGTGAAAATAACTCTACTACCCAAAGCAATCTATAGATTCAATGCAATCCCTATCAAACTACCACTGGCATTTTTCATAGAACTAGAACAAAAAATGTTGCAATTTGTATGGAAACACAAAAGACCCCGAATAGCCAAAGCAATCTTGAGAACGAAAAAAGGAACTGGAGGAATCAGGCTCCCTGACTTCAGACTATACTACAAAGCTACAGTTATCAAGACGGTATGGTACTGGCACAAAAACAGATAGATCAATGGAACAGGATAGAAAGCCGAGAGATAAACCCACGCACATATGGACACCTTATCTTTGATAAAGGTGGCAGGAATGTACAGTGGAGAAAGGACAACCTCTTCAATAAGTGGTGCTGGGAAAACTGGACAGGTACTTTTAAAAGTATGAGATTAGATCACTCCCTAACACCATACACAAAAATAAGCTCAAAATGGATTAAAGACCTAAATGTAAGGGCAGAAACTATCAAACTCTTAGAGGAAAACATAGGCAGAACACTCTATGACATAAATCACAGCAAGATCCTTTCTGACCCACCTCCTAGAGTAATGGAAATAAAAACAAAAATAAACAAATGGGACCTAATGAAACTTCAAAGCTTTTGCACAGCAAAGGAAACCATAAACAAGACCAAAAGACAACCCTCAGAATGGGAGAAAATATTTGCAAATGAAGCAACCGACAAAGGATTCATCTCCAAAATTTACAAGCAGCTCATGCAGCTCAATAACAAAAAAACAAACAACCCAATCCCAAAATGGGCAGAAGACCTAAATAGACATTTCTCCAAAGAAGATATACAGACTGCCAACAAACACATGAAAGAATGCTCAACATTATTAATCATTAGAGAAATGCAAATCAAAACTACAATGAGATATCATCTCACACCAGTCAGAATGGCCATCATCAAAAAATGTAGAAACAATAAATGCTGGAGAGGGTGTGGAGAAAAGGGAACACTCTTGCACTGTTGGTGGGAATGGGAATTGGTGCAGCCACTATGGAGAACAGTATGGAGGTTCCTTAAAAAACTACAAATAGAACTACCGTATGACCCAGCAATCCCACTACTGGGCATATACCCCGAGAAAACCAAAATTCAAAGAGTCATGTACCAAAATATTCATTGCAGCTCTATTTACAATAGCCCGGAGATGGAAACAACCTGAGTGCCCATCATCGGATGAATGGATGAAGAAGATGTGGCACATATATACAATGGAATATTACTCAGCCATAAAAAGAAACGAAATTGAGCTATTTGTAATGAGGTGGGTAGACCTAGAGTCTGTCATACAGAGTGAAGTAAGTCAGAAAGAAAAAGACAAATACCGTATGCTAACACATATATATGGAATTTAAGAAAAAAAAATGTCATGAAGAACCTAGTGGTAAGGCAGGAATAAAGACGCAGACCTCCTAGAGAACGTACTTGAGGTTAATGGGAGGAGGAAGGGTGAGCTGTGACAGGGCGAGAGAGAGTCATGGACATATACACACTAACTAATGTAGTGAGGTAGATAGCTAGTGGGAAGCAGCCACATGGCACAGGGATATTGGCTCGGTGCTTTGTGACAGCCTGGAGGGGTGGGATTGGGAGGGTGGGAGGGAGGGAGACACAAGAGGGAAGACATATGGGAACATATGTTTATGTATGACTGATTCACTTTGTTATAAAGCAGAAACTAACACACCATTGTAAAGCAATTATACCCCAATAAAGATGTTAAAAAAAAGAATATTTTCCCTTTTTCTTCTAAAATTTTATAGTTTTACATTTTATATTGAAATCTCTGATCCATTTTGAATTATATTTTGAATAGGGTTTTAGGTTTAGATACGTGTGTGTGTGTGTGTGTGTAGCAGATAGATATATAATTTATTTTTTATATTGATCTTATAACCTGCAAACTTGAATTAATTTATTAATTCTAGGAAGTTTTTTTTTTCTGGATTTTTTGGGATTTTTGTACATACATAGACAATTATGTCATATGTAAATAGGTATATATTTATGTTTTTCTTTTATGATCTATATGCCTTTTTTTTTTTTTTTGCCTTATTGTGCTGGGTAGACTTCCAGTACTATGTTGAATAACAGTGATGAAGGTGGGCATCTTTGCCTTAGTCCTAATTTTGAGGAAGATATTCAGTCTTCCATTATTAAGTACAATGTTAGCTGTGTTTTCAATTAATTATCAAGTTGGTGACATTCTCTATTCCTAATTTGCTGACTTTAAAGAAAAAACCATAAAATGGAATTGATTTTGTCAAATGCTCTTCTGCATTAATATGTCATTTTTCTTCTTAGTTTAATATGTTGGATTACATTAATTTATTTTCAAATGTTGAATGAGCCTGGCATTCCTGGAATAAATTCCACTTTGTTGTGATGTTAGTTTTTATATATTGCTGGATTTGATTTGCTAATAGGCTTTTGAGGATTTTTTAATGGAAATTCATGAGAGATATAAATATTTAGTTTTCTTTTTGTCTTTGTCATGTTTTTGTGTACAGGCCTCATAAAATGAGTTGTAAAGTATTCCCTCCTTTTCTGGAGGAAGTTGGGTACAACTGGTGTTAATTCTTTAAATGTAGAAGAATTCTTCATTGCAATCAACTGAGCCTGAACATTTCTTTTCGGGAATGCTTTTTGCTATGAATTCTATGTATTTAATAGTTATAGAAAAATTTAGATTTTCTGTTTTATCTTGAGTTTTCATAATTTGTGGCTTTGTGATATTGACGTCCATATTGGTTGGTTTCACATAAAGTGTCAAAGTGACACACACAGAGTTTCTGTAGTGTTCCTTGATTATCCTTTCAGTATTTGTGTAGTGATATCATATTTTTCATTCCTGAATTAATTTGTATCATTTTTTTTCAGTCATAGTAGAGTTTTATCAGTTTTATTTCTATCTTCAAAGGATTAAGTTCAGGTTTCTTAGATTTTCTCTTCTCAACATGATTGAATCTCGCTCTTACATTATTTCTTTGCTTCTGCTTGCTTTGGGTTTTTTTACTCTGTTCTTTTTGTTTCTTGAGATGAGAGATGAGACTATTGATTTGAGACCTTTCTTTTTTTCTAATGTAAGTTTTTGGTGGTATGAATTTCTTGCTCAGCACTGCTTTAGCTCCAGTGCACCAATTTTTTTTTTTTTTTTTTTTTTTGCGGTACACAGGCCTCTCACTGTTGTGGCCTCTCCCGCTGTGGAGCACAGGCTCCAGACGCACAGGCTCAGTGGCCATGGTTCACGGGCCCAGCCGCTCTGCAGCATGTGGGGTCTTCCAGACCAGGGCACGAACCCGTGTCCCCTGCATCAGCAGGCGTACTCTCAACCTCTGCCAGTGCACCAATTTTGACAAGATTTTTCCTTTTTGTTCACTTCAAATTATTTTCTCATTCCCTTTGTAACTTCCTCTGTGCCATGAAACATTTAAAAGTGTGTTAATTTGCAAGTGTTTGAAGATTTTCTTTTATTTTGTAAAATTTTTATTGGAGTAGAGTTGATTTACAATGTCATGTTATTTTCTGGTGTACAGCAGTGAATCAGTTATATATATACATATAAGCACTCTTTTTTAGATTCTTTTTCCATATAGTTCATTAGAGTAGAGTTCTGTGTGCTATACACTAGGTCCTTATTAGTTATCTATTTTACATATAGTAGTGCATGTATGTCAATCCCAATCTTCCAATTGGTCCCTCCCCCACTGTTTCCCCACTGGTAACCATAAGTTTGTTTTCTACATCTGTGACTCTGTTTTGTAAATATGTTCATTTCCATTGTTTTAGATTCCACATATAAGCAATATCATATATTTGTCTTTCTCTTACTTCACTCAGTATGACAATCTCTAGGTCCATCCACGTTGCTGCAAATGGCATTATTTTGTTCTTTTTTATGGCTGAGTAATATTCCAAGTAGTTTCTCAGTTTATTAATTGTGTATCAAGCTAGTTAGCTGATAATTAAGCTAATTATGCTTTTCTCAGTTGGCAGTCAGTTCCTTAGAAAACTGGAAGATCACTAAAATAGCCAGTTGGTCAGGCAGGTTAATGGTACTTGGAGACTGCAGTCTCCACAAAACAAATTTGTTTCTCCCCCATTATAGTGTGAAGCTGCCCTGGTAGAAGGACAGAATATACGATTTCTGCTAGGCTTCTAGAGAGACCTTTAATGTGACAGAAGAGGTAGTATATACCTGGCAAGGAAAAACAAAACATGGAGGTAGGTCAGAGCAGATGTTATACCTGTTCTTTTGGGGTCAGACATGTCTCCTAGGAGATAGATTCTTGGACCTGAGAAAATAAAAAACTTTTCCTTGTAACTGTCAGGAAGTTGATTGGGAAGTAAAAATGAGAATTAATGATATGATGAATTAAATACATGACCCCAAGAACTAATTATTTTGCCCTCCCATTTGGTTGATCCTAAAAATCTAATTTATCATTGTTATTGTTATGCACAATTTTTTTGATTGGTACTTAGCTATAGCTATGTACCCATACATAGCTATGCAGACATAATTTTGAACTGGGAATACTAGTTTATTGAAAATAAATTTTGTTTTGGCTGAAAGAGATCTGAAGAACACTTCTGAATATTGAGTTTTCTCTTAGCAATTTTAGAAAATATCCGAAAGACGAGTCTGAGTGGGAGCTTAGAGCAATAATTTCCTTAACTATTTATAATAATAATGAATAATCTCAAAATATAATTTGAAGAATCAAAAGGAAAAATTTTCAGATATCACTTTTATAATTCTATGTTCAACACGTATTTTTCAGTGCCCAATATGTAGAGAGACTCTTCATAATTTTTTAATGCCCAATACATAGAGGGACATGTTATGAACAAAACAGAAAAAATTTCCTGCCTTCATGGAGGCTTCTTTTATTAGCTCGAAGACCCTTAGTAGGCAGGCAGACAGAAAATTGACTCTGCCAGTGTCTCTAGATAAGGAACCCATCTGTTGGAATAAAAGTTAATACTTGGAAAGGAGATGAACCAGGCAGGGAGAATGGAGCATTCATGACTACAGCATAGACCATGGTCTCCAGTTGATAATGTATTATCTGGAGAGGCTTCCCCACCAAGGAGACAGCAGATACAGCATGAGTGCCATCAGGGGACTTTGTCACCTGGCCTCCCATTCAGGCCACTTGGGTGAACTGGTTCCATCTTGGAGGGTAGATGGTCCTGAACTTAATAGCAAATCCAATCATAATCCTAAAAGATGATATATGAAAGGGGGTGTAAAGGAGATGATTCTATATATCTTAAGAAAACAGAGAAATTTTATGAAAGAATGACTTTATATTACCAACAATTATAAAGATGGAGTAAACAGTAATCTCTTGATTTTCAGGGAATATAGTACTAACTGGACATTATTTTCTCTTATCGCAGTTGAATCTTCTTCACAATGCTGCTGGCAGCTCTGGAGTAACAATGTAACTGGTCTGTGATGTTTCATTTCCAAAGTCCTAGGAGGTATTCTCCTTTTCTAAACTTGATTCAAATACCCTTCAGTGAAACATTATCAGGCCAGAAAGACAGGGTATTTTGGCTCATATGAGGTATGTGCCATCCCTGTTCATAAAAGGAGAATTTGTTACTAATATGGTCATTAGTCAGTTATATGCAATATGTTTACAAATGACAAGTTAGTATATGAAGATATTTAAAATCAGTAGGAAAGGGATGAATTAATCAAATGGCATATGGAGCACTGGCTACTAATCCAGAAGAAAATAACTACATTCTTGTATCAAATGACATCAAAGGAAACACTGGATATATACACACACCTTTACTGTCTATCCGGTAAGATGGTAAATGTTTTGCCATCAGTATGATATGGATTCAGGTAGCAATCCTGAATCAGGGTAGTGGGGGCTTGATCAGCAACTTGATTCCAGTTAGTCTTATCAGAGAATAGTCTCTTACCATGTGAATCTAGTTGAACAACCCAGACGTTGTGCTCAGCAGCTGTGATTTTCCCCCCACAGTTCACAGTGCCAAACAGGGGTCCTTTTATAAGCCTATAGTTTTACAACAGGCATGTCAGATAGCTAGGTACAGTAAGAACCCAAGAGTCAATGAAAACGCACCAAGTTTCATCAGAGGGAATACTGGCTAGAGTTGAGAACATCTTTGTGTTCTGCCCAGTGACAGGAGCAGCCACATTAGTTTTGTGGTCTGCATAATGGCACTGAGGTTGAACATTCAGTGTCCAAGTGGTTTCAACTAGCAAAACCATCAGTGAAACAGGCCCAATTAGAGTACTTATGAGTTGAGGGTCAAACTGAGCCAGCAGCTTTGCTTAAGGCAGCAAAGTGGGGGATACATTTCCTCTCTAAGGGATAGTTGCTACTATTCCATGTATGACTGAGATACTGCTGGGACCAAGGAAGTCAGAACTAGGTGTGGCATACAACATGAGCATTCTCAGTCTACTAGACAGTCACAAAGCCCCAGTTAGATGAAAGGGAGATAGGGAAATTTAGTTTAGCTATGAAATTCTTACTAATGAGATTACCAGCGCATGTAATATGAGTTATCTAACAAGGCATGACTCCATCCAACAGGGTTTCCAGAGAACCTTGAAAGAAATCCTGTGTGAATTCTCTGATACACTCTCAGAGTTGCCTTTTGGGCAAACTTCTTCCTATATTCAGACTTATATGGTTTTTCTCCTTTGTGAATTTTCTGATGTCAAATAGGTTGGTCTCTTAGTCAGAAGAATTTTCCACAGTTATTATATCAATTTGGTTTTCCCCCTCCCTGAATTCTCTGGTATACACTTAGGGTTGACTTCTTAGGCAATATTCCATATTCATTACATTCATAAGATTTCTCCCCACTGTGAGCTCTCTGATGTATTCTAAGGTTTGATTTCTGACCAAAAGTTTTCCCACATTTATTACACTGAAAGGGTTTCTCCCCTGTATGAATTCTCTGATGATCACTAAGGATTGCCTTCCGGACAAATTTTTTCCCACATTCATTACATTTAAATGGTTTCTCCCCAGTGTGAATTCTCTGATGAACTCTGAGGGTTGATGTCCGGGCAAAAGTTTTCCCACACTCATTACATTTAAATGGTTTCTCTCCTGTGTGTGTTTTCTGATGCTGAATGAGATGGTCTTTTCGCCAGAAGGATTTTTCACATTCTTTACAGTGATAAGTTTTCTCACCACTGTGAATTCTCTGATGTATTCTGAGGTTTGACTTCTGGCCAAAAGTTTTCCCACATTCGTTACATTGAAAGGATTTCTCCCCCGTGTGAATTCTGTGATGATCTTTGAGGGTTGACTTTTGAACAAAAGTTTTCCCACAATCACAACATTCATAGGGTTTCTCTCCTGTGTGAATTCTCTGATGTCCCCTGAGGGTTGACTTCTGGACAAATGTTTTCCCACAGTCATTACATTTATAGGGTTTCTCTGCTGTGTGAATTCTCTGATGTGTACTGAGGTGTGATTTTTGGGAGAAAGTTTTTCCACATTCATTACATTCAAATGGTTTCTCTCCTGTGTGAGTTCTCTGATGTTGAATGAGGTGTCCTTTTTGACAGAAGGATTTCCCACATTCATTACATTTATAGGGTTTTACTTCATAGTGAGTTCTCTGGCATACTTTGTGGGCTTTCTGGTAAAACTTCCTATTTTCATGACATTCAAAGTGTTTATCTCCAGTTTGTGTTCTGTCATTACATACCAATGGATTCTCTTCTGTGAGAGTTCTCTGAGGTTGAGTAAGGTATGACTTCCTGCTGAAATTATTCCCACTTGTAATACATTCACAATGTTTCACAGTCATGTTAAATTTATTGTATTCCTTGATAGCTGACTTCTCACAGAAGGATTTCCCACACTGGTTAAGATGAGAGTGTTTCTCTCCTGTCCCAGTTCTTTCGTGGTCAAAGAGAGTTGTCTTGTCATAGTTTTTCCTAAACTCTTCATCTTTACAGGATTGTTGTCCTGTATGAGTACTCTTATGTTTAACACAGGCAGCCTCAACATAGAAGGCTTTTCCAATCCCATTAAATTCAAAAGCTTGCTTTAATGTTTGACACTTCTGATGTTCAGGAAGATTTTCCTTATAACTGAGGGCTTCCTGATTTTTATTATATTCATAAAATTTCTCTCCAGTATGAGTTCTTTCAAGTTTAATTTTGAAAGGCAAATTTTCACATACATTATAACAATCTGTATCTTTTGTTGAGTAGGTTCTACTATTAATGATAAATTGAGAAATACTTTGTGAATTCACTCCACATGAGTCACATTTACAGGACATTTTTGATGAAGAAACACGAACTATGTGCAGATTAAATGGTTTTCTCAAAACTTCTTCTTCCTCTCTAGGCAACTGTTTATTATTTATAAATGTTACTTGCTGCAGGTGTTTGTCTTTGATTTTTTTGTTCCTCTTGATTAGATTTTCATCTCTGTAGTCTTCTAAAACAGAAAAATTGAAAACACTTTGAATCTTACTATTCTTATGGATGAGGCTTATAAACATATAGCCTTTGTTGCATTTCATTTTTTGGTTTCTCAAGATTAATTTGTGGTTTTGTGTGTATGAGAGAGAGACACCCTCCTTTAAAAAATAATATTGACACAGTGAAAATTAGAGAGGAAACTGGTTATAAATACATTATCTGTAGTTGGATTGTGATAAATTGGATTTTCCTACCTGGGTGGAGAAGGGAGAGAAATTAGACTTTTATGGGAATGATTTTAGGGAGCAGGAAAACCAGATAATTAATACAACATGGGGGGTTATAAACTTAAGTAGAATAACAAGAAAATTAGGAGATAATAAGCATTGATAGGCTAGGCCCAACAGGAGAATGGTTTGGTTTGAGGAAGTAAATTACAGTAGAGGTCCAACATTATCTAGGCTCTACTGGTAGAATCCTCAAGAGTCTTCATACTTCAATTTGATATCATTCCTTATTTCCATTCAGTCTTTCAAAATCAAATTAAATTGATAGCACCAACCTCCTCATGATTAAATGAAGAGGTTTATAGCTCAGGATAAAACCCATCTTGCAGCTGTGAGTCATAGAAATACAAACAAGTATGACACTGATAAAAGGAAAATCAATTCTTGTAATTAAATTAGATTCACTGCTCAATTCTGGCTGTGATACCTTTGACTTATATCATCTAACAAAAGTGCAGATAAGTGAACCTGATCACTTCATTCTAAATTTCCACATTTCAGTTTGATATGAGGGGCGCAATTTTAAATGAGGTATCATGGAAGACCTTACTGCAAAGATCCAAATTCCTTATGCATTCTAGATGCCCATCCTTTCTGGCTTATATGAACTGTGAATACTATTTTACTTTTGGTTCATCTTGTAACTTTCTGTTAAGCATGAAACATAATTTATATTTGCATAAAACTTATATGTGCAATTTAACAGTATAGAGTGAACACTCATCGAATTAGAAACCATGTCAAGAAACAGAACATAAATGGCTCTGCAAAAATCCCTGCCTGGTAACAACTTCCTCATGCTTAAGAGTTCATCACTCTCCTGATATTTACCTCCTTGATTTTCTTTGTAGTTTTACCACCTATATATTAATTCCTAAAAATGTAATTGAGTTTTGCTTGTTTCTGACATTTACATAAATGTAACCATACATGCATATTTATATTTTTTGTTTAATATTATGTTTGCAATCATTGTATAAGATTTCATATAGCTGTATAATTCTCCCTTAAGAAATACTATTCTTTTATTCTATTGCTGATGAGCCCAATTTTGGCAAAAATAACCAATATTGCCGTAAATATTGTTTTATTCATTCTAGAGAATACAATCATGCCTTTTTATAGGGTATACAGTTGGGAAAATGATTACTTGGTTACAGGTGTGTAAAACTTTAACTATTTGATAACATCTTCCTGATTTCATAGTGGTTTTATCAGTTTACATTTTCAGTCAATAAATAAGAGTCTTTAATATTTTACATCTTCCCCATGACTTGCCATTGCCAGATTTGTTAATCTCATTTCATGCTATACATATTACTCACCTCACCTTATACTCTACTTTGCATTCTGTGAAAAGTAATGAGATTGAACACATTTTCAAAGATTTAACAGCTGTTTGAAAGCTCCTATATATAAAGTCTTTCACCTAAACTGAGTTGCTATGCTTTCCTATTTAGACTTGCAGAAGTTTTTACATTTTCAGGATGCTTATCCTTTCTAGGTTACTTGTATTGTATATCTATTCTGCTACTCTGTGGCCTGTCTCTTCATCCTTTTAATGGTATCATTTATGAACAAAATTCTCAATTTTAATGTAGTCAAGTTTATTAATCATTCTCTTTTGACTGGTGTTTTTTGTGCCTTTGGGACTTATAAGAAAAGTCTTGAAATATGAAGGTGTTCACTGCAAAACTGACCTTCTGGAGTCTAACTACCCCACAGAATTCTATTAGTGCTCAGTAACTCACCTTTATGGCTCTGGTTTGAGAATTCTTCCTCTAAGAACCAAGGCTCTTCTCCTTGCTCCAATTTGAAGATCACCTCTGGTTTGAAAATGCAGTTCCCTGTAAACAGGCAACAACTGAGTACTTAGGCCAGATGACGAGCTTTTTAGTCTCCAAAAGTGGAAAAAGCTTCAGGAACAGCATCCTGAAGGCCCTCAGCTGAATTTATCATTGGCAGTTGGTAACGGCAGTCAAACACTTTCTATCCCTCAGTAGGGCTTGGTTATATTATATTCCTTAATAAAAAGCCTAAATGACATTAAAATCTAAAGTATTCATGTGTACTGATGCATAAAAAGGAAATGCCTTCTGTATGGAGTTATGAGGGTAAGTTATGCTTATATGCTCACCCACTGAGACTAGGTTGTTGTAGTTCTCTAGCATCACATCTCTGTAGAGGGTTTTCTGAATAGGACCCATTTGCTGCCACTCCTCCTGGGTGAGTTCAACAGTTATGTCCTTGAATGACACTGATGCCTGCAAGAGTACATTTCTGTTTAATCTGGGTTTAGAATTAGATGACATAGGAAATACGCATGAAAACAGTTCTTATGTTTACTGTAAAGAGCTGAAACAAATATAAAGGATGCCTATTTTGGATCTAATTTTAGCTTATACTTTGGAGGTGCTCAATTAGTAAAAATATTAATAACTTAATTTGTATGTACTTATGAGTTATATACTTGTACTCTCAATAAGTATATTAGTAAAACTTCTGTCTTTTTAATTTATTTTTTAGCAGAAAAATATAAATACACTTCCTACAATCTTCATCCCACTCTACTACCCTGGGCATGCTCCAGTGAAGCGGTCAGCTATGACCTGTGGCCAAATCCAGCTTGCCACTTTTTAAAATAAAAGTTTTATTGGGACACAGCAACCACCCTACCCCCAATAATTTTGTATTGTCTATGGTTGCTTTTATGCAAAAACAAGCAGAGCCTAGCAGTTTTATCAGAGACTTTATGACTACCAAAACTGAAAATATTTACTACCTGACACATTACAGAAAAAATTTGCCAACCTCTGGACTAACAAATACAATTAAAGGGAAGACTGACAGCATAAAAATAACAAAGAAAACACAATTTATAGAGGCAGATGTATGAAGATTGAAAGGAAAAGGATGCAAAAAGATATATACATAATCACTAACCAAAAGAAAATTGATGTGGTTATATTAACATGAAAAGCAGTAGACCTGAATGTAAGAAAGTATGAAATATATATATATATATATATATATACACATACACATATATATAAATGATAAAATGATTCTTTTAACAGAAGGTATAACATAAATTGATATGCTTCCAAATACAGCATATCAACACAGCTTCCAAATACAGTCAATTCTCATTATTCAGATTCTGTATTTGCAAATTCACCTACTCACTAAAATTTACTTTTAACTTCCAAATTAGTACTTGTGATTTTGCATTCATTTGCAGACATTCACAGAATGATAAAAAATTTGCCCAATACACGTTTTCCCAGCTGAATCTGAACAAGATAATGCCTTGCCTTCTTGTTTCAGCTGTTGTACAGTAATCATATCCTTTTTGTAGTCTATTTAGCACTTTTTTTCATTTTTGTGCTATTTCTTGGTGGTTTCACATTTTAGAATGGCCCCATTGTGTATTACAGAAGTGCTATCTAGGGACTTCCCTGGTGGCACAGTGGTTAAGAATCTGCCTGCCAATGCAGGGGACACAGGTTCAAGCCCTGGTCCGGGAAGATCCCACATGCCATGGAGCAACTAAGCCCATGCGCCACAACTACTGAGCCTGCGCTCTAGAGCCCATGAGCCACAACTACTAAGCCCGCGTGCTGCAACTAATGAAGCCCACGTGCCTAGCGCTCATCCTCCGCACAAGAGAAGCCACCCCAATGAGAAGCCTGTGCACTGCAATGAAGAGCAGCCCCTGCTTGCTGCAACTAGAGAAAGCCCGCTCACAGCAACAAAGACCCAGTGCAGCCAAAAATAAATAAAAATAAATTTATAAAATTCCATATTTAAAAAAAAAAGAAAAAGAAGTGCTATCTAGTGTCCCTAAGTGCAAAAAAGTTGTGATATGCCTTATGCAGAAAACAAGCATGTCTAATAGGCTGTGTTCAAGCATTAATTACGGTGCTGTTGGCTGTTACTTCATGTTCATGAATCAACAATATTACTAAATAAGATGTTCTTAAACAGAAACACACATAACCAGGTTACATATTGATTGGCTAACCAAAACGTTGTGACCAGGAGCTTGCAGGAACCTAATCCTGTATTTCCCCTGGGAGCAATGATTCAGTATTTGCTAATTCAGTGTTCATGGCCACTTTACAGAACATAACTACAGAGAACAATGAGTATTACTGTATATTGTATATATATAAACAATAGTTGAGAGAAATTAGATATACAGACACACAATTTTAATTAGTGTTTTTAATACAACTCTCTCAGTAACTCACATGACAAGCAGACTGAAAAACCAATAGCGATTTAGAACAGGGGTCAGAAAATTATGGGCCAAAGACCAAATCTGGCACACTACCTGTTTTTTTGAAAATAAAATTTTATTAGAACACAGCTCATGTTCATTTGTTTATGTATTATCTATGGCTGCTATAAGACTAAAACTGTAGAGTTTAGTAGTTCAAAGAGAGACCATATCTCCCACAAAGCCTACTATCTGACATTTACCAAAAAAGTTTGCTGACCACTGATACAGAAGACTGAAATGACGTAATTACCCAACTTGACTGACTGAAATATAAAGGATAATCTGATCATAACATAAATTATTTTCTGCTACACTTTGCATATGATAAAACAAAAACAGTAAGTCTCGCCAAATTAGAAAAAATTACAATCATACAGTGTGGCTTTAGATTTTAGCTCAAAGATGTAGAAAGCTGAAAAGAGCAATACTAACATCTTACAAGAACAAAGCTTGGTGAACTGAAAATTAATGTATTTTTGAACTCATTAGAGAAATGAAATTGCATGGCAAACAATCTGAAATCAGGAGAGAGATAGGTACCTATAGGGAGAATCAGGACCCATTCATTTGCTTACTGAACCATATGCTAAACTCCATATAAGAAGATAGGAAGCTTAAGCTATAAAAACCACATGTATGCAAATGTGAAGAGTGTGAAGTCCCTAGGGAGATGGTATGTATCACAGACACAGGGTGATTTCTACCTTCTTTGTGAGATTTTCTCAAGGAAGCCAATCTGTCATAGAGAGGATTGGGGGAGAATTCAGAAGAAGCCCCTTTCTGTCCCATGTGGTGATAGCTAGTGTAGAGGAAGAACAGTCAGTGCTTAAATCCACTCAGACTCATGCATATCTCCACTAAAGAATACTTAATCTGTAAGGGGAAAGTCATCAGAACACATAATGTGATTGGTGGGATCTCACTGCAGTAGGAAGAGAGCAGTAGCAGACACTACCAAAAATGCTGCCTAGACCTATCTGTTCTATCTCTTCTAAGTAATAAAATGCTGAGACCCAAGTCCTCAGTACCTAAGACAGGTTCAATTAGAAGATAAACCCCATTCCCAGAGAACTGGCATTATTTGGCCTGTCCGGTGGTTTCCTAGACCACCCCTCTTCATTTGACATGACTCAAAGCTGTAAATAACATTTTCCCTGGGGACAAGACATTACTTTTTTAAAAAAATCATGGGATATTGTTTACCATCATGGCTACTTGACTACTACAGACAGTTTTTAACAGCTAAGGGAAACAACAGTATTACTAAAATGCTTAAAGGGAAAAGCTGGAGAATGAGATATCCAGAAGGGGCTTTGAAAAGCTCAGGTATATTCCTGATGATCTAAAAGGTGACACACAATCCCTGGGCTGTGTTCACATTCAGGAAAGACCCGAGAAGGTACTAAACCCTTGCCTCTCACTAACCTTGAGGCTCTATGAAAAAAAAGTGAAGGCTAATGTGGAGTAATAAAATGCTGGGCTAATTGCTGAAGGCATGCCCCAACATACACACAGAGTAACTTAGCAAATATTGGGAACCTTATTGGTTACAAGTCTTTAAGGAAATCATTGTCCAATTACTAGCTGGCTATTTAATTAATGGAGCAGTGACTTCAGTTGGCTACACATGACAAAGAATACAGATTCTACAGAATTAGTTCAAAAGAGTCACTAGACAAATACATAACAACAGCTGCAGTTGTTGAGATTCTGATTACACATTACACATATTTTAAATGTCCAGTTTTCAACAAAAATTTGAGACGTAAACAGATGAGAAACTATTACTCATATATAGGAAAACAGACTATGTATGAAACAGTGTAAAATCTGTCTCTGAGTAAGTTCAGACATTGGACTTACTAGACCAAGACTTTTCATCAGCTGTTTTAAATATGTACCAAGTACTAAAGGAAACCACATCAAAAGAACAAAAGAAAAGTATGGAAACAATGTCTCATCAAATAAAGAATATCAATAAAGAGACAGAAAGTATACATATATTGAAAAAGCAAACTCAAATTCTGGAGTAGAAAGTACAATAATTGAAGTGAATAATTAGCCCTAGAGGGCTCAAGAGCTGAAGAGGCAGAAAAATCAGCCAATCTGAATATAAATCTATTGAGATGACCCAACCTGAGAGTATACAGTAAAAATAATGAAGGAAAATGAACAAAAAGTCTCATTGATTTGTGGGTCACAATCAAACATAGCAACATTCACATACCAGAAGTAGAGAAGAGAGGAAAAAGGGCCTAAAGACAAAGAATAAAACTTGAAAGCAGCAACAGAGAGGTGACTCATTGCCTCCAAAGGGTCTCAAATAAGATTAATAGCTGATTTCTCATTAGAAACCAGGGAAACCATTAGGCAGTTGTATGACATATTTAAAGTACCAAAGGGAAAGACTGTCAACCAAGACTTGAATATTCGGCAAAACCATCCTTCAAAAATGAAGAAGAAATTATGACACTCCTAGGTAAATAAGGATTGGGAAAATGTCATTAGTATACCTGCTGTATAAGAAATATTAATAAGGGAGTCATTCAGGCTATAATGAGAGTACACTGGAAAATAACTCAAAAATCCATATGAAGAAATAAGGAAAACTATGTAGGTAAAAGTAACTACAAAGGTAAAAATATAAAAGACACTATAAATGTATTTTTTTGTATTTATTTTTCTCCCGTATGATTTCAAGACCACTACATGAGGCAGTAATTAGAAATTGCTACTAGTATACACACATGTATAAAGTTGTTAATTTAGATGACAATAACAGCATAAAGGAGTGAGGAGGGTGTGAAGCTATAGAAGAGCAAAGTTTTAGTATACTATTGAAATTAAGTTTGTATTCATCTGAACAATACTGTTATAGTTGTTAATTGTAATCAACAAGGTAACCACTAATAACTGGGAAAAAATGTAGTAAAGGCACAACAAGGTAACTGAAATGGTATACTAGGAAATATTGACTTAACACAAAAGAAGGCAAAAATTGTGAAGTAGAAAAACAAAATGGACATATCACATACTCAGAGCAAATGTCTAAATAGAAGACAAATGCTTCTTACATTAAATGTTAATGGTTAAATATTTGAATTAAAAGGCAGAGACTTGCAGAATGGATTGAAAAAATATGATCCAATTATATTCTGTCTACAAGTAACACTTCACATTCAAAGACACAACAGTTTGAAAGTAAAAGACTAACACAAGATATATCATGTAAACAGTAACCAAAATAGACCTGGCTTGCCTATACTAGGATTAGACAAAACAGACTTTAACTCATTATTGACTGGGAGATTTCTGCAAAAACTAATGCCTGTGGCCAGCGATTTTTATTTCGCCTGGCCAAAAATTAATTCTGTTATTTCACTGACACTTTGCAGGTTATTACATTTAATAGTTACACCTGACACACCTGTAAAGTCTTCTAATTTTTGTGAAATGTTGTCTTCAGTCCACTCTTCTGTAGAAGCAAAGGAGCAAGTTCCAGCACCTTGAGTTTCATTTTCACTTTCCATATCAGAATCAATGATTCTGTTGGTCCAATATTCAAATCATCTGAATCAGAACTATATTCTGAAGAACTATCATCTTCTGAGAGACTAGTATATATGTCACTTGGACAATCAGAGAAAGTTATCTGCATAAAATTCACCAAAAAATTCTTCTTCACTCAAAATTTCATGATGTGTCATTTTTGAAAATTTTACGTTTATAATATACACAAGGTTGGAACAGAAAAGCTAACGGAGCAAAATGTGAATGACAATGACAATCATAAGTTGTATACTGAACCCTTGATCAATTTTAAGGTCTAACAACTTCACACAGTGATGTTAATTTTATCACTCTCTACAAACATATTGATACATCTCCGGTCAATAACGTTCGGGTAACAAAAGACTAAGTATTAATATATCTCTGGTCAATAATGTGTTAAGACAAAAAAAGAGAGAGAGAGAGAGAGAGAGAGAGAGAGAGAGAGAGAAAGGACATTTTACAATGGTAAAAGGGTCAATAAATCAAGAAAACAAAAGTTATAAACATACACGTACCTAACAACAGAACTTCTGTTGGCAAAAACTGACAGAACTGACAAGATAAACTATTCAACAATAATAGTTGGAGATTTTATTGCCCCACTTTCATAATGGATTGAACTACTAGACAAAAGATCAATATTGGAAGAACACACTTGAACAAAGCTGTGAACTGTAGATCACAGATATCTACAGAAACACTCAGGCCAACACCAGAAGCATACATGTTCTTCAGTAAACATGGAACATTCTCTGGTATAGACCATATGTTAGGCATGAAACAAGTCTCAATATATCTTAAAGGTTAAAATCATACGAAGTACCTTCTATGACCAAAATATAATGAAACCAGAAATCAGTAAGAAAAGGAAAACTGGAAAATTCAAAAATATGTGGAAATAAAACTACACATTCTTAAAAAATCCAAAAGATCAAAGAATAAATCAAAGGGAATCGAAGGGAAGTTAGAAAATATTTTGAGATAACAAAAGAAAAACACAACATACCAAAACTTATGAGATGCAACTAAAACAGTGCTTAGAGGGACATTTACAGCTATAACACCTACATTAAAAAAAGATCTCAAATCAATGACCTAACTGTATATCCTAAGGAACTAGAAAAATAAATGTGAACTAAACCCAAAACTAGCAGAAGGATGGAAATAATGAAGATTAAAGCAGAGAAAAACCAAATAAAGAATAAAAAATATAATCAACTGAATGTTGGTTCATTGAAAAGATCAACAGAATTGATGAACGTTTAGGCAGACTAACTAAGAAAAAAGAAGACTCTAATTTACTAAAATTGGTAATGAAAATGGGGCCATTATTACCGACTTTACAGAAATAAAAATGACTATAAGAGAGCACTATAAACAACTGTACACCAACAAACTAGATAACCTAGATGAAAAGGACAAATTCTTAGAAACATACAAACTATGAAAACTGAGTCAAACAGAAATAGAAAATCTGAAGAGTTCCATGTAAGGAGACTGAATTAGTAGTTAAAAACCTCCCAACAAACAAAAGCTTAGGACCAGTTGGATTCACTGGTGAATTTTACCAAACATTTAAGAAGAATGATCACAAACCCTTCTCTAACTCACTCCAAAATAGAAGAGGGAACACTTCCTAACTCATTCTATGAGTTACTTTTAACCGAAGTCAGACAAAGAAATCACAAGACTAAAGATCAATATTCCTTAGAAATATAGATGCAAATCTCCTCAGCAAAATACAAGCAAACCAAACCTAGCAGTATATTAAAATGATTATACACCATGACCAAGTAGGATTTATCCCAGGAATGTAAGAGTGGCTCACCAAAGGAAAATCAATCAATGTAACAGCACAGTAATAGAATGAAGGAAATAAACCACATGATCATCTCAATTGATGCAGAGAAAGCATTTGACAAAATCCAACACGAATGATAAAAACACTCAATAAACTAGGAATAAAAGAGAACTTCCTCAACACAATAAAAAGCACTTTTGACAAATCCCAGCTAACGTCATACACAATGCTAAAATAAATGACAGGAAGTTTTCCTCCAAGGTTCAGGAATAAGACAAGGATGTCCACTGTAACCAATTCTATCATTGTACTGGAAGTTCTAGCCAGAGCAAATGAGCAAGAAAAAGAAAAAAAGATAAAAGTGGAAAGGAGAAAAGTAAAATCACCTCTAGTCAGACTACATAATCTAATATATAAATATATATAACACATAAACACTAAATCTACAAAAAGTTATTGCTAATAAACTCAGCAAATTTTCAGGATTCAAGATCAACACACAAACATTTGTACTTCTAAACACTAGCAATGAACAATAAAAAAATTAAGAAAACAATTCCATTTAGAATAGAATAAAAAGTAAATACTAAGCATAAATTTAACCAAGAAGGTGCATGATATATGAAAGGGATAGTACTTCAGACCCAGGTG
The DNA here is from genome assembly GCF_011762595.2 of Tursiops truncatus. Classification (NCBI taxonomy): domain Eukaryota; kingdom Metazoa; phylum Chordata; class Mammalia; order Artiodactyla; family Delphinidae; genus Tursiops; species Tursiops truncatus. The sequence goes on along the minus strand of NC_047039.1, from coordinate 28,174,053 downwards.
TGAGACATCCCAGGAATGCAAGATTGGTTAAACACTGATAATTCAATCAGTATAATCCACCCCTTTAACAGAATAAAGAAATAAAATTATACTGTTATCTCACCAGATGCACAAAAAGCATTTGACCGAATTTAATACCTCTGTGTAATAAAAATTCTCAGCAAACTAAAAACAGAGAGAGCTTCCTCATTCTAATGAAGGGCATGTACAAAAACTCTAAAGTTAAAACCACACTCAGTGGTGAAATATTATTTTCCCCCTCATGTGAGGTAGAAGAAAAAGATTTCTATTATCATTTGTATTCAACATGGTACTAGAAGAATAAAAAGAAATTAAAGACATAAAGATTGAAAAGGAACAAGTAAAATTTTATTTATTTGCAAAAGACATGATGTGCATTTAAAATCCAAAAGAATCTATCAAAATAAGCTATTAGAATAAGCGAATTTAACAAAATAGCTAGATATAAGATCAATATCTAAAAATCCATTGTATTTTGATAAACCAACAACTAAAAATGAAATTTAAAAATATTTACAGGGCTTCCCTGGTGGCACAGTGGTTGAGAGTCCGCCTGCCAATGCAGGGGACACGGATTTGTGCCCTGGTTCGAGAAGATCCCACATGCTGTGGAGCGGCTGGGCCCGTGAACCATGGCCGCTGAGCCTGCTCGTACCGAGCCTGTGCTCCACAACAGGAGAGGCCACAACAGTGAGAGGCCCGTGTACCGCGAAAAAAAAAAAAAAAAATTTACAATATCAAAATAGATTAAATACATAGGAGTAAATCTAATGAAATGTCAGACTTCACCTCTACTCTTAAAAAACCCCAGCAGGGGCTTCCCTAGTGGTGCAGTGGTTGAGAGTCCGCCTGCCGATGCAGGGGACACGGGTTCGTGCCCCGGTCCAGGAAGATCCCATGTGCCGCAGAGTGGCTGGGCCCATGAGCCATGGCCGCTAAGCCTGTGCGTCCGGAGCCTGTGCTCTGCAACGGGAGAGGCCACAGCAGTGAGAGGCCCGCGTACCGCAAAACAAAACAAAAAAACAGCAGGATTTTCGGTGGAAACGAAATTTCTATCAAAACGCATAGGATCAAAATTAGCCAATAAGTTTTTTAAGAAGTAAAACTTTAATGCCTACCTGATTTCATGACTTACTGAAATACAACAGTAATTATGACAGTGAAGTACTAGTAAAAAGAGAAATAACTGGATCAAAGGAAGAGAATACAGTCTAGATATAGACCACTTGACTGGTTCACTTGATTGAACAACAGAGGCCCTGCTGCAATTCAGTTGACAGAGGATGGTCTTTTCAACAAATGGTGCTAGGGCAACTGGATATCCATATGGAAAAATGAACCTTGACACTTACCTTGTGCCATACACAAAAGTAATTCCAGGTGAATCAAGCTCAAATAATCAAGCATCCACTAACAACACAGGAGAATATCTTCATGATCTCAGAGTAGGGAAAGATTTTTCAAACATGACACACAAAGAACTACCATTAAAGAAACACTGATACTGAGCTTTATTAAATTTCATAACTTAGTTCATCAAAAGACACTAGAAATAGTCAAGTCACAGAATGCAAAAACATTAGCAATACGTACATCTGGCAAATGACCTGTATTGATAATATAGATGTAGCTCCTACTAATCAATAAAAGCAAATAATTCAATTAAAATAGAGAACTGAACAGTTACTTTACATAAAAGATATCTACATGGCCAAAACACAAATAATGGTGCTCAATGCTAGTATTTATCACAGAAAGCAAATTATAAATTTCAATGAGAGACCACTACACATGGCTAAAGTCAAAAAGGCTAACAATAGTGAGAATTTGGTACAGATAGAAGTATAAATTGGTTCAGCCACTTTAGAAAGCTACTTGTATAACCAAGAGAAATGACGATATGCCAAGAGACACAAAGGAATGTTCACAGCAGCTTTATTCATAATAGTCCCAAACTGGAAAAAACACAAATGAAAAACCAACAAGAGAATGAGCATACCATCATACATTCATATAATGGAATGCTGCAGCAATAAAAAGTATTAAAATACACAGCAACATTGATGATCTAAAAATATGTACAGAGAAAAAGGCCAGACCACCCCCTCCCCTGAAAAAGTGCATGCATTGGTATGGTTCCATTTATATGGTGTTGAAAATGAATTTATACTTTTTTTCCTGATAAGTGAGGTTAGATTACTGGTTACCTCTGCAGAAGGGGGCAGTTATTATTAACTGAAAATTGGAAGGAAGGAAAGAAGCTTCAGGGATGATGGAAATGTTTTCTCTCTTAATCTGGGTGGTAAATTATATGTATATACATATGTAAAAATCCACTCAGTTCACAATTAGAGTGTACTTTACTAGTATTAAAACTGTACCTCAGTTAACTAAGTAAAAAATTTTATAGTTGATAATTAGGGAAGGTTTATTACATTATCCCTTTGTATCTTTCTATATTTTAACAATTTCTCAAAATGCCACTAGTAAAAATGAAAGAACTTGGTCAACTCTGGACAAAAAGTGTCCAAAGACAAATAGTGAAATAGGGAAAAATATCTGTCACATATGTCAGAATAAAAAGATAAATCTTTAATAATTAAAAAATTATTTAATAATTAAGAAGCCTTTAAAATTAGCAAAAAAGAAGACTGATTCACAAAAAAGAAATATAAATGACTTTAAAAATATATGAAATTATGCAAAATCTCAGCTCTCATACACTTCTACAACAGGGATCACCATTCTGCCCTCCTATCAGAAAAACTCTGGAGTCACCTGGACTCTTACTTTACCCCTTTCATGTCTTTCCCATTCTGCTAGTACTTCCACATTAAAAACAAAATTGCTTTTATTACATGAATTTCTTCATATCATATCATATGCTAGAACTCATGACAACATCAAACCCTTAAGGATGGCATCGAAGGACTTCTAGTGTTAGGGGCTTTAGTCCAACTCAAAATTCATACATTGAAGTCCTAACCCCCAGCACCTCACAATGTAACTGTATTTGGAGATAGGCTTTTATTTTATATATAATGAGGTCATTAGGGTAGGTCCTAATCCAATTCGATTAGTGTCCTTATAAGAGGAGGAAATTTGGACACAGATATGTACAGAGGGAAGATTATGTGAAGACAGCTATCTATAAGCCAAGGAAAGAGGCCTGGAACTGATTCTTCCCTCACAGCTCTCAGAAGGAACCAAGCCTGTCTTTACCCTGATCTCAGACTTTCAGCCTCGAGACCGTGAGAAAATAAATTTCTGTTGTTTAAACCATCCAGTCTGTGGTACTTTATCATGGCAGCCATAACAAACTAATACACCTAGTCTGGTCCCAAGATTTCTCCATCTCTCTTAGTGTTCCCTGAGAGGAAGTCCAAAGTGTAATAGGCAAAGATTCTTACTGGACCTTGTATCCCTTGTTTAGTCCACTTGATGTTATTCTTTCAAGATGCAGTAACCTGCCCATACTCTGCAACAAAATTCCACCCATCCTTCAGGACTGACACAATTCTTTTCAACTTCCACCTTTGATCAACTGAGCCTATACCACCAGTCTGTCCTTTCTTTGACAAACTTCAAATCCTGATACTCACTGAATTCAAATGATCAATCAATCAACTAATTCCTTTAATCCTGACTTTGTTTCCCATGTATGAGGAAGAAATCTTCACATTATTCCCAGTATCTCCTGTGTATCACCTCCTTCAAGGGGACTGTATTTGTCCACAAGAAGTTTAGTCCTTCTTATAAGCATGAAAAGAATCCAGAGGCGATCTGATCTTAAAGGTTAAGAGGCTAAATGACAACATATTAGAGGAAGCACAATATAGAGGGAAAGTCAGAAAAACTTCCTCTTGGAAAGCCTTTCATTCAGAAGAACAGGCCTATTTGTCACAAGCAGAACAAGTGTGCACAGGTTTGTAAAAGAGAAGATAATAACGGAATGGGCTCTATCTTGTAAGAAATGAAGTGGTGGTCTGAGAAGAATATAAATCCATATTCTCTTGGTGGCCCAGTTCCATATACATAGGGGATGATCTTTTATTTGGAACAGAGTTTAATGAGCAATTTCAACTAGGAAAGCTGAAAGCCTATGAAGATGAACCCATGGTGGTTCCAGATCTTGGAGCTAATGGTCTAACCAGACAGACAAACACATATCAGGTAATTTCCACTAATGTAGGAAGTGCAGATAGGTGAAAGACAGAGGGCTATGCAGATTCAGAAGAGGACTGGAAATTAGACCAGAGGGAGACAAAGGGGAAAAAAAAAGCATTGTTTCCTGGATGAGGCAATCAAAGCTGACTCATGACAGGTCAAAAGCAAAGAGCCAGACCGCCCATCCATTAAAATGGCTACTATGAGAAAAACAGAAAATAGCAAGTGTTGACAAGGATCTGGAGAAACTGAAATCCTTGTGCCCTGTTGGTGAAAATGTAAAATGGTGCAGCCACTGTTGAAAACAGTATGGCAGTTCCTTGAAAAATTAAACATAGAATTGTCACATGATCCAGCAATATATCCACGAGAATTAAAGGCAGAGTCTTGAAGAGATATTTGTACACCTATGTTCATAGTAGCATTATTCACAATAGCCAAAAGGTGGAAGCAACCTAAGTGTCCATCACAGGATGAATGGATAAACAAAATGTGGTATATTCATACAATGCAGTATTATCCAGCCTTAAAAAGGAAGGAAATTCTGATACATGATTCAACATGGATGAACTTTGAGGACTTTATACTAAGTGAAATAAGACAGTCACAAAAAGACAAAAACTATATGATTCCACCTATTTGAGCAGTGAAATTCATAGAAACAGAATGGTGGTTGCCATGAGCCGAAGAGAGGGAGGAGTGGGGAGATGCTGTTTAATGGATATAGAGCTTTAGTTTTGCAAGATGAAAAGAGTTCTGGAGATTGGTTGCACAACAATATAAATGTACTTAACACTACTGAACTGTACACTTAGAAAATGGCTAAGATGGTAAATTTTATGCTATCTATATTTTACAATTAAAAATAAAATGAAAAAAAAGAAAAAGAAAGTAAAGAGCCAGGTGACTCAGTTGCACTGGCTGCCATAATGAAATCCCATAGACTGGATGCGTTAAACAACAGTAATTTATTTCCTCACAGTTCTAGAGGCTGGAAGCCCGAGATTAGGGTATCAGCATGGCTGGGTTCTGGTGAGGTTCTCTTCCTGGCTTACAGGTGCCACCTTCTCAAGGTGTCCTCATATGGCCTTTCCTCAGTGCCTGTGTGTGAAGTCTCTCTCTTTTCCTCTTCCTATAAGGCCACCAATCCTATCGAATTAGGATTCCCACACATAACAACTTCATTTAACCTTCATTACCTCCTAAAAACCCTGTCTCCAAATACCATCACATTGGGGGTTAGGGCTTCAACATAGGAATTTCGGGGGGACCTAAATCAGTCCACACCACCAGGTGAATGAAATGAAGACTTGGTCAATCCAGAGAAGACAATGAGAATGGGATATGAGGCAAGAGTCAGGAACAGTAGGATGTGTTTAAGAAACTAAATGAGGTTTGGTTTTGCTTTAAAGTTATATACTGAATTTTTTAATGTCATATTTCCCACTAGATTGTAAATACTATTAAGAAAGAAAAGTATCTGTATTATTTAAGTTGTAACTAGAGCACGTGTCACCTCCTTGCAACATCTTGGCTACTCAATAAAGTCAAGAAAGTCAGAGCAGCAATAAAGTAAAAAGACAAAATGAAATCTGTAATGTCTCCAAAGCCTGAATGTTATTCTGAGAAATTGGGAATTTTATTGTTTAGGGATGAGAGGCCACAGAGGTGATATACAAATGCATGATACATTACCTCATTAGCATTTAGATGAACTACCCATGTGGAAGGTGTGCCTGAGTAGGTGAAGAAAGAGGTGGGACAGATCAGTAAAGAAGCTATTCTACCAGTTCAGTTGAGAGAAGGAATAAAGTAGAGGAATATGTTTAAAATACATTAAATTGAACCATATAAAATTGCTGTTATCTCTGATCTACACAAATAGGAAAAGTACCCAGACGTGATATTGGCCAGATGTGGCAGGAGTTAAGAGAGTGAGAGAGAGAGCAACAGGAGTCAAGCATGCATTCCATTTTTTGTGGCTTGGGTGCCTGGCTAAATGGGGTGATACCATCTATAGGGAAAGATGAGGAGGATTAGTTTGGGAAGGGCTGTGAATGTTGACTTTTACTTTGAATCAGTTGTGCTGGAGATACTTTTAGATACCTACAGAGAAATGTTGAGTCAACTATGTCCTGTACGGTAGCCACATATGACTATTTTAAACTTAAAAATTCAGTTCCTCAGCCACTCTAGCCACATTTCAACTGCTCAAGAGGCATATATGGCTACCGGTCACCATTTTGGAAATGCAGATATAGACCATTTCCATCATCACAAAAAGTGCCATTGGTCAGGGTGGGCTGCAGAGCCTCATTTGGGAGACCAGCAAATACATCATTGTTAAAACCAGAAATGGGATGAAATGAGTCAAGAAGAATAGTTAGAAGAATAGTGAGAAGGAATAGAAACTTGTGGAGGAGACATGTGAAAGGGCAGGAGAAGGAAGATGACTCCATGAAAGAAACAAGAGGCAGGACAGTGGCAGAGGAGGGTGTCACACATACTAATGCAGGAGACCTTCCAGAGACACAGAGAGAGGGGAGTCAGGCAGTGAGACAGGTCTAGTGAGGTAAGGACTACACAAGACCCATTAGATTTGACTGTAATTAGGTCACTGGTGAGTGCAGGTCACAGGCATATGAAGAGAGACACCAAGGCTTCATGCAGTGGACTGAAGTATGAATGGAAAGTGTGGTAACATTTGCCAAAGAACAGTACTTTAAACTGTCTGCTAAACAACTTGTTTATGACAGGTACTTGAGAGGAATATTTATGGAGAGCTATTCATACAGCCATTCATACTGACCTCTAGTTGGTCTAAGAATTATCCCTGGATCCAACAGGATAACTCAACTTCTGTTTTACTTATCCGAACACCTGTTTTAACAAAAGCCCTGCTTTGGCAATATGCCCTTTATTTTCAGTGGAATTCTTTTCAGGGTTGTCATTGGAAAGATCTGTACTATCACCTACATGAAGACCAACAAAGACATTTCTCCTGACTTTGACAACTTTAAATTCCATGAGGAATGTCTGGTTTAAGCTTCTCATCAACATCATTCTTCAAATATTGTCTGTCTAACTCTCTGCCACGGCTATCAGAAAGGTCAGAAGAAATTTGCAGCTGCACTTTGGAAAATCTGTAATATCAGAGGACCTTTATCTATCCACATGACAACTCTGCTGTGCTATTCATCTGCTTTTCTATTATCTTCCTTGAATAATTCTGATCCGTTTCTATATCTACTTTGCCATGTTAATTAACCATCTATACAATCCATTATAAAAAAAAGGTGTTAATGAACAACTCACCTGAGATATGTTCATTTTCTGCTGCTCCTGAGAGAATGCAGAGAACTGTGAAGAATAAGCTGGGGGTAAGAAAAGAGGGATGGAGTCAGGAAAGGTCTGGTGAGCTTCTGTATTCACTAGCCTAATCTCATCACACCAGTTGGGAAAAAAGTCTCTCTATGGAAAAATGTTCTGTTGATCCTTAAGGAGCAGGAAGCACCACATAGAGACAGCACTCCCTGAATATGTACATCTCTGATATGATCATATGGATATAACCCTGTTTTTCATTTCATTTCATTTTTACATCACTGGGTGATGTAAATTATTTTCCTATTGATTTAAAAAAATGTATGTCCTCTCTGACTAATTCACAAAAAACTAAAACAGAGGATTAATATTAATATCCTATTATTTACACCTTGAGTTAGAAAATCAACAGAAAACTCTGAACAAAAAGATAATGACAAAATATTTTAAAATCTTTTTGTTCTGATTTGTTGCAATTTCTCAAAAAGACTTTTGATAAGACACTTTTAGTGACTTACCTGTGACAGAATGAACAGTGCTGTGTTTTGAACAGCACTGTGCTTTGCTCCTAGCTCTGTCCTGGGTGACCAGGGGACATACATCTCAAGTTCAGTATTTTGTTTTAAGGTTTTAAGAGTCAAAAGTAGAAATCTTTTCCTATATTATCATTTTGTGATTCTATATGTTCAGGATAAAGGAAGCCACAGCCTACCTCTAGATGCCATGTGTAATGAACATGGTGTGACAGTGGCTCAGAATCTGAAGGAATGAGAGAATGAAGAAAGTGGGGGGTTATTTAAGGACTGAAGACAGAATTTCCTTGACTCTGGCTGTGGCTTTACCTGTGCAGTGTATCAGTCACCCATCCCTTTCCACCCCTGCTCACCACCTTCTGCAAGCTGATCCACAGTTTCCACGGTCACACAGTCTGTGACGGATTCTGGATGTGGTGACATCACCAAGTCTGGCTCTCTCTAGGCAAGGTGATTAAGATCTAGCTCTTAATCACCTTGGAGCGAATCACAACCTGCTCCTTTCTGGGTTCTTCTGCATCTGTTCCGAAGCTCTGATGAAGGTGGTTCCTCTGAGATGTGACTCTTGTCCCCGCCTTTCTGCCACAAAAGAGCTGCTTTGTTCCAGAGATGCTGAGACTTAGGCCTAGGAAACAAATGCATTTGAGTTGAAACTTGCATATAGAGCAGTGTTTCTCAACTTCAGCACTAATGATATTGTGGGCTGGATAACTCTTTGTCATGGGGGTGAGGGGCGCTGTCCTGTGCATTGTAGGATGTCAAGCAGCATTTCTGGCTTCTACCCACCAGGTGCCAGAAGCACTTCTCCCAGTTGTGACAACCAAAAATGTCTCTGGACATTTCCAAAGGTCCTCTGGGGAGCAAAATCACCCTGGTTGGGAACCACCGGTGCAGGGCCTTAAACTTGCTTCTCCTGGAATTCATTAGAACTCTTTTATCCATTATGGTAGCCACTAGCCACAACCCACTATCAAGCACTTGAAATGTGGCTCCTGCCACATGTTGAAGTAACATTTTTGATATATTGAGACAGACACAATATGCTCTTACAATTAATTTCTCTTGTTTCTTTTTAGTTTTTAGCGTGGCTATTAGAACATTTAAAATTACATACGTGGCACACCTTCTCTTTCTATTGGACAGCACTGCACTAGAACATCAGACTGTGCTTTCTGAGGACAGAGACAGCCTGAACAGTGCAGAAGTTTCCAGGAGCCTTAGTCTTAACCCAGAGGCTCTGGAAACATTCCACAATTCCCAGAGTAAACACACCTGTCACAGAGTGAGATTCAGTTCACACTGACTTTACAATCACAGTCCTGGGGATTTGGGGACAAGTCACTCTGCTAGTGCTGTGATAGCTGCAACACTGGGTTTTGGGTAGGCAGGATATTAGGAACAGCTTGAATTTGGGAGGAAAGTATACCTTTTTTTACATCCTAGCTTCCTCACCTTTGTGACCTTGGGTCTGTTATTTCACTTCTCTGAGACCATTTTCTTCTTCTTTTTTAATGATAGAATTATACCTTTATTATAAATAGGGTGGCTGTTTGGATTAAAATCTAAATGAAAAGAACAAAGTGTCTGGGCTTCCCTGGTGGCGCAGTGGTTGAGAGTCCGCCTGCCGATGCAGGGGACACGGGTTCGTGCCCCGGTCCGGGATGATCCCACATGCTGCGGAGCGGCTGGGCCCGTGAGCCATGGCCGCTGAGCCTGCGTGTCCGGAGCCTGTGGTCCGCAACGGGAGAGGCCACAGCAGTGAGAGGCCCGCATACCGCCAAAAAAAAAAAAAAAAAAAAAAAGAACAAAGTGTCTCCTAACTATGATGCGAGCCAACATTATATGTTGACTTATTAACTACTACTTATTAGTGCTTATTGCCTAGCACTTGGCTGAATGCTTTACCGGTGAAGACTTATCTCTCTGAACAACGCCACGAAACAGTTATTAATAACCTTATTTTTAGGTGAGAAACCTGACTTATGCCCAAGTAACAGAGAAGGAATTGACTCGATCTGTTTGGCTCCTTAGCTCGGGAGCTCAACTCAGACCCTCCGCCCGCGCGCGCTTCGTGGCAGGTTCACGGTCAATATTATAAACGTGCATTGCCCTTCCACTGCTGGCAAGGGACTTTCCCAGGTCCGGCTGCGGTCAGCTCCCACACCCGTGCCGCACCGAGCATTTCTGCCCAGCACTCAGCCCCACCTACGGCCCCGGAGCCCGCCCCCATTCACCTTTCCCAGGTTTACCCACTGGCCGGGCACGGAGACAGGCGGTGGGAGTCCCACGTTGGGGCAGGAGGGGTTTCCGGGACTTGCCGTTCCTTGACCCGGGACACAAGCCTACCCTTCCAAGCTGGATGTCCGGACCTAAAACGTTCTCACCTCAGGCGCAAAGCCTCCGCGCCCACCAGTCGGGAAAGGGCGGAAGTAGAAGAGTTGGGTTACCTCACCAGCGCGGAGAAAAGCCCAGGACATCCGTTCCCAGAATGCTGCGCGATAACCGGAAACGTTCAAGACTACGTTTCCCATAAACGCTGCAATCACTCGCAAATTTGCGGGGCGGGGTGTGTGTGTGTGTGTGTGTGTGTGTGTGTGTGTGTGTGTGTGTGTGTGTGTGTGTGTGTGTGTGTGTGTGTGTGTGTGTGTGTGTGTGTGTGTGTGTGTGTGTGTGTGTGTGTGTGTGTGTGTGTGTGTGTGTGTGTGTGTGTGTGTGTGTGTGTGTGTGTGTGTTTGTAGAGGGGGTGGGAGTTAGGGAGCAATAAGATATTGTTAGCAGTCTGTACTGATGAATGACGCTCAAATTCTACCAAAGCCCCAGAGGTTATGTGTTAAACTCTGATAGTACAGCAAATCCACTGTGTGGTCCTCCATCAGTGATCCTCTTTGGAGAAAACAGGCCGTTTGGGAACAACTGTGGAAATTTTTATATGGACAGGATATTGGAAACATTAAGGGAAGTTATCATTACCTTTGTTAATTGTTATAATATTGGGATCATGTAAGTTTACCTTTTTTTTAGAAATGCATGTTAAAGTACTTAGCATTGTATTATATATTTGTAATAAAAATAACTAGAAAAGGCAAATATAGTAAAATGTTGAGAATGTCTACCTCTCGAAACAAGCAGTGGAACACTGTTCTGAGGGGTTTTGGGCAGGAGGCAGCATAGAAACAGGACATCACTGGCTAGGAGGTCGGAGATTTTCGTATAAGGCAGGTCCTATTTTCTAGGTTAAAGTTAAGCTAGTTAAAGCTGAGTTGGAGGATTGTGATTGATGTATGTTAAATTTCCTCGACTGTGATATGTGTTCCATAAGTGCAGGCCAACTTAGGTTTAGATTTGCAATGTGGGCCCCCATTTTGTGGGTCCTGATAGACAATTAACTTTATCATATATAAACAGCTTTTGTAAATAAACTGTAAAATGTAACAAATGCTGGGAAATGGAGACTATGATTAACATAAAAGAATAGGATCTGTAATCCTCAGAGTTTATTTCTGAGGAAAAAAGAAAAAGCAATAACTGAAAGTACACATAACTCAAATAAGGAAATGATTATCATGCAAATTATGCATCTCCTAGGGATGAACTTGCTTAAAATTTGTGTGCACACTCCTGAAATTAGAACCAAATTAGAAACCTCTGCTTATACTTGCATATAAATACACACACGCACACTTTTCTTGGTTGATATTTTGTAACACTGATTATTTTATATGGCAATGATAAAATGTGGTTAAGTTTTGATTAGCAAGAAGAAAGGATTAATGTTATCAGTAAGTGCAATTTTGTGAATCAAGTTATAAAACTTTAATCTGTTGACACTTCAGAAGCTTTAATAAGTAGTATTTTCCTAGATGAAAATAATAAAATTAAAGTTCCAATCAGAATTGTAAAAAAGTTTTTTATGTGTGTTTTTCTCTTTGACATTTGTATTTTTTGTTTGTTAAACCTAAAGGAAAAATTGTGACTTTCATCACAATAAAAATATTTAGTAATGATTAGAAAATAATTGAAAATGCATAACAATGTGTCCATAGTAACATGTATGCTACTGCTAAAATATTTAACAACTGATCCTTGTGCAATAAAAGTTCAGGTCCAGGAAGAAAAGAAAGTGAGAACATATTGTGTATCAGAGCTGGTTTCAATAGTGGAAAAAAGGGCTTCCCTGGTGGCGCAGTGGTTGAGAGTCCACTTGTCGATGCAGCGGACACGAGTTCGTGCCCTGGTCCAGGAAGATCCCACATGCCGTGGAGCGGCTGGGCCCGTGAGCCATAGCCGCGGAGCCTGTGCTCTGCAACGGGAGAAGCCACAGCAGTGAGAGACCCGCGTACCGCAAAAAAGAAAAAAAGTTAAAAAAAATAAAAAAACATGGACTTAAAAAAAAATAGTGGAAAAAGGACATTCAGTAACCTCGTTAGAACAATGAGGTAGGTGCGAGAACAAAGTAAGTCCATACCCATGGCATTCATATTACAATAAATAACTTCCATAGGGATTCAAGCTATAAGCACTTAAAAGACAATTTTAAAGTTGTTTTTTTTAAAATCAGTTATTTATTTATTTTTATTTGGTTGTGCCAGGTATTATTTGTGGCACGCAGGATCTTTGTTGCGGCATGCAAGATCTATTTCCCTAACCAGGAATCAAACTCGGACCCCCTTCATTGGGAGCGTGGAGTCTTAACCACTGGACCACCAGGGAAGTCCCAGTTTTGAAGTTTTAAAATTTAAATTCTAAATTTCTTAAGTTCTTAAGGAATACAAACATTTTAAAAATATAAGGCCTTTCAGCTCCTTTCCCTGGAAACGCTTGCCCTTCACTCCTATCCCATGCCTAGGACACTGCGCCAGGCTTGGGAACACAGCCTTCATGTCCTGAGAGGGGCCACAGACATGCTCCGTGCTCCACCTCTTCTGAGTCCAGTGCTACCAGTGTAGATGCAGCACCACTACAGTTGCTAATAAATATTTGCAGAAGAATACTTTGAGGCTGTAAAATATTCTGTGTCTCCTTATAGTATCACCCACCCAATTTAGCATTCATCTGTGGATCTTGCCTGCATCAGTGATTACTCTGGTGTTCTAATGGTGGTTTTCAATTTCTGTCTTCCTTTGAGAAAGTATAAAGCAGCCTCTGACATTAGGGAACTGGCCTGACACTTAGAGCCTGGCTGTCCATTAAAGCTGTCTTGGTGCTCAGAGCTAAACAGAGCTGTTTTCCTGTTGGACGTAATCTCACTGAACACCAAGTGGACAAGGTCATTTTGAGACTATGATGATGGAAGACAAGCAAGACCAGTTTATAATTTTGCATAAGTAGGGACAAAAACAAGGTTGTTCTGCTACTCTCAAAATTAGAAATATCCCTCTCTCAGCTGATATGAGTGACTGCTGCCTTTTTTTTAACAACACCCAATCCAGACTAAATTCAGCTGCCTTTGAACCTCTGCAAAATGAAATAACCAAAGCTCAAATCCAATAATTCCTTCCTAATACCCTTTTACTAAAACAGTTTATGGTTCCCATATGGTGTGCACTCTGCCTCATTGCAACGACTATTAAAGTCCAAATTGTTCAACTACCAGTATGTTGCTGGTGATATTTGGCTGAAGTACATTAACGTCTTCTACTGTTATTAATTGGACTTCTGTAAGGAGGATTTGTCCTTTCTCCCAATTTATTTATTCAACCATTTGTTTTTATCTGTATAGACAGGTGAAGATTTATGTCATTGCTTGGGCTATAATCCGTTACTACATTTTTTGCTAAACATGTTCTAGCTCTTGCCATTGGGAGATCCTTCAGCTTGCTCTGTGTCCTTTTTCCTCTTTTTTTAATAGGTTTTTTAAATTATTATTTTTTTAAATTATTTTATTTATTTATTTTTAGCTGCGTTGGGTCTTCGTTGCTGCGTGCAGGCTTTCTCTGCTTTCGGCGAGTGCGGGCTACTCTTCGTTGCGGTGCGCAGGCTTCTCATTGCAGTGGCTTCTCTTGTTGCAGAGCATGGGCTCTAGGCGCGCAGGCTTCGGTAGTTGTGGCACGCGGGTTCTAGGCGCGCAGCCTTCAGTAGTTGTGGCGCGCGGGCTTCAGTAGTTGTGGCACACGGGCTTAGTTGCTCTGCGGCATGTGGGATCTTCCCGGATCAGGACACGAACCCGCATCCCCTGCATTGGCAGACGTATTCTAAACAACTGCGCCACCAGGGAAGCCCTAGGCTTTGTTTTTTAGAGCAGTTTTAGGTTCACAGCAAAAATGAGAGGAAAGTACAGAGAGTTCCTATATACTTCCTGCCCCTTCAGACATACAGCCTTCTGCACTATGAACATCCTGCACCAGAGCCATGCATTTGTTACACTCAATGAACCTGCATTGATATATCATTATTACCCAAATCCATAGTTTGTATTAGAGTATACTCTTGGTGTTATACATTCTGTGGGTTTTAACAATGTAGCCACCATTATAGTATCATACAGAATAGTTTCACTGCCTTAAAAATCCTTTGTGCTTTGCCTGTTCATCCGTCCCTCCCCTCTAACCTCTGGTAACCATTGATGTTTTACTGTTCCCATAGTTTTGACTTTCTCATAATGTCATTATAGTTTGCATCATACAGTATGTAGCTTTTTCAGATTGACATTTTTGATTTAGTAATATGCATTTACTAATTCATGTCTTTTAATGGCTTGATAGCTCATTTATTTTTGATACTTAATAATATTCTATTGTCTAGCTGTACCCCAGTTTATTTACCAATTAACCTACTGAATGTCATCTTGGTTATTTCCAAGCTCTGGAAATTATAAATAAAGCTGCTATAAACATCCATGTGCAAGTTTTTTTGTGGACATGTTTTCAACTCCTTTGAGTGTTTACCAAGGAGGATGATTGCCAGATCATATGTATGAGTATGTATAGTTGTGTATGAAATTGCCAACCTAACTTCCAAGTGGCTGAACCATTTTGCATTCTTACCAGCAGTGAATGAGAATTCTCTTCAGCATTTGGTGTTGTCAGTGTCTTTGATTTTGGCCATTTTAATGGGTGTATCTCATTGTTTTTGTTTGCAATTCCCTAATGACATATGATGTTGAGCATCTTTTCATATGCTTCTCTTTGGTGAGTTGTCTATTCAGATCTGCCCATTGTTTAATTGGGTTGTTTGTCTTCTTATTGTTTAGTTTTAAGAGTTCTTTATATATTTTGGATAACAGTCCTTTATCAGATATGTCTCTTGCAAATAATTTTTCCTAGGCTGTGTCTTGTCTCCTCATCCTCTTGTCAATGCCTTTTGAAGAGCAGAAACTTTTAATTTTAATGAAGTGCAGCTTATCAATTATTTCTTGCATGGATCATGTATTTGGTTTTATATCTAAAAAGTCATTACCAAACCCAGGATCATCTAGATTTTTTCCTATGTTATCTTCTATGAGTTTTATAGTTTTGCACTTTACATTTAGGTTTATGATTCACTTAAATTTAATATTTGTAAAGGATGTAATGTCCAGATAAATTTTGTTTTGCATGTGGACATCCCATTATTTCAGCATCATTTATTGAAAAATCTGTCATTTCTCCATTGTGTTACTTTTGCTCCTTTGTCAAAGATTAGTTGACTGTAGTTGTGTTGGTCATTGCTGGGCTCTATATCCTGGTGCATTGATCTTTCAGTCTGTTCTTTCACCAATACCACATTGTCTTGATTACTATAGCTTTATAGTAAGTCTTGAAGTTGGGTAACATCAGCCCTCTGACCTGATTCTTCTCTTCCAATATTGTGTTGGCTAGTCTGGGTCTTTTGCCTCTCTGTAAATTCTAGAATCAGTTTGTTTATATCCACAAAATAACTTGTGATTTTTTTAATTGGGATTGCATTGAATCTATAGATCAAATTGGGAAGAACTGACATCTTGGCAATATCTAGTCTTCCTATCCATAAACATGGAATACCTTTCCATCTATTTAGTTATTCTTTCATTTCTTTCAGTTTTGTAGTTTTCCTTATATAGATATTGTACATATTTTGTTAGATTTGTTGCCAAAATTTCAATTAACAATCAAGTTAAGAAGAAAAAAGGGGATTTTATTTGAGCCAAACAGAATTATAACCTGGGAGACAGAATCTTGGAAAGCTCTGAGTACTTCCTGCCTGTTAGAAGTTGAAGGCACAGTCATACACATTTTTGAGACAAAGGATCATACATGACAATGACATACTGATATTTTATATATAGTTCACCAGATATACATAGTCCAGGTAAGTACATACAAAGCAAGAAGCAAGTCACCATGACCCCTTACAGAGTTGGAAACAAAGGCTACTTTTTTATTTTTTCCGGCCACGCTGTGTGGCTTGTGGGATCTCAGTTCCCTGACCAGGTATTGAACTCAGGCCATGGCAGTGAAAGCCCGGAATTCTAACCACTAGGCCAGACAATTCCTCAAAGTCTATTTTTTAAAAATTTCCATTCTTAGTGTCAGAAGAAAGAAAAAAAAGTTGATCTTTATGGTTGAGCAAGCTCTCCCATCTTTGAGGAGGTTTGGTTAATGCGTAATGTAGATGCACACTACACATTAGGGAGGGAGGAAGGAGGTCCAAACAGACACAGAGAATTTTATGTTTAATTTTTTCTTGTCTGGCCTTAAAATACAAACTTTATTTCACCATTTCCCCCCTTCTGATCATTAATCATTCAATAGAAAGCATTAGGTGATTAAATATTTGGCCCCCCAATGCCAGGGTGGTTGCTTACCTGCCCTGAATCCATTATGTCCCCCAATGCCAGGTTTTAATAGTCTGGTTCTTTCTTTCCTTTTAGGGAGTTACGCTAGTAGAATGCTTAGCAAGGACTGATAGTCAATTCTAGGTTGTCCAATAGGATTTATGTCACTTTTACCCTGTATGTGCACTGTGCATGTCCATTATCTTATCTAGAACTATAGATATGATCAATAGTTTAAAGTCATTTAGCCACCATTATTTTAGTTGGAGTTTTGAATATACATTGAGAAGCACAAGAGATTACTCTATAAATTATGCAGAACACAGTCAATATAGCCAACAGCCATAACAAAGTCATAAGCAGAGCATTTAAGCCATAAATCCCCAGAGATGAACCATCTACCCAAGATTTCACCTAGATTAGGAAGGGGATCCTTTAATACAAGAATTTTATTTTATATGTGAGTCATTAGATGAGTTATATTAGAAGACTCATTCAGTATGAAAGCACAACAGTCTGTCTGGATTATAGCACAAGTTTCTCTTTGCAAAGCAGTTTAAAAAACCAAGAGCCATTCAGTTTTGCAAATCACTTTCCTATCATAGAAACTTCAGAATTGAGTAAATTAATCTAAAGTAGTAAAATAACATAGAGGTATATGCTGATGGGGAAACATTTTATAGATTATAGGAACATCTGAAAAATGTCAGTGACAGGAGTTATGAGGGACCTATATTGGCCTTGTATTGACTGAGGAATTTTTTTTTTTTTTTTTTGCGGTACACGGGCCTCTCAGTGTTGTGGCTCCTCCCGTTGTGGAGCACAGGCTCTGGACGCGCAGGCTCAGCGGCCATGGCTCACAGGCCCAGCCACTCTGCAGCATGTGGGATCTTCCCGGACAGGGGCATGAACCCGCGTCCCCTGCATCGGCAGGCAGACTCTCAACCACTGCGCCACCTGGGAAGCCCTTGACTAAGGAATTTGATGGCAGATCCAACAATCAGTCAAATTGCCTCCAGTAGCTATATTTTGTGACAAATTTACTAAAGAATTTTTCTTCCATCTTAAACACTGGGGCAAAAGTATAGCTTGAAGTAAAACAATAAGTTTCAATTTTGACAGAGAGACATTTGATAATCAGTACAATTGAACTAGTAGGATAGGTCTTAAAGTTCTGGTTCAGACTCTTGGGTGAGCTGTCTGCTATTGTTGTCATCTTCTGGTCCTAGCTTGGTGATGCTTGTCCTAGTTGAAGGCAGGTGTTACAAACAGAGGCCAAAGTCCATTCAGGTGGAGGGGACTTTTTAAAATGAGAGATATGGATCCAAGAATTTATGTCTTTCAGTTTGGCTGCACATAGATTAGTTAATAATACCTGATAAGGTTCTTCCCATCATGGCTTCAAAGAATCTTTTATTTGTTGTCCTTTCCAGTAAACAAAATCTTTAGTTTGCAATTTATAATCCTTAAAGTTTTCGTCTCTTGGGAACTTGCTGTAAATGGAGTTAGTTACCAAATTTTATTTTCAGTGCCTCAATAAGACCCTGACAATAATATAATATATTTCTCTTGAACACCATGAGTGAAAGTTTCCAAAAATATTGTTTTCCCCATAAAACTATTTTCTCAGGTAAGAAAATGTGTTAAAGAATACATATGCTGGAGTAATGGCCACAGTGCTCCAAGAGACACTATCAGTTTCGTTTTGTTTTTTAAATCAGGTCTAAACCATATTTATGTGAAAGGTTAAAAATTCCCCCTTTTTGCTGCTATATTTGTTTCTCTACTTCGGTGGCAATTTCTTGAGCCTGAAGAAGGAAATCTTTTACTGGGTTAGCAGAGTTAATGGAGAGCAGTGGATGTTCTTGAGGCTGGACAGGATGAGTATTTTAAAGCTACCTGTTTGGCTGCAGCATCAGCATGCTGATTTCCTGTAGCTTCCATAATATCAGATTTGGAATGCCCTGCTGTTTTAATATTTGCTAACTGTTTAGGCAGTTGTATAACAATTAATAACTCTGTAACCTGTTTTCCATTTTTAAAATAGGTTGTCTGGAAGAGGTTATAAACCTCATTATTTTCATAGTATTCCAAAGTTGTGTGCCACTCCAAAAGCATAGTGACTGCTAGTATAAATATTTGTTACCTGGTCTTTAGCTAGCTGACAAGCTCAGGTTAAGGCAATTAATTTGGCTTGTTGTCATGACTTTTTTTCTGGTAAATGAGAGCTTTCAATTATGTCTACTGTGGGAGTTATTGCATATCCAGCTCAGTAAACCCCTACTCATCCTTTAAGGAGGACCCATCTGTAAATTAAATTAGGTCAGCATTATCAATAGAAGCTTCTTATAAATCATTCCTGGGAGCAAGAACCAAATCAGTTAACAAAATTTGTTTTCTTCCTGTGGTACTGGAAACAAAGTTGTAGGGTAAAGTATTACATGAAACTGAGGTAGTATTAGGTGCAGAAATCAACAATACTTTGTAAGAAGTTAGTCAGCTTGCAGAGTAGTGCTGAGTGTGGGACATAAATAGTTAAAGGAGACTCTATTACTATGTCTTCAGTAGCCTTACATAAGAGAGACATTGCTGAAATAGTCCTCATACAAGGTGGAAGTCCTTTTGCTATGAGTCTAATTTAGTTTTGGAGCATAAAAGCAAGTTATTTACAAGCATTTTTGTAAAAGCATCAGAGTAAGACAATAACTGTCTATAAACATCAAAAGACTTAAAAGCATGGTTAAAGACCTGATTACAATGAAATCATCAAAGAAATTTGGCTATTGCTGTGACATACAACATTTTAAGATAACTAGAATTATGACTGAAAATATACCAGGACATTTCAAATTTTAGGAACTTCATATAATTTCTAGCACATTTCTATTAATAATATTTACTCATGCAATATAACCTAAGAAAGTTTATCATTACTCATCTGAGCATGTTTTCCATGTAATTTAACAGACCAGGTAAGCCTAATTAGTTAAATATCTGTCTTTGAGATGTTCAGAGGCTCTCTTAGGCATCTCAAAGTTAGCTAGAGGTCAAAAGAACTTCATTTAGAATTTGATTTGAGAAATTTTGTTAAAGATATCAAAAGGTTTTCAATATTTGGCCAAGTAGGATCATAAATCACTGTGAAACAATATTTACTCACTTAACCAAAGTGACAATAAAAGATTTCAAAGGCAAGCGCAGAAAGTTACCGGTAAAGAAACTTTACAATCTGTTATCAAAAACACATCAATATTTCAAGAAATCTTTGTACTGTGAGAGAAAAAACCCCAAATTCTAGTTTTGTATTATTTCACCTTTAATATTAAAAAGCATTCATTTAATTAAATTCAATCTAATTTTAGTCAGTCTTTTAAAAAATTAATTAATTTTTTGGCTGCATTGGGTCTTGGTTGCTGCACGCGGGCTTTCTCTAGTTGCAGCGAGTGGGGGCTACTCTCTTCATTGCAGTGTGTGACTTCTCATTGTGTAGGCTTCTCTTGTTGTGGAGCATGGGCTTTAGGCACATGGGCTTCAGTAGTTGTAGCACGAGGGCTCAGTAGTTGTGGCTCACAAGCTCTAGAGTGCAGGCTCAGTAGTTGTGGTGCATGGACTTAATTGCTCCACGGCATGTGGGATCTTCCTGGACCATGGATCGAACCTATATCCCCTGCATTGACAGCTGGATTCTTAACCACTGCACTACTAGAGAGGCTCCTAATTTTAGGCAGTCTTGACCATACATAAAACTCTTGACCATGCATAAAACTCTTTCTCTTTAAAAAGGATCATACACTATGATCAAGTGGGGTTTATCCCAGGAATGCAAGGATTTTTCAATATATGCAAATCAATCAACGTGATACACCATATTAACAAATTGAAGGAGAAAAACCATAGGATCATCTCAATAGGTGCAGAGAAAGCTTTTGACAAAATTCAACACCCATTTATGATAAAAACCCTGCAGAAAGTAGGCATAGAAGGAACTTTCCTCAACATAATAAACGCCATATATGAAAAACTCACAGTCAACATGGTCCTCAATGGTGAAAAACTGAAACCATTTCCACTAAGATCAGGAAAAAGACAAGGTTGTCCACTCTCACCACTATTATTCAACATAGTTTTGGAAGTTTTAGCTACAGCAATCAGAGAAGAAAAAGAAATAAAAGGAATCCAAATCAGAAAAGAAGAAGTAAAATTGTCACTATTTGCAGACGACATGATACTATACATAGAGACTCCTAAAGATGCTACCAAGAGTGAAGTAAGTCAGAAAGAAAAAGACAAATACCGTATGCTAACACATATATATGGAATTTAAGAAAAAAATGTCATGAAGAACCTAGGGGTAAAGCAGGACTAAAGACGCAGACCTCTTAGAGAACGGACTTGAGGTTATGGGGAGGGAGAAGGGTGAGCTGTGACAGGGCGAGAGAGAGTCATGGGCATATACACAGTAACAAACGCAGTAAGGTAGACAGCTAGTGGGAAGCAGCCGCATGGCACAGGGATATTGGCTCGGTGCTTTGTGACAGCCTGGAGGGGTGGGATAGGGAGGGTGGGAGGGAGGGAGACGCAACAGGGAAGACATATGGGAACATATGTTTATGTATGACTGATTCACTTTGTTATAAAGCAGAAACTAACACACCATTGTAAAGCAATTATACCCCAATAAAGATGTTAAAAAAAAAAATCTACTAGAGCTAATCAACGAATTTGGTAAAGTAGCAGGATACAAAATTAATGCACAGAAATCTCTTGCATTCCTATACACTAATGATGAAAAATCTGAAAGTGAAATTAAGAAAACATTCCCATTTACCATTGCAACAAAAAGAATAAAATATCTAGGAATAAACCTACCTAAGGAGACAAAAGACCTGTATGCAGAAAGTTATGACACTGATGAAAGAAATTAAAGATGATACAAATAGATGGAGAGGTATACCATGTTCTTGGATTGGAAGAATCAACATTGTGAAAATGACTCTACTACCCAAAACAATCTAGAGATTCAATGTAATCCCTATCCAACTACCGCTGGCATTTTTCACACAACTAGAACAAAAAATTTCACAATTTGCATGGAAACACAAAAGGCCCCGAATAGCAAAAGCAATCTTGAGAACGAAAAATGGAGCTGGAGGAATCAGGCTCCCTAACTTCAGACTATACTACAAAGCTACAGTAATCAAGACAGTATGGTACTGGCACAAAAACAGAAAGATAGATCAATGGAACAGGATAGAAAGCCCAGAAACAAACCCATGCATTTATGGTCACCTTATCTTTGATAAAGGAGGCAAGAATATATGGTGGAGAAAAGACAGCCTCTTCAATAAGTGGTGCTGGGAAAACTGGACAGGTACATGTAAAAGTATGAGATTAGAACACTCCCTAACACCATACACAAAAATAAACTCAAAATGGATTAAAGACCTAAATGTAAGGCCAGGCACTATCAAACTCTTAGAGAAAAACATAGGCAGAACACTCTATGACTTAACTCACAGCAAGATGCTTTTTGACCCACCTCCTAGAGAAATGGAAATAAAAACAAAAAGAAACAAGTGGGACCTAAAGAAACTTAAAATCTTTTTGACAGCAAAGGAAACCATAAACAAGATGAAAAGACAACCCTCAGAATGGGAGAAAATATTTGCAAATGAAGCAACTGACAAAGGATTCATCTCCAAAATTTACAAGCAGCTCATGCAGCTCAATAATGAAAAAACAAAGAACCCAATCCAAAAATGGGCAGAAGACCTAAATAGACATTTCTCCAAAGAAGATATACAGATTGCCAACAAACACATGAAAGAATGCTCAACATCATTAATCATTAGAGAAATGCAAATCAAAACTACAATGAGATATCATCTCACACTGGTCAGAATGGCCATCATCAAAAAATCTAGAAACAGGGGCTTCCTTGGTGGCGCAGTGGTTGAGAGTCCGCCTGCCAATGCAGGGGACATGGGTTCGTAGACCCGGCCCCGGTCCGGGAAGATCCCACGTGCCACGGAGCGGCTGGGCCCGTGAGCCATGGCTGCTGAGCCTGCGCGTCTGGAGCCTGTGCTCCACAACGGGAGAGGCCACAGCAGTGAGAGGCCCACGTACTGCAAAAAAAAAAAAAAAAAATCTAGAAACAATGAATGTAAATTGATACAGTCACTATGGAGAACAGTATGGAGGTTCCTTAAAAACTAAAAATAGAATTACCATAAGAACCAGCAATCCCACTACTGGGCATATACCCTGAGAAAACCATAATTCAAAAAGAGTCATGTACCAAAATGTTCATTGCAGCTCTATTTACAGTAGCCAGGACATGGAAGCAACTTAAGTGTCCATCAACAGATTAATGGGTAAAGAAGATGTGGCACATATATACAATGGAATATTACTCAGCCATAAAAAGAAACAAAATTGAGTTTTTTGTAGTGAGGTGGATAGACCTAGAGTCTGTCATACAGAGTGAAGTAAGTCAGAAAGAGAAAAACAAATACTGTATGCTAACACATATATATGGAATCTAAGAAAAAAAAAAGGTCATGAAGTACTTAGGGGTAAGACAGGAATAAAGACACAGATCTACTAGAGAATGGACTTGAGGATATGGGGAGGGGTAAGGGTAAGCTGTGACAAAGTGAGAGAGAGGCATGGACATATATACACTACCAAACGTAAAATAGATAGCTAGTGGGAAGCAGCCGCATAGCCCAGGGAGATCAGCTCGGTGGTTTGTGACCACCTAGAGGGGTGGGATGGGGTAGGTGGGAGGGAGGGAGATGCAAGAGGGAAGAGATATGGGAACATATGTATATGTATAACTGATTCACTTTGTTATAAAGCAGAAACGAACACACCATTGTAAAGCAATTATAGTCCAATAAAGATGTTAAAAAAATTAATTTCTAGGGGCTTCCCTGGTGGCACATTGGTTGAGAGTCTGCCTGCCGATGCAGGGGACACGGGTTCGTGCCCCGGTCAGGGAAGATCGCACATGCCACAGAGCGGCTGGGCCCGTGAGCCATGGCCGCTGAGCCTGCGCGTCCGGAGCCTGTGCTCCGCAGCGGGAGAGGCCACAATAGTGAGAGGCCCACGTACCACACACACACACACACAAATTCTAGTAATATATGGCATTTCCATAGTACAATCTTTCAACAAAGCACAAAATATGTTAAAAGTTTCAAACATATTTAGTCTCTCTGTAATAAGAAGTCAAAAGTAGGTAAACATAGACTTCCTTAGTGATTAATGTTTCAGTATTTTATTTATTAAAATTATCCAGACATTCAATGAATTTCCATCATTTAACTTAATTTAGCAGAACTGTAACGTTTCAAGTTACCCAAAATCTGGAGAAACTGTTTTTAGTTTCTCCATAATGAAACATAAATTATGTTTTATGTCTGCCATAAAGGTGAGTTATTTTTAAAGAGTTCACCCAAAACATTTTATCCCATTTCTCTCTATTTCATTGCTTATGAAAATATCAACATACCAAGTTAATTTTCTTGTTGATGAATTTTATAACAGAAATAACATGAATGTATTGAGTTCAGGAAACCTAGGTATGATAAAAGTGTTATACTTAGTGTTTAGACACTAAACACATGTATATATTAATTAAGTGAATTTAACCTTGTTTTTATTCATTAAAGATTAATCCTAGATCACATGATACTTTAAAAATTTGGGCTAATTTAAGTTACATTTAGAGGTGTTTTATTTGTAAGCACTTACTTTTAAGTCAATTAAATAAAGCTCTTTTAAAATTAATTTTGATAGTATCATCCAGAGGTAGAGACATATATTTATAACATACACACAGACTACATACCTCCAGATAGACACAGATCTCATAGTTTTCCTTCTTGAGTTTAAAAAAAGGCTTCAAACTCTCTGTTTTTTTTCCTTTCATGTTTTAGATTCTTCTAATTGAGCCAATGCTGTAGTCACAGGTGACATGGGGTGTGTTTACATTTCAAGAACAAAATACAAGTTATAACTTCAGACTTTCTCCTAGAAATATTTTTGTTCTCTCAGAGTCAGAATTTTGAAAAGATGTTTTATCAAGCTGGCTTTCTCTACAGTTTTGGAATGTCAGAAGATCTCCATCCTGGCCATTTAAGAGTTAAGGTCAGTACTTGCAAACATTGCCTTCTTTCCAATTGTACATGAAACCCGCTGGGGTTCCAGTGAGTAGCTGTTCATCAGGGAGCTATTTGGTCTTTGAGGTATGGTTTCCCGTTATTAATTTGGTAGCCTAATTCAGATATGATCTGAGCAACTTTCTGAGGGTAGTATGACGGATTGAATGTGTGCTGCTTCTAAGTCTGGCTCCTCAAGGAATTAATCTTGGGTTGATTTGACTTTCTTACATGTCTCAATTTCTCCCTCTGACAGTCTAAAACTGCCTTGGGTACTCAGAGCACTAGGTGGTCAGCCTTGTTGTCCTCTGGTGAGCAGAATTTACTTAATGGTTGTAGTGGGATCCCCTGTGGGAGCACTGCGTATCATGAGAATTGATCCTCAGATACTTACACTACGTTCTAAGTTGCCTGAGAATTCCTGTGGCCAGAAGGAGCAAATGTCCCTTTTCTTTGGAGCTGAGCAGGCTCAGTCTCTCATTTCACTAGCAAACAGTTTGTTTAGACTGTACATCAACTTGTTTTCCAATTTAAGCCAAAATTTTAGAAAAGCCCAACCAACTCCAAAGTTCCCCCTATGTCCCTGCCTAGGAAATGTACCAATACCCCCTTAGGGCTCCAAGTCCCAAGAAAGCTTGACTAAAATTCAGGATGCCATTTATAGCAATTATGTCTGGATACCAGAACTCACATAGCACCTGAGTAATACTGAGAAGTGGGTGGAGCTCAAAAGGCCCATGCTGGTACCAACTGCCAGTTCAGGGTAGACTCTAGGTGTCCTCTGGTGGGTGTCTCTGATATCATGCCAGTTATACCAAGGAAATGTCAACAAAAGTTCAATTAAAAATCAAGTTAAGAAAAAAAAAGGGAAATGTATTTGAGCCAAACTGAGGATTATAACCTAGGAGATAGACTCTTGGAAAGCTCTGAGAACTGTTCTACCTGTTAGAAGTTGAAGGTACAGTCATATACATTTTTGAGGCAAAGGATTGTACATCAAAATGACATTCCAATATATTATATAAACTCACCATGACCCCTTACAGAGCTGGGAAAGAATGCTATTCTTTTTTACTTTTTTACATTTATTTTTAGATGTTTTATTTTATTTATTTATTTTTAAATTTTTATTGGAGTATAGTTGATTTACAATGTTGTGTTAGCTTCAGGTGTACAGTAAAGTGAATCACGTACACACTCTTTTTTAGTTTCTTTTCCCATATAGGTTATTACAGAGTTTTGAGTAGAGTTCCCTGTGCTATACAATAGGTCCTTATTTGTTATCTATTTTATATACAATAGTGTATATATGTCAATCCCAGTCTCCCAATTTATCTCTCCCTTCCTTCCCCCTAATAACCATAAGTTTGTTTTCCACATCTGTGACTCTGTTTTGTAAATAAGCTAATTTGTACCATTTTTTAAGATTCCATGTGTAAGAGATATCATATGATATTTGTCTTTCTCTGTCTGACTTACTTCACTCAGTATGACAATCTCTAGATGCATCCATGTTGCTGTTAATGACATTATTTCGTTATTTTATTTATTTATTTATTTTTTGCGGTACGCGGGCCTCTCACTGTTGTGGACTCTCCCGTTGCGCAGCACAGGCTCCGGACGCGCAGGCTCAGCGGCCATGGCTCACGGGCCTAGCCGCTCTGCGGCATGTGGGATCTTTCCAGACCAGGGCACGAACCCGTGTCCCCTGCATCGGCAGGCGGACTCTCAACCACTGTGCCAGTAGCATTGGCTGAGTAGTATTCCATTGTATATATGTACCACATCTTCTTATCCACTCCTCTGTTGATGGACATTTAGGTTGCTTCCATGTCTTGGCTATTGTAGATAGTGCTGCAGTGAACATTGAGGTGCACGTACCTTTTTGAATTACGGTTTTCTCCAGATATATATGGCCAGGAGTGGGATTGCTAGATCATATGGTAGTTTTGGGTTTTTTTTTTTTAACATCTTTATTAGAGTATAACTGCTATACAATGGTGTGTTAGTTTCTGCTTTATAACAAAGTGAATCAGTTATACATATACATATGTCCCAATATCTCTTCCCTCTTGCATCTCCCTCCCTTCCACCCTCCCAATCCCACCCCTCTAGGTGGTCACAAATCAACAAGCTGATCTCCCTGTGTTATGCGGCTGCTTCCCACTAGCTATCTATTTTACGTTTGGTAGTGTATATATGTCCATGCCCCTCTCTCACTTTTACCCAGCTTACCCTTCCCCCTCTCCGTACCCTCAAATCCACTTTCTACTAGGACTGCATCTTTATTCCCGTCTTGCCCCTAGGTTCTTCTGACCATTTTTTTCTTTTTTAGATTCCATATATATATATGTGTTAGCATACAGTATTTGTTTTTCTCTTTCTGATTTACTTCACTCTGTATGACAGTCTCTAGATCCATCCACCTCACTACAAATAACTCAGTTTCATTGCTTTTTATGGGTGAGTAATATTCCATTGTATATATGTGCCACATCTTCTTTATCCATTCAGTTGTTGATGGACACTTAGGTTGCTTCCATGTCCTGGCTATTGTAAATAGACCTGCAATGAACATTTTGGTACATGACTCTTTTTGAATCATGGTTTTCTTAGGGTATATGCCCAGTAGTGGGATTGCTGGGTCGTATGGTAGTTGTATTTGTAGTTTTTTAAGGAACCTCCATATTGTTCTCCATAGTGGCTGTATCAATTTACATTCCCACCAACAGTGCAAGAGGGTTCCCTTTTCTCCACACCCTCTCCAGCATTTATTGTTTCTAGATTTATTTTAACATCTTTATTGGGTTATAATTGCTTTACAATGGTGTGTTAGTTGCTGCTTTATAACAAAGTGAATCAGTTGTACATATACATGTTCCCATATCTCTTCCCTCTTGCATCTCCCTCTCTCCCACCCTCCCTATCCCACCACTCCAGGTGGTCACAAAGCACGAGCTGATCTCCCTGTGCTATGTGGCTGCTTCCCGCTAGCTATCTACCTTACGTTTAATAGTGTATATATGTCCATGCCTCTCTCTCGCTTTGTCACAGCTCACCCTTCCCCTTCCCAATATCCTCAAGTCCGTTCTCCAGTAGGTCTGTCTTTATTCCTGTCTTACCCCTAGGTTCTTCATGACATATT
Organism: Tursiops truncatus; assembly: GCF_011762595.2. Classification (NCBI taxonomy): domain Eukaryota; kingdom Metazoa; phylum Chordata; class Mammalia; order Artiodactyla; family Delphinidae; genus Tursiops; species Tursiops truncatus. The sequence goes on along the minus strand of NC_047039.1, from coordinate 28,145,967 downwards.
TTTTTCTTAAATTCCATATATATGTGTTAGCATATGGTATGTGTCTTTCTTTTTGTGACTTACATCACTCTGTATGACAGACTCTAGGTCTATCCACCTCATTACAAATAGCTCAATTTCGTTTCTTTTTATGGCTGAGTAATATTCCGTTGTACATATGTGCCACATCTTCTTTATCCATTCATCCGAAGACGGGCACTTAGGTTGTTTCCATCTCCGGGCTATTGTTAATAGAGCTGAAATGAACATTTTGGTACATGACTCTTTTTGAATTATGGTTTTCTCAGGGTATATGCCCAGTAGTGGGATTGCAGGGTCATATGGTAGTTCTATTTGTAGTTTTTTAAGGAACCTCCATACTGTTCTCCATAGTGACTGTACCAATTCACATTCCCACCAGCAGTGCAAGAGTGTTCCCTTTTCTCCACACCCTCTCCAGCATTTATTGTTTCTAGATTTTTTGATGATGGCCATTCTGACCAGTGTGAGATGATATCTCACTGAAATTTTGATTTGCATTGATTAATGATCTTGAGCATTCTTTCATGTGTTTGTTGGTAATCTGTATATCTTCTTTGGAGAAATGTCTATTTAGGTCTTCTGCCCATTTTTGGATTGGGTTGATTGTTTTTTTGATATTCAGCTGCATGAGTTGCTTGTATGTTTTGGAGATTAATCCTTTGTCAGTTGCTTCATTTGCAAATATTTTCTCCCATTCTGAGGGTTGTCTTTTCATCTTGTTTATGGTTTCCTTTGCTGTGCAAAAGCTTTGAAGTTTCATTAGGTCCCACTTGTTTATTTTTGTTTTTATTTCCATTTCTCTAGGAGGTGGGTCAAAAAGCATCTTGCTGTGAGTTAAGACATAGAGTGTTCTGCCTATGTTTTCCTCTAAGAGTTTGTAGTGTCTGGCCTTACATTTAAGTCTTTAATCCATTTTGAGTTTATTTTTGTGTATGGTGTTAGGGAGTGTTCTAATTTCATACTTTTACATGTACCTGTCCAGTTTTCTCAGCGCCACTTATTGAAGAGGCTGTCTTTCCTCCACTGTATATTCTTGCCTCCCTTATCAAAGATAAGGTGACCATATGTGCGTGTGTTTATCTCTGGGCTTTCTATCCTGTTCCACTGATCTATATTTCTGTTTTTGTGCCAGTACCATACTGTCTTGATTACTGTAGCTTTGTAGTATAGTGTGAAGTCAGGGTGCCTGATTCCTCCAGCTCCGTTTTTCATACTCAAGATTGCTTTGGCTATTCGGGGTCTTTTGTGTTTCCATACAAATTGTGAAATTTTTTGTTCTAGTTGTGTGAAAAATGGCAGTGGTAGTTGGATAGGGATTGCATTGAACTTGTAGATTGCTATGGGTAGTAGAGTCATTTTCACAATGTTGATTCTTCCAATCCAAGAACATGGTATACCTCTCCATCTATTTGTATCATCTTAAATTTCTTTCATCAGTGTCTTATATCTTTCTGCATACAGGTCTTTTGTCTCCTTAGGTAGGTTTATTCCTAGATACTTTATTCTTTTTGTTGTAATGGTAAATGGAAGTGTTTTCTTAATTTCACTTTCAGATTTTTCATCATTAGTGTATAGGAATGCAAGAGATTTCTGCTCATTACTTTTGTACCCTGCTACTTTACCAAATTCATTGATTAGCTATAGTAGTTTTCTGTTAGCATCTTTAGGATTCTCTATGTGTAGTATCATGTCGTCTGCAAACAGTGACAACTTTACTTCTTCTTTTCCGATTTGGATTCCTTTTATTTCTTTTTCTTCTCTGCTGTGGCTATAATTTCCAAAACTATGTTGAATAATAGTGGTGAGAGTGGGCAACCTTGTCTTGCTCCTGATCTTAGTGGAAATGGTTTCAGTTTTTCACCACTGAGGACTTTGTTGGCTGTGGGTTTGTCATATATGGCCTTTATTTTGTTGAGGAAATTTCCCTCTATGCCTATTTTCTGGAGGGTTTTTGTCATAAATGGGTGTTGAATTTTGTCGAAAGCTTTCTCTGTATCTATTGAGATGATCATATGGTTTTTCTCCTTCAATTTGTTAATATGGTGTATCACACTGATTGATTTGCGTATATTGAAGAAGCCTTGCATTCCTGGGATAAACCCCACTTGATCATAATGTATGATCCTTTTAATGTGCTGTTGGATTCTGTTTGCTAGTATTTTGTTAAGGATTTTTTCATCTGTGTTGAACAGTGATATTGGCCTGCAGTTTTCTTTTTGTGACATCTTTGTCTTGTTTTGGTAACAGAGTGTTGGTGGCCTTGTAGAATGAGTTTGGGAGTGTTCCTCCCTCTGCTATATTTTGGAAGAGTTTGAGAAGTCTCTAAATGTTTGATAGAATTTGCCTGTGAAGCTATCTGGTCCTGGGTTTTTGCTTGTTGGAATATTTTTAACCACAGTTTCAACTTCAGTGCTTGTGATTAGTCTGTTCATATTTTCTTTTTCTTCCTGGTTCAGTCTCAGAAAGTTGTGCATTTCTAACAATTTGTAGATTTCTTCCAGGTTGTCCACTTTATTGGCATATAGTTTCTTGTAGTAATCTCTCATGATTCTTTGTATTTCTGCAGTGTCATTTGTTACCTCTCCTTTTTCATTTCTAATTCTATTGATTTGAGTCTTCTCTCTTATTTTCTTGATAAGTCTGGCTAATGGTTTACCAATTTTGTTTATCTTCTCAAAGAACCAGCTTTTAGTTTTATTGACCTTTGCTATCATTTCCTTCATTTCTTTTTCAGTTATTTCTGATCTGATCTTTATGATTTATTTCCTTCTGCTAACTTTGGAATTTTATTTTTCTTCTTTCTCTAATTGCTTTAGGTGTAAGATTAGGTTGGTCATTTGAGATGTTTCTTGTTTCTTAAGGTAGGATTGTGTTGCTATAAACTTCCATCTTAGAACTGCTTTTGCTGCATTCTATAGGTTTTGGTTCATTGTGTCTCCATTCTCATTTGTTTCTAGGTATTTTTTGATTTCCTCTTTGATTTCTTCAGTGATCACTTGGTTATTAAGTAGTGTATTGTTTAGCCTCCATGTGTTTGCATTTTTTACAGATCTTTTCCTGTAATTGATATCTAGTCTCATAGCTTTGTGGTCGGAAAAGATACTTGATACAATTTCAATTTTCTTAAATTTACTAAGGCTTGATTTGTGACCCACGGTATGATCTATCCTGAAGAATGTTCCATGAGCACTTGAGAAGAATGGGTATTCTGTTGTTTTTGGATGGAATGTATTATAAATATCAATTAAGTCCATCTTGTTTAATGTATCAGTTAAAGCTTGTGATTCCTTATTTATTTTCATTTTGAATGATCTGTCCATTGGTGAAAATGGGGTGTTAAAGTCCCCTACTATGATTGTATTACCATTGATTTCCCCTTTCATGGCTGTTAGTATTTGCCTTATGTATTGAGGTGCTCCTATGTTGAGTGCATAAATATTTACAATTGTTATAACTTCTTCTTGGATTGATCCCTTGATCATTATGTAGTGTCCTTCTTTGTCTCCCTTAATAGTCTTTATTTTAAAGTCTCTTTTGTCTGATATGAGAATTACTACTCCAGCTTTCTTTTGATTTCCATTTGCATGGAATAGCTTTTTCCATCCCCTCACTTTCAGTCTGTGCGTGTCCCTTGGCCTGAATTGGGTTTCTTGTAGACAGCATATATATGGGTCTAGTTTTTGTATCCATTCAGCTGGTCTATGTCTTTTGGTTGGAGCATTTAATCCATTTACATTTAAGGGAATTATCGATATGTATGTTCCTATTACGATTTTCTTAATTGTTTTGGGTTTATTATTGTAGGTCTTTTCCTTCTCTTGTGTTTCCTACCTAGAGAAGTTTCTTTAGCATTTGTTGTAAAGCTGGTGTTGGAGGTGCTGAATTCTCTTTGCTTTTGCTTGTCTGTAAAGGTTTTAACTTCTACATCCTATCTGAATGAGATCCTTGCTGGGTAGAGTAATCTTGGTTGTAGGTTTTTCTCCTTCATCACTTTAAATATGTCCTGCCACTCCCCTCTGGCTTGCAGAGATTCTGCTGAAAAATCAGCTGTTAACCTTAAGGGGATTCTCTTGTGTGTTATTTTTCCCTTGCTGCTTTTAATATGTTTTCTTTGTATTTAATTTTTGATAATTTGACTAATATGTTTCTTGGTGTGTTTCTCCTTGGATTTGTCCTGTATGGGACTCTCTGTGCTTTGTGGACTTGACTATTTCCTTTCCGATATTAGGCAAGTTTTCAAATATAATCTCTTCAAATATTTTCTCAGTTCCTTTCTTTTCCTCTTCTTCTTCTGAGACCCCTACAATTCGAATTTTGCTGCATTTAATGTTTTCCCAGAGGTCTGTGAGACTGTCCTCAGTTCTTTTCATTCTTTTTTCTTTATTCTGCTCTGCAGTAATTATTTCCACTATTTTGTCTTGCAGGTCACTTATCCGTTCTTCTGCCTCAGTTATTCTGCTATTGATCTCTTCTAGAGAATTTTTAATTTCATTAATGTGCTGTTCATCACTGTTTGTTTGCTTTTTAGTTCTTCTAAGTCCTTGTTAAAAGTTTCTTGCACTTTCTCCATTCTTTTTCCAAGATTTTGGATCATCTTTACTATCATTATTTTGAATCCTTTTTCAGTTAGAGTGCCTATTTCATCTTCCTTTGTTAGGTCTGGTGGGTTTTTGCCTTGCTCCTTCATCTGCTGTATGCTTGTCTGTCTTCCCATTTTGCTTTACTTACTGTTTTGGGGTCTCCTTTTCACAGGCTGCAGGTTCGTAATTCCCGTTATTTTTGGTGTCTGTTCCCAGTGGCTAAGGTTAGTTCAGTGGGTTGTGTAGGCTTCCTCGTGTAGGGGACTAGTGCCTGTGTTCTGGTGGATGAGGCTGGATCTTGTTTTTCTGGTGGGCAGTTCCACGTCTGGTGGTGTGTTTTGGGGTCCCTGTGGCCTTATTATGATTTGGGGTAGCCTCTGTGCTAATGGATGGGGTTGTGTTCCTGGCTTGACAGTTATTTGGCATAGGGTGTCCTGCACTGTAGCTTGCTTTTCGTTGACTGGTGCTTGGTCTTGATGTTGAAATCTCTGGGAGATGTTTGCCATTTGATATTACATGGAGCTGTTTTGTAGTTTCAAATAAGGTGAGGAAAACACAATATAAAAAGATTGATTTATTTGAGTATATACACATTTACATATTATATATCCAAAGCATAAATTCTAACTAATTTTTAAAAAAATGATGACCTTGGAATAAGTTTCGAAACATTTGTCTGAAAAGAGTTTAATATATTTGATATATGAAGACCTCATACAACTTTGATTTTCTAGTTTTACTGGTAGTCTGTTGAATTTGTCCTGATGACAATCCCCTCAGTTAGAAAAATTCCTTTCTTGACATCTATGACACTAACTTTCCTAGTTTTCCATAGATATTTCTGGGAGTTCTGCCAACAAATGTCTCCTGTGTGCCTACTCTATGTCAAATACTGTTCTAGGTCCTGAGGAGACAGCAGTGAGCATAGCTAAGTCTGTTTTTGTGGACAGCACACTTCAGCAGGAAATAGTTCTTATTGGACTTCCTTGTATACCCTTCTCTGCATCTCCCTTTATTCTTAGATTTGTGACTTTCTGACCTTGACTATTTTTCACCTACTCTCTTTGGGCAAGCGCAACCACTCTAAACATGTTATCCAGTGTCTGTACAAAGCTGACTGCAAAATCGGTCTCCAGCCTCAACCATTCTGGAACTAAAGACACAGCTTCAATGTTTTGTTCAGTTGATGTCCAAAGAAAGTGAAGGCCAATTAATTGGTGTCAAACGGGATAAAAGAAATGGAGTTCTACAGCTTACAGCAACTGAGAACTTTGGGGAATCACTACTTGGGATGTGGCGGTGAGATACTGGGTGATCTGAGTAGCTGTGTAATTGTGTGCAAGGGACCGACAATGATCATAGTCTCTGCTGAATATTGATCAGTGACCTGTGGGTACAGTGCTGGGACAAATGGGTATTGGAGAATGCCACAAGGTTCAGTGATATGTGAACAATATGGTCCATTATAAAGGGATATAATGTTGTTTGATGACTCAGACACATAAAATCTGTGATGGTTAGAGATTCAAGTGAGTGGTCAGAAATTAGTATTTGAAGATCAGGGATATGGGGGTTATGGGAGGCATTATTCAGGGGCTCCCTATGTCAGTGACTGAAATAGTAGGGAAATCTGAGAATTGATCATTGTAGCCTGTGATCAAGAGTAACTAATTGGCTTTAAAATTCAGGCATAGTACAGTGAGGGGAAGGTCAGTTACTGTCAGGAGACAGTCAGGAGCCATTAAGATAAATGAATAAGTGCCTGAAGAACAATGATGGAAAAATAGAATATGTTGCTTCCAGTTAGTTGGAAATATGGCCAAATAAATTATCACATTAAATGTTACTTGATTAACATTTGGATTGTAAAGACATAAGCATCCATTTGCCCAGGTAAACCTGACCAAACTTAATGGTTGAGCATAATTCTAGTGTTGCCCACATGTCCACAGGTTGGATGGAGATCATGGCTCATCATGTTTATAAATGTCCAAAAGAAGTAGAATGCCACAAAACAGTGGGCCCATAGCACATCATCATAAAATGAATTAATAGAATAAAATGAACATAAAGAAGTTTCCATTTGTTATTTATATAGCTTTGTTTTTCAACATTTTCTTGACAAACAATATCAAAAGATTAGTAAATAATTATACACTCTTACTTGTCTGTATCACCAACATAAATGAACAACAACAAAAGACTCTGGCAAAATAAAAAAGGCATCATTAATGTTTGTTTGTGAAAAATTTACCACTGCAAAAATGTGCTTGATTGATGTGGTGATACTTAGCTATCTCTTCCACCTGACAAGGGCAGGGGAGAGAAAGTGCATAAATAAACTGAAAGGATAAGTCTTTCATTTCCATTTACACTGAACACACAATGGGTTATTTATTAGGTTTATATATGGGGCAAATTAACTTAATACATATTTGTAGGGTGAAGGTTCTGAATAAGGAAAGCACAGAAAGTGTCAGTATGGTATGGTTAATACCACTGTGGTCAGAAAAGATACTTGATATGATTTCTATCTTCCTTAATTTGTTGAGACTTGTTTTGTTGCCTTAACATATGATCTATCCTGGAGAATGTTCCATGTGCACTTTAGAAGAATGTATTCTGCTGTTGTTGGATGGAATGTTCTGTTAGGTCCATTTGGTCTATAGAGTTGTTCAATGAACACTAATTCACAAGTGTTGTTGAATGATCTATCCATTGTTGCAAGTGGGGGTATTAAGGCCCCTAATATTATTGTAGTGCTGTTTATCTCTCCTTTTAGTTCTGTTAGTACAAGCTTTACATATTTAGTTGCTCCAATGTAGGGTCCATAAATACTAAACAATTGTTATATCTTCTTGGATTGATTCCTTTATCATTATATAATGACCTTCTTTGTCTCTTGTGACCAGTTTCAGCTTAAAGTTTATTTTGTCTGACATAAATATAACTACCCCTGCTCTCTTCTGATTACCATTTGCTTGGAATATCTTTTTTTCTATTTCTCCATTTTCAGCCTGTGTTTTAAAAATTCAAGTGAGTCTAATGTAGACAGCATATTGTGGGATTTTTTTGTTTTTCTTATCCATTCAACTGTTCTGTATTTTCATGAAAGACTTTAACCCATTTATGTTTAAAGTAATTATTAATAGGTTAGGACTTACTATTGCCATTTTGTTAATTGTTTTCTGTTTTGTTATTAAATTTGATTGACATTACTTAATAATATTGCTCTTCACATTTCCTTACATTTTTAGTTTAAAATACAACATGCTTATTTAATGCAGTTGTTTAATTTTGATGGCCACATGCCAATAAGAAACTTGAAGGAACCAACCAATGCTAATTAGCTGTGGTGGTTTTTGAAAAAATAAAAGGTACTAACTTTTTTTGTGATACACGGGCCTCTCACTGTTGTGGCCTCTCCCGTTGCAGAGCACAGGCTCCGGACGCACGGGCCCAGCCGCTCCGCGGCACGTGGGGATCTTCCCGGACCGGGGCACGAACCCATGTCGCCTAGCATCAGCAGGCGGACTCTCAACCACTGTGCCATCGGGGAAGCCCAAGGTACTAGCTTTTCATGATGAATTTGTCTGACCAATGGTCAATAGGCATTCAGGGGGCCTTTGGTTTACTAGCACTAAACAGTCCTTCCACAGAAATAAAGGCCACCTGAAAGCCACGTCTGATTAGGGAAATAAAAGATGCCAGGTCTTCCATAATTAAGTTTCACAAATAGTCTTAATGAGACTCACCAGATGGAGTGAAATTAATGTTAATGACAGCAAGACTGCCAGATAATTGGGTAGGGAGATTTAACTCTCAGAAAACTACCCCCCAAATTAAAAATCTTTCCCATGGGCTTAAAGAATAATCCTGTAGATAAAATAAAACATAAATCATACATCAAACACCTGACCAAACCATTTAGCTTCCTAGAAACAATATACTTGGCTTTACAGTGATTGAGGATAGAGACTTTAGCTCTGAGAACTTCCAAGCCACAAACTGGAGAACATTCAGAAATAAGCAATAGAACTTAATATGGCTAAAAATGCTGTTATAGAAATAAAACAAAACACTGTCCCTTACCATTGTAAATTTAAATAATATGAAAAGGAGGTGGAGTTAGAGGGAAGATGGTGGGATTAGGAAGGACCAGGAATCTGTCTCCCTATCCAGACAAACATTATGCTGGCAGAATCTGTAGGTGTAATGTGCCAAGAAGTCCACACTTAGGGACTTCCCTGGTGGCGCAGTGGGTAAGACTCCATGCTCCCAATGCAGGGGGCCTGGGTTCGATCCCTGGTCAGGGAACTAGATCCCACATGCATGCCACAACTAAGAAGCTGGCAAGCCACAACTAAGAAGCCTGCAAGTCATAACTAAGGAGCTCACTTGCTGCAACTAAGGAGCCCACCTGACACAACTATAAACCCAGTGCAACCAAATAAATTAATTTAAAAAATAGTTTTATCTGGAAAAGTCTGGTATCATATAGAGTATTACTGTCTTTAAAACAAAAAGAAGTCCACACTTAGGTATGGTTCAGAGCTAAAGTATTGCTATGTGGCAACAGCTGCCTTGCACTCTTTCAGGCACAGAGGCTACTCTTGCTCTTGAAGACCGCACAGAAAAGGCAGATGGATGTGAAATGTTGCTTGACAGCCTCAAGTGGTGTACCAAGATCAGCAAAAACACCTGTATTGATCCCCAGGATCCTGAAAGCCCCTGGCACCACAGTGGCAAGACAGTAACCCCCATCAGCATCACAGTGTTACTACAATGGATTGTTGCTCTCTGTGAAACCAGGCAGAATCAGAAATCTCAGGGGCTCTGATCCTCAACAGCCATTACAGATACTGCTCTGGGAAGCTGCTCAAAGCTTGCAGCCTGGCTGTGTTTCCAGTGTGGGACTAGCAGGGCTTTACATGAGGTCCCGAAGTCTACCAGGTTCGCCTATTTGGGGATATCTACCTCTGTGCTATCTGTGCCAGGAGGGTCACCTTCCTGTCCAGGACCTGCCAGCTGCAAAGGGGCTTCCATGGGACAGACACTTGGCTTGTGGGCTCAGGATAAGACATTGCTCATCCTCTTATGGAGATCAGACATTGGATTTTGCTTTTTCCAAGGATAAGTCACCAAAACATGTGATGCAAATTGAAAAATAAAGGCCTGAAACCCTCAGTTCCATTTTAAATATGTGGATATAAAGCATTAATGCAGGGAATAAAGTTTCACAATTAAAATCGATGGCAACTTAATGGTTTCTGTTGCATACTTATGTACAATGCATTGCATACTTTCACTATAATCTTCTATACCTATTTTCCTATATCTTGTGACTATTGTCTGCTTCTGCACTGTTCCAATAATTTTGATATGAAAATAAGTTATACTACCAAATAAAAGACTGCTTTTGTCTCATCACTCCATTTGATTTCATCTCACCTTCTGCTGAAGCATTTACAAGTATAGTCATGCCCACACCAATGATGACTGGAAATTTCCCTTAGGAATATGGAGGGGCCTCTGCAAATTGAGCTCAATCTTATCTCAAGGTCCTTGTCAAAATTCTCCACTGACCCAGATGGGTTCTCAAACTCTGGCCCAAGTCATGCCCCACAAACTCTGTACACTGGCAGGAGACCGCCTACTACTTGACATGGTGTCTTTTTAATGTCCTGACGCACCTGTGGTGAAGAATGCAGAATTCCATGCCTTTTGCCCATGATTAGGGCCAAATCATCTGCTGATCTCTAAGTCCTCTTTTCTCATAGAGGTCACCAAATGAAGTGATTCCATTACACGAGAATTCAGGATGCAGTTCCTGTGTTAAAAGGCATTAATGAAATCACCTCAAGTATAGCAGGGAAACAGAACTCAGGGCAGCAGTGGCCATGAAAGGATGTATATGCGTGTGTGAGTGCGTGCATGCACGAATGTATGTGTGTTGTTAGTACTATCTTATAGTACTTCTTATAGTACTATCTTATAGTACTTATAGTACTATATTATAGTGACTTCTCTCTAGAATATTTATACATCTGGTATGTAACTCCTACCCTGGATGGAAGAATCTGTAACAGAGAACCCAAGTGACAATACTCCAGTTTAGTTCAGACTTCCATCAGAGAGAAGCTCTGGGGGGAGGAGGGATAGAGTCACAGGGGGTGCTTTTCCTGCCTTTGTGGAAAAGCAATTTCCAGGGGACTGGACACTCAGAAAACGCTTGGGTCTGAGGCACGTAAACAGTGCACAGGCCTGAGGCTTCCAAAATTTCAGGAATGGTGTCATCAGATAAAAAGTAATGCCTTGAGAGTGTAAGGAACTCCTACCTACCCATCACATCAAGGCTGAATCTCCTTTCAGCCTAATTTATTATTTTTCTTTATTATCAGCTATAATATTGCTTTAAGCTTTTTTAAGGAACACAGGCTTTTATTTTGATTTTTAATAATAGTAGTAAAATAATGGTTGGTTATTACTTATTGCTCATTTACTCTCTGCCAGGCGTTGTTTTAAGCATCTGACTTATTGATAGATTAACTCAGAAAATGCCTCCAAAAAGGGTTGTAGGTAAGTACCATCATTATGCACTCCTCACAAATGAGGAAACTAAGAGACATTAAAGGAGAACTGACTTGCCCAAGGTCGTACAGCCATACGGGAGGGACAAGGGAATAAATACACAAGTATTGATAGTAAAGCCAATGAGCTATGTGGCAAATTCAGAATCTGGGTCTCATAATATGCTGGGGATCCAAAATTCACTTTTATATATATATAATTTTTAAAATCACCTACATTAATGTGTAATTTATATAAGTATATGCATTTTTGATACCTTTTGATGAGTTTTGAAAATTTATACACCTTTGTAAACACCACCACAATCTATATAGAACTTTCCATCATACTAAAACATTCGCTTGTTCCCCTACCCACTTAATTTTCACCCCCACCCACTAAATTAGATGATTTTCCTAGAATTTTGTATAAATAGAATCATACAGCTCTACTTTCTTGTGCCTGGCTTCTTTTGCCCAGCCTAATTTTATTATTAATGTTGTTATATGCATTAGTAGTTCCTTTTCATTGCTGAGTGATATTCCATTGTCAGGCAACATCACTGTTTATACATCTATCTGCTGAAGGACATTTTGGTTCTTTCTAATTTGGGGCTATTATGAATAAAGATTCTATGAACATTTTTATACAATTCTTTTTAAAAATTTTATTTTTTGATTTTGTTTTTGTATAATTATTTAAGTTTTCCTGGGGGTAAATACCTAGAATTGAAATTGTTGGTTTTAGGTAAGGTGTCATTACCTTTAAAAGGAACTATCAAATGGATTTTTAATGGTATCACATTATAGTTTTAATTTGCACTTCCCTGATGACTAAAGCTTTGTATATCTTTTCTAGTACTTACTGGCTATCTATATATCTTCTATTATGAAATGCTTGTTTTAATCTTACCCTTTTTTTTCCCATTTAAACTGAGTTGTTTGTATTATTATTGCATTATGAACATTCTTTACATATTGTGGACGCAAGTCCTTTGACAGACGTATCTATTAGAGACATTTTCTCCCAATGTGTGATTTTCTTTTTTGTTTTCATAATAAAATCTTGAAAAGCAGACACTTTAAATTTCAATAAACTCCAATTTATCTTTTTTGCTTTTATGTCTCACACAATTCTTTGCGTTACATATTAAAAATCTCGGGGCTTCCCTGGTGGCACAGTGGTTGAGGGTCCGCCTGCCAATGCAGGAGACATGGGTTTGAGCCCTGGCCCGGGAAGATCCCGCATGCCGCGGAGCAACTAAGCCCGTGTGCCACAACTACTGAGCCTGAGCTCTAGAGCCTGCGTGCCATGACTATTAAGCCCACGTGCCGCAACTACTGAAGCCCACGCGCCTAGAGCTCGTGCTCTGCAACAAGAGAAGTCACTGCAATGAGAAGGCTGTGCACCCCAACGAAGAGTAGCCCCCGCTCACCGCAACTAGAGAAAGTCTGCGCACTGCAGCAAAGACCCAACGCAGCCAAAAATAAATAAAAAAGATCCTGCATGCGCCAGCTAACAGCCAAAATAAATAAATAAATATATTAAAAAAAAAAATCTCTGTGTGCTTCAAATTAGTTTCCATGTTTCCCAACAGAAATTTTGTACTATTAGCTATTTTGTTTAGGTTTATAATTTATATTGAATAAACTTTAATTATGGTATAAACATCAAGGTGCATTTAAAATATACGATTATCCAATTATCTTATCATCATTTTTGAAAAAAGTCACCTTTTTCACATCAAATTACCCTGGAACATATGTCAAAAATTAACTAACAACTTTCAGTTACATTTCAGATCATTAGCAGGAAAAAGCACTGCTCCTATTCCTAAACAAGAAGACACATGGGAAGAGTTTAAATTTAACAACTTTTCTTGAATACATCAGATATCTGAGATTGCAGGGCAAAAAACTAGCCCAAAGTCTGGAGAGCTAGGTGGCTGCAGAGAGAAACAAGAACCCAAGCAGTTGCTTAACTGAGAAAGAGAATGCCAAACACCATATAAAATGATTGTAAAAAAGCTAAACAACATGCAAGATCAGATAGGTTATTTCAGCAGAGAGATATAAACTATAGTAAAATTTAAATGCTGGATATAAAAAACATATACAATAAATGAAGAATGCCTTCAAAGGGATTATAAGTATACTTGATACCACTGAGGAAGGACTCAGTGACATTGAAAAGAGAGATAGAATATATACACACACTTTTATATATATTTGTATCTGTGTATGCTTCAATACAGTATTTGTATTAGTGACCCAGAGATGATACAAAAGTACACAGAAAACATGGTTTGACTTTGTTGAAAAAAGACAGCTTAGTAACAATGGCCTTTCCTATATGCGCATGTCAGGAGGTAGCAGGAGAAAAGGAATGAGGTATAGGATTCTGAATTTTCAGATACTTCCTGTAAAAGGTTTACTTGTTATGAATATACATGTGGCAAATCATAGCTGATATCAGAATAGTTACTAAGGGGTACATAATTCTATTACAGTGCAGTTGACTTCCAATGTACATACAAAACAAACATCTAAGTGGCATGCACACTCACATAGACACACATAGAGAACTCAGAAAATATTCACATACATTCAACACTGTGCAGTTTATGCAATTTCTTTCTTATTTTTAAAAATCTTATGCTAGTGAATATCTATGAACCAATATTGTTATATTTCATTAACTGTCTTAATATTACATATGAAATAGTTTTTATATAACATAAAGGCTATTATTTACCTTTCTCAAATTGATAAATTTTCCCCTTATTACAAACTCTGAGAGATATTAAACTTTGATGACTCACTGAAAGCTTTCACACATTCACAGCTCGATTATCAGATATTTAATGAGATATCATTTTTTGGGTAAAGGATTACCTATATATGTTGTAATGTTAAATATCTTCCCCTGATACTTACCTGACCAAGGAGGAAGAGTTGTGGGTAAAAACTATGGTCATTCAGGATGTTGCCAGGGGGTTTTCCTGTGTGATATTTCTGATACACTACACTGAGTTCACATGTCCACAGAAATCACATTCACAGGCTTTGTTAACTGAGGGTTGGTGAGTAAATACCAGTATTAAGTATACCCAAACTGTTGAAGCCCAGCAGAGAACAAGTTTATTTCATCACAGCAAAATGTCTGTGTACATGCAGAAGAAAATTTCATTCAACAGTCACTCTTTGGCCCTGTTTCTTTCTACTTTGTACTCTTTCATCTTCCGTGCATGAGCCCCTTTGGTTTTGCTGGTGATAATCTCCACTCCATTCTGACAAGGGACAGGAGAAAACATTAAGAATTTGAGAGGTGTATTTAGTAAGACCTGTCATTGACTTCTACATTTCACTATCCAGAGGTTAAAAATATGATCTCATTTGGATGACAGAGTAGTTGAGAAATTTAGACTAGGTGTGGCATGAGAAAAAAGGAAATGGTCATTGGTGAACAATTAATAGTCATTATATGTCATATAGTTATTACCCTGTGTTAGTCAAACTGAGGGGTGACTTACAGTAGGATTCCCCACATCCATTACCCTGATTTCTTGTCTGTTCTCATATACTGTGAGGTCTCTATGTATTTTCTGCTTTACTGAGAAAGCTGGCTTTTGGCTAAAGGTTATCTCACATTTATTACATTCTCAATTTTCTCACTGTTTGATTTCTCTGATGATGAATGAATTTTGATTTCTCTGATGATGAATGAATTTTGATTGCTGGGACAAAGTTTTGAAATTTTCATTACATTCCCAGGGTTCTCCTGCAGTGTGAGTTTTCCAAGGATTGAATGCACAGAGTATTTCTTGTATCCATTATCTTTATAGAGTTTCTTTGCTGAATTGAATTCTCTGATCTACAATGAGGACTGCACTCAAGATGAGACTGCCTGTGTAAAATATATTCCAAGAATTTCTCTCTTGTGTAAGTTCTCTGATGTTTAGTGAAAGCTGTTATCTTGCAGAGGAACTTCCAAGTGTTCATTATATTCATAGGGGTTCTCTCCTACATGTTTTATTTTGTATTGCGAGACTTGATTTCCAGCTCAGAGCTTTTCCATATTCATTACATTTATATGTTTAGTTCTCTGTGTGGGCTTTCTGATGTTCTCTAAGGCTTGATTTCTGGCTGAAAGTTTTCCCACATTTATCACATTTATAGGGTTTCTCCCCAGTGTGAGTTCTCTGATGTACTCTGAGGTTTGATTTCTGGCTGAAAGCTTCTCCACAGTGATTACAATTATAGGGTTTCTCTCCTGTGTGAGTTCTCTGATGTTTTCTTAGGACTGACTTCTCACTGAAAGCTTTGGCACATTCACTACATTCATAGGGTTTCTCCCCTGTATGAGTTCTCTGATGTCCTCTGAGATTTGATTTCTGCCTGAAAGTTTTTCCACACTCATCACATTTATAGGGTTTCTCCCCAGTGTGAGTTCTGTGATGTACTCTGAGGTTTGATTTCTGGCTAAAAGCTTCCCCACAGTGATTACATGTATAGGGTTTCTCCCCTGTGTGAATTCTATGATGTCCTCTGAGTTGTGATTTCTGACCGAATGCTTTCCCACATTGATTACATTTATAGGGCTTCTCCCCTGTATGAGTTCTATGATGTTTTCTTAGACCTGACTTCAGTTTGAAAGCTTTCCCACATTCATCACATTTATATGGTCTTTCTCCTGTGTGAGTTCTCCGATGATTCCTTAGGCCTGACATATGGCTGAAAGATTTTCCACATTCATTACATTCAAAGGGTTTCTCCCCCGTGTGAGTTCTCTGATGTACTATGAGGATTGATTTATAGTTGAAAGATTTCCCACATTCATTACATTCAAAAGGTTTCTCTCCTGTGTGAATTCTCTGATGTATTCTTAGGCCTGACTTTGCACTGAAAGCTTTCTCACATCCATCACATTTATAGGGTTTCTCTCCTGTGTGAGTTCTCTGATGTTTTCTTAGGCGTGACTTCTCACTGAAAGCTTTCCCACATTCATGACATTCATAGGGTTTCTCCTCTGTGAGACTTTTCTGAGGCTGAATCAGGCATGAAGTCATAGTGCAGGATTTTCCACATTCATTACACTCATAGGGTTTCACTGTTATTTGAGTTCTCTTATGTACATTGAAAGTTGACTGGTAAGCCAATGATTCTGTACATGTGCCATAGTCAGAGGACTGGTCTATTGTGTGAATTCTCTGATGCACTTGGAGGGTTGAATTATGGCTGAAATTCTTTCCATATTCAAAGGGTTTCACCCCTATATGAATTTTTTGCTGTTCTCTAATGTGTAATTTTTGGCTGAAAGATTTCCCTTCTGTGTCAGTTCTTTGAGTGATCCTACTGAAATTATTTCTGTTTTTATCAATAGTATATTCATATTTATTAAACTCATAGTGACTCTTCTCCTCTGGATGATTGCTCTGAGAGATTATCAAGGTTGATTTATCATATTGGTTTTCCCCAAATTTACTGAATTTATAAGATTTCACTGTTGGGTGGGTATCCTTAGATGTAACAAGGGCAGTCTTTTCAAGAAAATCCTTTCCACATTCATTATATTCAAAAGTTTGCTGTAAAGTCTGAATTGTCTGATGCTGAATAACTTTGTCTTTATGTCCAAAGGCTTTCACACTTTTACTATAAACAAAAGATTTCTCTCCAGTATTAGTTCTGCGATCCTTAATACTGAGGAGCCAATTCTCACATACATTAAGCTCATAAGCCTTCTTTCTTGAATACTGACAGTGTGGGGTCAATGAGCTAAGAAGCAAGTAAGTAGACCCTGTAGTGTCAAATTTACAAGGCATTGTTTCTGCAGGGAAAATGTTTATGTCCAGAGTACACAGTTTTCTTGAAATTTCTTGCTCTGTAGTCAATGATTTGTTGACAAATAAAACTTGCCTCAAATGTTTGCCTTGGTTTTCTAGGCTCTCCTGTAAGAGTTCATCAGGTTGGGATTCTTCTAAAAGTGAGAAAATTAAAAATATTTAATGATATTTAACACACTTATTATGGAGTGAAATTTATATACATATCCCCCATTATGTATTTGACTCCTTGGTGTCTGGCTCAGTTTCCCAAAAATAAAGTAATTTCAAGTGTATATTCTCTCTTATTTTGTTGTTAAAAAAACTTTTTCTAGTGGAAAGACAGAGAGGAATCTAGAAATGAAATTACATCTATATTTGGTATCTTAAAGTATAATTTTCAAAACCAGGTAGAGAAGAGGATATAAAGGAAAGGAACAATTAAAAAAGAAAAATATATTTGAGAGAGTTGAATCCTGGGAACAGATGAAACAAAGACTGAAATGAATTCAACAAGGATTTTGCACTAATTAGATAACAAAAAATATCAATGGAGAATTGCTTTCAGTGGCTTTATTGAGATAGAGTTTGCATTAGGGAAGAACACCAGAGACTACATTCACAAACACAGATTACATTGATAACCATTAGTCTATATGATTCCAACTGGAGCTCCATTTTTCCATTCTACACATCAACACTAAAATAAATTTATCATGGGGAATTCCCTGGCAGTCCAGTGGTTAGGACTCAGCGATTTCACTGCCATGGGCCCAGGTTCAATCCCTGGTCGGGGAACTAAGATCCTGCGAGCCACGTAGTGTGGCCAAAGAAAAATTATCATGGCACCAACTTTCTCATGTTGAAATAATCAGAAACATAAATGTATTGGTGGAAGTGAAAAAACTGATGAGAGTTAAAGTAATTTTTCTACCTATATTGGAGTCACCTCTCTTTCCTGGTTCTGGTGCCTTGGTATTATATTAGGGTTGTTCAATAGTGAGTCCCTCTTAATCATCAAATCTTCTAACTTTCCTCTTTTCAATTTGTTTACTCATTTCCCCCAAACCAGTCATGCCCTGTCCAATCCTTAATTCTATTTTCCATCTATTTTTCCACATATCTAGTTTTTATCCACTGTAAGAATCTTAAGGATCATGTTTCAAACTGGCCCTAGAAACCCTAAAAGTATCCTTTATATTTATTTACCATAAATTTCCTGTGCATATTTGATTGCTATTGTCCTCCTGATACCCATGCTCCATGCAAAAATGTCTGTGACTCACAATTTTTAAAGTAAATAACCATCACTGAAATCAGGAGGCATCATAAAACTGATGGCAAATCCATAGTTAAATGAGCAGCATCTTCTCTCTTGGTTGTACCTAAAATAATGGCTCACCATTTAATCAATAGCATCTTACATAATATAAAATATGTTTATGCAGCTTTGCTCACCTTTCCAAAATAAAACCCTCACTGTGATATACTTTGCATCTCTCTGTAATATAAATTTAGTGGTCCATAAAAAGCTCCATGCATAGGAATTACCTAGAGAGTTCTTTTACTAATATAAGGGTTCAGATCCAGCAACACCTACATTAGATGATTCAAAAGTCCCAGAAATTTGACTTGGGCATTTACATTTGTGGATTGTGTTTTCTGAGTGAATCAGTATGAAATGCCTCTCTCCACCTGACTTTGGAATCAGCCTACAATGTTATTAAAAAATATTTATCATGTGACAAATACCCAGAAAGGAAGAGTGAAACAGAGACCATTCTTTTTGGGACATTATAATCCAGGTGAGGAAAGGAGCTCATTCAGTAACTATATGCTACCTGACACAGAATCTCATTTTCTTTTGACACATCCATCAAATGGGCTGAGTTTACAAAAGTAAGAGAAAAAGTATAGGCTAAAGTATTCCAAGATTATATTATAGAAGTAGGAATCTGAGCCCAAACTTAAAATGAGTAATAGTGCTTTCTTCTCTTTTTCTAGCTGAGGTTAGCTATTTTATTTGCTTTTGTTCCAAGAACCACCTTGTGTCTTTATAACGTTTTATAACTATAATGTTTTATCTTTATTACATTTCTTGCTTTGCTTAGTTTTCTTTTAAAACTTTATTGCTTTAAAAAAGAAGTATATGAGGCTAAAATTGTTTCCTCTAAGCACCATTTCATCAATAGTGCAAAGAGTCTAATAAACATGTTTTTCATTAAAAAATAATTTCTGGATATTGTACAGTTTTAACTTACTCTTTTATAAAATAGGTTTTTAAAGATATATATTCATTATTAATTTTAAGACAGATTTAAAATTTTCTCATATTGTTTGCAATTTATAGTGTTATTTGACAATAATATCTTTACTTTGTAGAATTTGCCTAAAATACTTTTACATTTTGTCAATGTTCCAAGGTCATTTAAAAGGAGGTTTATTCTTCGTTTTCAGAATAGTTATGTAGTGTGTTTGCATAGCTTTGTTTTCAGAACATAATAGATTCATTTTATAAAATATGCTATTTATAATGTCTAGACCAGAGGTTGGTAAACTTTTTCTGTAAGAGGCCAGAGAGTAAATGTTTTAGGCTTTGCTGGTTATTCACTCTCTATTGCAACAATTCAACTCTGCCTTGTAGTTTGAATATGTAAACAAATGGATATTGCTGTGTTCCAATAAATGTTTCTTTACCAAAACAAGCAGTAGGCAGGATTTGACCTGTGGGCCATAGTTTGCCAAGCACTATTCTGGAGTCCACAGGCTACGGAATGAAATCAGAGAGGCATATTAAGGTTGACTATATCTAATGTGTTCCTATTTCTCCTTATAACTCTTGCAGTTTTTTGTTTTATGAATCCTGATGAATAACTTATTTGGTGTACTAATATTTTAAACTTTTATGTATCCTTTAAAAATTATCTTCTTTAGCATTATCAAAATGTCCTTTTTCTCACCTGTTTTTGACCTGAATTGAACTTTGAGATTAATAAACAGAGTTGTTTTTAGGTTTATAGTCTTAACAACTCATGACTGTATTTTCAAACTTTCTAAATTATTTTCTAGTGTATCTCTGATACAGTATGATAGCATTTTCTCTTAATAGGTGTATTAAGATCCATTTACATTGGTAGTTCATATGTCAGATATGTTTGTCTTACTCTATGTGTGTTTGCATAGCTTTTGTGCAGAAAATGTTTAACACAGCAGGCCTGAGACTGCTACCCTTAGAAAGGCCTGTTTACAAGATTAGCCCTTAGCTGGCATCTGGGAACTTAGATTTTGAGATGGTTCCCAAGATTCCCAGAACTGCTAAGAGGGACTCAATGAGCCTAAACTGTTTGTACAAACAATATATTTATGCTGAACACCTAGTTTCCATCTGAAAGCCTACAATTTTGATACATGCTAGACAGAGGGTGCTTACATGAGCAGCCCCCAGTGAAAACTCTGGGCACCTCATCTCAAATGAACTTTCCAGGTACACATTTCACATGTGTTGTCACACCTGGTTTTCTCTCAACTTTGCCCCGTGCACCTTTTCTCTTTGTTGATTTTGATTTGTATGATTTCACTGTATAAATCTTAGTTATGAGTATGCCTATATGCTGAGTCCTCCAAGGTGAGTTAATGAACCTGATGATGATCCTGGGGACCCTTGATATACAGCTTTATAAGAAACGTTTCTAGTAACAGATCTGTTTTCTTTGCTCTGTCAAATGTAAACAATAAGGAAGGTTGCAGTTTGCTCTAGTTTTTATGCTTTCTAATTATACTATGCAATCATCTATTTACTTTAATTGTATATAGTAATTTATTATTATATAATGATAAATTTTGATTATTTCTCTCTTCTGATCTGTTTACTCCCAATTTTAGTTGTTTTATTAACTTTCTTTGTTTTTATCTTTTTACTGTTAAATATACAACCATTACTTAATTTTTCAGCTTCAAAGGGTACACTTAGCTCCCATTTTTTAAAGATGAGAATATCAACATACTTACATTACATTCCTTTCTTTAGTTGTCCCCCTTCTACTTTTTAATAGATCTATTATTTCTAATGTTTCAAATGTGAAGGCCTCTAATGGGAGAGTGCTGAAAAACATTTCAAACTGCTCACTTCTAGGTGATCACTTTGGATCTAATTTTCTTGGATGCCTTCTGCCAGTATTCAATAACTCACCTGGGGAACTTCTGTTTACAAATTCTTTCTCTAATAACCATGGATCTTCTCCTTGTTCCAACATGAAAATCAGTTCTGGTTTTGTAAAGCAGTACCCTGTAAAAGGGAAATACTTTAGCACTTGAGTTAGCTGCATAGGTTTTACTGTTTCTGAATGTGAAGAAAGGTATAGCTTCAGAAGTGGTACATTGAGGGTGCTTGCTAGAATTTTTTGGGGGGGGGCAGAAATGACAGCAAAAAACATTTTCTTACACTCATAACGGATCCCTCTTCTTAAACCCTTAAGTCACAAGCCTAAATAACATTAAGTTCTAAAATAGTCAATGTCTGTGCTTCAAATGAGATTTCGTAAGGACCAATTTCATACCTGGCCATAATGGAGTAAAAGGAACTGATTTACCCTTCATATCAGACACCTAAAAAAAACCATACAAACTATATGAGATGGGTTTTAGACTTTGGAAAACAGGCAGTACAGACAGGGATACTTGAGAATAGAGGAACAAATGAGGTGAGCCCTGTGCTTATCACAGCTTATTGCTTGGAGAGTTTTCAACCCATAATGCAAAAAGAGATCACCAAAACAGAGCCTAGCTGATTCAGTAAGTTAAGGCAACAGAAGTGGATTTTAAGGAAGTCATGAAAACTAGGATTTGTAAAATAAAATACAAGAAAAGAAAGATACAGTGTATTTCTCTATCTGATATGCAGAAGGATCTCCTGAGTACTTGGAAGTGTAAGGAAAACACTTGAGGTTGGGGGGAAGACCAGTGAAAAAAGAGTAGCCTGAAGTATTACCAAAGCACACAGAGAGGTAGGAACTTCTGTTTCTGTTAGCCAGTGTAGAAAAACTTCCTAATCCATGGCCAATTGGGTAGAATAACCAGAAACGTATTTATTGACTTGGTAGAGGAGCCAAATTAGTCCAAGAGTAAAGTGAGCTCTGAATCCAATATAACAAAGCTTAAAGCAAACCTTGAAAGGATCAAATTAATTCCAAGTAATTTAACTACATTCCAGAAAAGGCCCCAAAAGATTTAAAATAATACAACAAAACTAGCACCTAACAATATAAAATCCACAACATTTAGCCTTCAAAAAAAATTACTAGGTATGAATAAAAGGGATATATGACTGTACTCAAGGAGAAAAATCAATCAGTAAGCCACAGAGTAAGAAATGACACATATAAAATTAATAATCAAGGCCATTAAAACAGTAAATATACTCCATGATGAGAATAGAAAGGGAATTTATTAAAAAAAGAAGTTCCTAACTGAAATTCTAAATATGAAAAATATCTGAAATGAGAAAACAAACTAAACAACAAACAAAAAAACACTGGATAGGATTAATAATAGTA
Source organism: Tursiops truncatus (assembly GCF_011762595.2). Taxonomy (NCBI): domain Eukaryota; kingdom Metazoa; phylum Chordata; class Mammalia; order Artiodactyla; family Delphinidae; genus Tursiops; species Tursiops truncatus. The sequence continues at coordinate 28,123,423 of NC_047039.1, read as the reverse complement.
TATATACCACATAAGGAAGGCTAAATGACCTAAGGTAGATAGATAACTTTAAAGTATAGAAATAAAAACTATGAAAGAAGAAACCCACAGTGAATAAAGACTGGAAAATAATAAACAGAGTTATTTCTGTGACCTGTGGGATAAAGTTATGTAACACGTGTAATTAGCATTTCAGAAGGAAAAATGGAGGATGGAAAAAATAAGGGGCAAAGGTTCAATTTTTGAAGAAGTGTATAAACCGACGGATCCAAGAAGCTAACTGAATGCCAAGGAGAATAAACATGAAGAAAACCACACCAAGATACATTAAAATTAAATTGCTAAAACCAGTGATAAAGAGAAAATGTTCAATAGATAGTGAAAGACATAATATGTACAGAGGAAAAAAAAGAATGAATGTCTACTTCTTGTCAGAAATTATACAAGCCAGGAGACTATGAAGTGACAATTTTAAAGTACTGAAAGCAAAAAAGTCAACCTAGAATTTTATGCTTGGCAAATATGTCATTTTCAAACAAACAAAAATTGAAAGAATTATCACCAACTGACATGTGTTACAGGAAAGTTAATTCTCTAAAAGAAATTCTTCAGACAGAAGAAAAATGCTATCGGGTGGAAATTTGGATTAATACATAGAAAAAAGAGCACCATTATCTGGAAACAAGAGAATAAAAATAAACTTTTCTCATTTTTAGAACTCTCTTAAAAAATAATAAATTGTGTTTTAAAACAATAATGTACTGTAGGAAATGGGAACTAGTGAGAGTTGGGAATGTTAGGGATTTTAAAACTTATGTAGATCAGGCATGCAGAGCTGCTGAGGAATTTGTCAATATTTACTATGAGACAATGGACAAAAGGAGATGGGCACTAACCAGGCTCTATCTGGACAAGGCCACTTTAATATGTAATGGAAATGTTACAGGACTGGAAGCCCTAATTTTTTTGAGATACTGCCTTCTAGTGAGTTCCAGGTCAATATGTTAGATTGCCAGCCAGTTCACGAGAAAGCTACTCAGGCTCAGACTACATTTCTTGTTGTGACCAGTGGAACTGTGAAGTTTGATGGAAACAAACACTACTTCAACCAGAACTTCCTGCTGACTGCTTAGTCTTCTAACAATACCGTGTGGAAGACTGCAAGTGACTGCTTCCATTTTCAAGATTGGGCTAGTAGTCAAAGGGGGCAAAAGTCCATTCACTTTTGGTCCATTAGTTCCAGCAACAGAAATTTATGTGAATTAATTAATTTCATTGTAGAAGCACTAAAAACTAGTATGTGCTGAAACTAAATTTCTTTAATATTTTTTTTATTCCTAGCAGCACCTTTTCTAACAGCTGCCAGTTTGAATTGTCGCCCTTAAGAGTTTTAATGCTAGTTTTCTACATGCCTTTTATAAGTTTCACTAATGACATTCTTACAGTAATACTAAAGCTATGATCTCTGTACTAACATACTCACTGTGAGCCTGGCATATTGCAAAAATGAAATCCTTTTATTGTACTGTCTATGGGATATCAGCACAATGTAACTTCTCTGGGAGGATGTGGAGGTTTTTTTTTTTTAGTTAATTTTGTAATACAACATGTACCTATTTTTGGTAAACAGTGGTAATGCAGTTTTAATATAAGGCTTTTTCGATCAGTTCAATGAACACATTACTAATTTAGGTTTACATAACTACTCTGACATACTAGAATCTCACGTAGAGATGTTCAATAGTCTTTTTATGTTAAGAAATGCGGGTTCTTTAAATGTCGGCTTGTTTTCCTATGAAGTGAATTGATCTACTAGAGAGGTGTAAAATGTTCTGGATTGATACCTGAGTGCTGAATACACTCAGTGGCTTAAAAGCAAACTTCTTAAGAACATTTTTCTTGGCAGCTCCAGGTCTGTAACTTTAGGTAGTGAATGGTAGGTAGTAGGACTAATAGCTCTAATGGGAGAATGTGGAGTGAGAACTGTAGAGATCAGAGGTTGGCCAAAAGTAAGGCAGGGTATCAAATGGTATACTTTTGGTACTTGTTTTCTACCACCTAAAAATGTAGCCTAACTTTAGGATTTAAGCCATTAAGGTAATAAGTATCCTTACCAAATGGTCATGAATGTCACTTCTGTTCTAAGAATTATTTTTAAAGGTTTTTCAATTTACCTCATGCTTATCACCAATAAATGTCTCAATTTATTCAAGAACTTATGGGGGTAAAATGTCAGCAATAAGCTTGATCCTGCAGCAGGGTCTGACAGGAAAGTTGGAAACAAAGCCATCGCTCTCTCTTTGGGGCCCTTCTAAGTCTTCCACATGAACTTCAGGCCAAAAGTCTCATATGTACTACCCACCCCCAAAGTGAGTGATTTGTTCCCTGTGTTTACACTGTCAACTGCACAATCTTTTTACTAAAGTTAAAATCATCTATTCTCATCATTTCTTCTTCCATATGGCATTGAGCAAATAAATCTGTTATAAAACATATTTCTGTTATGTGGTTAACACTTTGTCTTTTTAGAGAAAATAAAGAACAGCAGATCTTCATAAGCCCACATACTTCAAAAGAACCAACTGATTGATTTTACATCTCAACATCTAAAGAAAAATAAATCTAGCTTTGCTTTTGGTTAAACTTTGTCTTTCCATTTTTGAATTTACTGTTTTCATGTTTTTACACTAGATGTGCCAGCTTTGTTTCTACAATGCAGCTCGAAGTTAATGTTTCTTGCCACTTAATTTGAAAATCAGTGATTCATTTACTCTTGTCCCAAACTACACATTACATTTCTGATATATTAACAAAATAGAATTAAGTAGGAGAAGGGGATGGAACTGATTTTAGACCACACCTTCTTGTAGTACTGACTAAAACTTACACGTTATATTCTACACAAAGTGAGTTTATTCTAATTTTAGATTGGCTTTTTAAAACCACAGCTTTAGCAGCAACAATCAGATTCCCCAAACACTGCCCTTTCCCTTAAGGAGAACAGTCTCAGGTAAAAGCTGGATATAACTAGCAATAACGGAATTGAGTGGTTGTATACTGTTCATGAATTCAATGTTTTACGACTTGCATATGAATTGCTTTTTCCAAATTTGGAAAAATTTCAGCCATGTTTTTGAAAATTTTTGTAGCCTTTCCTTTTCTGACTCCAAAGACACAAATGTTAAGAGATTTTGTTGTAGACCCATAGTTCCCTGATGTTCTGTTCATCTGTATTCTATTTTGTTTTTCCTCTGTAATGATTGAGCCATTTCTATTGTTCCCTTATAAAGTTCAGTGATGTTTTCCCCCTCTTTCCTCTCCATTCTGCTGTGCACATGCACTGAGGTGTTGTTTTTTTTTTTTATATATATGTTTTATTTTAGAATAGCTTTAAATTCACAGAAAAGTTGCAAAGAGAGAAAGGAGAATTCCGGTATAACCTGCACCCAATTTACCCTACTGTTAACATCTTACATTACTAGCAGATTTGTCATACCTATTAATATAATATTGATACATTATTAAATAGAATCTATACTTTATTCAGATTTCCTTGTTTTTTTTTTTAACCTAATCATTTTTTTTCCTGTTCCACAATTCCATCCAGGATACCACATTACATTTAGTTATCATGCCTCTTTAGCCTCCTCTAGACTGTAAGTGATAATCTTTTTTGGTAATCTTGACAGTTTAGAAGACACTGTAAAAAGGTCCTTCAGTTTGGGTTTGTCTGATCTTTTTCTCACAGTTAAAAATGGGGTTGTATTTTTGGGAGAAAGATCACAGTGGTAAAATGACTGTCATTCTTACCCCACCTTATCAAGGGTACATGCTATCAATATGACTTATCATTGATGAGAACCTGGTTGAGGTACTGTGTGCCAGGATTCTCCAATGTAAAGTTACTCCCCACCCCCACCCCTACCCCCATGCATACTGTACTCTTTATTTTTTTTAATTTTTAAGTTTTTAATTTTTGGCCGTGCGGCATGCAGGATCTTAGTTCCCCGACCAGTGACGAACTCATGCCCCCTGCAGTGGAAGTGCGGAGTCTTAACCACTGGATCACCAGGTAAGTCCCCATATTGTACTCTTTAGAAGGAAGTCACTAGGCACAGCCCACTAAACGGGTGGGGAATTCTGCTCCACCTCCTTGAAGGTGGAGCAATTACATAAATTATTAGTAATTCTGTGACAGAGATGTTTCTGTTTTCTCCCATTTATTTATTTACTGAATCACATATCAGTATGGACTCATAAGTAATTTATACTTTGTGTTATAAACCAACACTGTATTATTTTACTGCTCAAATTGTTGCAGCTTTGGCTATTGGGAGCTCTTTCAGTTTGGCTCCTATGTTCTTTGACATACCCCCATCATTCTGTTTTTGAGTATTTCCTTAAGTTCTTACATACTCATCTTCTATGTTCCATGCCCCCAGAACCAGCCACTTCTCCATAGTTGCTTCCTTTTATTGGAGAATTGTACTAGAAATTACTTATAGATCTATTTCATTTTCTATTTCTTTATAATTTTGTTTTGGAAAAAAATGGGTTTCTAGGAATCTGACCATTTCATCTATGTTGTCCAATCTGCTGGCATATAATTACTCATAGTATTTCCATAATTATTTTATTTCTGTGGAATTGGTAATACTGCCTCACTTTCATTTCTGATTTTAGTTAATTTGAGCCTTCTTTTTTTCTTATTCAATCTAGCTAAGGTTTGTGCATTTCATTACCTTGTCAAAGAACCAACTTTTGGTTTCATTGATTTTCTCTACTGTTTTTCTATTATTTATTTTATTTATCTCTTTTCTAATCTATATTATCTTCTTCCTTCTGCTGGCTTTAGGTTTAGTTTGCTCTTCTGTCTCTCAGTTCCTTAAGCTGTAAAGTTAGGTTATAGATTTGGGATCTTTTTTCTTGTTCCGTATATGTGTTTACAGCTACAAATTCCCACCTTAAGTGTTACTTTCACCATATCCCATGAGTTTTGGTATACTGTGTTAACATTTTTACTCTCTCAAGGTATTTTCTAATTTCCCATATGATTTCTTCTTTGACTCATTGGTTTTTAAGAGCATCTTATTTTCTATATATTTATGACATTTCATTTTCTGTCTGTTAATGATTTCTTGGTTTCATTAATTTTGATTGGAACAGATACTACATATGATTTCAGTCTTTTAAAATGTGTTAAAACTTGTTTTGTGATCTATTCTAGAGAATGATTCATGTGCACATAAGAAAAAATGTGTAGTCTACTGAACTTGGGTGGAGTCTTCTATATATCTGTTAGCTTCAGTTGGTTTATGATGTTGTTCAAGTCCTTTACTTAATTTTCATCTGGTTGTTTATTCCATTATTGAAAGTGGAATATTGAAGTGTTTACTACTGTAGAATTGTATGCTTTTCTCCTCGATTCTGTCAATGTTTGCTTCATATATTTTGAGACTCTGATGTTTGGTACATATATGCTTATACATTCTTTTTGGTGGATTGACCCTTTTATCAATATATAATGTCCTTTTCTGTCTCTTGTAACCATTTCTGACTTAAAGTCTACTTTGTCTGATAATAGTATAGCCTCCCTTACTGTCTTTTGGTTACTATTTGCATAGAATAACTTTTCCCATCTTTCATTTTCAATCCAAATGTGTTTTTAGATCTAAATTAAGTCTAAGACAGAATAGAGTTGGATCAACTTTTTTAAAATTCATTCTGACAATATCTATCTTTTGATAGAATTAATCCATTTACATTTAAAGTACTTACTGACAAGTAATGACTTACTTCATCTACTTGGCTACTGGCTTCTGTTATGTATTATAGTTTTTTTGGCCTCATTTCCTCCATTACTGGCACCATTTGTGTTTAGTTGATCTTTTTGTCCTGATATATTTTGATTTCCATCTCATTTCTGTTTATGTATATTCTGTAGATTTTTTTATCATGGTGTTTATATACATAGCTATAACAATTTAATTTAAATTGATGTCAATTTAATTTCAATCATAAAAAAACTCTAGAGCTCTATCCTCTACCTTCATGTTACTGATCTCACAAATTAAACCTGTATACATTGTGAGCCCAATAACATAGATTTATAATTATTTTAATGTATTTGTTAAATTTTGAAGAAAAAAAAAGTGTTGCTATATACCAAAGTTAAAATAATACTGGCTTATATATTAGTCCATGCCTTTGCCTTTACTGGAGATGCTAGATGCTAGTCACCATCTAGTATCCTTTCATTTCAACCTGAAGAACTCCCTTTAACATTTCTTATAGGGCAGCTCCGGTGGTAATGAACTATCTCTGACTTTGTTTATCTTAGAATTTCTTAATTTTCCCCTCAATTTTAAAGGACCATCTAATGGATATAGAATTCTCATTTGACATTTCATTTCTTTCAGCACTTTACATATATTATCCCACTGCCTCTGGTCTCCAAAGTTTCTGGGGAGAAATAGGGTGATAATTGTATTCAGGGTCCCTTGTAAGTGATGAGTCACTTCTCTCATTGCTTTCAAGATTTTCTGTATGTACTGTGACAGAGTATGTGCCTCAGTTTTGGTCTTTTGGGGCTTACACTTGCAGTTCATTGAGCTTGTTAGATTTGTAGATTCATGTATTTCATCAAGTTTGGAGTTTTTAGCCATAAGTTTTTCAAATAACTTTCTGTTCCTTTTTCTCTCTTCTCTTTTGGGACTCATATTATGTATTTATTGTCCCTCATGAAGGTATCCCACAAGTCTTTTGGTCTGTTCACTTTTCCTCATTCTTTTTCCTTAGTGATTCTCAGATTAGGTAATTTTGACTATCCTATCTTCTAGTTCTTTTTTCTGTCTTTTTGTCTCTTGTTGAAGTCCTATAGTGAATTTTTCATTTCAGATATTATACTTCTCAACTGCAGAATTTCTGTTTGGTTCCTTTTAATTTTTCCATCTTTTTGTTGTTATTCTAGTTTTATATTGTTCTCCTGATGTCCTTTAGTTCTTTTCCATGTTTTCCCTTAGCTCTTTGGTCATATATATATATATTTTTTGCGGTACGTGGGCCTCTCACTGTTGTGGCCTCTCCTTTCGTGGAGCACAGGCTCCGGATGTGCAGGTCCAGCAGCCACGGCCCACGGGCCCAGCTGCTCTGTGGCACGTGGGATCCTCCTGGACCGGGGCATGAACCCCCGCCCCCTGCATTGGCAGGCGGACTCTCAACCACTGCGCCACCAGGGAAGCCCTCTTTGGTCATATTTAAGACAGTTATCTTAAACTGTTTGTCCAGCAAGTTTAATGTCTGGGTCCCTCAAGGGTGGTTTTGCCTGTCAAAGAATTTTGTTCCTTTCAGTGAGCCATGTTTTACTGTTTCTTTGTATACCTTGTGATATTCTGTTGAAAATTGGGCATTAGACTATTATAATGTGGCAAATCTGGAAATCAGATTCTCCTCTTCCCCAGGGTTTGCTGATTTTATTTTTTTAACTGTTGGACGCTGTAGTAGTTCATCTGTCTTGAGACTTTTCCAAACTATTTTTTTGTAAAGTCAATTGCTTGTAGTGTGTGATCACTGAACTCTCCATTCCTTTAGTTCATGCTAAGTTCATGAGAAATATTAGTCTATAGTTTTCTTTTAGTTTTCTCATTGCATATTAGAATTCTAGGCTCATGAAATGGTGGGGAATTCTTTCCTGCTCTTTACCTTCCTTGAAGAGTTTGTATAGAATTGGTGTTATTTCTTAAAAGTTTGGTAGAATGCACTGGTGAAATCATCTAGGTCTGGTGTTTTCTTTTTTAGATGGTTTTAAACTCTAAATTAAATTTCTTTTATAGATATAGAACTACTCAGGTTATTTTGTCACAAGTACATCTGGAAGTTTGTGTTTCAAGGAATTGCTCTATTTTGTCCAAATAATCAACTTTATGGGCACAGAACTGTTTGTAGTATTATACTTTTAGTGACTAAGGGATCAGCAGTGCTGACTGCTCTTTCATAACTGGTATTGGTAACTTGTGTCTTTTCTCTGTTAACCTAGGTAGAGATTAATCAATTTATTGATCTTTTCAAAGAACTCATCTTGTTTTAATTTTCTCCATTCTTTTCCTATTTTCAATTTCACTGATTTATGCTCTAATTGTTATTGTTTCCTTTTTCTGCTTGCTTTAAGTTTAATTTCCTTTTTCTAGTTTCCTAAGGTGGATACTTTGGTTACTGATTTTAGATCTTCTTTCCTATTATGTGCACTTAGCGCTATAAACTAACTTCTGAGTATTGCTTTAGTTGCAACTCATTTCATTTTAAATGAAAAAATATTTTTCATTTAAAAAAATTCTCAAAATTTCTCTTGTGATTTCTTATTTGATCCATGCATCATTTAGAAACGTGTTGGCTAATTTCCAAATATTTTGAAGTACTCCAGCTATCTTTCTGTATGTGATTTGTTATCTACTTCTGGTGTAGTCTGAGAACATATTTTTAATTTCTATACTTTTAAATTTGTTAAAGTGTGCTTTTTGGTCTAGAATCATTCTATTTTGGTTAACATTTCATGTATACTTGTGAATTAAGTGTATTCGCTTGTAGTTGGAATAGTCTATGTGTGTGTGTGTGTATTCACACAAATATATGTGTGTCTGTGTGTGTGTGTATGTGTGTGTGTGTGTGTATCAGTAGATCCAAATTGGTTGATAGTGCTGTTCAGGTCATCTATATCCTTACTAATTTTATGCCTTCTTGATCTATCAATACTGACAGAGCAGAGTTTAAGGCTCCAACTCTAATAGTGGATTTGCCTATTTATCTTTCCAGTTCTATCAGTTTTTTCCCCCTGTATTTTGAATTTGTTGTCAGGTACAAAATGTTTAGGACTGTTATGTCTTCTTTAGAGAATTGACCTCAGTATGCAATGTTTCTCTGTCTTTGGTAATCTTCCATGTTTTGAAGTATACTTTGTCTGAAATTAGTATACTTACTTCAATTTTCTTTTGTTTGGTGTTAGCATGGCATATTTTTCTATTTCTCTTTACTTTTAAGCTATCTGAGTCTTTGTGTTTAGATTACCCTCTTGTAGCCATTCATTTTATATGAATCCATTTTATTTCTTCTCTTAGTGTATCATTTACACTTCTTTTAAAATCTTTTTAGTGGTTGCCTAGTGTTTACAGTATACATTTTAAAGTAATCTACATCCACCTTACAATAACACTATAACAATGCCACTTCACATGTAGTGCATGCACCTTATAACAGTGTATTCCCTATGGTCTTTGCCATCCCTTGTGCTACTGCTGTCATTAACTTATCCATATGCTATAATCACCTAATACCTTGTTACTGTTGTTTTCAATTGCATCCTGAACATTCTAAGCATTGTTATGTGACTGGATCTTCTTTATCTTCTGTTATAGCAGGTTTCCTCTGACACTGTGGCAGCTGGAAAGGGAAATACTGTTTCTCACTGCCATGTGAGGTTTGAAGTCTAGGTTCTCCACTTGGCCTCTCGACACCATGGGGTAGGGACTGGACCCACTTTTTGCTGCTAGTCAGTGCTGAAAGTCTTGGTTCCCCATCAGGCCTTCTCTGCCATCACCCTATTAGAAAGGTGGAGTGGTACCTTGTTACAGCAGAATGAGGGATGTCAGTCTTTACTAACGGAGGTGGGCTTCACTTTTTTCCATGGTGTTTTAGCTGAGGTAGGGCAGTTTTCTAAAATTTTCTGTCTTTCTATGCTGCTCCTTTTCTTTTCCCTGTCTAGAAGAAACAGCCTTTACTTGGGCTTTTTTTGCCTGTGCCCATTGGTGTTTCTGGGTTGCTTGTTTTATACAGCACCCAAGCTCAAATATGTTAGACAAAAATAAAACTGAGGAAACTGTTTTTTCTTGGGTTCTGAGATCACTAGCCAGTCTGTTTCCTTCTCTCCACTGTCCAAAGTCTTATGTTTGTTTTATATATAATGTCTAGGGTTTTAGTTGTATTTAAGGGGAGACACAGGGTATGTCTAATCAATCATATCTGAAACTATCAGTCTCCAGAATTTTCATACTTAAAAACTGCTTTTAAATTTTTGTGTAACTTTTAAATATGTAAAATATTTATGTAGTTCAAAAATCCACACTGTATAAAAAGATATATTCAAAGGCTCATATCCATTCCTGTCCCCTCCATTCATTCCCTTCCTTCCCATTTTTATTACTTTCTGATTTTCTTCCAGTATTTCATTTTTGCAAATATAAGCAATTACATATATTCCTGTCTTTCTTACTCAAAAGATAACTTTTAATACACACTGTTCTGCTTCTTTCTTTTTGACTTAATATATACTGAATATTACTCCTTACCTGTTTAAAAACTCTTCCTATACTATGGTTGCTTAACATTCATTTGTGGGTAGATGTAACCCAAGTTTAAGTCAACTAGTCAATGATGAACATTTGTGTTGTTGATGTTTTATCAACTATGCTATGATGAATGACCTTGTGTATGTATCATATTATACCTGTGCAGGTATAGCTTTAAGATAGATTGCTGGGGATGAGATTGCTGGGTAAAATCTAATACATCTGGAATTTTTTTTAGTGCCAAAAATGTACACTTATTAAAGGCAGATCTGATTGTGTTACTGTTTTATTTAAAACCTTTAATGGCTACCCATTGCTTAAAAACTTCAGAATATGGCCTCAATATATTCTCTTGGTCCTCTTCCACATCTTATACATCTATCTTTTTTTAAAAAAATAAATTTATTTATTTACTTTTGGCTGTGTTGGGTCTTTGTTGCTGCTTGCGGGCTTTCTCTAGTTGTGGTGAGTGGGGGCTACTCTTCGTTGTGGTGTGCAGGCTTCTCATTTCAGTGGCTTCTCTTGTTGCAGAGCACAGGCTCTAGGCATGCGGGCGTCAGTAGTTGTGGATCACGAGCTCTAGAGGGCAGTCTCAGTAGTTGTGGTGCACGGGCTTAGTTGCTCCGTGGCATGTGGGATCTTGCCGGACCAGGGCTCGAACCTGTGTCCCCTGCATTGGCAGGCGGATTCTTAACCACTGCGCCACCAGGGAAGCCCCCATATGTCCTCTTGCTTTCTTCATTCCAGCCTCACTAATCTATTTTTAGGACCCTGTGCTCACTATCTTCTCTTCTACCAAGAATCTTGATGCCTGTTCTCTGCTTGGAATACTTACATTTTTTATTTCACTTCTTCCTACACTTTCCTTAGAGCTTTCCTCAAGCATCACTTTATCATAACATTTCTTTTTGAGTTTGAAAAACTTTATAAAATAGTAAATAGTCCAGTGAACACCTCTCCTGATATATCCTTCATCCAGTATCAACAAATATCACACCTTTTAATTTATTTTTAGTTTTTTAGTTTTAGGCTGTGCTGTGCAGCATGCAGGATCTTAGTTCCCCAACCAGATATCTAACCCATGCCCCCTGCATTGGGGTCATGGAGTCTTAACCACTGGACTGCCAGGGAAGTCTCATATCACACCTTTTTTATGGAAAGATTTCATTGCACTCCCTAAAGTCAAGTACCGCTATTAGAGAAGCTGCATTGCATATTTTTGCTTCCAGTTGCCTATCAAATTTACAAAGTTACATTTGGTTATATAATTTAAGTTTCCCTCTCAAAATGTTGAGCTCCCTGAAAGCAGAGATGGACTGCATTTTGTTCACAATTACTTTTCTAGTGCTGAAGGAGAAATCTATAGCACTAAATGATTACATTAGAAAACAGGAAACGTCCAAAACAGTCTCACATTAGGAAACTACAAAAGAGCACAACAAACCAACTTAAGCAGAAGGAAAAAAATAAAATGAAGAAATCAGTGAAGTTAAAAACAGAAAAATGACAGAGAAAAATCAATGATAGAAGAAGCTGGTTGAAAAGAGCGATAAAACTGACAAATTTTATTTGAGAGAGAACAAATTATCAATACGATGAATAAAACAGGAATATAAATACAGATCTTACAGATCTGTATTTATATTAAAATGAAAACATTAAAATGAAAACAAGAGAGTAGTATGAGCAACTCTGCACTTATAAATCTGACAAGTTAAATAAAATGGGCTAATTGCTAGAAAGAAAAGCAAAAATACCATAGTTCGTCCAATAGAGACAACTTAAAGAGTCTTATAACTATTAAGGAAACTGAATTTGTAAGTTAAAGCATCCAGAAAGGATATCTCCAGGCCCAGGTGCTTTTGCTAGAGAATTCTACCAAACATTCAAAGAAGAATAAACAAAACTACACAATCTCTTCCAGAAGATACAACAGGAGGAAACATTTTCCAACTAATTTAATGAGGCCAGCATTATCCTTATATAAATCCTAGACAAACACAGTATAGAACTGTAGACCAATGTTTCTCATGAATAAAAATGAAAAACTACTTTAAAAATATTAGCAAATATAATTGAGCAATAAATAAAAAGAATTATATGACATGACCAAGTGAGGTTTATTCCAAGTATGCAAGGCTGGTTTACTATTTGAAAATCAGCCAGCGTAGTCTACCATGTTAATGGCGTAAATGAGAAAAATCACATAATCACAGCAGTAGATACAACAAAAGTATTTGACAAAATTCAATACCCATTCATGAAAAATACTCTCTGAAAACTAGGAATAGAGGAAACCTTCCTCAAGTTGATAAAGAATATCTGTAGAAAATCTGCTAACATCACTTGGTGAAAGAGAGAATGCTCTTCCTCTGAGGTTGGAAACAAGGCAAATGTGTCTGCTCTCATCACTCCTAAGAAAGTTCATCAAGGTCTCAGCATAAAAGAACAACATATAAAAATGTTTCTATAAACTAGCAAATGATAAGGAGACAGAAATTTAAAATATAGTAACATTTACAATTACTCAAAATAAAATATTGGGGTATAAATCTAACAAAACATGTATAGGACTTTTATGCTGAACACTAAAAAACACAGATGAAAAAAATCAAAGATATAAATAAATATATTAGGAACTTTGAATGGCAACACAGCAAAGATGGTAGCTTACAAAATTGATAATTTATACATTTTTAATATAATTCCTATCAAAAACCAAGCAAGCATTTAAAAAACATGACATTATTCCAAAATTTATATGTGAAGGCAAAGTAACTAGAATAGCCAAAACAATATTAAAAAATAAGTATAACATGGGAAGCAGTACTCTACCTGATTTAGAGAACCCAGAAAGAGATCCACCCAAGGACACCAAAATGATTTTTTGACAAAGTTGAAAAAGAAACTCAATGAAAGAAAGATAATGGTACATGAACAAATGGATAGGTTAATAAATGATCTCAACTTAGGGACTTCCCTGGCGGTCCAGTGGCTAAGACTCCACGCTCCCAATGCAGGGGGCCTGGGTTCGATCCCTGCTCAGGGAACTAGATCCCACATGCTGCAACTAAGAGTTTGCATGCCGCAACTAAGAGTTTGCAAGCTGCAACTAAAGATCCCATATGCTGCAACAAAGATCCCACACACGGCAACGAAGATACCCAGTGCAGCCAAATAAATAAATAAGTAAATAAATACTTTAAAAAATGATCTCCACTTAAACTTCACTCCCTATAAAAAATTAACTCAAAATGTACCACAGATTTAAATATAATGTAAAATGATGTAATTTTTAAAATTTGGAGAAAACCACTGGACCAAGGACTTAGTGAAGTGTTCTTAGGTACACACGCATATACAAAATCCAGATAAATTGGACTTTGTCAAAATTAAAAATTTAGGCTCTGCAGAAGACCTTATGAAGAGGATGAAAAACCAAGTTACCCCTTTGCAGCCTTTACCACCAAGTACCCCAAGAGATCTCACTGTTGCAACAGACACTTGCAAGTTTCTTCACTGAGGACAACTATGGTCTTGGCTTATGGTTATCTTAGCTGATGGGGGTGCCTGGAGCCCATGCTGCTACAATGCTCTAGAGCAGGAGATTCTATTGTGCTCCCTTTGGGGCTGGAGCCACTACAATCCCCCACCCCTCCCTGGCAACACCATGCACATGCTTGAGCTCTGGACTCTAGTGTTGCCACTGTGCATGCCTGTACTCTGACACCAAAAGGGATCCCCTTTGCTGAGACATCCCTCTGCAAGAAAAAAGGAGAGCAAGAGGAATCAAGCAACCTTTGCCAGCAAGAACCCTAGCAGTCCTTGCCCTTGCTGCAGATAACTGCAGCATTTACTGTCAAGGACCCCCATAGTCTTTGCGAATGCTGACCTCAGTTGATAGAGCTGCCTGAAGTCCACAACTGGCACCCAACCCAGCTGCCCCCTTCATATCATCCACAGGTGAAGGTCTTTCCCTACTGAATCTAGTCTGTGAAGTCTGGAAGAGGTAACTATTCCTTCACCAGCAAAAACATCAATGCAAAGTTACAAGGAACGTGAGAAATAAAGGAAACATGACACCACCAAAGGAAAACAATGTATTTTCAGTAGCAAACTCCAAAGATATGGAAATCTACAAAATGTCTGACAAAGAATTAAAAATGTTTTAAAGAAGATCAGCAAGATAGAAGAGAACACAGATAGACAACTCAATGAAATCAGGAAAATATTACATGAACAAAATGAGAAGTTAAACAAAGATATAGAAATCATAAAAAAATAAAAAAGTTTATTTAAAGAAATTATGGCTATTTCTAGAAACATACAACCTACCAAGACTGAATCAGGAAGAAATAAAATCTGAACAGAACAATAATGAGCAAAGAGATTGAATCAGTAATCAAAAACCTCCCAACACAGACAATCCCAGGACCAGGTGGCTTCACTTGACAAATTCTACCAAATATTAAAGAAGAATTAATACCAATTCTTCTCAAACGTTTCCAAAAAATTGAGGAAAAGGGAATACTTTCAAACTCATTCTATGAGGCCAGCATTACCCTGATACCAAAGCCAGAGATGGACACTAGAAGAAAACTATACACCAGTATCCCTGACAAATAATAGATGCAAAAATTCTCAAGAAAATATTAGTAAGCCAAATTCAAGAACACATAAGAAAGGTTATACAACCATTATCAAGTGGGATTTATACCTGAGATACAAGGATGGTTCAACATATGCAAATTAATAAATGTAATGTATCACATTAATAAAATGAAAGATAAAAATCACAGGATCATCTCAATAGATGCTGAAAAAGAATCTGACAAAATACCACATCTTGTCATAATAACAACCCTTGGCAGATTGGGTATAGAAGGAACATACCTCAGCATAACAAAGGCCATATACAACAAACTGAAAAGCTTTCTGTCTAATATGAGGAGCAATATAAGGATGCCCACTCTTACCACTATTATTCAATATAGTATTGGAAGTTCTAGCTACAGCAATTAGGCAAGACAAAGAAATAAAAGGCATCCAAATCGGGAAGGAAGAAGCAAAACTTTCGCTATTTGCAGATGATATAATTCTACATTTAGAAAATCTCGAAGACTCAACCAAACTCCTGTTGGAACTAATCAACAATTTCAGAAAAGTTCCAGGGTACAAAATCAACATACATAAATCAGTTGTATTTCTCTACACTAAGAATGAATGAAACATCTGAAAAAATAAATAAAACTATTCTATTCACCATAGCACCAAAAACAATAAAACACGTAGGAATAAATTTAACCAAAGGAAGTAAAAAATCTCTACAATGAAAACTATGAGATTTTGTTGACAGAAATTGAAGACACAAACAAATGGATCTGAGTTCATGGATCATAAGAGAACAGACTTGTGGTTGCCAAGGGGGAGGAGAGGACAGGGAGGGACAGATTGGGAGTTTGGGATTAGTAGATGCAAACTATTATATACAGAATGGATAAACAACAAGGTCCTACTGTATAGCACAGGGAATCAATATCCCTATGATAAATTATAATGGAAAAGAATATGAAAAAGAATGTATATATATGTATAACTGAACCACTTTGCCATACAGCAGAAATTAACACAACATTGTAAATCACCTATACTTCAATAAAATAAATTAAAAAAAAGAATATTGTTAAAATGTCCATACCACCCAAAGCCATAAACAGATTCAATGCAATCCCCATCATAATGCCAAAGGCATTCTTCCCAGATATAGAAAAAAGTCCTAAAATCTGTATTGACTGGCAAATGGCCCTGAATAGCCATAGCAACCTTGAGGAAAAAGAACAAAGCTGGAGGTATCACACTTCCTGATTTCAAACTATACTAAAAAGCTATGGTAGTAAAGACAGTATGGTACTGGCACAAAAACTGACAGACCAATGGAACAGAATAGAGATCCCAGAATTAAACCCCTGCTTATATGGTCAACTAATATTTGACAAGGTAGCCAAGAGCACCCAATGGGAAAAAGATAGTCTCTTCAATAAATGGTGCTAGGAAAACTGGACAAACACATGCAAAGCAATAAAACTGAAGCCCTGACTTACACCGCTCACAAAAATTAACTTGAAATGGATCAAACATTTAAACATGAGACCTGATACTACAATACTCCTAAAAGAAAACACAAGGAAGGGCTTCCCTGGTGGTGCAGTGGTTAAGAATCTGCCTGCCAATGCAGGGGACATGGGTTCGAGCCCTGGTCTGGGAAGATCCCACATGTCGTGGAGCAACTAAGCCCACGTGCCACAACTCCTGAGCCTGTGCTTTAGAGCCCACACCCCACAACTACTGAACCCTGTGCACCACAACTACTGAAGCCCGTGCGCCTAGAGCCCATGCTCTGCAACAAGAGAAGCCACTGCAATGAGAAGCCTGAGCACTGCAACAAAGAGTAGCCCCTGCTTGCTGCAACTAGAGAAAGTCTGCATACGGCAACAAAGATGCAATGCAGCCAAAAATAAATAAACAAAATAAATAAATTTTTAAAAAGAAAAAGAAAACACAAGGAGGAAGATCCTTGACATTGGTCCTGGCAATACTTTTTTTAATAGGACACCAAAACCACAAACAACAAAATGTAAAAATCAACAAATGGGACTACATTAAACTTAAAAGCTTTTGAAAAGCAAAAGAAACAATTAACAAAATGAAAAGACAACGTACAGAATGGAAGAAAAATTTTGTAAAACATATATCTGATAATATCCAAAATATATGAAGAACTCATACAACTCAATAACAAAAGAACAACCCAATTAAAAAATGGGCAGAACACCTGAATAGATATTTTTCTAAATAAGACATATAGATGGCCAACAGATGCATGAAAAGATGCTCTATGTCATAAATCACGAAGGAAACGCAAATCAAAACCACAATGAGGTATCACATCACACCTGTTAGAATAGCTATTATCAAAAGACAAGAAATAACAATGGCTGGTGAGGATGTGGAGAAAAAGGATCACTTGGTGCACTGTTGGTGGGAATATAAATTGGTACAGCCATTGTGGAAAAGGGTATGGAAGCTCCTCAAAAAATTAAAAAATAGAACTACCATATGATACAGCAATTCCACTTCTGGGCATTTATCTCAAGGAAACAAAAACACTAACTCAACAAGATATGTGCACCCCCATGTTCATTGCTGCATTATTTACAGTAATTATTTACAGATACATTTTTAAATTTATTTTTTTATTTATTATTTTATTTTATTTATTAATTATTTATTTATTACATTATTTACAGCTATGGAAGCAACCTAAATGCCCACTGATAGATGAATGGATAAAGAAAATGTGGTACACATATACAACAGAATATTCAGCCATGAGAAAGGAGGACATCCTGCCATTTGATTTATGACAACATGGATGGACCTTTAGCACATTATGCATTATGCTAAGTAAGATAAGTCAAACAGAGAAAGGCAAATACTGTATGATGTTACCTATATGTGGAATTTTTAAATGCCAAACTTATAAAAACAGAGAATAATATCATAGTTTCCAGGGGATGGCGGGGTAGGGGGCAGGACAGATGTTGTTTAAGGGTACAAACTTGCAACGAGTAGTAAATAAGCCCTAGAGATATAATGCACAGCACAGTAAAAAGAGGAAACAATGTTGTATTATAATCAACAAATTTGCTAAGAGACTATAACTTAATTACTCCAACTACAAAAAAGGATAATTATATAGTGTGATAGAGGTGCTAATTATCGTTACAATGGCAAACATATTACCATATATAAATGTATCATAAATGTATCAAATTAACAAGTTGAATACCTTAAATTTATACAATGTTATATGTCAAATATATTTCAATAAAAAAGTAAAAAGAATAAAAAAGGAATTATGGCTAAAAAGTTCTCAAATCTTGGGAGGGAAATGGACATCCAGATTCATGAAACTCAAGGGCCCCAAATAAGATTAACATAAAGTACATTGAGACTCATCATCAAATTGTCAAAAGTCATGGGCAAGGAGAATTTTGAAAGCAGCAAAAGTCACTCATCACATAGAAGGGAACTCCCATAAGACTGTTAGTAGATTTCTCAGCACAAACCTTGCAGGCTGGGACAGAGTGGGGTGTTACATTCAAAACACTAAAAGAAAAAACCTGCTAAACTAGAATGCTACACTTGGCAAAAGTATCCTTTACAAATGAAGAAAAATAAAGTCTCCTCCAGACAAAGAAAAACCAATGGAGTTTGTAACCATTAGACCAGCCTTATAAGAAATGCTTAATTAAGGGAGTTCTTCAAAATGAAATGAAAATACATTAAAGAGCAACATGAAATAGTCTCACTGATGAAGGCAAATAAATACAGAATAATGTAACACTGTAATAGTTAAATTACTTTTAATGATAATATAAAAATTAAAAGATAAAAATTAGATAAAGATTATATAATAGGTCCGTAATATGAAAAAGAAGCAAACTCTGACTACAAGAACATAAAGTGTGGAGTTTTTGTGTGCAGCTGACATTATCAACTTAAAATAGACGGTTATAACTACAAATTATTTTTGCAAAAGTCAAGCTAACTAAAAACAAAGAAAAAAAACTACAATAGATACACAAAAGATACTGCGAAAAAGAATCAAAGCAAATCAACAAAAATTATTAAATAATAAAGGAAGACAGCAAGACAGGAAGAGAGCGGCAAAACAATTACAAGAGACACAGAAAACAACAATATGGCAACAGTAAGTCCTCACTTATCAATAATGACTATAAATATAAATATATTAAATGCTCAAATCAAAGGCAAAGATTATCTGAATGGATAAAAAACAAGTTTCAGAGATGTGCTATCTACAAGAGACTCATTTTAAATTTAAAGACAAATATAGGCTGAAAGTGAAGGGATGGAAAAGGCTATTCCACAGAAATGGTAACCAAAAGAAAGGAGAGAACAAGTCCCTCCCATCAGGAAACTTGCACAAGCCTCTTAGATAACCTCATCCACCAGAGGCCAGACAGCAGAAGCAAGAGGAACTACAATCCTGCAGCCTGTGGAACAAAAACCACATTCACAGAAAGACAGACAAGATGAAAAGGCAGAGGGCTATGTACCAGATGAAGGAACAAGATAAAAACCCAGAAAAACAACTAAATGAAGTGGAGATAGGCAACCTTCCAGAAAAAGGATTCAGAATAATGATAGTGAAGATGATCCAGGACCTCGGAAAAAGAATGGAGGCAAAGATCGAGAAGATGCAAGAAATGTTTAACAAAGACCTAGAAGAATTAAAGAACAAACAAACAGAGATGAGCAATACAATAACTGAAATGAAAACTACACTAGAAGGAATCAATAGCAGAATAACTGCGGCAGAAGAACGGATAAGTGACCTGGAAGACAGAATGGTGGAATTCACTGCTGAGGAACAGAATAAAGAAAAAAAAAAAAGAAAAGAAATGAAGACAGCCTAAGAGACCTCTGGGACAACATTAAATGCAACAACATTTGCGTTATAGGGGTCCCAGAAGGAGAAGAGAGAGAGAAGGGACCCAAGAAAATATTTGAAGAGATTATAGTCAAAAAACTTCCCTAACATGCGAAAGGAAATAGCCACCCAAGTCCAGGAAGGGCAGAGAGTCCCATACAGGATAAACCCAAGGAGAAGCACATCGAGACACATAGTAATCAAACTGGCAAAAATTAAAGACAAAGAAAAATTACTGAAAGCAGCAAGGGAAAAATGACAAATGACATACAAGGGAACTCCCATAAGGTTAACAGCTGATTTCTCAGCAGAAACTCTACAAGCCAGAAGGGAGTGGCATGATATACTTAAAGTGATGAAAGGGAAGAACCTACAACCAAGATTACTCTGCCTGGCAAGGATCTCTTTCAGATTCGATGGAGAAATAAAAAGCTTTACAGAGAAGCAAAAGTTAAGAGAATTCAGCACCACCAAACCAGCTCTACAACAAATGCTAAAGCAACTTCTCTAAGTGGGAAAGACAAGAGAAGAAAAGGACCTACAAAAACAAACCCAAAACAATTAAGAAAATGGTTATAGGAGCATACATATCAATAATTACCTTAAACGTGAATGGATTTAACGCTCCAACCAAAAGACACAGGCTTGCTGAATGGATACAAAAACAAGACCGGGCTTCCCTGGTGGCGCAGTGGTTGAGTCCTCCTGCCGATGCAGGGGACACGGGTCCATGCCCCGGTCTGGGAGGATCCCACATGCCACGGAGCAGCTAGGCCCATGAGCCATGGCCGCTGAGCCTGCGCGTCCAGAGCCTGTGCTCCGCGACAGGAGAGGCCACAACAGTGAGAGGCCCGCATACCACAAAAACAAAAAAAAAACAAGACCCATTTATATGCTGTCTACAAGAGACCCATTTCAGACCTAGGGACACATACAGACTGAAAGTGAGGGGATGGAAAAAGATATTCCATGCAAATGGAAATCAAAAGAAAGCTGGAGTGAAAATACTCATAACAGATAAAATAGACTTTAAAATAAAGAATGTGACAAGAGACAAGGAAGGACACTACATAATGATAAAGGGATCGATCCAAGAAGAAGATATAACAATTATAAATATATATGCACCCAACATGGGAGCACCTCAATACATAAGGCAACTGCTAACAGCTATAAAAGAGGAAATCAACAGTAGCACAATAATAGTGGGGGACTTTAACACCTCACTTACACCAATGGACAGATCATCCAAACAGAAAAATAACAAGGAAACACAAGCTTTAAATGACACAATAGACCAGACAGATTTAATTGATATTTATAGGACATTCCATCCAAAAACAGCAGATTACACTTTCTTCTCAAGTGCGCATGGAACATTCTCCAGGATAGATCACATCTTGGGTCACAAATCAAGCCACGGTAAATTTAAGAAAATTGAAATCACATCAAGCATCTTTTCTGACCACAACACTATGAGATTAGAAATGAATTACAGGGAAAAAAACGTAAAAAACACAAACACATGGAGGCTAAACAATATGTTACTAAATAACCAAGAGATCACTGAAGAAATCAAAGAGAAATCGAAAAATACCTAGAGACAAATGACAATGAAAACACGACGATCCAAAACCTATGGGATGCAGCAAAAGTTCTAAGGGGGAAGTTTATAGCTATACAAGCCTACCTCAAGAAACAAGAAAAATCTCAAATAAACAATCTAACCTTACACCTGAAGGAACTAGAGACAGAAGAACAAACAAAACCCGAAGTTAGCAGAAGGAAAGAAATCATAAAGATTAGAGCAGAAATAAATGAAATAGAAACAAAGAAAACAATAGCAAAAATCAATAAAGCTAAAAGCTGGTTCTTCGAGAAGATAAACAAAATTGATAAACCATTAGCCAGACTCATCAAGAAGAAGAGGGAGAGGACTCAAATCAATAAAATTAGAAATGAAAAAGGAGAAGTTACAACAGACACCACAGAAATATGAAGCATCCTAAGAGACTGCTACAAGCAACTCTCTGCCAATAAAATGGACAACCTGGAAGAAATGGACAAATTCTTAGAAAGGTATAACCTTCCAAGACTGAACCAGGAAGAAGTAGAAAATATGAACAGACCAATCACAAGTAATGAAATTGAAACTGTGATGAAAAATCTTCCAACAAACAAAAGTCCAGGACCAGATGGCTTCACAGGAGAATTCTATCAAACATTTAGAGAAGAGCTAACACCTATCCTTCTCAAACTTTTCCCAAAAATTGCAGAGGAAGGAACAATCCCAAACTCATTCTATGAGGGTACCATCACCCTGATACCAAAACCAGACAAAGATACTACAAAAGAAGAAAATTACAGACCAATATCACTGATGAATATAGATGCAAAAATCCTCAACAAAATACTAGCAAACAGAATCCAACAACACATTAAAAAGAAAGAAAGAAAGAAAGAAAGAAGTGGCTATACCTACAGCAGACAAAACAGACTGTCTCTAGAGACAAAGGAAATCATCATATAATGATAAAAAGGTAAATTCCACAGAAGGTATAATAATTATAAACATATGCACACCCAGTCTAGAGTGTGCATGTGTGTGTGTGTATGTATGTGTGTGTGTGTGTATATGTATATATATATATATATAGAACATCACCCAACAGAAAAATACACATTCTTTCAAGCACACGTGGGTCATTCTGCAAGATAGATGTTAGGTCGCAAAACAAGTCTTAACAAATTTAAGAAGACTGAAATCATTCTAAGTATCTTTTCTGAACTAGAAATCAGTGACAGCAAGAAAATAAGAAAATTTACAAATATGTGGAAACTAAATAACATACTCTTGCACAAATATTGGGTCAAAAAGAAAATGAAAAGGGATTTTTAAAAGTATCTTAAGAAAAACAAAAACATACTAAAATGTGTGAGATGCAGCAAAAGCAGTATAAGAAGAAAGTTTATAGTGATAAACATCTACATTAAAAAAGAAGCATATCAAAGAAACACTTAACTTTAAATCTCAAAGAAGTAGAAAAAAGAACTAAGCCCAAAGTTAGTGGGAAGAAGAAAATAATAAAGATTAGATTAGAAATAGAGAACACAACAATATAAACTAAGAGTTGTCTTCCTGAAAAGCTAAACAAAGTCAACAAACCCTTAGGCTAGACTAAGGGTAAAAAAGAGAAATTCAAATAAACAAAATAAAAAATGAAAAGATGAGATATTATAACAGATGCCTCAGAAATAAAAAGGATCATATAGGACTATTATGAACAACTATGCCAACAGATTTTTTTGAACATCTTTATTGTAGTATAATTGCTTTACAATGGTGTATTAGTTTCTGCTTTATAACAAAGTAAATCATTTATACATATACATATATCTCCATATCTCTACCTTCTTGCGTTTCCCTCCCTCCCACCCTCCCTATCCCACCCTCCCTATCCCACCTCTCTACGTGGTTCCCACCCCTCTACGTGGTCACAAAGCACCAAGCTGATCTCCCTGTGCTATGTGGCTGCTTCCCACTAGCTATCTATTTTACACTTGGTAGTGTATATATGTTCATGCCACTCTCTCACTTTGTCCCAGCTTACCCTTACCCCTCCCCGTATCCTCAAGTCCATTCTCTAGTATGTCTGCATCTTTATTCCCGTCTTGCCCCTAGGCCAACAAATTAGATAACTGAGGTGAAATGGATAAATGCCTAGAAACATACAACCTGTCAAAACTGAATCATGAAGAAACAGAAAGCCTGAACAGACCTATAAAAAAATAAGAAGACTTAATTAGTAATCAAAACACTCCTGGGAAAGAAAAGTCCAGGGCCAGATGGCTTCATGGTAGAATTCTACCAAACACTCAAGGAATTAATACCAATCCTTCTTAAACTCTTTTAAAAAATGGAATAGGGCAAGGACCTACTGTATAACACAGGGAACTCTACTCAATATTCTGTAATAACCTATCTGGGTAAAGAATCTGAAAAAGAATGAATATATGTACATGTATAACTGAATCACTTTGCTGTAAACCTGAAACTAACACAACATTGTAAATCAACTATAGTCCAATAAATTTTTTTAAAAAAAGGAACAGGGAACATTTCCAAACTCATTTTATGAGGTCAGCATCACCGTGATTCTAAAACCAGAGAAAGACATGGCAAGAAAACTATACACCAATATCCCTAATGAATAGAGATTCAAAAATGCTCAACAAAAGACTAGCAAACTAAATTTAACAGCACATGTAAAAGAACTTAAATCATGAACAAGTGGGATTTATCCTTGGGACACAAGGATGGTTAACTATATGCAAATCAATCCATGTGTTTCATCACATTAAATAAATGAAAGAAAAAAGATCTCAAAAGATGTAGAAAAAGCATTTGGCAAAGTTCAACACCCATTCACAATTAAAATTCTCAACAAAATAGGTATAGAAGACAATTTCCTCAACCTAGTAAAGGCTACATATGAAAAGCCCACAGCCAGTGGGGGAAAACTAAAAGTTTTCCTCTAAGATCCAGTACAAGGCAAGAATGCCCACTCTCACTTATATTCAACATAGCATTAGAACTCCTACCCAGGGCAATTAGACAAGAAAAAGAAATAAAAGACATCTAAATAAAAAAATAAGAGGTAAAACTATCTCTGTTTACAGATGACAAAATTCTATATGTAGAAAACCCAAAAGACTCAACTGAAGAAAACGTTAGCACTAATAAATAAATTTTGGAAAGTTAGAGGATACAAAAATCAACCTACAAAAATCAGTTGTGTTTCTATACCAACAATGAATTATCCAAAAAGGAAATTAAAAAATACTTGGGAATTAACTTAACCAAAGAGGTCAGAGACTTGTACACTGAATATTATAAAATGTTGAAGAAGGAAATTAAAGAAGATAAATGGAAAGACACCCCATATTTACAAATTGAAGAAATAAATACTGTTAAAATGTCCATATGATGCAAAGTAATCTATAGATTCAATGCAATCCCTATCAAAATTTCACTGGCATTCTTTATAGAAATAGAGAAAACTATTCTAAAATTCATATGGAACACAAAAGACCCTGGATAGCCAAAGCATTCTGTTTTTTCTTTTTAATTTTTTTTGAATTTTATTTTATTTTTTTATACAGCAGGTTCTTATTAGTCATCAGTTTTATCCACATCAGTGTACACATGTCAATCCCAATTGCCCAATTCATCACAACACCACCCCAACCCCCCGCCACTTTCCTCCCTTGGTGTCCATACATTTGTTCTACATCTACGTCTGTGTCTCAATTTCTGCCCTGCAAACCAGTTCATCTGTACCATTTTTCTAGGTTCCACATATATGCGTTAATATACGATATTTGTTTTACTCTTTCTGACTTACTTCACTCTGTATGACAGTATCTAGATCCATCCATGTCTATATGTACCACCATGTATATATGTACCACATCTTCTTTAACCATTTGTCTGTCGATGGGCATTTAGGTTGCTTCCATGACCTGGCTATTGTAAATAGAGCTGCAATGAACATTGGGGTGCACGTGTCTTTTTGAATTATGGTTTTCTCTGAGTATATGCTCAGTAGTGGGACTGCTGGATCATATGGTAATTCTATTTCTAGTTTTTTAAGAAACCTCCATACTGTTCTCCATAGTGGCTGTATCAATTTACATTCCCATCAACAGTGCAAGAGGGTTCCCTTTTCTCCACACCCTCTCCAGCATTTGCTGTTTGTAGATTTTCTGATGATACCCATTCTAACTGGTGTGAGGTGATACCTCACTGTAGTTTTGATTTGCATTTCTCTAATAATTAGTGATGTTGAGCAGCTTTTCATGTGCTTCTTGGCCATCTGTATGTCTTCTTTGGAGAAATGCCTATTTAGGTCTTCTGCCCATTTTTGGGTTGGGCTGTTTGTTTTTTTAATATTGAGCTGCATGAGCTGTTTATATATTTTGGAGATTAATCCTTTGTTCGTTGATTCGTTTGCAAATATTTTCTCCCATTCTGAGGGTTGTCTTTTGGTCTTATTTATGGTTTCCTTTGCTGTGCAAAAGCTTTGAAGTTTCATTAGGTCCCATTTGTTTATTTTTGTTTTTATTTCCATTACTCTAGGAGGTGGATCAAAAAAGATCTTGCTGTGATTTATGTCAAAGAGTGTTCTTCCTATGTTTTCCTCTAAGACTTTTATAGTGTCCCGTCTTACATTTAGATCTCTAATCCATTTTGAGTTTATTTTTGTGTATGGTGTTAGGGAGTGTTCTAATTTCATTCTTTTACATGTAGCTGTTCAGTTTTCCCAGCACCACTTATTGAAGAGACTGCCTTTTCTCCATTGTATATCCTTGCCTCCTTCGTCATAAATTAGTTGACCATAGGTGCATGGGTTTATCTCTGGGCTTTCTATCTTGTTCCATTGATCTATGTTTCTGTTTTTGTGCCAGTACCATGTTGTTTTGATTACTGTAGCTATGTATTATAGTCTGAAGTCAGGGAGTCTGATTCCTCCAGCTCTGTTTTTTTCCCTCAAGACTGCTTAGCCAAAGCAATCTTAAGAAAGAAGAACAATCCTGGAGGCACCACACTTCCTTACTTCAGTATATATACTATAAGGCTACAGTAATGACAACAGTATGGCACTGGCATAAAGACAGACTTACAGACCAATGGAACAGTACAGAGAGCCCAGAAACATATCCAAACATCTACAGTCAACTGGTCTTCAACAAGAGTGCTAGGAACACAAAATGGGGAATAGTCTCTTCAATAAATCGTGCTGGGAAAACTGGACACCCACATGTAGAAGTCTAATCTGGACTCTTGTCTAACACTGTACATAAAAATCAACTCAAAATGGATTAAAGACATAAATGGAAGACCTAAAATCATAAAACTCCTAGAAGAAAACATAGGTAAAAAGCTCCTTGACGTCAGTCTTGGCAATGGTTTATATGACAACAAAAGCACAGACAACAAAGGCAAAAATAGACAAGTGAGACTGCATCAAACAGAAAAGCTTCTGGACAGAGAAGGAAATAATCAGCAGAATGAAAAGGGAAACTCAAAGAATGGGTGAAAATATTTGCAAATCATAATAATAATTGTAAGGAGTAAATATTCAAAATATATAAAGAAGTCATACAACTCAATAGCAAAAAAGCAAATAAAAATGGGCAAAGGACCTGAGTTGACATTTCTCAAAAGAAGCCATACAAATGGCTAACAGGAATATGAAAGTGTGTTCAATGTCACTAATCATCAGGAAAATGCAAATCAAAACCACAATGAGGTATCATCTCACAGCTGTTAGAGAATGGTGATTATCAAAAAGACAAAAGGTAAGTGTTGCTGTGGATGTGGAGAAAACAGAACCCTTGTACACTGTTGGTGGGAATGTAAATTCGTACAGCCATTATGCAAAACAATAGAGTTTCTTCAAAAAACTAAACACAGAACTACCTTATGAGCCAGCAATTCCACTTCTGGGTATATATCCAAAGTCAGTGAAATCAGGATCTTGAAGAGATATCTGCACTCTGTTTTTACTGCAGCATTATTCAAAATACCCAAGATTTGGAAACAATCTAAAAATGTCTATTGGCAGATGAATGATTAAAGAAGATGTGGTATATCAACACACAATAGAATATTATTCAGCCACATAAGGAAGGAAATCCTGACATTTGCCCCAACATGAATAAAACTAGAGGACGCTATGCTAAGTGAAATAAGCCAGAAACAGAAAGACAAATACTACATGATCTCAGTGGAATTCAAAACAGTCAAACTCATAGAAACAGAGAGTAGAATGTTGGTTTAAACGGGTTGGCGAGCTAGGGAACGGGAAGATGTTGGTCGAGGGGTACAAAGGTCAATTAACCAGAGATGAATAAGCTATGGAGATCTTATATACAAATGTGACTGTAGTTAACAATACTATACCGTATACTTGAAATTTGCCGAGAGAGTTGATCCTAAGTGTACTCACAAGCCCCACCCCCCACCTCCGAAAAAACGGAGCTATGTCAAATGATGGGTATGTTAATTAGTTTGACTGTGGCCATTATTTCACAATGTATACATATATAAAAAAAAGGTCTTACACCTTAGATATATACAATCTTTATTTGTCATTATACCTCAATAAAGGTAGAAAAAAAATATGCAAAAGCCATGAACATTTACTATTTAAGAATATACAGATGGCATATGAACACATGAAAAAATATTTAACATCACTAGCCATTAAGGAAATGCAAGTTAAGACCAAGATGAGATATTACTATACACCTATTACAACCACTAATACAAAAAATAGTAACAAGTACAAGGAAGGATAGAAAGTATCAATAACTGGATTTCTCACAAACTGTAGGTGGAAATGCAAAATGGTTCAGCCATTCTGGGCAGTTTCTGTTTTTTTTAAATTAAGGTATAGTTGATTTACAGATTATGTAAGTTTCAGGTGTACAACACAGTGATTCACAATCTTTAAAGGTTACACTCCATTTATAGTTATTATAAAATATTGGCTATATTCCCTGTGTTGTACAATATATCCTTGTAGCTTATTTTATACATAGTAGTTTGTACCTCTTAATCCCCTACCCCTATCTTACCCCTCTCGCCACTGGTAACCACTAGTTCGTTCCCTCTGTGAGTCTGTTTCTTTTTTGTTATCTTCACTAGTTTGTCTTAATTTTTAGATTCTACATATAAGTGATATCATACAGTATTTGTCTTTCTCTGTCTGACTTATTTCACTAAGCATAATACTCTCCAAGTCCATCTATGTTGTTGCAAATAGAAAAATTTCACTCTTTTTTTTACGGCTGAGTAAATATTCCATTGTGTATCTATACCACATCTTTATCCATTCATTTGTTGATGGACACTTAGGTAGCTTCCATATCTTGGCTGTTGTAAATAATGCTGCTGTGAACATTGGGGTGCATGTATCTTTTTGAATTAAAGTGTTTTAATTTCCTTTGGATATATACCCAGGAGTGGAACTGCTGGATCATATAGTTCTATCTTTAGCTTTTAGAGGAGCCTCCATACTGTTTTCTAGTATGCAGCTGCACCAATTTATATTCCCACCAATAGCATACAAAGGTCCCCTTTTCTCCACATGCTTGCCAACATTTGTTGTTTGTGGTCTTTTTGATAACAGAGTTTGACAGTCTCTTAAAGAACAAAACACATACTTACCATACAGCTCCAATCACACTCCTGGGCATTTATCCCAGAGAAATAATAATTTATTTTACACAAAAATCTGAACATGAATGTTCACAGCATCTTTATTTATAATAGCCAAAAATTAACAACCAAAATGTCCTTTAATAGGTGAATGACTAAACAAATTATAATACATTCATTTATAGACTGGAATACCATTGTAGTAAAACAAGAAATAAACTACACACTACAACTTGGGCAGATCTCAATTTCAATATATCAAATACTGTATGATTCCATTTATATAATATTCTGGAAATTACTAAATTATAGAGATGAAGAACAGATTAATATTTGGCAGAGATTAGGCATAGTGTGGGAGAGGGGATGGGTATGAAACTAAAGAGGTAGCATGAGAGAAATCCTTGTGGTGATGGAATAGTTAGTTCTGTATCTGGATTGTGGTGGTGGTTACATGAATCTCCACATATGATAAAATGGCACAGCACACCAAAATCACAACTAACTGCTGAATAACCATTGATAAAAAAGACTGGAATCTACAAGAAAAAGATATTCTACATCCAAAGACAAAGAAGAAACCTTGAGACGGTAGCAGGGGCACACTCACAATATAATAGAATCCCATGCCACCCAGGTGGGTGACCCACAAACGAGAATAATTATATAGCAGAAGTTCTCCCACAGGAGTGAGAGCTCTGAGCCCCATTCCAGGCTCCCCAGCCTAGGGGTCCGGCATCGGGAGGAGGAGCCCACAGAGCATTTGGCTATGAAGGCCAGTGGGGCTTGACTGCAAGAGCACAATAGGATTGGGGGAAACAGAGACTCCACTCTTGGAGGGCACACACAAGGTCCTGTGCACACCAGGTCCCAAGGCAAAAGTAGTGACTCCATAGGAGCCTGGGCCAGACATATCTGCTGGTCTTGGAGGGTCTCTTAGGGAGGCTGTGGCTCTCTCTGGGGTCATAAAAGCTGGTTGCAGACATAGCGGAGACGTACATGAACTCTGGCTGGAGGCAGACATTTTGGGTCCTTAGCATCAAGACCTGGCTCTTCCCAACAGCCTGTAAGCTCCAGTGCTGGGATGCCTCAGGCCAAACAACCAACAAGGGGGGAATAAGCCCCATCCATCAGCAGATAGGCTGCCTAAAGACTTCTTGAGCCCACAGTCACCTCTAGACACAGCCCTTGACATGGTCCTGCCCACCAGAGGGCCAAGACCCAGCTCCACTCACCAGTGGGCAGGCACCAGATGCTCCTGCCAGGAAGCCCACACAAGGTTCTAGACAAACCTCATCTTCCAGGGAGCAGATACCAGAAGCAAGGAAATTATGATCGTGCAGCCTACAGAACTGAGTCCACAAACACAGGTCAGAACCTACCCTGGGACGAGCTGGTCCCAGCCTTTGGGTGATGGGAGGGGAGTGTACTGCTGGGACACATAGGACATCCCCTACAGAGGCCCACTTATCCAAGGTCGAAAACGTAACTAAGCTACTACATTCATAAAAATACAAGTATTAATTTAAACAAAATGAGATGGCAAAGGAATATATCCCAGATGAAGGAACAAGATAAAATCCCAGAAGAACAACTAAGTGAAGTGGAGATAGCCAATTTACCTGCGTAAGAGTTCAGAATACTGATCATAAAGATGATCCCAGAAGGTAGGAAAAGAATGGACAGAGTGAGAAGTTATAAGAAATTTTTAGCAAACAGAAAATATAAAGAACCACCAAAGAGAGTAGAAGAACATAATAACTGAAATAAAAAATACACAATTAGGAATTAATAGAATAAATGAGGTAGAAGAATGAAACAGTGAGCTAGAAGACAGAGTGGTGGAAATCACTGCTGCAGAACATAAAAAGGAAAAAAGGATGAAAAACAATGAGTTTAAGAGATCTCTGGGACAACGTCAAACACACCGGCATTCACATTATAGGGGTCCAAGATGGAGAAGAGGGAAAGGAAGGGACTAAGAAAATACTTGAAGAGATAATAGGTGAAAACTTCCCTAACATGGGAAAGGAAACAATCACCCATATCCAAGAAGCACAGAGTCCCATACAAGATAAACCCGAGGAAAATGCCAAAACACACAGTAATCAAACTGACAGAAATTAAAGACAAAAAGAAAATATTAAAAACAAGGGAAAAGCAACAAATAACATACAAGGGAATCCCCATAAGACTAGCAGCTGATTTTTCAGCAGAAACTCTGCAGGCCAGAAGGGACTAGAATGATGTATTTAAAGTGCTGAAAGGGAAAAATCCATAACCAAGAATACTCTACCCAGCAAGTATCTCATTCAGATTTGATGGAGAAATCAAAAGCTTTACAGACAAGTGAAAGCTAAGAGAATTCAGCACCACCAAACCAGCTTTATAACAAATGCTAAGGAACTTCTCTAGGCAGAAAAGGCAACAACTAGAAACAAGAAAATTACAAAATGGGAAAGCAAACATAAGGGTAGGAAATCATCCACGGCACAATTATGATATCAAAACCAGCAATTGTGAGAGAGAGTAGAAGTGCAGGATATTTGAAATGCACTTGAAATTAAGAGATTAGCAACTTAAAACAATCATGTATATAAATATATAGACTGCGGTATAAAAACATCATGGTAACTGTAAATGAAAAATCTATAATAGATATACACACGAAAAAGAAAGAGGAATCCAAGCCACGAGAGAGAAAAGAAAAGACGAAAGGAAGAAGAAAGACTTAAAAAAACAAATCCAAAATAATTATCAAAATGGCAATAAGAATGTACATATCGATAATTACCTTAAATGTAAACAGATTAAGTGCTCTGACCAAAAGACACAGGCTGGCTTAATAGATACAAAAACAAAACCCATACGTATATTGTCTAAAAGAGACCAACTTCAGACCTTGAAACACATACAGACTGAAAGTGAAGGGATGGAAACAGGTATTCCATGCAAATGGAAATCAAAAGAAAACTGGAATAGCAATACTCATATCTGACAAAATAGACATTAAAATAGACATTAAAATAAAGACTGTTGGGGCTTCCCCAGTGGCGCAGTGGTTGAGAGTCCACCTGCTGATGCAGGGGACACGGGTTCATGCCCTGGTCCGGGAAGATCCCACATGCCACGGAGCGGCTGGGCCCATAAGCCATGGCCGCTAAGCCTGCGCGTCCGGAGCCTGTGTTCCGCAACAGGAGAGGCCACAACAGTGAGAGGCCCACGTACCACAAAAAAATAAAAAATAAATTAAATAAAGACTGTTACAGGAGACAAAGAAGGACACCACATAATGATCAAGGGATCAATCCAAGAAGATATAACAAGTGTAAATATACATGCACCCAACACAGAAGCACCTCAATATACAATGCAAACATTAACAACCATAAAAGGAGAAATCGACAGTAACACAATAATAGTGGGGGACTTTAACACCCCACTTACATCAATGGACAGATCATCCAGACAAAAAAATCAATAAGCAAACACAGGCCTTAAATGACACATTAGACCTGATGGACTTAATTGATGTTTTTAGAGTATTCCATAAGAAAGTAGCAAAATACATATTCTTTTTAAGTGCACATGGAACATTCTCCAGGATAGATCACATGCTGGGCCACAAAGCAAGCCTCAGTAAAGTTAAGAAAACTGAAAACACATCAAGCATTTTTTCTGACCACAATGCTATGAGATTTGAAATCAACCACAAGAAAAAAAACTGCAAAAAACACAAAAACATGGAGGTTAAACAATATGCTACTAAACAACCAATGGATCACCAAAGAAATCAAAGAGGAAATCGAAAAATACCCAGAGACAAATGAAAATGAAAACATGACAATCCAAAACCCATGGCATGCAGCAAAAGCAGTTCCAAGAGGAAGTTTATAGCGATAAAAGCTTACCTCAGGAAAGAAGAAAAATCTCAAATAAACAGCCTAACCTTATATCTAAAACAACTGGAAAAAGAAGAACAAACAAAATCCAAAGTTACTAGAAGGAAAGAAATCATAAAGATCAGAGCAGAAATAAATGAAAGAGAGACTAAGAAAACAATAGAAAAGATGAATGAAACTAAAAGCTGGTTCTTTGGAAAGATAAACAAAATTGAAAAACCTTCACCCAGACTTATCAAGAAAAAAGAGGAGGGCCAAAATCAATAAAATTAGAAATGAAGAAGAATTTACAACTGACACCACAGAAATACAAAGGACCATAAGAGTCTATTACAGGCCAACAACATGGACAATAAAATATACCAATAAAATGGACAACCTAGAAGAAATGGATAAATTCTTTAAAAAGTATAATCTCCCAAGACTGAACCAGGGGGAAATAGAAAATATGAACAGACCAAAATATGAACAAACAACTACTGAAATTGAATCTGTGATTTAAAAACTCCCAACAAAAGTCCAGGACCAGATGGCTTCACAGGTGAATTCTATCAAACATTTAGAGAAGAGTTAACACCTATCTTTCTGAAACTATTCCAAAGAATTGCAGAGGGAGGAACATTTCCGAACTTATTCTATGAGGCCACCACCACCCTGATACCAAACACCAGACAAAGACACCACAAGAAAAGAAAATTACAAGCCAATATCACTGATCAACATAGATGCAAAAATTCTCAACATAGCCTAGCAAACCAAATCCAACAATACATTAAAAGAATCATACATAATGATCAAGTGGGCTTTATCCCAGGAATGCAAGGACTTTCAATATCCACAAATCAATCAGTGTGATACACCACATCAACAAACTGAAGAATAAAACCATATGATCATCACGATAGATGCATAAAGAGCTTTTGATAAAATTCAACATCCATTTATGATAAAAACTCTCCAGAAAGTAGGCATAGAGGGAACCTACCTCAACATAATAAAGGCCATATATGACAAGCCCAGAGCTAATGTCATACTCAATGGTGAAAATCTGAAAGCATTTCCTCTAAGATCAGCAACAAGACAAGGATGTCCACTCTCACCACTTTTATTCAACATAGTTTTGGAAGTCCTAGCCACAGCAATCAGGGAAGAAAATGAAATAAAAGGAATCCAAATTGGAAAAGAAGAACTAAGACTGTCACTGTTTCCAGATGACATGATACTATCCATAGAAAATCCTAAAGATGCTACCAGAAAATTACTAGAGCTCATCAATGAATTCAGTATAGTTGCAGGCTACAAAATTAATACACAGAAACCCATTGCCTTTCCATACACTAACAAGGAAAGATCAGAAGAAATTAAGGAAACTATTCCGTTTATCATCGCATCAAAATGAATAAAGTACCTAGGAATAAACCTACCTCAGGAGGCCAAAGACATGTACTCTGATAACTCTAAGATGCTGAGGAAAGAAACAGAAGATGACATAAACAGATGGAAAGATATACCATGTTCTTGGATTGGAAGAATTAATATTTTCAAAATGATGATACTACCCAATGCATTTTTCACAGAACTAGAACAAAAAAACATTTTAATTTGTATGGAAACACAAAAGACCCCGAATCTTGAGAAGCAATCTTGAGAAAGCAATCTTGAGAAAGAAAAACAGAGCTGAGGAAATCAAGCTCCCTTACTTCAGACTATACTACAAAGCTACAGTCATCAAAACAGTATGGTACTGGCCCAAAACAGACATACAGATTAATGGAACAGGATAGAAAGCCCAGAAATAAACCCACACACTTACGGTCAACTAATCTATGACAAAGGAGGCAAGAATATACAATGGAGACAGTCCCTTTAACAAGTGGTGCTGGGAAAACTGGACAGCTACATGTAAAATAATAAAATTAGAACGTTTTCTAACACCATATACAAAAACAAAATGAATTAAAGATCTAAATATAAGACCAGATACTATAAAAAACCTAGAGGAAAACACAGGCAGAACACTCTTTGACATAAATCACAGCAATATTTTTCTGGATCTGTCTCCTACAGTAATGGAAATAAAAACAAAAATAAACACGTGGGACCTAACTAAACTTAAGAGCTTTTGCACAGCATAGGAAACCATAAACAAAATGAAAAGACAACCTACAGACTGCGAGAAAATATTTGCAAATGATGCTACTGACAAGGGATTAATTTCCAAAATATACAAACAGCTCATACAATTCAATAACAAAAAAAACCAAACAACCTAATCCAAAAATGGGCAGAAGACCTAAATAGACATTTCTCCAAAGAAGATATACAGACTGCCAACAAACACAGGAAAGAATGCTCAACATCATTAATCATTAGAGAAATGCAAATCAAAACTACAATGAGATATCATCTCATACCAGTCAGAATGGCCATCATCAAAAAATCTAGAAACAATAAATGCTGGAGAGGATGTGGAGAAAAGGGAACACTCTTGCACTGCTGGTGGGAATGGGAATTGGTTCAGCCACTATGGAGAACAGTATGGAGGTTCTTTAAAAACTACAAATAGAACTACCATATGACCCAGCAACCCCACTACTGGGCATATACCCTGAGAAAACCAAAATTCAAAAAGAGTCATGTACCAAAATGTTCATCGCAGCTCTATTTTACAATAGCCCGGAGATGGAAACAACCTAAGTGCCCATAATCGGATGAATGGATAAAGAAGATATGGCACATATATACAATGGAATATCACTCAGCCATAAAAAGAAACGAAATCGAGCTATTTGTAATGAGGTGGATAGACCTAGAGTCTGTCATACAGAGTGAAGTCAGAAAGAGAAAGACAAATACCGTATGCTAACACATATATATGGAATTTAAGAAAAAAAAATGTCATGAAGAACCTAGGGGTAAGACAGGAATAAAGACACAGACCTACTGGAGAATGGACTTGAGGATATGGGGAGGGGGAAGGGTGAGCTGTGACAGGGCGAGAGAGAGGCATGGACATATGTACACTAACAAACATAAGGTAGATAGCTAGTGGGAAGCAGCCGCATGGCACAGGGAGATCAGCTCGGTGCTTTGTGACAGCCTGGAGGGGTGGGATAGGGAGGGAGGGAGACGCAAGAGGGAAGAGATATGGGAACATATGTATATGTATAACTGATTCACTTTGTTATAAAGCAGAAACTAACACACCATTGTAAAGCAATTATACCCCAATAAAGATGTTAAAAAAAAAAAAAAGGCAAGCCAGAGCTAGAGAGTACAACATTTGCAAAACATGTATCTGATAAAGATCTAAACTCCTTCAACTCAACAATAAGACGCAAACCAAAAAACTATACAAAAAAATGGGCAAAAGATTTCATGAGATACTTCATTAAAGGAGATTATGAATGGTTAAAAAGCACATGAAAAGAAGTTCAACATTGTTAATTATCAGAGAAATGCAAATTAAAATCCAATAAGATGCAACTAGAAATGTTGGTAATCAAAGAGCAATGATAACTCTCAGACATTGCTTATAGGCATGAAAAACAGTAGACCCAACTTGGGAACATTTGGCACTTTCTAAATAAGTTACATATAAACTTACCAGAAGACCCAGTAAGCCCACTCCTAGGTATTTACGCAAGAAATGAAAAGATATTGACACAAAGACTTATATGTGAATGTTCATAGAAGCTTTTTCATAACAGCCCCAAACTGGGAAAACACCCATGTGTCTATGAACTGAAAGGATAACAAACTGCGGTATATGCACACAAAGGAATTCTACTAAGGATAAAAAGAATAAACCTGTGATACACACACACACACATATACACACACACACACACACACACACACACACACACACACACACACACACACGAGTCTCAAAAGCATCATGCTAAATGAAAGAAGCCAGACAAAACACAGTATATACTTTACGAATTCATTTATGTAAAATTCGAAAAAAGGAAAAGCTATTGAAATAGAAAACAGATCAGTGATTGCTTGGGGTCTGAGAAGTAGGAATGAAAGGAGGGGACTCACTGCAAAGGGGTACAAGGAATTTTGGGGGGGATGATGAAAATATTCCAAATCATGATTTTGATGATGGTAATCTACTGTATAATCTTTTAAAACCTATTGACTTGTACATTGAAAAGTGCTAAATTTTCCATTTAATATTCGTCAACAAAAGTGATTAACATTTAAAAAGAGAAAAAACTGAATTTGCATTCCTGAGGAAGTCACATGGTAAGGTCTGCTCACCCACTGAGACGAGGTGGCTGTAGTTCTCCAACATCACATCTCTGTACAGGGTCCTCTGAGCAGAGTCCATCTGCCACCACTCCTCCTGGGTGAACTCCACAGTCACGTCCTTGAATGACACTGATGCCTGTTAACAACATATTTCTAATCAATCTGAGGGTTCAGAATTGGGACATGGAAAATATTTTTGAAAACTAACTCCTACTATGTTTACTGTTTATTTAATTTTTATTTTTTAGTGGACTATAGTTGACTTACAATGCTGTATTAGTTTCAGGTGTGCAGCAAAGTGATTCAGTTATGCATATAAATATATCTATTCTTTTTCAAATTCCTATCCCATTTATGTTATCACGGAATATTGAGCAGAGTTCCCTGTGCTACACAGTAGGTTCCTGTTGGTTATCTATTTTAAATATACTAGTGTGTATATGTCAATCCCAAACTCCCAATTTATCCCTCCCTCCCCACCTTTCCATCCATGTTGCTGCAAATGGCATTATTTTATTCTTTTTAATGGCTGAGTAGTATTCCATTGTGTGTGTGTGTGTGTGTGTGTGTGTGTGTGTGTATATATATATCTACCACATCTTCTTTATCAGTTCATTTGTTGATGGACATTTAGGTTGCTTCCTTGCCTTGGCTATTGTAAACAGTGCTGCAATGAACACTGGGGTGCATGTATACTTTCGAACCATGGTTTTCTCCAGATATATTTTTACTGTTTAGAGTTTAAAACAAAATGCTATAAAAGATGACTAACTCTGCCTTTGCTCTATAGCAGGGTATCTTCAATTTGGCACTACTGACACTCTGGACCAGATAATGCTATTTTTGTGGAAGACTGTCCTGTGTATTTTAGGATATTTACCAGTATTCCTGTTTTCTACTGATTAGATATCAATAGCATTCCCAATCATGACAATCAAAAATATCTCCAAATACTTCCAAATGTCTCCTGGGAAGCAAAATCACCCCTAGTTAGGAACCATCGTTTTATATGAATAGTGGACAATATCTTCAGCGACCGAACAAAATACCCAGTTTAAGAAATGACCTATACTAAGGCAAAGCAACAGCGATAAAGAATGGGAAATTAATACACAGAGATGCTGCACAAGCAAGTGGGTAGATGCTGATGCCATACCCAGAGACTGGAAGAATAAGTAAGAATCAGAGGCTGGGTCACAGGGAGCAGATGTTGTTCAACTGCACTCAAAACACCCATGGAACATATGGAATTATTTATTTCATCGTTGGCTGCAAGATTCTGGAACGGAGAAGGGAAATCTAAAATGAAAATAAGGATCTAGGAGACAGTCATTAAGATGGTAACTTAAGTCATCAGGGAAAAAGGGCTGGTTCAGAAAGGACATAGAAACTTTAGGAAAGAAAAGGAGCAAATACAAAATTCAAGGGAATAGCAAAATTTAAAAG
This sequence comes from Tursiops truncatus, assembly GCF_011762595.2. Lineage (NCBI taxonomy): Eukaryota > Metazoa > Chordata > Mammalia > Artiodactyla > Delphinidae > Tursiops > Tursiops truncatus. The sequence goes on along the minus strand of NC_047039.1, from coordinate 28,084,753 downwards.
GCAGGTAGAAAGATAGGCCAGGAAGGCTGAGAAAGAATTTCTAAGTGATAGAAAGAGAAAACAGAAAGATTAGAGTACCAGAAATTAAGAGACGAGAGAATTACAAGCAAAAATTATTTCTCTAGTTCAAGGGAATAAACTGAACACACACATTTACATCCCCTGCCTCCAAAAACACATTCAGGTAAAATAAAAAGCTTTTATAGCTATAAAAGTATGACAAAAGAGGAATTCAGAGAAACGTCCCAGCACAAGGCCTGAATTTTGAACAAATTCTGGAAGATAGAGGGTAAGGTAGTATTGATAAAAAAAATAGAACAATATTGCCCACAATCTAATATAAATGTAGAAGTGGGAAAAAGGAACAGGGCACTGGTGAAAGCCCAGAAAGACGTCCAAGCTTAAACTGAAGAAACTGTGTAGTAGGAGAAATGATAAACAGAGTCAATTTCCTATTTGAATACAGGTGACATCATTTAAATGAGTGAGAAATGGCTAGATACAAATGTCATCGGAATAACTAGATGGCCATCTGGGAAAAGACTGATCTATATCTCACACCACAGAGCAGGATAAAGTTAAAATGTATTCGAGATCTAACTGTAAAAAATAAAATCATACTCTAAAACACTACACAGAGCAATTCTTTTATAAGGTCAGAGTGGGAAATGCCCAACTATGACTAAAAATCCAGGAAGCATAAAAGAAAAAACCGCTAAACTTGACAACATAAAAATCAAATGCCTTCGAAAGACCCTGAATAGCCAAAGCAATTTTGAGAAAGAAGAACTGAGCTGCAGGTATCATGCTCTCTGACTTCAAGCTATACTACAAAACTACAGTCGTCAAAACACTATGATACTGCCACAAAAACAGACATACAGATCAATGGAACAGGATAGAAAGCCCAGAAATAAACCCACACACCTATGGTCAACTAATCTATGACAAAGGAGCCAAGAATATACAAGGGAGAAAAGACAGTCTCTTTAACAAGTGGTGCTGGGAAAATTTGACAGCTACATGTAAAATAATGAAATTAGAACATTCTCTAACACCATACACAAAAATAAAATGATTTAAGATCTAAATGTAAGACCAACTACTATAAAACTCCTAGAGGAAAACACAGGCAGAACACTCTTTGACATAAATCACAGCAATATTTTTCTGGATCTGTCTCCTACAGTAATGTAAATAAAAACAAAAATAAACAAATGGGACCTAACTAAACTTAAGAGCTTTTGCACAGCATAGGAAACCATGAACAAAATGAAAAGACAACCTACAGACTGGGAGAAAATATTTGCAAATGATGCTACTGACAAGGGATTAATTTCCAAAATATACAAACAGCTCAAACCAAACAACCTAATCAAAAAATGGGCAGAAGACCTAAACAGACATTTCTCCAAAGAAGACATACAGATGGCTAACAGGCATATGAAAAGGTGCTCAATATCACTAATTATTAGAGAAATGCAAATCAAAACTACAATGAGGTATCACCTCACACCAGTCAGAATAGCTATCATCAAAATATCTACAAATCACAAATGCTGGAGAGGGTGTGGAGAAAAGGGAACCCTTCTACACTGTTGGTGGGAATGTAAATTGGTGCAGCCACTATGGAGAACAGTACGGAGGTTCCTTAAAAAACTAAAAATAGAGCTACCATATGATCTTGCAATCCCAATCTTGGGCATATATCTGGAGAAAACCATACTTCGAAAAGATACATGCACCCCAATGTTCATTGCAGCATTTTACAATAGCCAAGACATGGAAGCAACCTAAATTTCCATCAACCAATGAATGGACAAAGATGTGGTGTGTATATATCTACATATATCTATATATATGCAATGGAATATTACTCAGCCACAAAAAAGAATGAAATCATGTCATTTGCAGTGACATGGATGGACCTAGAGATTATCATAAGAAGAAGAAAGACAAATATTATATGATATCACTTATATGTGTAATCTAAAAAGATGATACAAATGAACTTACTTACAGAAGAGATATAAACTCAAAGACGTAGAAAACAACTTATGGTTATCAAACGGCAAAGGGCGGGGAGGGATAAATTAGGAATTTGGGATTAACATATACATACCACAATATATAAAACAGATAACCAACAAGGACCTACTGTATAGCACAGGGAGCTATACTCAATATCTTGTAATAACCTATAATGGAAAAGAATCTGATAAAGAATATATATACCGTATATATATATATGTATATACATTTGTATAACTGAATCACTTTGCTGTATACCTGAAACTAACACAACATTGTAAATCAACTGTATTTCAATACATTTTTTTAAATGCCAAAAAAGTTCACCACAGTTAAAAACAAAAAACAAATGCCTTTATGGCAAAAATTAAAAAAAACATGAGCAAGGCAAAAATATGAAAAACTAGGAAAATTGTGCAATTTATATCACTGAAAAATGGCTATAAAGATATATTGGATATATTAATTAAAATCAGCACATCAACAGGAAAACAGTAAGCAATAAACAGTTCAATAAAAAAGAAATATAGATGAATTACAAACAAAAAAGATGTTCCACCTCACTCATGAGAAGAGGAAAGCTTGTAAAACTAAACTTGAGTTATCATTTTTAATCACATTAGTAAAAATTCAAAAAGTTTGATGGCACACTCTATTTGTAAGGTTGTGGAGAAGAAACACACACTCCTAGACTGTTGGCTCTACCTTAAATTACCTTCAGAATCTGACCACTTGAAAGCAACTAACACCCTTAAATGATCATCATTTATTGCGAGGATTATAATAGCCTCCTATATTGTTCCTGCTTTCACTACTACCCCACTAGAGTTTATCTTCAAAATGTAGACTTATTCTTTTAAACTGTAAGTGAAAACTATCCTTTTGACTCAAAAGAATAAAAATGAAAACCCTCAAAACCCCACATTGCGAGAGATAATGTGTTAATGTACTGGAAGACATTTTGATCAAGATGTTAATTCTCCCCAAATTGATCGATATTACAGATTCTATAGAGTCAGTGCAGTCAAAATCAAAATCTCAGCAGGCTTTCCTGAGATAGACAAGCCAATTTTCAAAACTTTCTATAGAGAAGCAAAGTACCTAGAATCTCCAAAACACTCCTAATAAAGAACCAAGTTGGAAGACACATATTATCTGATTTCAAGAGTTACTATAAAGAGACACTCATCAAGGCAATGTGGTATTAGCAAAAGGATTAAGGTCATTAGACGTTAACAGAGTCCACATAGATATAGAGAATAGACTTGTGGTTGCCGAGGGGGAGGAGGGGTGGGGGGCGGAAGGATTGGGAGTTTGAGATTAGCAGATGCAAGCTTTATATATAGGATGGATAAATAACAAGGTCCTACTGTATAGCACAGGGTACTATATTCAATATCCTGTGATAAACCATAATGAAAATACAAAAAAGAATGTATATATATGTTTAACTGTGTCACTTTGCTGTACAGCAGAAATTAACACAACATTGTAAATCAACTATACTGCAATAGAATTTTTTAAAAAATAAAAAAAAAGAAGTGAACAGAATCCAGAGACAGACCCAAACATAGGTTGCTAGTTGATTTCCCTCAGAGATGCCAATGCAATTCAATGGAGAAAGGATACTCTTGTCAACAAATGGTGCTGATAGGTGGGTATGCAAAGGTAGAAAGCACAAACATGGCAAGTGCACGTTCCTCTACTCCCAATTCCTCTGTTCTATTCTGCCAGCACAGAATACTAAGACCCTCAGACACAGAAATTCTTGGTTTTAGATTGCGCCGAGAACATACTTTGTCCTTTTCTGATTGGCAAGCTTTACACTGAAATAAAATTTTAAAGTTGATCAAAAAAGGAAATTATTGATATAACACAGATTTTGAAATCCTAAGAGAATACTATCAACAAGCTCATGAAAATACATTTAAAAACATAAATAGGGACTTCACTGGTGGTCTAGTGGGTAAGACTCTGCGCTCCCAATGCAGGGGGCTCAGGTTCGATCCCTGGTTGGGGAACTAGATCCGATCCTGTATGCATGCTGCAACTAAGACTCTGCGTGCCACAACTAAGAGTCCGCATACCACAACTAAAGATCCTGCATGCCACAACAAAGATCCAGTGTGTCACAACTAAGACCCTTCACAGCCAAAATTTAAAAATAAATAAATAAAAATGAACAATTTTCTATGAAAACGTAATGAGGAAAGTTACACTAAAAAAAAAACATACAAATCCATCATAGACTTATGACCAATAAATTAATCAAAATCTTCATGCAAAAAGTCTTCATAAGGCCCTAATTTATAGGTGAGTTTAACAAAATCTACATGTAACACAATTTTCTCATCTAAATTATTATTAAAGAAAAGGAGCAGGAAAATGTCCCATTTCCTTTTATGAGACTGTGACCATGATACCATAATTGGACACAGAAACAAGAAAGCATAGTCTACTCCAAGTTGTGGATACAAAAATAAAAATCCTAAATACAGTATTAGCAAAAAGTCCTAGGAAGATATGTAAGAAGCAACTTACCACACTTATTAGCAATTAGGGTCTACACAGGGATTTAAGTTAACATTAGAAAATCCATTATACTGTTTACAGTATTTATAGATTAAAGGAAATAAGCTATAGCTTTGCTCCAATAGATACACAAAATGTAATCAATGTAATTTAATGCACATTCATGACTAATGTGAAATCTTAACAAACAGACACATGGAGGCAACCTTCTTACCCTGACAAAGGTAACCTACCAAAAGCTGACAGCAAACATCACAATTAATAGTAAAATAGTGTATATTATCCCTCAAGATTGACTTGATCTATTTTTATTTTTTTCCATTTATTGCATGGATGCTTCTTAACCTTATAAATCCACAAAAATGCAAAATGGGGAAAGAATAAAGAGCTCACCTGAGGTATGTTCATTTTCTGCTCTTGGGAGAGTAGAGAACTGTGGTTCAGCTGAGGGGACAGAAAAATGGGTGTCATGAGACATAACCTGTCTTATAGCTCCTAGATTCACCCCCCCAAAATCTCAGCACCCCAGGTGGGGATCATCTTCCTTATAGGCATAGGGCCCTCTCGGCCTTGAAAAGGCACTAGAGTGATCACATACAGGTGGTACCACCTGTCTTTGTGTGACTCTGAGATGACCATGAGGATTAAATCTGCAGTTTTTAACTGAGTGAATGTAAACTTTTCTCAATCACTTTAAAAATAATGCATGTGTCCTAACACAAGTAAATAAAAACAGAAGATTAGCTGAATTAAATACACCAAAGGATAAGACACTATACTTTCATTAAAATTAACGTAGCAGAACAATACTCAGTATGCACCATTTATCTATTTTTCTTATTAATATTATTTACCCGCTGGTATAAACAATCTACAGAAAGCCTAATAAAAGAGATGGGATGCCTTAAGTCAGGAAATTTTAATTGTTTCAGCCGTGATATATTTGTCAAAAGGCCCTTTTGGTGACCTACCTGTGAGAGGGCGAAGTGCACTGTTTTCCTGATTCTGTAACAAACAAACTGGGTTTCCCTGGACAAGTCACTGAACTTTTCAGGCCCGATGTCTTTAAAGATTTCAAGAGAGTTAGAAATAGATGACCTTGGAAAACCCTTCACATATCATCATTCTGGGATCCTGTGAGGTCAGCATATCACTAGTGTCACATGTGGTGATAGACACACGTGACAGCAACACAGCATCTTTGGGGGGGGCATTTAAGGGGAGTGGAGACAGCATTTCCTCCCTCTGCCTGGTTATCCCTTACCCCCAGACCTCACCCTCACAAGCTCTCCAGCAAAAATGGCCTTTCCTGAATAGCCTGCCCCTGGACCAGTTCAGCTCACCTTGCTCTTCTCAAGGCTGGCCCAAACCCCCCACTGCCACATAGTCTGGTGGCTTCTGGAGATGGGGTCATCATCAAGACTGGCTCATTCTGAGCAGGGAGATTAAGAACAGCTTCTGATCTTGCAAATCTAGGATCTGCTCCTTTCTGGGCTCTTCTGTCTCTGCTCTGAGGCTCTGGAACGAGGTCTAAGGTCATAGGGGTGCTCTCTTCCAGGTAAGACTCCTGTTAACAGACTCCCTGTTAACAGAGACTCCCTGCTTCCTACTTCACAAGGGTCACTTTGTTTCAAGGTAACTGGGACGTGGATCCAAGAAACAATTCATTTTAGGAGCAAAAACCTAATTCTTGGAATTCATTATAATACCAGACTTAAAAGACAGACAGCCTGACAATGCAGAACGGGCCAGGGACCTCTGTCTGCCCCAAGTGACCTGAAGAGACACTAGAAATCCCAGAACACATTTTGACACATGGTAGGATTCCATCTACATTCACTTTCCCTTATACTTCTGGGAACCAGCGACAGGCCTCTTTGCTAAGTGCTGTGAAGGCTACAATGTCGGTATTAGGTAGGTGTGATATTTAGACAAAGCCTGAGGCTGTAAGTAAAGCACACCTGCCCTTGAATCTAAACTCCCTCACTACTAGCTTGTGACCTGACCACACCGTTCCACCAACCTAAGCCTCGGTTTTTGTTAAAGTGGTAGTGAGATAACATAAAGCCGTCCAATGAAAAGAATAAAGTGTCTTCCAACTATAATAGCAGTTGTCACTTACTTAGTGCTCAGTATCTGGCACTAGTCTAAATGCTTTAGAAGTGATGACTTAGATCTAAGTTTCAAAACAACGCCATGAAACAGTCATCATTAGTATCATTTTCATATGAAATACCTCTTACCCAGATTCCTTCTGTAACCCTGCTTACAGGTGACAGACCTGTAATTTACCGGGCCCTTCTGCTCCAGAGCTGGGGCTCTCATCGCAGACCCCTGGCCACCGTCAGCACTATAAATTCACTTTGCCCCCTGCCGCCGACATGGGCATTTTTTCCCCTGTCGGGCTGCAGGCGGGGCCGAGCACACAGTCCCCACACACCCAGGCCTACACTGAGCACCTGCTCTTAACCGGACCAGCCCGACCTGTACCCCGGGAGCCCGAGGGCCGGGGTCATCCCCTACCAGCCTCCCCCAGGCTGAGGGCCCGCCCGGGCGCATACACCGGCGTTGGCGGGAGGGAGTCCCAAAGATTTTCCGCTTCCATCCCTAGGCACAAATGCACCCCTCTCAGCTGGTTCCCCCGCACTCTCACCCCAGGCGCGCACCCTTCACTTTCCGAGCCGACTCCCAGCTTCCCAAACCTCTTCCCTAGAGTCCAGAGAAGACGAAAGAGGAGGCGGGGATACAGCCGCACACGCGCAGAAGCAGCCCAGAATCCCCTTCCCAGAGCGCCGCGCGGTAAAACAGAAGGATTCAAGACTACATTTCCCATAGACCTCCGCGCCCACTGCTGCGGTCACTGTTTAGGCGTTCACGTATTTTAGAAAGCTGAAGGGCGATGTCTTACAAGTATCCTGCCCAGCCTCTCAAAGATCCTGAAGAGAACGGGTTAAATATCAACTTAAATGCCAGATGCAAAGGGTGGTCTTCTATTGGCTCCCAAATGAACTAGCAGTTTTTTCATAAGTCATTTGGAGACAGTTGGGGAAACTTGAATATGGATTGGATATTGAAAACGTTAAAATTATCATTACGTAGGTAAAGTGTGAAAAAATTTTGAGTTACGTAAGAAAATTGGTTTTGTAAAAAAAAAAAAAAGCCGGACGACTGAGGCATTTAGGATTGAAATTAAATAGCTGTAAAATTATAATTTTGTAATTTTTCAACTTGGGACCTCTACACTGTTTCTATACAGCCAACAGACCCATTAACCCCTAAGCCCCGTGCTAGCACCCCTGGAGCCCAGTGTGGAGGTTCTACTGGAGGTCAAGGCAGTGCTGCAGGTATAGATGTATTGATATATAAGGAAGCTGTTAGTTTTTGTGACTCAACATTGTTTTCAGATGAATTCTATTATTGTTTCAACAAATTTTGTTAATTAAATTACGTTGGTCTTGGATTACTGTGCACATAACAAGTTTGCTTGCTTTTTGCTGACATACGTAATTCTTTGTCATTCTTCAATGAATTACAAATAACAGCACGAAAATGCTGGTCAAACTGTATTAAATCAATATTACATTAAATCAATCATAATAGACTTTAACATAAATTTCACTAACGGAAAGAAAGTGGTCACTACATATGTTCATGGAACAAATATTTATTGAAAACTTGCTGTGTGATAGACATCATTCTAGATGCTGGGATAACAACAGCAGATAAAAGATATTAAATTCTCTATCCCCATGGAGTTTATGATCAGGGTTGTTGTCAGGGTCACCTCAAAAAACACGTGTCGGTTGTCAAGAAACAAAAGGACACTTGAGTTTAATAAACGGGGGCTCCAAAAACATGGGTAGGGTTGGTGAAGCATCCTGTAACTGATGATGGTAGGGACCCATTATCACCATCAGGCTTATAGTGAGGGTAAGTAATATTACCAGAGCCTGGCAGAAAAGGCTACACTTATGAGAGCTGTGGCCTTAGGAAGAGAAACATTGTAATGGCCATTACATGGCTCTGCACAGCCAGCCAAAATTATAAATACACAAACCTCACTTGTTTTCTTCCCTCTAATGTCCTATCCTCTCTTAAGCATTTGTAAACCCTATTCAGTACCTATTCCTAGAACTTCATCCACATCTGTCTCCTCCAGACATCTTATTCCAGTCTTATTCTTGTCTAGCCCCCTTCTACCCGTCAACTCATTGAGCTTTGGACATGAATCAGTATAAATCTAACCTCAGGACACAGCTCTTCTTCACAAAGTGAACTACTAAATACACCTCCTTAAAATTTGCCCCTAGGAAGATTTCTTATCACTACACATTTGAGAACCACTCCTAAGTGAGACTGTAATTGCAGTAGCCATAACTTCCAATGATGCTACCATACATTGTAGATCCAGTTTGAAGGAGATTCAACTGGTAGATGGCACAGATCTCCCTTAGGGACTTTTGGGGAATGATTAATTGTATATACTTGTGTTATATACTTGTGTATATACTTGTGTTAAGTTACGAGAAATTTTGTCAAAAGGACCCAGTCTCTCCTTTACTTGAAGCCTCCTGTCTATAAAGTAGGATATATCAAGGACTGAGAAAGAGGATCTGAATCCCTGTTATGATGACTTGTGTGTTCTGCCCACGAGACACAGAATTTCATATAGGTATATATGTCAAAAAGTATCTTTGTAGGGTGCCCATCTATTCTATTTCACAGACTTCATTATTGAAGAGCCACCACCACAGATGTCTTCAGGTTACCACAAAAGATGGCTGCATGTCAAAAAAAACTTAGAGAGTTTTAAAAAATATTTATCAGGATCTCGTTAGAGAAATACATATTTCATTGCTATGAAATGCAGCATGGGCTGCTCCTGAGTCCATCGTGGGTATACACATATTGATAAAAATTTGCCCCTATCTAAACATAATTCATCTCTCCTGGTTTAATACCCTAAGGATCCACCCAAATATATGCGACCAAGTTTTTGCTTGTACTACTGAGCAAGATCATTTTTTAAAAATTGAAGTATAGTTGATTTAAAATATTATATTAGTTTCAGGTATACAACATAGTGATTCGATATTTTTATAGATTATACTCCATTTAAAGTTATAAAATATTGGCTACATTCCCTGTGCTATACATTACAACCTTGTATCTTATTTATTTTATATCTAGTAGTTTGTACGTCTTAATCCCCTTCTCCTACATTGCCCCTCTGCTACACCTCTCCCATTAGTAACCACTAGTTAGTTCTCTGTATCTGTGAGTCTGTTTCTGTTTTGTTATATTCATTCATTTACTTTTTTAGATTCCACGTATAAGTGAAAACACACAGTATTTGTTTTTCTCTGTTTGACTTATTTCACTAAGCATAATACCCTCCAGGTCCATTCATGTTGTTGCAAATGGCAAAATTTCATTCATTTTTATGGCTGAGTAGTATTCCATTGTATATATACCACATCTTCTTTATCCATTTATCTGTTGGTGGACACTTAGGTTGCTTCCATATCTTGGCTATTGTAAATAACCCTGCTATGAACATGGGGGTGCACATATCTTTTCAAATTAGTGTTTTCATTTTTTTTCAGACACATATCCAGGAGCAGAATTGTTGGATCATATAGTAGCTCTGTTTTTATTTTTTTGAGGAACAGCCATACTGTTTTCCATAGTTACTGTACCAATTTACATTCTCATCAACAGTGTATGAGGGTTCCCTTATCTCCATATCCTTGCCAACATTTATTATATGTTATCTTTTTGATGATAGTTATTTGGACAGGTGTGAGGTACTATGGTGATTGATTTGCATTTATTAGTGATGCTGAGCATCTTTTCATGTGCCTGTTGGCCATCTGTGTCTTCTTTGGAAAAATGTCTATTCAGGTCTTCTGCCCATTTTAAAATAGGGCTTTTCTTTTAATGTTGAGTTGTATGAACTCTATATTAATCCTTTATTAGAAATATAATTTGCAAATACCTTCTCTCATTCAGTAGGTTGCCTTTTTGTTCTGTTGATGGTTTCTTTGTTCAAAAGCCTTTAAGTTTGCTTAGGTCCCATTTTTACTTTTGTTTCCTTTGCTTTAGGAGATATCAAAAATATATATATATATATTGCTAAGACTTATCTTAAAGAGTGTACTGCTGTTGTTTTCTTCTAGGAATGTTATGATTTCCAGTCCTATGTTTAGGTCTTTAATCAATTTTGGGTTTATTTTTGTATATGGTGTGAGAAAATGTTCTAATTTCAATATTTACATGCAGCTGTCCAGTTCTCTCAGCACCACTTAGAGAAGACACTGTCTTTTCCCCATTGTATATTTTTGCCTCCTTTGTCATAGAATAATTGACCATAAGTGCATGGGTTTATTTCTGAACACTCCATTTTGTTGCATTGATCTATGTGTCTGTTTTGTGCCAGTACCGTACTGTTTTGATTACTGTAGCTTGGTAGTAAAGTCTGAAGTCAGGGAGCACTATTTTAGGATTATTTGTTCTACTTCTATGAAAAATTTCATGGATATTTTATCTGTAGATTGTTTTAGGTAGTATGGACATTTTAATAATATTAATTCTTCTAATCCACAAATATTGGATATCTTTCCATTTATTTGCTTCCTATTCAGTTTCCTTCATTAATGTCTTATAATTTCCAGAGTTAGGTCTTTGACCTCCCTGGTTAAGTTTATGCCTAAGATATAGTATTCATTTTGATGAAATTGTTAATAGGAATGCTTTTTTGCTTTCTCTTCCTGACAGTTCATTATTAGTGTACAGAAAGCAACAGATTTCTGTACATTGATCTTGTATCCTGCAACTTTTCTAAATTTATTTATTAGTTCTAGTAGTTTTTTTGGTAGAAACTTCAGGGCTTTCTAAATATAGTATCATGTCATCTGCAAATAGTGATAGTTTTCTTCCCTTCTAATTTGAATACCTTTTATTACCTTTTCTTGCCTGATTGCTGTGGCTAGGACTTCCAACACTATGTTAAATAGAAGTGTCACATGGGCATTCCTTCTTATTCCTGATTTTAGAAGAAAAGTTTTCAGTTTTTCACCACTGAGTATTATGCTAGCTGTGAGCTTGTCATATATGGCCTTTATTATGTTGAGATATGTTCCCTCTATACCAATTTGTTTAGAGTTTATCATGAATGAGTGTTGAATTTCATCAAATGCTTTTTCTCCATCTATTGAGATGATCATGTGATTTATATCCTTTTTTTTTAATATAGTGTATCACATTGGTTGATTTGCACATATTGAACCATCTTTGTATCCCTGGAATAACTACCTCTTGATCATGGTGTATGATCCTTTTAATGTATTGTCGAATTTGGTTTGCTAATATTTCATTTTGCATCTATGTTCATCAATGATATTGACCTGTAATTTTCTTTTTTGTCTGGTTTTGGTGTCAGAGTAATTGTGGCCTCATAGTATGAGTTTGGGAATGTTCCTTTCTCTTCAACTTTTTTTTTTTTTTTTTGTGGTACGTGGGCCTCTCACTGTTGTGGCCTCTCCCATTGCGGAGCACAGGCTCCGGACGTGCAGGCTCAGTGGCCATGGCTCATGGGTCCAGCCGCTCCTCGGCATGTGGGATCTTCCTGGACTGGGGCATGAACCCGTGTCCCCTGCATTGGCAGGTGGACTCTCAACCACTGTGCCACCAGGCACTGTGCCACTGAAGCCCCCTCTTCAACTTTTTGGAATAGTTTGAGAAGGATAGGTATTCACTCTTATTTTTATGTTTTGTAGAAGTCCCCTGTGAAGCTGTTCTGTCCTGGGATTTTGTTTTTTTGGGGAGTTTTTTGATTACTGATTTAATTTCAATACTAGTAATCAGTCCGATCAGATTATCTATTTCTTCCTGATTCAGTCTCGGAAGATTGTATGTTTCTACAAATTTATCCATTTCTTCCAGGTTGTCCAATTTATTGGCATATAACTGTTTGTAGTATTCTTAGGATTTTTTTTTGTATTTTTGTGATATTGGTTTCATTTCTTATTTTGTTTATTTGGGTCCTCTCTCTTATTTTCTTAATGAGATTGGATAAAGGCTTATCTATTTTTTAGCTTTTTAAAAAACCAAAAAGCAACACTTGGTTTCATTGATCTTTTCTGTTGTTGTTATTTTTTTTGTCTCTGTTTTATTTATTTCTGCTATGATCATTATTATTTCCTTCCTTCTCCTGACTTTGGGCTTTTTCTTCTTTTTCTAATTCGTTTAGATGGTAGCTTAGGTTGTTTATTTGATATTTTTCTTATTTCTTGAGGTAGGCCTGTATTGCTATAAACTTCCCTTTTAGAACTGCTTCTGGAAAGTTGCATTTAATTTTCATTTGTCTCAAGATATTTTCTGATTTGCTCTTTGTTTGTTGACCCATTGGTTTTTTAATAGCATGTTGTCTAATCTCCATGTGTTTGTGTTTTTTCCACTTTTCTTCCTGTAACTGATTTCTAGTTTCATACCGTTGTAGTCAGCAATGATGTTTGGTAAAATTTCTATCTTCTTTAATTTGTTGCGACTTGTTTTGTGGCCTATCATGGGATCTATCCTGGAGAATGTTCCACATGCATTTGAAAATATTGTGTATTATGTTTTTCTTGGGGATTGAATGTCCTGTAGATATCTATTAATTCCAACTGGTCTAATATGTCATTTAAGGCCACTGTTTCTGTATTGAATTTTTGTCTGGATGATCTGTTCAGTGATGTAAGTTGGTGTTAAATTCCCCTACTATTATTGTATTATTATAAATTTCTCCCTTTTATGTCTGTTAATATTTGCTTTATATATTTAGGTGTTCCTATATTAGGTGCACATATGTTTACAAATATTATAACTTCTTCTTGTATTGATCCCTGTATCATTAAATAATGCCTTTCTGGGCTTCCCTGGTGGTGCAGTGGTTGGGAATCTGCCTGCCAATGCAGGGGACACGGATTTGATCCCTGGCCCAGGAAGATCCCTGGAGATGGATCCATGGATCCATCCGCGGAGCGACTAAGCCTGGGTGCCACAACTACTGAGCCTGTGGTCTAGAGCCCGTGTGTCACAACAACTGAAGCCCACATGCCTAGAGCCCATGCTCTGCAACAAGAGAAGCCACGATAATGAGAAGCCCGCGCACCACTCGCTGCAACTAGAGAAAGCCCGCGTACAGCAAAGAAGACCCAACACAGCCAAAAATAAAAACAAATAAATAAATTTATTAAAAAAATAATGCCCTTCTTTGTCTTTTGTAATAGACTTTTTTTTAAAGTCTACTTTATCTTATACATGTATTGCTACTCCTGCTTTCTTGTCATTTCTATTTGCATGAGATAGCTTTTCCCATCCCCTCACTTCCAATCTTTGTGTGTCTTTAGCTCTGAAGTGAGTCTCTTATAGGCAGCATGTAGATGGATTTTGTTTTTTTCATCCAATCAGCTACCCTATGTATTTTGATTGCAGCATTTAGTATTGAGAAAGATCTTGAGTTCCTTTTGTGTGTTTTTTTTTTTCTGGATTAGACCTTGCAATTTTCCCTCCAAGCATAGTTGGTTTTTAAATTCCCATTATGCACCTGGAGTCAGTAAGGGAGGTTGTACAGGCAGACCCTGAGGAGAGTGTGCACTCCCCTAGAAGAGGGATGAGTTATATTAGGATCACTCCTTAGTATTAGGTGAGAAAGAAATGAGAGCACCACTGTTAGAAGTCAGTTAATCACTTCTTTTTCATATCTGCTCACAAGCAGTAACTTTTAGTCAACCCTAGAGGCCTTAAAATTTCAGAGAGCATTTCAGGTACAACAAGCCTGAACTGCCTCACAAGCTTCAAGTGCCTAATTTGCCAGGTAAGGTGTACAGAGCAGAGAATATCTGCTCTGACCAACTAGTAGCAGATGCTTGGCCATATCCTTCTCCTCTGATAATAACATTAGGCTTCCTGGATGCTTGGTAAATCTGCCTAAGTGAATATCTTCACCTTGATCTTGACCTCACATTGAGTCCATCCTAGTAGGGTTTGGGAGAGAAGGTGTATTTATTTGGCACCCATCCTCCTATGCGTAGAATTTTATAAAAGATTCAGAAGTATAATGTCCCTCTTGAAGATATTCTTGTATTCAAGCCTTATCAGAATGAATACTTAAAATAATTTCCATCTATTGAGAGCCCAAATATATTGGATCACTTTTGAAACTGTTCGATCACTTCCATCTAGGAATTGTCCCCCTCCATTTTGGTCACTATAGGTTAGCTTTGTATTTTCTAGTATTTCATGCAGAAGGAATCATATGGTGCATACTCTTCTCTATGTCTTTTTTTTTTCCATTCAGGATAATGACCTTGAGATTTATCTAATAGTTGTGTACCAGCAATGTAGAAACTGTCTCACATGGGGAGAAACAACTGCTTATGAGATCAAGGTGTACTCATCATGCTCAATGTATTCAGGCTATATCTGAATCCAAAGACATGTACTCATTCCAATTTCAAGGTCCCTAGACTTTTGCACTAAATGTATCAAGTTTCATCTAATATACTTCCTCAAATTGTGAATCCAATTGTTATTGTTATTTTTTGAAGAATAATGGCCCAAACTTCCTAACTTTGATGAAAAATGTTAATTTACTCATCCAAGAAGCTTAATGAATCCTCAGTAGAATAAATACACAGAGTTGTGTACCCAGACACACTGTAGTCAAAATGTTGAAGGCCACACACAAAGAGAAAAATCTTAAAAGTAGAAAGAGAAAAACAACTTAATACGTACTGGAGAGCATCACTATAAATAAAAGCCTAGCTTATCACCAGAGAAAATGGACTCAAGAAGGCAGTGGAATAACATATTCAAAATACTGAAAGAAAAACTGCTAATGAAGAATTTTTTATCCAGCAAAACTATCCACCAGTTATAAAGGTGAAATAAGGACATTTCTGAATTTTAAAAGGCTGGGAGAATTCCTTGCTATCAGAACTGATTTATGAGAAATACTAAAGTAAATTCTTTGGGCTAGAAGAAAATGACATTAGACACTAGCACAAATCAACTGGAAGAAATGAAAAGTACCAGGAGTAATAAATATCTAGATTTTAAGAATAAAAGAATTTATAAATATATTTTCTCATTTCTTCTATTAAATTCTTTAAAATGCATAAGATTGTATAAATAAATAATTATAACACTGTATTGTTGGTTTGTAAGGCATATAGATGTAATATATATTAAAACAATTACTCAAGAAGGGAAAAGAATAGAGTTATATTGTAGAAAACATTCTATGTTTCATGGGAATTCAGTTAATATTAATTTCAAATAGACTGCAATAAGTTAAGATGTATATTGGAATACGAAGTTCAGACACTAGGAAAATAATTCAAAAATGTAGTAAAAATCAATAAAAGAATTAAAATAATGTACTAAAATATTTTACACAAGTCATTAAAGGGAGAACAGAAGAACAAAGAAGACTGAAACAGAAAACAAATAACAAAATGGCAAATGTAACTCTAACCCTATCAATAACTGCACTAAATGTAAATAGTCTAAACAACTCAATTAGAAAACAGAGATTGACAAAATGGATAATATAGCAAGATCCAACTATAAACAAGCTACAAAAGACATATCTTAGATTTAAAGACACATATTCATTGAAAGTAGAAGGATGGAAAAGATATGTTATGCAAGTAGTAACCTGCTGAAGTGGTTGTATTAATACTAGACAAGGTAGATTTTAAAACAAGAAATATTACTAGAGATAAAGAGGGACAAATCCAAATGATAAAATGTCAATAATATTATAAATGTATACAAATATAATAACAGAACTTCAAAATACATGAAGCAATATCTGATAGAAATGAAAGGAGAAATAGACAATACAACAATAATAGTTGGGAATTTCAATTTCCTAATGTCCAAAAATAATAGAAGAAAAATGAAACAAAATCATCAAGGTTATAGAAGAAAGATCTGAAAAACACTATCAACCAAAGTAATTTAAGTGACATATATAAAATGTTCCGTTCAATAAATACAGAATACACATTCTTTTCAACAGCACATGGAACATTCTCTAGGATAGACCGTGTATTCAGCCATAAACAAATATCAATAAATTAAACAGGAATGAAACAATATAAATATGTTCTCCAACCACAGTGGAATGTGAAATATCAAGAACAGAGTATATCTGGGATATCCACAAATATTTGGAAATTAAATGACACATGTCTGAATAACACATAAGTCAAAAAATAAATTGGAAGGAAAATTAGAAAGTATTTTGAAGTAAATGAAAATTTTAAATAGTATATCAAAATGTATAGGATGTGCCTAAAGCAGTGCTTAGAAAGAAATTTATACTGTTAAACACCTGTAGTGGAAGAGAAGTCTCATATCAATAACATAGGTTTCAACCTCAAGACACTAAAAAAGAAGAAACCATGCAAAAGAAAGGAAATAATAAAGGTTAGAACACATGTCAACAAAATACAAAACACAAAAATTAATAAAACCAGAATTTTGTCCATCTGGCTCTTTAAAAGATCAACAAAATTGACAATCCTTTAGCTAGCATTCCAAGCAAGAATTTACCAAAACAAGAAATTTAGATACAGAAATTAAAGGAGTATGAGAGAATATTATGAACAACTTTATGCCACGAATTAGACGTTTTATAAGATACAAATTCTTAGATCCAAATTTCCAAAACTGACTCAAAAAGAAATAGAAAATCTCAATAGATCTATAACAAATAATAAAATTAAATTAGTAATTAAAATCCTTTCAGGAAATAAAAGCCCAGATTCAGATGACTCAACTGGTAAATTCCACTGAATATTAAAGGAAGAAATAATCTCAATCCCTCACCATCTATTCCAGAAAATGTAGAAAAGAGAGCATGTCTCACATCATTCTATTAGGCCAGTTTCATCTTGATATCAAAGGCAAATAAAGACATCACATGCAAAGAAAAGACTGATATCCCTCATGAATATAGATGAAAAAATCCTTAACAATATATTATTAAGCCAGAGTAATGTCACCAAGATGGTGGAGTAGGAGGCTTCAGCCTCCATCCCCCAACAAAGATCAACAATTAGACCTCTCTCCATGAACAAAAAGAGTGCTGGAGTCCACTTAAGAAACTTCAGCAACACAGTGGAACAAAGCAATTGAAAATAACTGCACAAAAAGGGAAAGAAGAACAGCTTCATTTTGCCTACATCACCCTGTCTTCCAAGCTGGCACTGCTCAGTGCCAAGAGAAAACTCCCCAGCTAGAAACCATTCTCCTTGAAGGGAAAGGGAGAGTGGAGTGAGTGACCAGCTTCCTAGCCTTTCAGGACACACAAAAAGCACTTGATTCAGTTTTACCTTCCCAGAGACTGGCAAAGCTGAGAATGTACAGAGATGGCTAGGAGCAAGGAAGAAAAGTAGGGCTTACTAATATCAACATATATTGAAAGCAACCTCAGTTCTTTGACCTCAGCAGCTTCCATCACAGAAGAAACAGCCACTTCAAACCCCCCAAATTTCACTGATTTTTGCCTCATGGGTATTCACTTTAGTAGATGCCAGCCACCTGAGTCCCTCCCTGCTCCCCATCCCCATTTCCACTGGAACCTGGGACCCATGCTGGCAACCAGTCCAGGCCTCTGCAGCTGCGTGAGTATGAAATGTCAAGTATAGACCCTGGTGGCTGACCTCTATCACTTCAATCTTTGTACTTGCACACCACTGGTCTCCATTGCTGTGTGTGTACCCATAGGAAGATCTTACAGCCAAGGAAGTACGCTCCAATAGCCAAGGGCCCCACAGCTACTTGTGGGCCTTGACCCAGCCCTGTCTCCTGTCACTGGCCTACACCACTGGGCTCCTCTGCAGCTAGCCACTTCAGCTGTGCATCTGCATGACCCCAGTCTGACCCCTGACCCTGGCCTCCACTGTCATGTGTATGCCTGTGAGGAGACCGTGCAGCCACAGGATTGCATGCCAGAGCCCCTGTAGCTTCTTGTGGGCCTGCATCTGTCCCTCTCTTCTATAATTGACCTGCACCACTCGGCTCACCTGCAATTAACCCCTTGGGCTGTATATTTGTATGCCCTTGGCCTGACTCTCAACACCGGGCTCCACTGCCATGCACCTGTAGTGAGAACCAGCAGCCATGGTGGTGCATGCCAACAGCCATGGCCCCCAGAGCTTCCAGGGTGCCTGCAGTTGGCCTCGACCCTTACCCTGGCCCCCACTACTATAAGTGTGTTTGTAACTGGCTCTGACACTATGCAGGCACCCACAGCTACCCCTGCAGCTGAGCGTGTATACACCACTGGCTCTGGCTACCACCATTGCCTGCCCTGGTCCCTAGATGCTGGAACTAGAGGTGCCTCTGAGGACCCTAATAGCCTTTGAAGCCTCTGTGGACTCCCTGCAGTGCTCACCAAGGATCACACAGTTGTTGATCATGCCAAGGACTCAGTGGCCTGAAAAATAGGTCAGCACGCCCTGCCAAAACTGGAACCACCACATGCCCTTGCACTTGGCACTCTGCATCACTAGATCCAGGGTCACTACAAGCTCCAGCATATCCCCACCCCTAGGTAAATGTCTTTTCTTACCAAAGTCAGTCCATAAAGTCAGGAAGAAGTGACTGTTTATTATTGTGTAGGCACAGATACCTACACAAGGCTAGAGGGATCATGAAGAATGAGGGAAACACAACTCCACCAAAAGAACACAGTAAACTTCCATTAACTGACCCCAAAGAAATGGAGATACAGGAATTGCTTGACAAAGGATTCAAAATAATTCTTTTAAAGATACTCAGAGCTACAAGAGAACATAGATAGGAGATTTAAAAAAATCATGGAAACATTACTAGAACAAAAAGATGTTCAACAAAGAGAGAGAAACATATAAAAGAACAAAACAGAAATTTTGGAACTGGGGAATACAATGTCTGAACTGAAGAATTCAATAGAAAGCTTCAACAGCAGACTGGAGTAAGTAGAAGAAGAAATTAGTCAGCTTGAAGACAGATCAATTGAAATTATCCAATCAGAGGAGCAAAACAAAAAAAGAATAAAAAGGAATGAAGAAAGCCTACAAGATTTATGAGACACAGAGAAGCAATCTACACATCATTGGAGTCCCAGAAAGAAAAGAGAGGAAGAAAAGTGTAAAAACCTTTTCTAAAGAAAAATGGCTATAAAATAAAATAAAATAAAATAAACAAGCAAAAGGAATAATGGCTGAGAACTTCCCAAACCTTGGGGAGAGACTTGGACATCCTAGTTCATGGAGTTAATAAGTCATCTCAAATTTTCTATCAAAAATGAACTTCTCTAAAATGTATTATAATTAAACTGTCTAGAATCAAAGACAAGGAGAGAATTTTGAAAGCAGCAAAGAAAAAAAAAATCTCTGTCATACAAGATAACCCCCATAAGGCTATCAGCAAATTTCTCAGCAGATACCTGGTAGGCAAGGAGAGAGTGAGATGATATACTCAAAGAGCTGAAAGAAAAAAAAAAAAAACACCAACTAAGAATACTTTACCCAGAAAAGTTGTCCTTCAGGAATAAAGAAATAAAGAGAAACTGAGGGAGTTCATCACAACTAGAACTGCCTTACAAGAAATGGTGAAAGCAGTTCTCCAAGCTGAAACAAGAGGTTAACTACTAACATAAAAACATATGAAAAATACATAATACACTGGCAAATGTGAGTATACAGTCATGCTCAGAATACTCTAATACTGTAATATGGCAGTGTTAACTACTTAACACTAATATAAAGAATAAAGGAATAAAAGTATTAACAATAGCTAAAGCTACAAAAATTTGTTAATGTATGCACAATATAAAAAGATATAAATTGTGACATTAAAAACATAAAATGTAAAAGGGGAGGGGAATAAAAAGGTAGACTTTTTGTATGTGATCAAAATTAAGTTGTTAACAGCTAAAAATAAGCTGTTTATCTAGAAGATGTTTCAAGTAAGCAACAGAATATCCACAAAACCAAAATCTATAGTAGGTACACACAAGATAAAGAGAAAGGAATCAAGTGTACCTCTATGAAATATCAATTCACAAATGAAGAGAACAAGAGAGGAAGAAAGGAACTTTAAAACAGCCAGAAAACAATAAACAGATGGCACGAATAAGTCCTTACCTATAAATAATTACTTTAAATGTAAATGGGTTAAATTCTAAATATAAAGGCATAGAGTAGATGAAAGATAAAAAAATTAGATCCAATTATATACTTCCTACAAGAGACTCACTTTGACTTCATGACACACACGGGCTCAAGTGAAGACATAGGAAAAGATTCCATGCAAATGCAAACTAAAAAGAGCTGTACTTTTGTCAGACAAAATAGACTTTTGTCAAAAACTGTCACAAGATATAAAGAAGGTCATTATATAATTTTAAAGAGGTCAATTCATCAAGAGGATATAATAATTATAAATATGATGCATGCATAATTGGAGCACTATTTTAAGCAAATACCAACAGATATAAAGGGAGTAATAGACAGCAATACAATAATAGTAGGAGACTTCATTACCCCACTTTCCATAATGGATAGATCACACAGAAAGAAAATAAATAAGCACACATTTGACTTGGACTACATCTTAGACCAAATGAACCTAACAGACATATAGAGAACATTCCATCTAACAGCAATGGAATGAATACATATCCTTTTCAAGCACACATAAAACATTCTCCAGAAGAGATTATATATTAGGTCACAAAACAAATCTCAGCAAATTTATAAAGATTGAAATCATACCAAGTATTTTTTTCTGACCACAATGGTATGAAACTAGAAATCAATAATATGAAGAAAACTGGAAATTTCAAAAATATATGGAAATCAAATGACACACTATTGAAAAACCAGTGGGTCAAAGATGAAATCAAGGCAAATCAAAAAACATCTTGAGACAAATGAAAATGGAAACAGATATATCAAAACTTATGGGATGCAGCAAAAGCATCATTAAGAGGAAAGTTTATAGTGATAAATGACTACACTAAAAAACAAAAAGTCTCAAATAAGTCACCTAACTTTACACCTCAAGGAACTATAAAAATACTAACTATATCCCAAATTAGCAGATGGAAGAAGATAACAAAGATCAGAGCAGATATAAATAAAATAGAGAATTAAAAAATCAATAGAAAAGATCAATAAAATTGAGTTCGGTTTTTTAAAAGATGAACAGTATTGCCAACAAATTGAACAACCTACAAGAAATGAAAAAATTCCTCAAAACATAAAACCTACCATATCTACATCACAAAGAAATAGAAAATCTGAACAGACCAGTAATGAGTAAGGAGATTGATTCAGTAACCTAAAACCACCAAACAAAGAAAAGCCCAGGACCATATGGCTTCCCCATTGAATTCTACCAAACATTTAAATAATTAATGCCAATACTTCTCAAACTCTTCCAGAAAAATTGAAAAAGAGGGAACATTCCCAAACTTGTTTTATGAGGCCAGTGTTACCCTGATACCAAAGCCACATAAGGATAATGCAAGAAAAGAAAACTGTAGGCCAATATTCCTGATGAATATTGATGCAAAAATTCTCAACAAAATACTGGCAGACTGAATTCAACAGCACATTAAAAGGATCCTACACCATGATCAAGTGTCATTTACTTCTGGAAAGCAAAGATGGTTCAATATATGCAAATTGATAAATTAATAGAATAAAAGACAAAAATCATATAGTGATCTCAATAAATGCAGAAAACACATTTGACAAAATTCAATATCCTTTCATGATAAAAACTTTCAACAAATTGGGTAAAGAAGAATCAAACCTCAACATAATAAAGGCCAAGCCCACAGCTAACATTATACTCAATAGTAAAAGGTTGAAAGCTTTCTCTCTAATATCAGGAACAAAACAAGGGTGCCCACTATCACCACTCCTATTCAACATAGTAATAGAAGTCCTAACAAGAGCAATTAAGCAAGACAAAGAAATAAAAGTCATCCAAATCAGAAACGTAGAAGTAAAATCGGCTCTGTTTGCTGATAACATGGTCTTGTATATAGAAAATCCTAAAGACTCCACCAAAAAATTGTTAGAACTAATAAACAAATTCAATAAAGTTACAGTATACAAATCAGCATATAAAATGAGTTGCATTTCTATATGCTAATAATGAACTATCTGAAAAAGAAATTTAAAAAATTCTGTTTACAATAGTATCGAAAATAACAAAACACTTAGGAATCAATTAATCCAAGGAAATAAATGATCTAGTATGAAAACTATAAGAAATTGATGAAAAATTGAAGACACAAATAAATGTAGTGACATCCTGTGTTCATGGATCAGCAGAGTTAATATTGTTAAAATTGTCCATATAACCCAAAGCCACCTATAGATGGCCTTACCAAATTCCAGTGGTATTTTCCACAGAAATAGAAAAAACAATCCTACAATTTATATAGAACCACAAAATTCCTCAAGTAGCCGAGAAATCTTGAGAAAGAGCAAAGCTGGAAGTATCACATTCCCTGATTTCAAACTCTATGACAAAGCTATAGTAATTGGTACAGTATGGTACTGGCATAAAAGCAGACACACCATTGTAAAGCAATTACACTCCAATAAAGATGTTAAAAAAATTGTATAAAATTCTATACAAATTCTGTATAAAATAGAATATTATTCAGTCATAAAAAGAAGGAAATCCTGCCATTTGTGACAACGTGGGTTGTCCTTGAGGGCATTATGCCAAGTATAATGTCATACATGAAAGATAAATGCTGTATGATCCACTTATATGTGGAAGTTACACTGAACTCACAGAAACAGAAAGTAGAATGATATTTGCCAGGTACGGAGAGTTGGGGGAAATGTGAAGGTGCTGGTCAAAGGGTACAAACTTTCAGTTATGAGATGAATAAGTTCCAGAGATCTAACGTGCACATGGTGACTATAGTTAACAATACTGTATCGTGTATTTGAAAGCTGCTATGAGAGAAGAGCATTAATGTTCTCACCACCACCACTACAACAACAATAACAACAACGACAACATGGTAATCATTTGAGGTGAAATGTATCAACTCACCTTATTATGGTAAACATTTGTAATACATACATTTATCAAGTCACCACAGTGTACACGCTAAACTTACACATTGTCGTATGTCAATTAGATCTCACTAAGCTGAAAAAATTAAATCTTCCAATTTTTGTTAAATACCTTGAATGTAAAATTTGAAAATAAATAGAAAATGTGTAGTGTTCACAACTTTTCTGTAGTTTGAAATTAATCAAAATAAAACATTAACCCCAAAAAGTAAATAAATAAATAATATTAGCAAACCAATTCCAGCAATTTATGGAAATTATTATATAATATAAACAAATGAGAATTAGCCCCCAAATGCAACTTTTGTTAATCATCGGAAAATCAACTTGTATAACATTTTATATTCATAGAAGAAAGTATAAATATCATAACATCATCTCAGTAGATGCAGGGAAAAGCATTTGATAAAATGCAACACCAAATCATGATAAAAACTCTTAAAAAACTAAAGGACATCTATAGAAAATCCACAGCTAAGATCATACTTAATGATAAAAGACTTAATGTTTTCCCCTAAGAGAGGAGGCGAGGCAAGAATGTTTGCTCTCACCACTTCTATTCAACTTTGTACTGAAGTTTCTAGGCAGTACATAAGTCAGTAAAAGAAACTGAAGGCATCCTTATTGGTAAGGAAGCAGTGCAACTATCTGTATTCACAGATGGACGTAATCTTATATGTAGTAAATCTCAAGGAACACACACACACACACACTATACCTAATAAACAAGGTTACAGAGGTCACAGGATGTAGGATCAATATCCAAAATCAACTACATTTCAACACACTGGCAAAGAAAAATCAGAAAATGGACTAAGAAAATAATTCCATTAATAATAGTATCTAAAAAATATTTAGGAATAAATTTAACCAATAGTGTAAGACTTGTACACTTAAAAATACAAAAACCTGCTAAGAGAAGTTAAAGCAAAACTAAATAAATATAGAGACATTTCATGTGCATGAATTGGAATCTCAATATTGTCAAGATAGAAATTTTGCCAAGTTGATCTATAAATGCAAAGCAATCTCTATCAAAATAACAGTAGGATTTTTTTTGGTAAAAATTGACAAGCCAATCTTAAACTATAGATGAAACACAAAGAACTTAGAATAGACAGGCTAATTTTATAAAAGAACAAAGTTGAGTAACTTACCTCTCCAATTTCCAAACTTACTATGAAGCCATAGTCATCACTATCATGCTGTATTGGCACAAGGATAGGCATGTATATCAATGGAATACAAATAAACTTTTCATTTATGGTCAAATAATTGTTGACTAAGGTGCCAAGACCGTTCAATGGGGTAAATATAGTATTTTCAGAAATTGGTGCAGGGACAATGGACTATCCATATGCAACCTTCTTGCATCTCCCCTGCACCCCAAAAAACCCCAAACCAACCAAACAAAAACCCTTATATCATAACCAAAAAGCAATACAAAATGGATCATAGACCTAAATATAGAAGCTAAACCTACAAGCTTTTTTAGAAGAAAACATAGGAGAAAATTTTCATGACCTTGGGCTAGGCAAAGAATTCATTGATATCATACCAAATATATAATTTATAAAACAAAAATTGATAAATTGAACTTTATCAAACTTAAAAGTGTGTGCCCTTCAAAAACATCAGTAAGAAAACAATTAACAAGCCACAGACAAGGAGAAAATATTTGCAAATCCCATATCTGATAAAGAATTTGAATCCAGGATATAAAAAGAACTCCCACAATGCAATAAGAAGGAAAGCAACTCAAATTTTAAAGGACAAAAGGACTTTCAGCTCTGGCCAAGATGGAGTAGCCCCATTCCTCCCAGTCATTCCTCTTAGAACTACGTGCCCTGGACATAATACAACAAATAAATAAAAGAAGATTCTGAATGGTAGAAAGGAGGAGGACAGGCTAGGGACTTGAGACGTGATGCAGTGGTGAGTACCCTGGGTTTTCTTTTTGCCTCTCATATATACTAGATGGGGAGCCGAAGAAGTCTGCAATAGAAGCCTTTTTCCAAAAAGGTCTGCAATAGAAGCCCTTTTCAAAAAAAGCCTCCTTCCTCTAGCTAAAGACCTGTGAAAAGGGTGATCTAACAGAACAGAATACTTACCCTACTCCAATCAAATATGAACAGAAAAACTCCCCCATGTGGTGTCAGTGAGGCCAAATGGGAGTTGCACTTCCACCCCCGCCCAGCAGCAACTAGGGTTATCTACTTTCTTGCAGCTGGTGTGAATGAGGCCAAGCAGGGAGCTTAAGTTCCAACCCTCCCCCCTACCCCACATAGCAGCAAGGTAAAACTAGGTTGTCCTTGTTGGCCCTCAAATATCTCTATTGAAGTATGGTCACTGGGGCCAGTGAGGAGCTAAACATCCTCTTCCATGTAGGTGGCAAGGAGGAGGTATGAATTAGCCCTCTGCTTTCCGACCTCCCTTGAGACCAGCTGGGTCCAGCAGGAACTTGAACCTCTATTCCACTCCACAGCAGCAAAGTGCAATGAGGCAGTATGAGGAGGCACTCCACTTCCCTTCCCCCAGTGAGGGCTTAATGGGTTCAGAAGGGCTCAAAGGGGAATTGCCACTCACATCTGGTAGCAACAAGGCAAAACACCAATTTCCCAAATTTGGCAAAGAGCATAAACCTAAAAGATTACCGAAGCTAGTGATCCTCAAACAGGATCAAAGGAAAAAAAATTATGGCAAAGCACAGCATAACCAAAGTTCTGAGAACTAAAGAACTTATGTCTGGACTTCCCTGGTAGCAAGTGGTTAAGAATCCGCCTGCCAATGCAAGGGACACAGGTTCGAGCCCTGGTCTGGGAAGGCCCCACATGCCGCGGAGCAACTAAGCCCGTGCGCCACAACTACTGAGCCTGCGCTATAGAGCCTGTGAGACACAACTACTGAGCCCACGCGCCACAACTACAGAAGCCCGCACTCCTAGAGCCATGCTCCGCAACAAGAGAAGCCACTGTAATGAGTAGCCCGCGCACCGCAACGAAGAGTTGTCCCCGCTCGCCACAACTAGAGAAAGCCTGTGCACAGCAATGCAGACCAAAGGCAGCCAAAAATAAATAAATTTATTTAAAAAAATAATAACTATTTTCATACAGACACACACACACATGCACACACACACATTTTAGACACATATCTTTGCATCAAAATACTGCACAAATCCCCAGCGTCCCTCAGTGGGTGAATGGTTAAACAAACTGGCACATTCATACAATGGAAATACTACTAGCCCACAAAAATAACAAACTATTGATACACTTGTATCTTAAGTGCATTATGCTGAGAAACAAAGCAAGCCAATCTCAAAGAGTTACTGTATGACTACTTTATACAATATTCTCCAAATGACAAAATTACACAGATAAAGAAGAGATAGATAGTTGCAAGGGGGTTACCAGTGGCCAGCAAAGGAGAGACTATAGTAGGAAGCAAGAGTTCTTTAGTGATAACAGCTCTGCATCTTGATTGTGGTGGTGGTCATATCAATCATATGAATTTGTACTTGTGATAAAAACATCACAGGACTAAACACAAAACATTTAAAAATTAGTGTATGAAAAAAACTTGTGAGGTCTGTACTCTAGTTGTGTTGGCCAATGTCAGTTTCAAGGTTTGATAATATAATGTTACATAAGATGTTACCATTGAGGGAAGCTGGGTGATGGGTTCACAAGGCCTTCTGTACAATTTTTGTAACTTCTTATGAGTCTGTAATTACAGGAAGTTCTTGCTTTGCAAAGAAGTGCAGAATCATAAAAATTATTGTGCAAGTTGAATCTGTGCAAAGTAATCTTAATAATCAAAGGGAAAAATTACAATTGTTCTGTGATCTTTAAAATTTCTTGACAAAACACTGAAACTCTTCCTATCAGTTATACATGCATAGGGAAATGTGAAAACAGTAAAATCAATATTTACGTAGCTCATGGTAATCTAAAACATTAGAAACATGGAGACTTAAAGTGTTCCATTAACTTGTAAAAATCTTATCAAGAGTAGTTCCAACAGTGCTTGTTTTCCTTTTGTTATATAACTTAGGACTCTGAAGTGAATACCTTTTCTATCCTTGGCAAATTGTCATATGGATCAACTTCCAACATAATGCCCTTTGCACTTTCAATGTCCTGAAATATCTCCCAGATTACCTTTAACAAGAAGTTTTTGCTGACATCACTACCTCTAGGATATCTTCACATCCTTTTTGTCGATGTCATTTCCCTCTTTTATGTTGATAAGTTCTCCTTCACTAAGTTCCTCCAGCTGCATGTCTAGAACAATGGCAGTGCCAGTATTCCCACTGGCAGCTAGTTCTTCTATAATTTCACTTACACTGGATTCAGATTTCAGTTCCAGCATACTTACTTTTCATTTCTGTTGCTACACTTTCATATTTGTTGGTCATTTCTCTATTTTTATAAACCGTCCTGTGGGATTATCACTGGGAAAGTAGGTAACACAACCATACACTTCACTGTCTGTGAGTGAATGATAAATCTGTTGTGACAAATCACTGTCAGACTTTGAAAAAAGTGGCAAGAGGTCACAGATCAAGATATCTATCTGTTACTTATGTGGTGATTTGTGGACTGATGATCCAGCAGCTAAGTTGGTACCTCATGCAACCACTCCCAGTCAAAATACCATGATAGGTGAAATTCAGACTGTGTTGTTGGGGGACTGGTATTATTTACCTAAAACTTGGTGAAGAAACACATGCATATTGGAATCATGTAAAATGAGGACTGCTTGTATTTCAAAATTAAACAGAAAAAAACATTAAAAAATAAAAGTTAAATATAGACTTTTCCAAACAGAGAAACCCCAATTGCTAACAGACCTGCTCTACAAGAAATAATAAAGGAAGCTCTTTAGGCAAAAGGAAAGGAATAATAGAAATTTGAATACATATAAAGAAATGAAGAGTAATGTAATGGTCAATAGCTTCAATTTATCATATTTGCTACCCATTCTTAAGTCATAGCTTTGACTGGTCTTTGCTTCCAAATCTTCCATGACTCCATTCTTTACAACTCTGGATCCAGAATCAAGCAAACCACCTATATAAAGAGATCTTTAAACAATCAGAGAAATTTGAGTATGGATTGGCTATAGATGACATTAAGAAATTATGATTAACTTCATTAAGTGTGAAAATGACATGGTTATTATGTAAAAAATTCCTTTTTTAAGTTTACAGCAGTGTTTATGGGTGAAATAACATAATGACTGGTATTTGCTTTAAAATATTACCATAAAAATAAAAATGAATAGTTGAAGATATAAATGAAATAGCATTGAAAAAATTGATTATTATTGAAACTAGGTTATGGGTATATCAAAGTTCTTTATACTATTCTTTCTACATTTGTGGGTTTTGAAATTTTTCATAATAGATTATTTATTAAACAATAGTCAAACTGACTAGGTTCATATCTAGACTCCATCATTCATACACTGTGTGACTTTAAGGGTTAATCTTTTTTTTTTTTTTTGGCAGTACGTGGGCCTCTCACGTTGTGGCCTCTCCCGTTGCGGAGCACAGGCTCCGGACGCGCAGGCTCAGCGGCCATGGCTCATGGGCCCAGCCACTGCGCGGCATGTGGGATCTTCTCGGACCAGGGCACGAACCCGCGTCCCCTGCATCGGCAGGCGGACTCTTAACCACTGCGCCACCAGGGAAGCCCCCAAGGGTTAATCTTAATCATTTGAGTTTAATTGTTTTTTACCTTGAAAGGGGGATTATAATTATACCTATGAGAATTGATATACTAGTATAGATGAAGTGCTTAAAACTGTCACTGGCTCTGAACAAGATGTTAGCTAATATATCATCATCATCAACAATAACAACAAAATAACAGCACTATATATACCATTGTAATTCATTAGAACATGTCCTTATTTCATGTGTTTTCTATTATTTTTGTCAAAATTAGTGTTATAGTAAAAAATATTTAAAGTAATTATTTGTGCTCATGATCACTTCTTGGAATGTTTTTCTAGAAATCAACTTTTGGGATCAATGAGTATAAAGCACTTTAAGAATATTACAGTGGGAGGCTAGAAGACTTTTAACAACTCCAGGTTTGGCAGAAAAGGCTGCACAAACTTTACTTAATATTTCTAAGTTTCAGTTAGAATCTCCATCTGTAAATGTTGTATTGGGAAAAAAATAATCTCCCAGGCCCCATTTGGAGCCAATAGAGCTTAATGGTTAAGAGACTGATCCCACAAGACACTGAATAGATGGTAGCATTTTGTCTTTAAGGTTACTCCAGATAATTCAGAAAAAGAACTTGAGAGTTATTGAAATGGCTGTAATTGTTGTGAACCTGTCAGGCGGGTACTCCCTTTGAGACTGCAACTGAGGTGATAATCACAGCTGTCTTGGAGATGTTTTTTTCCAGAGTTCCTTCCCCATAACTGGCAGACATCCTTATCACTCCCCTCCAGCCTCCTGCTCTCAAATGCTCCCGTGTTTGTGACTGATAGCAGAAGAATGACATTTGGTAAGTGCCTCATATTTTCACATCTCTGCGAATGAGGAGAGTGAAACAAGTGCCCTTGACAACTTAGATGGAGCTCTTACAACTAGATGGATGTTGGGGAAAGGATTAGGATTAGTTAGTGCACTAAATTGTGTTGATATCCCTCAGGCTAAAGCATTCAGGTTTGGGTGTCCATGGCTGTCATTACTGGACTCTGGACTCTGGCTGCATTTGTGATGCTCATTTTACTTCTCTTTTCTACAAAGATATAAATCACAAATCACATGCCACCCTTGGAGATTCTCTCTGTCCAGTATACAGCAAAAATACAGCATGGAGATTCTTATTTCCATGATAAGAGGTAAAATGTTGCCTAAAGTTACAGGTTTCACCCAATTTAATTTTCATTTTTTTTTACCAAGAGTATAATACACTTTTATTTAAACCTTATGATATTCTCTTAAAGAATATATATATATATCCCATCAACCTTAAGGCAATAAAATAATAGGTACAGATTTAAGGTAATGATTTGAGGCAGTGAAGGCAGGGGATTGGAATGAAGAAGGCATTACAAGTATTTTAAGTTATTATCAAGGTTATATTTTTTGTGTGTTGGGTGACAGGTGGAAGAAATAAGAGGGGTAAGGAAAGGATGGGCAAAGAATGGGAGAGAGAAGGAAGGGGGATGGAAAAAAAGAAGGGAGGGAGGGAAGGAGAGAGGAAGGGAAAAAAAGAGGAAGTAATTCATGAGCCAATAATGAGAGTATGTCATAAATCAACAGTTATTAACTCAGGTCCATGAAATAAGTTCAGATTAAAAGAGAGGATCTACATGGATTAAAACCATTAAGTGATGGAAATTCTGATACAAAGAAGGTCCTGATTTTCTGTAATTCTCTAGGAGATTGAAATTTGAGAAGCATAGCTCTGTAATTCTAACACTGTGTGTTATAGTGAAAAAAAGTCCAAATAAAGAGCAATTTTGGATAAAATGTTGTAACCTCTAGCTTGTGTGTGTGTGTGCATAGATTCAATTCTTATGTCCTTTTTTTCCTAGTACTGTATATTATCATATTGATATACACATTTGTAGAATCAATGGATGGTATACTTACTATTTTAGTCTGACTTGAAAAATTAGTTAAAATTCTCCAAATTCAATTCATTGCAACTATGTGTGTGTTTCATATTTTTAAACTTTCTCATCTTACACTTTGTTTATGCATATAGAAATGATTTAATTCATGTCATAATTTATCTGTGTATAAGTTTTCCAATTAAACACAGAACTGCTTTAAAGTTTTGTTATTAGGTGCCTCTGTTGCACATTTTGACTGAACGTATTTTAAACATAAAGCAGGTACTTAATTTTCGTTTGTATTTTATGATACCTCAATTTGAAAATATACATGCACCCCAATGTTCATAGCAGCATTGTTTACAATAGCCAAGATATGGAAGCAAATACTAAAAGTATATTTTTTTAGGTTAATGCCATCATGGAATTCTTGAGGAGATATTAAAATAAATTTCTCTTTGGATGCATGTTGTCAATGTTGGGAATCACAATTAATGCCAGTATAAATAGTTTAACTAGCCCCATGCAGGGCTCCGTGTTCTGTTTTGGGAGATCTGATCGACAAGTTGGTAATTGCATTGGACATGGGCTTTCAATCAACTGGCCTGCAAGCGGTGCTTCAATGATTCACTGAGACCATGATAACTAATCACCGACTTTCCTATAAAATAATACTCTGACAGCCCCAGGAGACACCTAAGTACACATCCACTCCTTCCAGGGAACGGTTAGTTACTTTGAAAGCGTAAACCCGTGATTGTATCTCCCTGAATGTTACAAGTGTGCCCTGTCAAAGGCCTCCCCCAAGGTAACTTTTCTTTTCCCCTAGGAGGAGTCAGATTAATTACTTCTCATCACCTCCCTGCTGGGTCCCATCCTTACCATGTAGGGAGAATCCATCAGTGGAATCCTAGTCACACATTTTAAGCCAGACTCAATTTGCCCAGAATCGTTTTTAGCATTCACCTTATTACAAATTCTCCAGAACAAATTAAAAATATTACTTAAGCCTACTCTTAGCATGGAGATGATAGAGAAAAATATTTTTAAAACATTTTTAATGATAACTGCTCCAGATTCCACACTGTCATGGACCAGGATGATCTGGGGATAAGAGCTCTTGACCAGCTAAATCTGGAAGATGAATAAGAAGCAGGATAAGGAAAGACATCAAAATTACAGTATTTCCCAGTAAAAGGTACTATCAATTGAGGCAGAGGGAAACCGGGATGCAAATCTCACCATGAAACACATACTTCTGAAGAAATCCTTAAGATGGAGAAGGCTGTTTGCAAATGTATACCAAAGACAGGATATGGGTTGAATCCGTTCCTCTTTGGTGAGCATTAATCTAATCTGCAGGTTTATGCATCATGCATCTCCTTGAAGGGAGGTCTTTTGATTTTGTGGATGCAGCCTCTCCCTGCAGGCTTTGATGTCGTCTGTGTAAATCAGGTTCATTGAAGGATGATGCTCCCTGTTAAAGCATTTACTGTTTGTCAGGGTTTGTGGTGAGCACTTTGTATTTACCAACCATTGGGAAAGTTTGAAATTATTTATGGCATCTTGCAAGTTTAACTTCCACAGAACCCAATGAGGTGGGGATATATTACACTCACTCTATAGGTGAGGGAGATAAGTGCAGTTACTTTTTAAATTTAAATTTTATATTGGAGTATAGTTGATCTACAACGTAGTGTTAGTTTCAGGTGTACAGCAAAGTGATTCAGTTATATATATACATATAGCCATTTTTTTCAATTCTTTTCCCATAAAGGATATTACCAAATATTGAGTAGAGATCCCTGTTCCATACAGCGGGTCCTTGTTGATTATCTATTTTATAGTAGTAGTGTGTATGTGGTAGTATGTATATGTGAATCCCAAACTCCTAATTTACCCCTCCACCTCCATCTTTCCCATTTGGTAACCATAAGTTTTTTATTGAAGTCTGTGAGTCTGTTTCTATTTTGTAAATAAGTTCATTTGTATCATCTTTTTAGATTCCATCAATAAGTGATATCATATAATATTTGTCTGACTTACTTCACTTAGTATGATAATCCCTAGGTCCATCCCTGTTGCTGCAAATGGCATAATTTCATTTTATTTTATGGCTGAGTAATATTCCATTGTATATATGTACCACATCTTCCTTATCCAATCCTCTGTCAATGGACATTTAGGTTGCTTCCATGTCTTGGCTACTGTAAACAGTGCTGCAATAAACATTGGGGTGCATGTATCTTTTTGAATTATGGTTTTTTCTGGATATATGACCAGGAGTGGGATTGCTGGATCATATAGCAGTTCTATTTCTAGTTTTCAAAGGAACTTCCATACTGTTCTCCATAGTGGTTGTACAAATTTACATTCCCACCAAAAGTGTAGGAGGGTTCCCTTTTCTCCACACCCTCACCAGCATTTGTTGTTTATAGATTTTTGGTGGTCATTTTGACTGGTATGAAGTGGTACCTCACTGTAGTTTAGATTTGCATTTCTCTAATAACTAGCATAGTTGAGCATATTTTCATGTGCTTTTTGGCCATCTGTATGTCTTCTTTGGAGAAATGTCTATTTAGATCTTCTGCCCATTTTTTGATTGGATTGTTTGTTTATTTGATATTGAGATGCATGAGCTGTTTGTATATTTTGGAGATAAATCCATGTCAGTTGTTTCATTTGTACATAATTTCTCCCATTCTGTGGGTGGTCTTTTCATTTTGTGTATGGTTTCCTTTGCTGTGCAAAAGCTTATAAGTTTGGTTAGGTCCCATTTGTTTATTGTTGTTTTTATTTCCATTACTCAAGGAGACATATCCAAAAATATATTGCTGCAACTTATATCAAAGTGGATTCTGCCTATGTTTTCCTCTAACAGTTTTATACTATTTGGTCTTACATGTAGATCTTTAATTCATTTTGAGTTTATTTTTGTCATGGTGTTCATTCTTTTACATGTAGCTGTCCAGGTTTCCCAGCACCACTTATTGAAGAGATTGTCTTTTCTCCATTGTATATTCTTACCTTCTTTGTCATAGATTAATTGACCATAGGTGCATGGGTTTATATCTGGGCTTTCTATCCTGTTCAATTAATCTATATGCCTGTTTTTGTGCCAGTACCATACTGTCTTGATGACTGTAGCTTTGTGGTACAGTCTGAAGCCAGGGAGCCTGATTCCTCCAGCTCTGTTTTTCTTTCTTAGGATTGCTTGGGCTATTCAGTGTCTTTTGTGTTTTTATACAATTTTTTATTTGTTTGTTTTTAAATTATATTATTTTTTATTTATTTTTTTAACATTTTTAGTGGAGTATAATTGCTTTACAATGGTGTGTTAGTTTCTGCTTTACAACAAAATAAATCAGTTATATATATACATATGTTCCCACATCTCTTCCCGTTTGCATCTCCCTCCCTCCCACCCTCCCTATCCCACCCCTCCAGGCAGTCACAAAGCACCGAGCTGATCTCCCCGTGCTATGCGGCTGCTTCCCACTAGCTATCTACCTTACGTTTGGTAGTGTATATATGTCCATGCCTCTCTCTCACTTTGTCACAGCTTACCCTTCCCCCTCCCCATATCCTCAAGTCCATTCTCTAGTAGGTCCGTGTCTTTATTCCTGTTTTACCCCTAGGTTCTTCATGACATTTTTTCCCCTTAAATTCCATATATATGTGTTAGCATACAGTATTTGTCTCTCTCTTTCTGACTTACTTCACTCTGTATAACAGACTCTAGGTCCATCCACCTCACTACAAATAACTCAATTTCATTTCTCTTTATGGCTGAGTAATATTCCATTGTATATATGTGCCACACCTTCTTTATCCATTCATCCGATGATGGGCACTTAGGTTGTTTCCATCTCCGGGCTATTGTAAATAGAGCTGCAATGAACATTTTGGTACATGACTCTTTTTGAATTATGGTTTTCTCAGGGTATATGCCCAGTAGTGGGATTGCTGGGTCATATGGTAGTTCTAGTTGTAGTATTTTAAGGAACCTCCATACTGTTCTCCATAGTGGCTGAACCAATTCCCATTCCCACCAGCAGTGCAAGAGTGTTCCCTTTTCTCCACACGCTCTCCAGCATTTATTGTTTCTAGATTTTTTGATGATCGCCATTCTGACTGGTGTGAGATGATATCTCATTGTAGTTTTGATTTGCATTTCTCTAATGATTAGTGATGTTGAGCATTCTTTCATGTGTTTGTTGGCAGTCTGTATATCTTCTTTGGAGAAATGTCTGTTTAGGTCTTCTGCCCAGTTTTGGATTGGGTTGTTTGTTTTTTTGTTATTGAGCTGCATGAGCTGCTTATAAATTTTGGTGATTAATCCTTTGTCAGTTGCTTCATTTGCAAATATTTTCTCCCATTCTGAGGGTTGTCTTTTAGTCTTGTTTATGGTTTCCTTTGCTGTGCAAAAGCTTTGAAGTTTCATTAGGTCCCATTTGTTTATTTTTGTTTTTATTTCCATTTCTCTAGGAGGTGGGTCAAAAAGGATCTTGCTGTGATTTATGTCATAGAGTGTTCTGCCTATGTTTTCCTCTAAGAGTTTGATAGTTTCTGGCCTTACGTTTAGGTCTTTAATCCATTTTGAGCTTATTTTCGTGTATGGTGTTAGGGAGTTTGATTGGAGAACTTAGTCCATTTATATTTAAAGTAATTATTGATATGTATATTCTTAATGCCATTTTGTGAATTGTTTTTGTAGGTTTTTTTTCATTCCTTTCTTCTTTTTTTCTCTCCTCTTGTGATTTGGTGACTCTCTTTAATGTTATGTTTGGATTGCTTTTTCTATTTATTTATTTTTTGCGGTATGCGGGCCTCTCACTGTTGTGGCCTCTCCCGTTGTGGAGCACAGGCTCTGGACGCGCAGGCTCAGTGGCCAGGGCTCATGGGCCCAGCCGCTCCGCGGCATGTGGGATCTTCCCGGACCGGGGCACGAACCCACGTCCCCTGCATCGGCAGGCAGACTCTCAACCACTGCGCCACCAGGGAAGCCTGCTCTTTCTTTTGTTGTGTGTGTTATCTATTATAGATTTTTGGTTTGTGGTTATCAAGAGGTTTTTATATAGCAACGTATATACATATGATTGTTTTTAGTTGCTGATTTCTTAATTTCAGATGCAATTTTACAACCCTGCATTTTACTCTCCTCCCCTGATGATTAGTTTTTGATATCATATTTCATATCTAATTGGTGTGTGTGTTCCTTAACTGCTATTTATGGATATAGATGATTTTACTACTTTTGTCTTTTAACCTTCCTATTAGCTTTGTGTGTGGATGATTTCCTACCTTTACTGTATGTTTGCCTTTAACGATGAGCTTTTTCCTTTCATAATTTTCATGTTCTGATTGTGGCTTTTTCTTTTTTGCTAACAGAATTTCCTTTCACATTTCTTGTAAAGCTGGTTTGCTGGTGTTGAACTCTTTTAGCTTTTGCTTATCTATAAAGCTTTTGATATCTCCATAAAATCTGAATGAGAACCCTGCTGGGTAGAGTATTCTTGCTTGTAGGTTTTTCCTTTTCATCACTTTAAAAATATCATGCCACTCCCTTCTGGCCTGCAGAGTTTCTGCTGTGAAGTCAGCTGATAGCCTTATGGGAGTTCCCTTTTATATTATCTGTTGCTTTTCCCTTGTTGCTTTTAACATTCTCTATCTTTAACTTTTGCCATTTTAATTACAATGTGTCATGGTGTGTTCTCTCTGGGTTAATACTGTATGGGACTGCTTCCTGACCTTGGATGTCTGTTTTTTCCCACAGGTTAGGGAAGTTTTCAGCTATTTTGTCTTCAAATATGTTCTCAGCCCCTTTCTCTCTTGCTTATCTTTCTGGGACCCTTATAATGGAAATATTAGTGCCTTTGATGTTTCCCAGAGGTCTCTTAAACCATCCTCATTTCTTTTCATTTTTTCCCCCTCTGTTCAGCATCAGTGATTTCCACTTCTTTATCTATCAGATCACTGATCCACTCCTCTGTATCATTTAGTGTACTGTTGATTCCTTCTAGTGTATTTTGCTTTTCAGTTATTTTATTCTTCATCTCTGTTTCTTTATATTTTCTAATTTTTTGTTAAAATTTTCTAACTTCATTTTCTCTCAACTTATTTGATCATCTTTACAATCACTACCCTGAATTCTTTCTTGGGTAGATTGCCTATCTTCACTTCACTTAGTTCTTCTAGGGTTTTATCTTGTTCCTTCATCTAGAATATATTCCTACGTTGACTCATTTTGCCTAAGTTACTGTTTATATTTTAATCTATCTGGTAGATTGGTTATGTTTTCTGACATTGAAGAAGTGGCCTTTTGTAGGAGATGTCTTATGGGTCCCAACAGCAGACTCCTCTATTGTCACCCAAGCTATATCTTCTAGGGTTTCCCCTTATGAGGGCTGCGTGGGTCCTTCTATCATGGTGGGCTATCTGGGTGGTCTGCTAGGCTTGGTTTGCACCCGGTCTGGTTGGTTGCCAGGCCCTGCCTTGTGAAAAGCCTGCCAGCTGCAGGTTGCAGGACTGGGTCATGAGGTGGCTGACTGCAGAACCCCAGGGGACCTCAGGGCTAGTGTGGCTCACTGGTGGGTGGCGTCAGGGTCCAGAAGGCTCTGGGGCTGTTGCCCACCCACTGCTTGGTGAAGCCAGGTCCTGGGGTTAGTGCCAGCCTACTGGTGGGCAAAGCCAGGTCCTAGAGTCTGGTTGCAGGGCCCAGGAGTCCCAGAGCTGATGCCAGATCACTGGTGGTGGAGGGGGCAGTGGTTCCTGACACAGTTGGGTAAGGGTTCTGGGTGTCCCAAAGCTTGTGTTGGCTTGCTAGTTGGCAGGACAGGGCCCAGATGGGTCAGGGCAGGGTCTGGCCTGCTGACGGGCAGGCTGGGTTCACAGGCTGCAGGATTCTGCTTTTCTTGCATCTGGTATCTGCCCTGTGGTAGGCGAGGCTGGTCCAGAGGCTAAAGCAGGCCCTGGAAGGCAGAGCTGGGGCCCAGGGGATTTTAGGGCTGGTACCTGCCCACTGGTCAGTGGCGTTGGGTTCTGGGCCATCTGGTCGGCAGGGCCATGTCCAGAGGGGGCCATGGCTTCAGTGGTTCTTAAGGCAGCCTGTCTGCTAAT
Source organism: Tursiops truncatus (assembly GCF_011762595.2). NCBI lineage: Eukaryota > Metazoa > Chordata > Mammalia > Artiodactyla > Delphinidae > Tursiops > Tursiops truncatus. Next base: position 28,046,333 of record NC_047039.1, on the reverse strand, counting down.
GTGTGAGTCCACTTCCTTGCCCAGTCAAGTTGCCTCAACCCATTGAGGTTTCCCAAAAATGGCATCTACAGGCTGTTGGGCCAGGGTAGGGCTGGGTTCTAGGGCTAATAAGCTAGAGGGAGGATTCCACAATGGTGCTTGCCAGCTTATGTGCTTATTTTCTATTTGTTCATCTTCTTTGGAAAATAACTATTCAAGTCCTTTTTTCATATTATAATCAGGTTACGTTGTTGTTGTTGAACTTTAGAAGTTCTGTATATAATCTGGATATTAATCCCTTATTAGATACGTGATTTGCAAATATTTTCTCCATTCTGTGAGTTGCCTTTTCACTCTGTCGATAGTGTCCTATTATGCACAAAAGTTTTAAATTTTGATTAAGTCCAATTTACCTCATATTTTTCCTTTTACCATCTGTGTTTTTGCTGTCATATCCAGTTGCCAAACCCAATGTCATGAAGATTTTTCCCTGTGTTGTCTTCCAAGAGTTTTATGGTTTTAGATCTTACATGTAGGTCTTCAATCTATTTTGAGTTTATTTTTGTGTGTGGCATAAGGGTCCAGCTTCATTCTTTTGCATGTAGATATACAGTTTCCCAGTACCATTTGTTGACTTGAATGATTTTTGCTCCCTTGTCAAAAACAGATTGGCCACATAAATGAGGACTTATTTCTAGGCTCTCAATCCTGTTCTCTATGTGTCCTTATGTCAGTACCACAGTGTTTAGATTACTATTATCTTTGTAGTAAGTTTTGAAATCACGTGTGAGTCCTCCAATTTTTTTTTTAAGATTGTTTTGGCTATTTGGAGTCCTATGAGATTCCAAACTAACTTTAGGATTAGTCTTTCCATTTCTGCAAAAAATGTTGCTGGGATTTTGATAGAGTTTGTATTGAACCTGTATTTCATTTTGAGTAGTACTGTCATCTTAATAATATTGGGTCTTCCAGTCCATTAACATAAGATGTCTTTCCATTTATTTTTGTCTTCTTTAATTCCTTTCAGCAATGCTTTGTAGTTTTCAGTGCACAAATCTTTCCCTTCTCGGTTAAATTTATTCCTAAGTGTTTTATCTACTTATTTTCTGATGCTATGTAAATGGAATTGTTTTCTTAATTTCCTTTTGGATCATTCATTGTTCTAGTGTACAGAAAAGCAACTGATTTTTGTGTCTTAATTTGGATCCTGCAACTGTCTTGGTTTATTAGCAACTTCCCTGAATTAGCTGTGTGTGCATGTGTGTGTGTCTGTGTGCACGTGCAGACATGCACATGTCAGTAATCTCTGGGGTTTTCTACCAGAGATTAGGGTCAATGTTTGCTTCATATATTGATATTTTGGGGTCTGATGTTCAGTTATTTGTTTACAAAATTGTTATATCTTTTTGGTGAACTGACCCTTTGATAAATAATATAATGTCCTTCTCGCCTTCTCTTGGTAAGACTAGATACATTCCTTCTTGTGGAATAAACTTTATCACACAAAGGACCTGATACAGGGTAAACCACACTTTTCCTTGTTATAAGGAGAATTTCACAAGATGGATACATTTCTATGTAATCTCTCCTTCTTCTGCTAAAGAGGATACAACAATATAATGGCAAACAATCCATCACCTCAATTGGATCTGTCCTATCCATATCAATAAACTCGTTAATGTGTCTTTTAATTATTCCCAGACAATGACTTAGTTGTTTCCTACAAGCAAGTGCCTCCCAGAAACCCAGCATGTTTGTTCCAAATGTTCACAATACAAGCAAATGCTACTTAATTTTACTTTGTGTCATATTCTACTTTTTTTACTTTAAAAAATAATTTTATTTAAGTATAGTTAATTTACAATGTTGTTAATTTCTGATGTACAGCAAAGTGATTCAGTTATACATATATATAATCTTTTTCATTTTCTTCTCCATTATGCTTTTAACCTTTATTTTTTAATATCTTTATTGGATTATAATTGCTTTACAATGTTGAATTAGTTTCTGCTGTACAACAAAGTGAATCAGCTATATGTATACCTATAACCCCTCCCTCATGAGCCTTCCTCCCACCCTCCCCATCCCACCCCTCTAGGTCATCACAGAGTACGAAGCTGATCTCCCTGTGCTATACCGCAGCTTCCCACAAGCTATCTATTTTACACATGGTAGTGTACATATGTTAATACTACTCTCTCAATTCGTCCCACCCTCCCCTTCCCCTCATGTCCACAATTCTGTTCTCTACGTCTGTGTCTCTGTTCCTACCCTGCTCTAGGTTCATCAGTACTGTTTTTCTAGATTCCATATATATGTGTTAACATACAGTATTTGTTTTACTCTTTCTGACTTACTTCACTCTGTATGACAGAATCTAGCTCCACCCACATCACTACAGATGACTCAATTTCATACTTTTTTATGGCTGAGTAATATTCCATTGCATATATGTACCACATCTTGTTTATCCATTCATCTGTGGATGGTCATTTTGGTTGCTTCCATGTCCTGGCTATTGTAAACAGTGCTGCGATGAACAATGGGGTGCATGTATCTTTTTGAATTATGGTTTTCTCAGGGTATATACCCAGTAGTGGGATTGCTGGGTCATATGGTAGTTCTATTTTTAGTTTTTAAAGTAACCTCCACACTGCTCTCCATACTGGCTATATCAATTTACATTCCCACCAACAGTGCAGGAGGGTTCCCTTTTTTACACACGCTCTCCAGCATTCATTGCTGGTAGATTTTTTGATGATAGCTATTCTGACCAGTGTAAGGTGATACTTCATTGTGGCTGTGATTTGCATTTCTCTAATGATTAGTGATGTTGAGCATTTTTCATGTGTTTGTTGGCCATCTGCATGTCTTCTTTGGAGAAATGTCTATTTAGGTCTCAAGTGGGTCTCTTGTAGACAGCATATATATAGGTTTTGTTTTTGTATCCATTCAGCCAGTCTGTGTCTTTTGGTTGGAGTATTTAATTCATTTACATTTAAGGTGATTATTGATATGCATGTTCCTATTACCATTTTCCTAATTGTTTTGGGTTTGTTTTTGTAGGTCTTTTCCTTCTCTTGTGTTTCCTGCCTAGAGAAGCTCCTTTAGCATTTGTTGTAAAGCTGGTTTCTTGGTGCTGAATTCTATTAACTTTTGCTTGTCTGTAAAGCTTTTGATTTCTCTGTCTAATCTGAATGCGATCCTTGCTGGGTAATGTAATCTTGGTTGTAGGTTTTGCCCTTTCATCACTTTAAATATATCCTGCCACTACCTTCTGGCCTACAGAGTTTCAGCTGAAAGATCAGCTGTTAACCTTATGGGGATTCCTTTGTATTTTATTTATTGCTTTTCCTTTGTTGCTTTTAATATTTTTCTTTGTGTTTAATTTTGGTTAATTTGATTACTATGTGTCTTGGCGTTAATATGTTAATAGGTGTCTCAATGTCTTGGGTTTATCCTGTATGGGATTCTCTGTGTTTCCTGGACTTAATTGACGATTTCCTTTCCCATGTTAGGAAGTTTTCAACTACAATCTCTTCAAATATTTTCTCAGACCCTCTCTTTTCCTCTTATTCTTCTGGGACCCTTGTAATTCGAATGTTGGTGCACTTAATGTTGTCCCAGAGCTCTCTAAGAATGTCCTCATTTCTTTTCATTCATTTTTCTTTATTTTGCTCTGCTGCAGTTATTTCCACCACTCTATTTTCCAGCTCACTTATCCGTTCTTCTGCCTCAGTTATTCTGCTATTGATTCCTTTTAGTGTATTTTCCATTTCAGTTATTGTGTTGTTCATCACTGATTGTCTGTTCTTTAGTTCTTCTAGATCCCTGTTAAACATTTCTTGTATCTTCTCCATCTGTGCCTCCATTCTATTTCTGAGATTTTGGATCACCTTTACTACTATTACTCTGAATTCTTTCTCAGGTAGTTTGCCTCTTTCCTCTTCATTTATTTGGTCTTATGGGTTTTTATCTTGCTCCTTTGTCTGCAAGATATTTCTCTGTCTTCTCACTTTTTCTTATTTACTGTGTTTGTGGTCTCCTTTCCCCAAGCTGCAGGGTTGTAGTTCCTCTTCCTTCTGTTCACTGCCCCTGGTAATGAGGTTGGTCCAGTAGCTTGTGTAGCCTTCCTGATGAGAGGGACTGGTGCCTGTGTTCTGATGGGTGGAGCTGAGTCTTTTCCCTCTGATGGGCAGGACCTTGTCAGTGGTGTTTTGGGTTGCCTGTGGCCTTAGTATGACTTTAGGTAGCCTGTCTGCTGTTAGGTGGGTTTGTGTTCCTGTTTTGTTTGTTGTTTGTTGTGAGGTGTCCAGCGCTGGGAGCTGCAGGCAGTTTGGTGGAGCCAGGCCTTGTATTCAGATAGAGGTCTCCTCGAGAGCTCTTGCTGGTTAATATTTCCTTGGGCCAGGAATTCTCTGGTGGTCCAGCATCCTGGACTCAGCGCTCCCTTCCTAGAGGCTCAGGCCTGACTTCCAGTCAGAGAACCAAGACCCCTCAAGTCACTCATTATGGCAATAAAGGGGATTAAGAAAAAAGACAAACAAAACTCCATACAAATAGTAAAAGAAAAATCAAACAAACAGAAACTGAAACAAGGAAACATGCACAAACACAAAAGAAACAAAAACAGAACAAAATAAAAGGCAAGAGGACAACCAGACAAACAAAAGAATCCAAAAACGAAATCAAACAATTAAAAACAAAACTAAGACAGAAAGCCAAAAAACAAAACCAGAGCAGAGTGCCAGCTGAAGAATAAAGCAAAGAAACAAAACTAACCAACAAAAATGATTTTTTAAAAAGAGGGGGCTTTCCTGGTGGCGCAGTGGTTGAGAGTCCGCCTGCCAATGCAGGGGACATGGGTTCATGTCCTGGTCCAGGAAGATCCCACATGCCGTGGAGCGGCTGGGCCCGTGAGCCATGGCTGCTGAGCCTGCACGTCTGGAGCCTGTGCTCTGCAACAGGAGAGGACACAACAGTGAGAGGCCCACGTACCACCAAAAAAAAAAAAAAAAAAAAAAAGAGGAAAAAACACAGACCAACAGCAAAGCAAAGTAGAAATAGAAATATAAAAAATACATTGAAGAAAAACAAAACAAAACAAAACAAAACAGGAAAAGAACACAGAACAACCAAAAAGCAAAGTAAAAGAAAATCCCAAAAGAGTAAATTAAAAAAAAAAAAAAAAAGAACCAGAAAAAAAAAGAGAAAGAACAACAGAACAAATCAAAACATAATAAAAGTAATAGTAATAATACTGTTTTCCTGGGGTCTCAGCTGTCAGTGTCCTTGCCCCCGCTGTGCGCCACAGCCCACCTCCACCTCCCCAAGGGGCCCTCCATTGCCTCTGGGCTGTTCTCTGGACCTGGCATGGGCCCTATGGGGACCACTCAGACTCTGATCTGGTCGAACTCCCATGTCTGCTTGCTCCCAAAGTCCACAGCTACGAGAGCTTGACCATTTCTTTTGTGGGAGTTCTCATTGTCTACTCAAATATTCCATAGATGCAGGTCTACCTAGCTGATCGTGGGGATTTAATCTTCAGCTTATGCAGCTAATGGGAAGATTTTCAATCCTCTTCCTTGGTCACCCTGCCCCTGGGGTTCAGCTTTGGTTTTATTCCCACCTCTGCATGTGGGCCACGAAGGGTCTGCTCCTAGGGCTGCCCTGGAGCACTGGTGTCTGCCCTGGTGAGGACAGGGCATGGAGGTGGTATGGCTGCTTGGATTGTGTGAGACCCAGCAGTGCCAAATGTGCAGGGAAGCTGGCAGCCATGGGTGTAAGCAATATGGCCCTAGTGAAGGCCTTTTTTTTTGCACCTGGTGGCAGGTGTGTGAGGAGCAGCCCTAGGAGGGCTTTTTCTATTGTCAATCAGCAGATCCTGGCATATGGGGAGAGAGAGGATACAATAATGGCTCCACCCCCTGTGTGTGACTCAGCAGTAGCGCCCTGCTTCCAGGGCAGTCTGGTCTTCCTCCATAGGCATTTCCCGTTGCAGATTTTCTCCCTCCTGTCCCCTCAGTTCGTCTCCCTGCAGCGAACAGCAGTCCTCGCCCCAGGCCTGCTCTCCAATCCCTACGCTCCATCTCCCAGCCACCTTGCACACCAGTGAACACACACCCCAGTCTGTGGCACAGTAGGGCTGTGGCCCAGGCCATCTGTGTAGTTCTCACTCTGTCCTGTCTGTGACAGACTGGCCACTTCACCCTCCTCCCACAGCCTTAAATGCTTCCCTTCTGTCCCAACCGATTTCTCCATTGGAGGGGGGCTTCCCCAGATGCAGGAATCTCTCCTCTGCTTCAACTCCCCCATTCTGGGGTGCTTGTCCCGTCCTGCATCCTCTTCTCCTTCTCCCTTCTTTCTTTCATCCTACCCAGTTATGCAGGGATCTTTATAATCCTTTTCAGTGTCCCAGGTCTTCTGCTGGTGTTCAGCTGGTGTTCTGTGAGAATTGTTGCATCTGTGGATGTATTCCTGATGCATCTGTGGAGAGAGATGAACTCCACGTCCTCCTACTCCTCCACCATCTTGGATCCCCCAATCTCTACTTTGTTTTAATGCAACAAGAGATTTTATAATCTGAGAATGGATTATGTCTTGGGGAAAATTTGGCCAATACTGTGTATATAACATGCTTTTAATATCTGTTACTGGTGATGGTAGAGATGATGATGGTGTGTGTTTGGGAGGAGGTGGAATGGTGAACACACTAACTAGTAAAACTTTTAAGGAAAAATAATGATGACATATTGTTTTTGTATCCCAAAATATCATTGCAAGCAATATCTGTGAGGTTTAAAATTTACTCTGAAATATTTGGAAATTTTCATGGAAATTCTAGAAAGCTGGGTTGTTTGGATTCAGTTATTACTTTAATAAGGGAAAATAATTTATGCTGTGCAATTGAAAGAAAATTGTCAACTAAAAAAAATAATATAATGCCCTTCTTTGTCTCTTGTAACAGTTTCTGACCTAAAGTCTATTTTGTCTGATATTAGTATAGCCACCCCAATTCTCTTTTGGCTACTATTTTCAGGGAATATCTTTTTCCATCCCTTCCCTCTCAACATATTTGTGTCTTTAGATCTAAATAAGTCTTTTATAAACAGCATACAGTTGGATCATTTAAAAATTCATTTTGCTAATCTCTACCCTTTGATTAAAGAGTTTAATCCATTTTTGAAAGTAATTACTGATAAGCAAGGACTTACCTCTGCTATTTTGCTATCTGCTTTCTGTATGTTTTACAGCTTTTTTGTTCCTCATTTCTTCCATTACTTCCTTCATTTGTGTTTTTGTCGTGACCCATTTTGATTCCCTTTTCATTTTATTTTGTGTATACTTATTTTATAGGTATTTTTATTATGGTTACCATGAGTATATTACATATAATATCCTAAAGTTCTAACAGTTTAATTTGAATTGATACCAATTTAACTTTAATCACATACAAAAATGCTACTCCCAAACAGCTCCAACTCTCTCCTTTATGTTACTGGTGTCACAAATTACATCTTTATAGATTGTATGTACAATAACAAAGACTTATAATTTTTTTTATCCATTCATCTTTCAGAACCTGTTGAAAAAGAAAAGGTTAGAAACCAAAGTTACAGTACTGGCTCATATATTTGCCCACATACTTATTTTTTTTTTGTGCGGTACACAGGCCTCTCACTGTTGTGGCCTCTCCTATTGTGGAGCACAGGCTCCGGATGCACAGGCTCAGCGGCCATGGCTCACGGACCCAGCCGGTCTGCGGCATGTGGGATCTTCCCGGACCGGGGCACGAACCCGCGTCCCCTGCATCGGCAGGCGGACTCTCAACCACTGCGCCACCAGGGAAGCCCACACATACTTACTTTTAATGGAGTTCTTATTTCTTCATATGGATTCCAGTTACTATCTGTCGTTTTTTCATTTCAGTCTGAAGGAGTTCCTTTATCACTTCTTGTAGGGCATGTGTGTTGGTAATGAACTCCCTCAGTTTTTATCTGGGAATATCTTAACTTCTCCCTCTTTATTAAATGAACATTTTGCTGGGTATAGAATTCTAGGTTGACCATTTTTTTCTTTTAAATGTATAATTCCAGTGCCTTCTTGCCTCCAAGATTTCTGATTAGAAATCACCTGATAATTTCATTGAGAATCACTTATATGTAGTAAGTTCCTGACATTAAGCCTTTTTTATTGTAATGTTATTGCCTAACATTAAGATTTGATTGCCAAGGCATCAATTTCAAACAAGCAAATTGTCAGCTATATGACCCAGGTATTATCTAAAAAACTAGATGAGGAATCAGACCTCATTCATCCATGAAGTTCCCCTTTTAGAAACCCCTGAGTAACCTAGATAACTGACCACTTGAGTGACCTTGTTTTTCCCTTCCTGTGCCTAAATTCCCAGTCTTAAGTTTCAAATTTGCCAATAAACAGTGAATCTTGAAACCCCAGGTAACCCACACTTGACCCCAATAAATTCAGAACCCCAGGTCCATTCTCTCAATCTGTGACCATGTTGTGTGGCTCTCAGGTGTGTTGTGTACCCTCCAGCACGTGTGAGTAATAAAGCTTGTTTTTTCAAATTTCTCTGATAGTTGTTGCTGAGGTGCATCTTGCAATCATAATAAGAATCACAAGGGTTAATCCCGCTGCAACACTGCATTTGGTCAGGGAAATATCTGTGGGAGCTTGACACAAGTAGTATGGGCCCAGGTGAGTGCCTCAGGCATTCTGAACCAATAACATCACTACTGATAGGCTGAGAGTGACATGAAATGAACTGCTTCTCTCCAGCTGATTTGAAGATTCTCTTTGTCTTTTGCTAGTTTCATTATAATGTGTCTCAGGGTGAGTTTCTTTGAGTTTACCCAACATGGAGTTTGTTCACCTTCTTGAATTTGTAGATTCATGTATTTCAATGAATTTTGGAAAATTTAAGCTGTTATTTCTTAAAATAATATTTTGGTACATTTCTCTCTCTTTTTCTGGGACTACCATATTTTTCCCTTGATGGTGTTCCACAAGTCCCTTAGACTCTATTCACTTTTCTTCATTTTTCTCTTATCTACTCCTCAGAGTTGATGATTTCAATTATCCTATCTTCAGAATAATGGATTCTTTCTTCTGCTTGCTCAAATTTGCTGTTGAGTATCTCTAGTGAATTTTTCATTTCAGTTATAGTACTTTACATCTCCATAATTTGTTTGGTTTCTTTTGATAATTTGTTATTATTAATTCACATTTGTTCTTACATAATTTTCCTGATTTCCTCAAGTTGTTTGTCCATGCTTTCCTTTAGATCTTTGAGCATATTTAAGACAGTTGTTTTAAATTCTTTGTTCCTGGGCTTCCTTAAGGATCGTTTCTAGCAATTTATTTAGTTCCTTTGAAGGGGTCAGGCTTCCTTGTTTCTCTGTATCACTGTAATTTTTTTATTGTTGAAAACTGTTCATTTGACTATTATAAACTCTTTCATCAGGGTTTGCTGTTTATTTTTTTATTGTTGAAGACTGTAGTACTCCATTTGTTTTGCGACTTTTCCACCTATTCTTTGCTGTGTTTCATCACTGAAATCTGTTCCCTTAGCTCATGTTTTAACACAGATTTCTTGAATGGCAAGAGCTCTCATAGGCTTTGCAAATTGGCTTTGTGCTGGAGCAGTCATTCAACACTTAGTCAAGCTTGCTCTGAGACTAGAGATCTACTCAAGTGAAAGCTTAAAGTCTTCTTAGAGCTTTCTGAGCATGCATGTTGCCTGGGTATGTGGGTGGCTTTCTAAAGTCCCTTGTATACATGGGCTGCTTTTGAATGTATTAATTTCTCATGTAGTCTCACTCTAGCTTCTCCTCCAGACCTTAAATGGCATATTATATGTTTCCACCTGTAATCTCTTGCTCCAGGCATCTGTGAATCTTGTGACTATTAATAGCAGTGCCTACCACTTTTCTGCCTGAGTTTCAAGTTATATGAAATATACAAATATCTTGTATTCCCCCAGATTAAAACAGATGTACACAATAACTTGTAAATAAGGTCTGCTCTGCTCCCTGGCTCAAGGGAAGACTGCCACCGTTTCAACACCAAAACTACCATCATGCCCTGGAGGGGTTAGGGAAGGAATGAGTAAAAATGCTACAAAACTTTTCTATTAATTTTAAGATGGCTTTTTCTTAATCAGATATTGGCTTGGTTGCTATAAAACTTTGTTTTCCATGGCTATGATAAAGTTGGTTCAGAAAGCTTCCTGCATGTTTTTTTTTTTTTTCAATATTTCTGTGGGGAAATGAGCTTGGGGCTTCCTGCTCCACAATTTTCCTCATTTAGCTGAACAAACAGATTTTTAAAGGTTTTTTTAATTACTGAATTTTAGTTTTGTTCATATTATTTGCAATTTCTAGTTTTACTGAATTGTTAAATTTCTACTCCAAGGAATTTATTGAAGTTTTTTGTTGCTGTAATGTACTTTTATATTTTCGACACATACCATCAGCACTGGTTTATTCTTTATTTCCAGAGGACACAGTTTGAAAGATATATCTAGATATGTATTATATTCACTTTATAAAATATGCTATGTATGCATTCCAGGCCAGAGTTTCTTATAGTTGTCACTATTAACATTTTGGACAAGATAATTCTTGGTTGTGCCCATGTGTGGTGGGGGTGGTGATGGTTGTCCTGTGCATTACAGGATGCTTAGCAGCATCCCCAGCCTCTCCATGAGATAAAAGTAGTATCTTCCCCTTAGTTGTGACAACTAAAAATGTCTCTAGACATTGCTAAATGTCCTATGGTGGGTAAAATCATCCTCTGTTGAATACCATTGTTCTAGAGTATGGACTGGCAAGCGCTTTTTGGTAAAAGGCAAGATAATAAATATTTTAGGCTTTGCAAGCCATATGGTCCTTGTCACTAGTCAACTACACCTCTGTAGTATGAAGACAGTGCTGACAATATGTAAAAGAACTAGAATGGCTGAGTTCCAAAAAATTTAATTTAGAAAAAGAAGTGTCAGGTTGCATTTGGCTCAAGGACTATAGTTTGCCAACCCTTGTTCTAGAACTTCATTTGTTCTCCACTGTATCTGGTATAAAACCAGAAAGGTATATTAAGATCTACTATATCTAATATGTTTATCTTTTATGTTATACCTCTTACAATTGTCTTTTTATGGATCCTGATAACTTATTTCATGCACAGATAATCAAACCATTTATTGTCCTTTTAAAATGGTCTTTAAAAAACATCACTCAAGTGCCCTTTTTCTGATTTCATATTATTTTGCCTAAGTGCGAACTTTAGCAGCCAGGTAAATGAACCTTGATTTATTTGTACATTTATTGGCTTATTAAATTTACTGTTTTATATTTCAAACTTTCTACATTATTTTTTAGGTATAACTGTTTGGTAAAATCTGATAGCACTTATTTAATAGGTAACTTAACTCCTTTAAGTAAGTTGAGTGGCAGATATATTTGTTTTAGTTCATGTTCAGTTATGTTATAAAAAAGTCTTTTTAGGGCTTCCCTGGTGGTGCAGTGGTTGGGAGTCTGCCTGCCGATGCAAGGGACACGGGTTCGTGCCCCAGTCCGGGAAGATCCCACATGCCGCGCAGTGGCTGAGCCCATGAGCCATGGCCACTGAGCCTGCGCATCCGGAGCCTGTGCTCTGCAACAGGAGAGGCCACAACAGTGAGAGGCCCGCGTACCGCAAAAAAAAAAAAAGTCTTTTTAGTTAATAGTTCTGTTTTCATGGCTCTGTTAATTTTTCTTCTAAAAATTGGGAAGATTGTGTTTTTGCTCTAGTAGGTACTTTTATAATTATAAACTTGTGTAGTTTTAAATCTTCTACTTACTTAGTAACTAGTAATTCCATATTATAGAACCAATGATGAAATCAGTGTTTCTTCTCTGTCCTTAACCATCCTTTAATGCCCAATTTTAGTGCCTTTTCAATTATTTCTTAGTGTTTACCATTTTACAATTAAATAAAAATCCTATAACTTGGTTTGTCAGTTGTAAATGATACACTTGGACTCCCAGCCTTTAAAGATCAGAAAATCAGTATGCTAGTACTGCATTCGTTATGTTATACCTTCATTTTCCACATTGTACTGGATCTATTCTTTGTAAACTACCAAAGACACAGGCCTCTAAAAATTCCCACCTAGGGAATTCCCTGGTGGTCCAGGGTTAGGACTCCACGCTTTCACTGCCAAGGGTGCAGGTTTGATCCCTGGTTGGGGAACTAAGATCTCGCAAGCCATGCGGCATGGCCAATAAATAAATAAAATTAAAATTAAAATTCCTACCTATAACTGATCACTTTGGATTTACTTTTCCCTGGATACCTTCTAGTACTCAGTAACTCACCTGAGTAGCTCCTATTTAGACATTCTTCCTCTAATAACCATGGATCTTCTCCTGCCTCCAAATTGAAGGTCACATCTGGTTTTCTAAAGCAATACTCTATAAGTGGAAAAGAATTTATAATTTGGATCAGCTACATGGGCTTCAATACTTCTGGATATAAAGGAAGGTACAGCTTCAGGAACTATACAATGAAGGTGCTCATTTGACCTTTTTGAGGAGGTGACAGAAGGAATGAATATTCTTGAATCCCTGAACCTTAGGACTAAATAATTAAATTCTAAAAATAGTCCATGTGTGGGGTTTTATACAAGGGACTTCATGGGGACTATCACTTTACCTCCTCATGTCAAACAAGTAGAAAATCATACAAAATGGAACAATAGGCAGTGCAGGACAGGAATTCTTAAGAAAAAGGAAACAAATTAGGTGAGTCCCATTATTGCCACAGTATAGAAAATTTCTATGCCACAACACAGTAAGGGAAGCCAAAGAGAGCCTGACACTCTCAGTAAGTTGAGGAGACAGAGTTAGTAATTTAGGAATGCCAAGGCATCTAGAATCTTCAAGACAAAATACTGGAGGGGAAAGAGCTGTAGTAAGGGAGAGCTGTAGAAATCTGCAGAAAGATCTCCTTGAGTCTTTGGCTGAGTAGAGACTTGTGCATGCATGTACGGAAACTAGCTGAGACTGGGGAAAGAATCACTGGCAAGGAGTAGGATGATAAATCACCAAAGCACAGACAGAGATGGGAAGCTTGTTATCCTACCAGCCAGAGTAGAAAGATCTCTTAATTCATGGATGATTCAGTAGAATAACCTGAAAGATCTGCCTTAGTACAGGAGCAAAGCCAGCCCTAGACTGCTCTGAATCCAAGAGAACAAAGCTTTAGATCTTGAAAGGATAAAACTAATTCCAAATAACTTTATTCCAGAGAAAGCCCCCAGATATTTTAAAATACCAAAAAATACAGCACCCGACAAATTAAAATCCATAACTAGCAACCAGTAAAACATTATGAAGTATGAAAAGAAGGCACATACGACCCTTAACCAGGAGAAGAGTCAGTCAAAAGAAACAACAGGATATGACACATATGATAAAAGTAGCAGTTAAGAACAAGAGAATAAACAGGATTGCATTCTTGAGGCATTCACATGGTAAGGTCTGCTCACCCACTGAGAGGAGGTGGCTGTAGTTCTCCAGTATCACATCTCTGTACAGGATACTCTGAGCAGGGCCCAGGTGTTTCCACTCCTGGGTTAAATCCACAGTCACATCCTTGAATGACACTCATGCCTGTAATAGCACATTTCTGATTAATCTGAAGGGTTTAGAAACAGGTAACATAGAAAATACCTTTGAAAACTCTTGTGATGTTTACTGTTGAGAGTTTAAAGCAAAATATTGTAAAATAATAAATAAAATTATAAATTATTACAGCCCTAATTTTGTCTTATACTTTGGGGGCATCACACAATTAGTACAAATATTATTTTCATGCCCTAATTCATTTGTATATATTTCTAAAATATGTACTTATAATCTCAGTTAATATACTACCAAGAAAGCTTAGTGCCTTTTTTAAAAATCATTTTATTTATTTATTTAATTTTATTTTTTGGCTGCGCCGTGTGGTAGTTGCAGCACGCAGGATCTTCCTTGAGGCATGTAGGATCTTTCATCGTGGCTTGCAGGCTTCTCTCTAGTTGTGGCGTGTGGGCTTCTCTCTAGTTGCGGCCTGTGGGTTTTCTCTCTCTAGTTGTGGTGTGCAAGCTCCAGGGCACGTGGGCTCTGTAGTTTGCGGCACGTGGGCCCTCTAGTTGAGGTGCGTGAGCTCAGTAGTTGTGATGCGCAGGCTTAGTTGCCCCGCGGCATGTGGGATCTTAGTTCCTCAACCAGGGATTGAATCCGTGTCCCTTACATTGGAAGATGGATTCTTTACCACTGGACCACCAGGGAAGTCCCAAAGCTTAGTGTCTTTTTAAAGATAAAGTCATTATAAATAGGGTTCCTATAATCATTTCTTATACACCAATGGTTTATACACCTGAGCACTCCCTAGGTTACACAAATCCTCAGCCAGAGTCCTCTGCTGGGGTAATGGGGGAATCAATGAATAGAAGCGTGTAAGCCCTGGAGGGAGTACTCAGAACCAGACCTGTATTTCAGGAGCTCATATTTATGCTCAACAGATTTCCAGCAGAGGTACCATGGCAATCCAATAAACAAAGTTCATATTTCTCAACAAATGGTGCTATAATTTTCAAACATATATAAGAGGAATAAAAAGGTAAAATGCTTTTGGCCATACTAGGCAAATATTTCTTAGATAGGACAAAAAAGCATATATCATTGTTATTTACTGAATTGTGTCCCCCAAAATTCATATGTTGAAGCCCTAACCCCCAATGTGACTGTATTTGGAGATAGGGTCTTTAAGGAGGTAATTAAGGTTAAATGAAGTTAAAATAGGTGGGGCCCTAATCTGATAGGACCAATGTCCTTATAAGAAGAGGAAGAGACACCAGAGATCTCTCTCTTTCTGTGTGTGTACAGAGGAAAGGCCATGTGAGAACACAGCAATAAGGTGGCCCTCTGTGAGCCTGGAAGAGTTGGTTCACCAGAAACCAACACTGATGACATATTGATCTTGGACTTCCAACCTCCAGAGTTATGAGATATTTCTGCTGTTTAAGCCACCCAGTGTGTGATATTCTGTTATAGCAGCCAGCATAGACTAATACATTCATAAAAGAAACTGAAAAAGTTATGAAAAATTGATAAATTTAAAACCTCTGCTCTTTGAAAATTACTGTTAAGAATATGAAAAAACCTAAAACTGAGAGAGAATATCTACAAATCATGTATCTGTGGAAATATTTTTATAGAACATGTGTAAGTCTCCAATCAAATAGGCACCTTCACCAAAGAGTAATGGATAATGAACAAAAACATGCTTATTATTAGGCATTAGAAAAATTCAAATTAAAACTAAAATGAAATACCATTACAAACCTAAAATAATGGCTCAAATAAAAAACCTGATATTGTTAAATGCTGGTGAACATACAGAGTAACCAGGACCCTGACACATTGCTGATGGGAATGTAAACTAGGACAGCCACTTTGGAAAACAATTTGACATTTTCTTACAACATTAGACATATAATTATTATGAAACCCAGCAAATCCACTCACTCCTTCACATTAACCCAAGAGACTGAAGACATATGTTCACACAAAGAAACCTGTATATAAATATTTATGGCTGGAAATAACCCAAATATGCATCAACTGGTGAATGGATAAATAAACTGTGGACTAGCCACACAACAGATGACTACTCATCAATAGAAAGGAACAAACTACTGAAACACGGACCGGAGACAGAGTGAATGGCACTGTTTGACTCCTGAATCTGTCACAATAATTGGCCCTGGACAATTCACTGACACTCTCAGGTCTAATGTCTTGAAAGTTTTAAATGAGTCAGAGGTAGATGACCATAGAAACCTTTCAGGAACCATCACTGTGGGACTCTGTGAAGTCAGGATAGTGCCACATGTGTGACAGCAGCATCTGTAAAAGGGCAATTTAGGGAGAGTGGAGACAGCGTTTCCGCCCTCTGCCTGGTTATCCTTTACTCCCAGGCCTCAACCTCTAGCTCTCCAACAAAGTGGCCTTCCCTGAGCAGCCTGCCCCTGGGCCACCCAAGCTCATCTTGCTCTTTTCAAGACTGGTCCAAACTCCCAACTGTCACGCCATGTGGTGGCTTCTGAATGTGGTGGCATTACCAAGTCTGCCTCATTCCTGGCAGAAGGATCAAGAACTACTTCCTGATCTTGTGCAGACCTGCTCCTGGGCTCTTCTGCCTCCACTCTGTAGCGCTGGAGAGAGGTCTAAGGTCAGGGGGTGCTCTCTTCCAGGTAAGACTCCTTTACCAGAGTCCCCCTGCTTTGTACTTCACAAGAGCTGCTGTGCTCTAAAATGAATTTCCCAGGAGCTGGAATCTAGTCCTAGACCACAATTTTAAGGCCAGAAAGCTGACCTTCTTGGAATTCATTATAAGCTTAGACTGAAAACACAGCCTGAAGTGCATGAAGGGATAGGAGGCTCTGTCTGACTCAAAGGATCTGAGGAGACAACAGAAATCCCAGAATACATTTGACATATGGTAGGATTCCATCTACATTCACTTACTATTATATCCCTGGAGATTTGGGGACAAGTTACTCTGTTAGGTGCTGTGAAGGCTGCAATGCTGATTTCTGGCAGATGTGATATTTAGACAAAGCCTGAGATTGGAAGTAAAGCACACCTGCCCTTGAATCCAGACTCCCTCATTGCTAGCTTGTGACCTGAGCCATCAGTCCACTAACCTGAGCTTTGGTTATTTTTAATGCAGATGGTTATACAGACCTCACAGAATGGTTGAGGTTTATACATACTCCAACCAATAAAAAGAACGAAGTGTCTTCTACATATAATAGCAGTTGTCAAGTACCCAGGGCTTAGTACCCTGCACTAGCCTACCTGATTTACAGGTGATGACTTATCTGAGTTTTAAAACAATGCCACGAAGCAGTCATTATTAATGTCCTTACTGACAGATGAGAAACTTGCTTCTTATCCAGGTTCCTTCTGTCGCCCCTGCTTAAAGGTGACAGAGCTGCAATTTACCTAGGTCTTTCTGGCTCCAGAGCTCGGGCTCCACCACAGACCCACCGCCTGCGCTTTCTGGCACCATCCGCATTATGAACAAACAAGCACCACGCTCCCTACCACGGCCGCCGCGGGGGCTTTTCTCCGGTCCGGCTGCAGGTGGGGCCAGACAAACGATCCAGAAGTTCCCGTGAGGCGCGGAGTCTCCATCCCCCCAAATCCACTCTACAGGAGGACAATCAAGGACCCAGCACCAACTATCAACCAGGACTCAAAGTGTGGAAACAGGAACGCGCAGCTGGGCCTGCACACGCGCAAATGTAGCCTAGACACTACCCAGAGGGCTGCACGGCGACCCAACCAGATTCAAGACTACATTTCCCATAAATCTCTGTGACTTGCCGTTTCTTTGCAGCGTTTCTTCTTTATTATTAGACTGTTGCAAAGTGTGCTATATGTTCCCTTCTGCCCAGGTTCTCTCAGAGACCCCAGGCGTTATGGGTTAATTTGAACTTTCCTGCCAAGTACTACATCGCATGGTCTTGCATCCCACTCCGAAGGGGAAAACAACAGTTGCCAAAGACGCTGGGAAAAATTTGGGAAATTTGAATGTGGAGTGGTGATTAGGAATTGAGCATAATAATGTCAGCGAATATTAGTTACTCAGTTGTTACATGGAATTATATTGATTGACTGGAAAATGTATTGATTTTGTAAAGGCATGCATAAGGACACGGTTTGCACTGAAGTCATCTTGTTAATTCATTTTATAAAATTTGAGCAAAAACTAATTAAAGCAAATACAGCAAAAGGTTAGGTTTCTTAAGTTGATGGAGGGCATAGCTATTTATGGATACTCATTTTACCATTTTCTATTTTTTTGTTGTCTAGGAAAAATTAATAGCTGATCTAAAGGAGAAAGAATTTTATTCAAGCCAACCTGTGGATTACAGACCTGGAAACAGTCTTTCAGAAAACTGAGGACTATTCCACCTGTTAGAAGTCAAAGTCATAGTCATATACATTTTCGAGACAAAGGATGGTACGTCAAAATGACACACTGATATTTTACATAAAGTTCCCTAAAGATACATAGTCCAGACCTGCACGTACAAGGGGAGAAGTAGGTCACTATGACCCCTTACAGGATTAGGAAAGGAAAAATTAATCTTCTAAGAAGTTATGTTACTGGTATCAGAAGGAGAAAAAGAAAACACTGATTTTTACGGTGGAGCAGGCATTCCTGCCTTTGAGGAGGTCTGGTTAAGGTATAATGCAGATGCACACAGCACTTTAGGGCTGGCCTAATAGGGGCAAGGAATATGTTATGCTTAAAATTTCTTGTCCTGCCTTAAGACATAGCTTTTATTCCATCACTGTTTTTCAAATTTTTGTAATACAAAGAAAAGGATAGGCATTCTCTTTCCATCAATGCCCTGTTAAAACTCTAAGTTGCCAAAAGTAGTCAAGATACAAATAACTTTGGGGAATAAGGCAAATAAGACATTTGAACATTAAGCACAACGGTACCATAAAAGAAAGTATCTGTGACCTACAGAATTTATCTCAGGAAAGGGAAAAGACCAAATTTCAAAAATGCATAATGCACGAAAATACACACAATTCAAAATAAGAAAATGATTATCAAGAAAAGCACTCAGGGGGCCTCCCTGGTGGCGCAGTGGTTGAGAGTCCGCCTGCCGATGCAGGGGACACGGGTTCGTGCCCCGGTCCGGGAAGATCCCATGTGCCGCAGAGTGGCTGGGCCCGTGAGCCATGGCCGCTGAGCCTGCGCGTCCGGAGCTTGTGCTGCGCAACGGGAGAGGCCACAACAGTGAGAGGCCCGCGTACCGCAAAAAAAAAAGAAAAAAAGAAAAGCACTCATTTCTCAGAGGTGACCCTACTGCAGCCTTAGTGAGCATCCTGTTGGTTTTTTCTTTTAACCAAATTAGGCACATATGAGCATAATATTATAGGAACATCTTTTAACTAAATTACATATATTGAGCATGTATCTGGTCAATATTATTTCACATCAATCATTTTTTCTATGACAGTGATTGTTAAAGTTTGGTCCTATTCATACAGTGAAAAAAGGATTACAGCCATCAAGAAGTTAGTGCAATTTAAGTGAACACAGGCATAAAGGTTCAGCAACTTTCCTAGGAAGCTTTCTTTCCCGTCCACGCCTGGGAACCCGCTTCACCGGGCCGTTCAGCCTCCTCAGAGTGCGTGCTGTTGGTGTGGACTGGGCTCGGGGCCACCGGAGGGGGCGGCGGGCACAGTTCAGCGGGCGCTAAAGAGCTCTCCTCGCTGCTCCCCAGGCCCCGCCGCCACCGACGCGGCTCCCTTGGCTTGTCCTCTGGCCTAGCTCCACCTCGCTTGGGGAATCCTCCGCAGTTCTGCGTCTGGGCGCGTCCTCCTGCCTTGCTTGGCTGGATCTGGAGGCGTCTTTCGGCGCAGCCTTGCCAGAGCGGCTATGGCGGCGCGGGTCTGGGCGCGTCCTCAGCTGCTTAGGACGGGTCTGCTGGCGTGCTCCGATGCCTGAGGCTTGGGAGACAGACGCAGCCGGGATCTAGGCACGTCTCCCGTGAGGTAAGCTCCTGCCACCACACCCACACCCTCCAGGCCCTCGGCCAGCGTGAAAGGAGTCTGGGTTTACCTCAGCTGGGAAAGGAGTCTTGTACGTTGGTCTGTTCCCGATGGTCGTGAGTATGACCTCAGGTGGCCTCGGCCTGCAGCGGCTTTAAGCAGGATTTCGGTTTCGGCCAGAGACTGAGGTCGGGCAGTGGCAGTGAGAGCACTGAATCCTAGTCACCTGACCACCAGGGACGAGTGGCCAGTGACAAGGCCCTGGCCTGTCAGCTGTGCAGAAATGAATTTCCACATAGAGACGGAAAGTAGTGAAACAAGGAAAGTGTTTATTAGGAGGAAAAAGAGTACATATGTGTGGAGAGACACACGGGCGACCTCAGATAGAGCCACGCCCTCCCGGTAGTTTGAATCACTTTTATGGGGGCATTTCTTCCGGGTTTCCTTTGGCCAATCATCTTGCTTTGCCTGGTTCTGAGTCCGTATATGGTATATCTCAGGGTCCTCCCATGCGCGCATCTCTTAGCCAAGATGGGTTCTAGCGAAAAAGCCTATGGGTATGTTGGCAACACTTACTGTGGGGTGGTGCCCCCTCCCTTTTTGACCTCCAAGGAGCCTTTCTGCGCATGTGTAGTCAGGGAGGTCTCCTTGACTTCGAGAATGAGGAATATGTGGCCTTTTATCTCTTATCTGTGCAGATCCCAGCCTCCATCCATCATCCCAGCTTCCTCCATCATCCTCCATTGTGGAGTTTCTGTCCACAGGGGAGAAACTGTTCAGCCTGGGGCCCATCTGTCTCCTGCTTCAGGTATGTCACCTTAATTAGACTGAATTTTCCATCTTTGCAAAAATGAACCCTACTCTGTCATGTGGACTCTTTGGGAAGGACAAAAAAACCATATTATCCATAAAAAATGCAATTGGTTTATTAATAATCAAATACGCTTTTTTGTTAAGTGCAGCTTTCTAGATAAATATCCTTGAACTCATACTGTGAAAGCTAAGTGTGACAGTATAGTAGACAGTCAACCCAACTACATTAATTAGTGTTGTAATAAGCTTTGCAACTTGATATTTTATCACCCTTACGTTATGTGCTGAGCAAGGCTATTAAATAAGCCTTGTTATTTTTTAAACACTTGAGTTGTTCCTGTTTATTTTTTAATGTAAGTATATTTAAATGTTTCTTTTTAAATTATAAATGCATGCTGGATAATGGAATTTACCTCTACTCTCCATCCCATCTTCCATATAAAACCAGTATTAACTGATGCTGAATTCTAGACTTTATGTTACAGCTAACTGCATTTTTCAAAAAGCATGGTTACTACTTATTTACAACTTGTTTTTGTACAAGTTGTCTCCTGATCCAGTTGTCTGGTCAGGCTAAATCATTCTTTTCCTTAGCTGCATTGTAGGGGTATATCATGTTTATTTAATCAATCTTTTTGTTATTGATGTTCAGTTTGTTTCCAATTTTCACTTTTATAAATAATATATAGCAAACATCATTGCCCATACATCTTTTGCATATATGTGTGATTATTCCTTTGGCACAAAAGCCAAAATGATAGACTTGCTCAGTTAAAATGTGTGCAAGTGGGAATTCCCTGGTGGACCAGTGGTTAGGACTCTGTGCTTTCACTGCCAAGGGCCGGTTTCCATCCCTGGTCCAGGAACCAACATCCTGAAAGCCACGTGGCAAAAAAAAATGAAAAAAAAAAAGAAAAGAAAAGAAAAAAAAGTGTACATGTTAAACATTTTATAGATGCTAACAAATAGTCCTGAGAAAGGCTGTATCAATTTATGTTGTTTCCTCACATCCATTCCAACACCAGATAGCATGCATTTTTGATAAGTAATTATTAGTGATGCTTAAGGAATTGCTATTCATGTTCTAATGGAGAGAAAGTGGACCATACATATATTCGTTCAACAAACATTTATTGAAAGCCTGCTGTGTGACACATCATTCTAGATGTTGGGATTTTAACAAACAATATAAGAGATAAAAGTCCCTACTCTTGTGGAGTTTGTGATCAGGGTTGCTGTGGTCAGTTGTTAAGAAACAGTGGGACACTTAAGGAGATCTAATGAAATAAGGGCAGGGGTGGTGAGACACACCCTGTGACTAGTGACTGTAGGGAGACGTTATCACCAAAAGGCATGCAGGGAGTATAACTACAACTTGGCAGGAAAGACTGCCCCAAGAGGAGCTATGGTCTTAAGAGGAACATTAGAATGGCTTAGTATAGAAGGCCAAAGGAATAAATACCCAAACTTCACTTGTTTTTCACCCTCTCATGTCCTGTCCGGTAGTGACTATTTACACCCTCCCACTCTGTTTGGTTCCTAGAAGTGCATCCACAGAGTCTCCTCCAGGTCTCCTTGTTAATTTTCCAGTTATAGTCTTTACCAGTCCCGGATTACCAGTGAGTTCACTGAGCCATTCATATTGAATTATTATGATTCTAAACACATCTCCTTCCACACAAAGTGGACAACCAGATATACCTCCCCAAACTCTGCCCACTAAGGAGGATTTCTCTTCACTACAGCCTTTCAGGGCCAGCATTCTGCCACCTTCCCTTGCAGACACATCTGTCACCCAAGGAGACTACTCTTTCCTCCTCTGTTAAACATTTATAGTGGACCCCCCATGGGACTCTAAGGAGCATTGAAGGTCATGTGGTGAGTCAATAGGAGTAAGTGTTGCAGGAAAGGGGACCCCTTCCAGGGCCCGAGAGTGGGCTCTTGTCTAACACTCAGAAATGAATTGTCCGAGGAAACACATGTACTGACAAAGCAGAAGACTTTATTGGGAAGGGGTGCCCAGGCAGAGAGCAGCAGGGTAAGGGAACCCAGAAGAACTGCTCTGCCACGTGGCTCACAGTCTCGGGTTTTATGGTAATGTGATTAGTTTCCGGGTTGTCTCTGGCCAATCATCTTTCTTGGCCCATATTCGGTCTGAGTCAATGGTCCTTCCTGGTGGCCCGTGCATCTCTCAGCCAAGATGGATTCCAGTGAGAAGGATTCTGGGAGGTTGGTAGGACATGGACTGGTGTCTCCCCCCTCTTTTAGGCCCCTCCTGAATTCTCCCAGTTAGTTTTTGTGACAGCACTGTGTTCCTTATTGGGATTTCTTATTGTGAGATACCTCATGCAAGTGGTTATCATTATACCTGGCCAAATGTGCAGGTGGTTTTGGTCAACAGTTCCCTAATGTAAGTACCATATGACTGTGAACCACTTGATTATACAGTTTGCTTATACCTTCTGGTCCTGTTTTGGTCTGGTCTTATATTTACCATCCCATTTAACAAAGGAATAGCTTTACACATATCCAATATTTTGGTTCAGTGAAGTAGATTATACAAGTTGATGATAGATATTTTGGTTCACATAGTCACTTGGTATCCCATGTTCAGTCTCCATCAGGACCCAATGGCAAATCAGAAGCTGCTTTTCAAATGGAGGATGATTATCATGAGGTAAAGGCATAACTTACTCCAAAACCCCAGGAACCTGAACTGTATTGAGGCTTCTAATCTATGAACATGGCATGTGTCTCCATTTTTCTTCTTTGATTTTTTAGCCAACATTTTGTATTTTTTGCGTACAGATCCTGCACATGTTCTGTCAAATTCTTTTTAATTTTTTGGAACAATTGTAAATAATAATATGTTTTTTATTTCAGTTTCCAATGTTCATTGCTAATGTATAGAAATATAACTGATATTTGTGTGTTGATCTTGTATTCCATGATCTTGCTAAACTCTATAGTTTTAGGAATGTTTCGGTAAATTCCTTGGATTTTCTATGTAGACAATCATGCAATCAGCAAGTAAGGGTAGATTTAGTTTTT
This sequence comes from Tursiops truncatus, assembly GCF_011762595.2. Lineage (NCBI taxonomy): Eukaryota > Metazoa > Chordata > Mammalia > Artiodactyla > Delphinidae > Tursiops > Tursiops truncatus. The sequence continues at coordinate 28,022,859 of NC_047039.1, read as the reverse complement.
CCTTTCCAATTTGTATGACTTGCCTTGCTTTTTCTTTTCTCAAATTATTGAAATAGCCAGGGTTTCCAGTACAATGTAAGTTGTTTTGGGGAAAGTGAGCACCCTTGCTGTGGTAATAATTTTAAGGGAAAAGCATTAGGACTTAAATCATTAAGTGTGATGTTAGCTTCAGTAATTTTGTAGTTCTTTATCAGATTGAGGAAATTCCCTTTTATTTCTAGTTTGCTGAGAGTTGTTGTTGAATAAATGTTGCCTTTGGTCCAGTGCTTTTTCTGTACCAACTGATCGGATCATGTGGTTTTTCTTCTTTACCCTGTCAAAATTGCAGATTTCACTGGTTAATTTTCATATGTTGAACCAGCCTTGCATTGGTGGACTAAACTGTACCTGGTTATAGTGTATCTTTCTTTTTATATACTTATGGATATGATTGACTTATATTTTGTTGAGAACTTGTATGTCTATGTTCATAAGGGAAATTGATATAGTTTTCTTTTTTTGTACTGTCTTTGACTTTGATATTGGCCTTATAAAATGAGGTGGGAAGTGTTCCCTCCACTTTTGTTTTCTGGAAGAGTTTGTGTAGAATTGGTGTTATATCACCCCCAGCTTCATTGAGGTATAATTGACAAATAAAAATCATTTATATTCAAGGTGTATAACTTGGTACTTTGATATACATATATATTGTGATCACCACAAAGAAGCTAATTTACATATCCACTACCTCACATAGTTACCATTTTCTTTTTCTTCTTCTTTTTTTACGGTGATAACACTTACAATTTAATCTCATAGCAAATTTCAAATATTGTTAATTTTAGTCACATTGCCCACCATACAGTAGATTTCTAGAACTTATCTTGCATACCTGAAACTTTGTACCCTGTCACCAGCATCTCCCCATTTCCTCCTCCTCCCAGCCCTGGGCAATCACAATTCTACTGTCTGCTTCTATGAGTTTGACTAGATTCCACACATTATTTCATCTTTAAATGTTTGGTAGACTCACCAGTGAAGAAAACTGGTCTGGAAATTTCCTTTTTTGCAGGTGTGTGTGTGTGTTTGTGTGTGTGTGTGTTTTTCTGCACGTTCAATCTATTTAATATAAGACTACTTAAATGATCGATTTCATCTTGGGTGAGTTTTGTGTTTGTAGTTTTCAAGGAATTGGACCATTTTGTCTAATTTGTTGAATTTCTATGTATAGACTTGTTCATGTTATTCTCTTATTATCCTTTTTAATATCTGTGGGTTCTGTAGGAATTCTTTCATCCCTGATGTTGGTAATTTGTATCTTCCTTTTGCCATTGTCAGTCTTGCTAGAAGTTTATCAATTTCACTTATATTTTCAAAAAACCCAAAGTTTTGCCTTTGATTTTCTCTTTTGTTTTCATGTTTTAATTGTACTAATTCTTGTTCTTATCTTTATCATTCCCTTTCTTCTAGCTTTCTGTTTATTTTCCCTTTTTCTATTTTCTTGTGGTAGAAACTTAGATTGTTGGTTTGAGATTTTTTTTCTAATATAAAACTTTAGTGCTCTAAATTTCCTTTTAAACATTGCTTTACCTACATCCAATAGATGTTATGCTATATTTTTACTTTCACTTATGTATTTTTTTCATGAAGCTTCCTTTTGTCCACTGGAATGTTGAGAATAGTGTTGTTTAATTCCCAAGGTCAGGAGATTTTCCTATTACTTTTCTGTTATTGCTTTCAAGTTTGATTCCCCCATGGTCAGAGAATATATTTTGTATGACTTTAATTCTTTTAATATTTTTCATATTTGTTTTATTTCCCAGGACATAGCCTATCTTTGTGTTCCAGGTGCACTTGAAATGATGTATTCTGCTGTTATTCAATAAATTTCAATTAGATCCTGTTTTGGGGTTTTTTTTTGCCATGCTACATGGCTTGTGGGATCTTAGTTCCCCGACCAGGGATTGAACCTGGGCCCATGGCAGCGAAATCACTGAGTGCTAACCACCGGACCACCAGGGAGTTCCCTAGATCCTGTCGATTGATGGTGTTCTTCAATTCTTTTATATCTTTGCTGACTTTCTGTTCATTGCTTCTATCATCACTGAGGTGTTAAAATCCCAACCTATAATTATAGTCTATCGTCTATTTCTCCTTTCAGTTCTGTCAGATCTTGCTTCATGTACTGTAGTTTGAATCTCTGTTGTTCGATGCATATATAATTAGAATTGTTATCTCTTCCTCATGAAGTGACTCTTTTATTTTATAATTACGTAATGTTCTTTTTGTCCCTGGTAATTTTTTTTGTCGTTTTGGAATCTACTTTGTCTGATATTAATATGGTTATTCCAGTTTTCTTGGCTTAGTGTTTGCCTGTTATATCTTTTTGGTACTTTTACTTTGAGCATACCTATATCATTACATTTCAAGTGAGTTTTCTGTACGTAGCATATAGTTTGGTCTTTTTTTGTTTTGTCTTTGTTTCTCGTAATCCATTCTTCCAATCTGTAACAAATCACTCTCTACTGGTATCAAGGCCTTACTACTTCAAAGATTATGTAGAAGCTTTATGAGCTTTCTGGTCCCTTAAATTACCCTCTTTATAATACAGTTGTCTTAAATATTACTTCTACTTATACTTACATTGAGAATCACATTAGACAATGTTATCATTTTTACTTTGACCCACTAAAAACTGAAAAACTCAGAAGACAGAAAGAATAGTATATTGTATTAACTATATATTTACTCTTCCTATTGGTTTTCCTCCATTTTGGATGTTCTAAGCTTTCTTTTGCTATTATTTCCTTTCTGTCTGAAGAACTTACTTTACCCATTCTTTTAGAGAAGATCTGCTGATGACAGATTCTCTTACTTTTGATTCATTTGAGAATGTCTTTATTTCATCTTCGTCTTAGAGAATATTTTTTCTGGATATAAAACTTTGGGTTGACAGTTCTTTCTTTCAGCACTTTAAAAAGGTTTTGCCATTCATTCTGGCTTCCATCGTTTCTGATGATAAATCCTCTGTCATTCAAATCATTACTCTCCTATAAGTTAAGCCTCATTTATCTCTGGCTGCTTTCAAGGATGTTTCTTTGTGCTTATTTTTCAGAAATTTTATTCTGATATGTCTCAACATGGAATTATTTGGATTTTTCTTGTCAGGGCTTTGCTCAGCTTCTTCAGACATTAGTTTTTTGCCTTTTTCTAAGTATTGGAAGTTCACGGTTACTATTTCTTCAAATATTTATTCAGTTCCATACTCTTTCTCTTTTGTTTCTGGGACTTTGAGGACATCAACGTCAGACCTTTGGTTTTTGTTCCACAGGTCCCTAAGGTTGTTTTCTGTCTGTCATTTAGACTGGATAATTTCTATTGATATTTCCTTGAATTCACTAATTCTTTCTTCTTTCGTCTTCATTCAGGTAATGAGCCCATCCAGTGAATTTTTATTTCAGTTAATGCATTTTTCACTTTGACAGATTTCCACTTCCTTATGTGTTCTTTTTCTTTGCTAAGAATTTCTATTTTCTCATTTGTTTCAAGATAATTCACAATTGCTTATTGTGGCATTTTTATGACAACTACTTTAAAACCCTTGTCAGTAATTCCAACCTCTGTGTCATATCAGTGTTGCTAGTCTATGATTTACATTTCTCATTTAAGTTGAGATTTTTTAGCCTCTCAACGTGATGTGCAATTTTGGGTTGAGATTCTGGTTCCTATTTAAATCTTCCATTTTAGCAGGCAAATATTTTGGTTTAAAATGCACTTCCTGTTCTAATTTTGTGGGCTGTGGTTCAAAAATTAATTTAGTTTTCAAAGGCTTTGCAGGGCTATCCAGATTTGTTCCACTGTGTGCTGTCCAGAGACCCATTTGAAACCTGGGCAGAATTCCACACCAGTGTTCAGTTCTCAAACATTTTCTTGTTTCTTGTTGGTTTTATGCATGGGCTGTCCAGAGTTCTGTCCAGGACTTCATGCACAGATTAAGAAAATTTCTTTCTCTAGTTCACTTCTCTCTATAGTGCCCCCCTTCCCATTATCTAGTTGGGAGGGGCATCCCTTTTTCTGAAGGGTGGTAAGCACAGACAGAACTTTGTTGATATTCTCTGCAGCTGCAGCATTCAATGTGGAGGGGAAGGGATACCACCTTGCTATTTCAGGTCAGGCATGGAAGACAAGTCTGTTTCCACAGTCTCTGGTTATCTAGAGAGGGTTGGATTCCACCTAGTTATTGAAGGGAAGAGATAGAAAATCAGTCTTTTCCCACAGTCTCCATGGTTGTAAATGGAAAGTGCTGCTTCATTATTACTTGTCAGGAATGAATGTCAGGACTTCATACACAGGGGGACATGGCTGACAAGGGGGTGCCTCCCTGTTATTGCAGGGTGGGGATGGAAGACAAGACTCTATCTACAGTCTCTGCAGCTGCAGTGCCCAGTGACAATTAAGGGGAGTGTGTGTGTATGTGTGTGTGTGTGCGTGCTTTTTTCTGTTTTCCTAAATTGGGAAGGAATGGTAAAAAGTTTCTGTCCTTTTTCCTGGTCCTTTTGCTAGAGAGAGTGGGATTTTTCTGGAAGTTTTTCTGTTTGTCTGTGCCCATTGTCTGTGCCCATTTTTGTCTGTGCCCATTGTTTTTTCCAGGTCTCTTCAGTGCCCAGGCTATGATATATGAGGCAAAAAAACAAAAACAAACAAACAAAAAACCTACAGGAAATCACCACTGGCTTTTCTCTAGTCTCAAGATCTTTATACAATCTGTCTTCTTCCCTCTACCTTCAGAGTATTTTGTTGGTTGCTTTATAAATTTTGTCTAGGGTTATTTTGGTTTTTTGTTTGTTTGTTTTGTAAATAGTAGGGGGAACATAGGAGCATGTGCTTATATCTAGTCTGGAACCAGAAAAGTATCAGTCATTTAATTTTAGCCATTCTATTGGTTAGGGGTTTCACTTGCATCTCTTGAATAGAAAATTATATTGAGTGTATTTTCCTGTCATTATTTGTATGCAACATTTTATGAAGGGTCTGTTCAAATTTTTGTCTTTTATTGAGATTTCATCTTCTTAATTTTTAGCTCTAAAATTTTAAAATATATTTTGTATACAGGCTCTTTGTCAGATATATATTTTGAGAATGTTTTCTCTCAGTCTGTGGTGTGCTCTTTTTAGATTAAACATTTTATTTTGAGGTAATTGTAGATAAATATTCAGTTGTAAGAAATGTACAGAGATATCCCATGTATCCATTTTCCTCCAATGGTAATATCTTGCAAAGCAATAGTGAAGCATCATAACCGGATTTGACATCGATAATCAAGATATAAAACATTTCATCACATGATTAGCTTTTATTTTCTTAAGAGATTTTCTCAAAGAGCAGAAGGTTTCATTATGATGAAGTCTAATTTATAGATTTTTTTTTCTTTTTGCTTAATGTTATCTGTAAAGAAATCCTTGCCTACCTCACAATCATAAAAACAATTTCACCCTTTAGAAACTTTACATTTTTAACTTTAAAGTAAGGACTATTATCCACTTTGTGTTAATTTTTATGCATAATATGGAGTATGCGGTAAGGATTAAGCTTTTCCTCTCTACAAATATTCAGTTATTCCATCACTATTTATGGAAAAGACTATCCTTGTTCATTGAAGTACCTTGGAACCTGTATAGAAAATTAATTGACCAGACCATAATGTTTCAGTTTATTTCTGGATTTGCTATTCTACTCTATTGCTCTGTATGCCCATCCTTATGCCAATATCACACTATTTTGATTACTATAGATTTATAGTAATTCTTCAAATCAGATAATATAAACCCTCCAACTTTATTTTTATTTTATAAAATTGTTTTGGTTATTTAGATCTTTTGCATCTCCACATGAATGTTAAACTTTTCTTGTTAATTTAATAAAAAATGCTTGGATTGCATAAAATGAAATAGTTTGGAAATGTGTGTGTACTTATTCTAACAACATATTATCAGATATCTAAACAAATAATATGGAAAATCATATTCATATTAAAAATGTTCAGAATTTAGTCATTTACTTGACATTTATGTAGATTGATGTGATTGAAAAATAGGTTCCCCAAAAAGGACCTAAATTCATGAAGATAAGTTAATTTGTGTTTTAAAATTCTACAGGTTTCTGTGAAGAGAGGGATTTTAAAGGCCATGAGAAAAGTGACTGTATCTGAGTTTTTAAAAATAAAACCTATTTGCTGAGTTATTGGAGGGAAGCAGCCTTAGTTATTGAGAATTTGAGCATATTCATCTATTAGTAATCATAATGAGGCCATATTAGTAGCCTTTTCCCAGTAAGTTTTTCATTATTTCCTTATGCAGATTTCGCATGATAAATTCTTTTTAAGCTTGAGCACCAATGGAAAATTGGGCATTTCTAGAAGGATAGGCTTCCTTTAATAAGGTATTTTGAATTATCCTTTGATTCTAAATTACAGAGATTATATTAATTTCTTGATAAACATTTTCTATTTCATTTTAAAAGATGATTTTTTAGACTCATTTTAATCTCTATTCCTTGGAAACTGTGGAACCAGCAAGCCTCTGATTTAAAAAATTCACAAAAACATTAGTAGGGAAGAATCAATCTCTTGGTCTCAGTCATGTGGCAAGAGTTATATATTCGTTTTAACTGCATGCATATTTATATTATGTCTAATTATGAAATGTCAATGCCATTACAGAAATCTTAAATTTGAAGAACACATCTCATCCTTCCACACTGTTGGCTATAAAAGACTAGCAGTTATCATCATTGAACCTGTAGGAGGAGTGGCTTAAATCAGTCATTGACTCAAAATGAGAATTCTCTTCTGTTTGGATAACATGTGAACACATGTGATACCACTTCATCCATGAAGAAACAATGCAGAGAGAACATCACACTGACTGTTCTGAGAAGAATGGACAATAGAAAATGAAGAATGGAAAGAAAGAGAGGATTCTGGGAAGACAACAACAGTGGTAGAAAAGTTGTTTAATCACTCTAAACTGCTACATAAAAAAAGACAGAGGGGCTTCCCTGGTGGCGCAGTGGTTGAGAGTCCGCCTGCCGATGCGGGGGACACGGGTTCGTGCCCCAGTCCGGGAGGATCCCACATGCCGTGGAGCGGCTGGGCCCGTGAGCCATGGCCGCTGAGCCTGCACGTCCGGAGCCTGTGCTCCGCAACGGGAGAGACCACAGCGGTGAGAGGCCCGTGTACCATTAAAAAAAAAAAAAAAAAAAAAGACAGAGCGGGCTTCCCTGGTGGCGCAGTGGTTAAGAATCTGCCTGCCAATGCAGGGGACACAGGTTTGAGCCCTGGTCCAGGAAGATCCCACATGCCGCCGAGCAACGAAGCCCATGTGCCACAACTATTGAGCCTGCGATCCACAACTACTGAGCCCACGTGCCACAACCACTGAGGCCCGCACGCCTAGAGCCCGTGCTCCGCAACAAGAGAAGCCACTGCAGTGAGAAACCGCACCACAACGAAGAGTAGCCCCCACTCGCTGCAACTAGAGAAAGCCCGCGTGCAGCAGCGAAGACCCAACGCAGCCAAAAATAAATAAATAAAAATTAAAAAATCATATTAGGGCTTCCCTGGTGGCTCAGTGGTTGGGGGTCCGCCTGCCGATGCAGGGGACGCGGTTTCATGCCCCGGTCCGTGAGGATCCCATGTGCCACAGAGCGGCTGGGCCCGTGAGCTATGGCTGCTGGGCCTGTGCGTCCAGAGCCTGTGCTCCACAATGGGAGAGGCCGTGGCAGTGAGAGGCCTGTGTACTGCAAAAACAAACAAACAAACAAACAAACAAAAATCATATTAAAAAAAAGAGCATTTAGGTATCAAAACAAAACTAAACATCAAACATCAGGGACTAATTTACCAAAGAAAGGAAAACAGATGACACGATATCCCCACAAATTCCAAAATATGGATGTGGAGACAAACGACCTGCATACTAGTAGCATCTGTGCAAGAGAAAGAAAGGAAAACAATGAGATGGGACAGTTTGAGAACAGCAGCTCTAAAAGGAAGTTAATTGTCTCCAGTACCACTTGGATGCAAGGAGCCTATGTTAAGATGGACTAAAAGGGAAAGAGCAGTATAGCTCCTATGAACTCTGAATTGACCTGCTGGGGTTTCCTTTTAGGACAAGGCCCCACAATGAGGAGAAATTGCTTACAGTGGAATCAAAATCAAGCATGATAGGGAAAACAGAGATAATGAAAAGAGGAGATTTAAACTGAAATTAGGAAGGAGAATAAAAGCAGGACATCTCAGAAAGCAAAGCCACCATATTTTTGAAACCCAGACACAAACAACGAGAGAGAGACAGTAGTGTCAAAGGGGCTGGGATTCCATACTTTCCTGGAAGCAAGCAGTGGTCTGATTTCCCCCCACTCCTCCAGGAGAGCATCAGTGGGGCCAAGCATTGAACTGAGCCTCCACCCCCACATGGCAGCAATGAAACTTCACAAGAATATACAAGGTAGAGCTAGTTACAACTAGGCTTCACCTTTCCCACCCCTGTCATCAAGGCCTATTGGGTAGCTAACCCTCCACCTCACCTGGCATCAATGAGGCAGAAGGGAGTAGTGCAAGGAGGGGTAGCTGACACTCTGCTTCTCCCCTCCCCTGATGTCAGTGGGGCCCTGTGGGGAGCTGATGCTTCACCCCTACCCACAGTAACAAAATGGTGTCAGTCAGCCTTCTGCTCACCCTCTTTCCCTACCTGGGAGGCAGTGGAGCCAAGCAGTGAGCTGGTTGTACACCACCCCTCAGAGGCAACAAGGTGGTGTGGGTCAGTGCCCCACCTTTGCCAGGAAGGTGACAATGAGGTGATGAGGGACCTGAACTTTCACCCTACCCATCTGCAAGAAAGCAGTGTGAGTCAGTGTCCCATTTTGGCCAGGATGGTTTGTAAGAGCCTGGCAGGAAGCTGAACAAATGTACCCACCTGGCTCTTGCACAGTGACTGCTAAAAAGAATATTAAATGGAGTCCATAATCTTATAATACACAAAATATCTAGGATATAACAAAAAAACACTCATCTTACCAAGAACCAGGAAAATCACAACAGAAATGAGAAAAGACAATGAACAGACACCAATCCCAAGATATATCAGACGTAATTATCTGACAAGGATTTTAAAGCAGCCATCTTAAACATGATTCAGGGGCTTCCCTGGTGGCGCAGTGGTTGGGAGTCCGCCTGCAGATGCAGGGGACACGGGTTCGTGTCCCGGTCTGGGAAGATCCCACATGCCGTGGAGCCGCTGGGCCCGTGAGCCATGGCCGCTGAGCCTGCGCGTCTGGAGCCTGTGCTTCACAACGGGAGAGGCCACAACAGTGAGAGGCCCACGTACCACAAAAAAAAAAGAAAAAGATTCGACAAGCAGTTACACATTTCTTGGAAACAAATGAAAAATACAAAATTTAACCAAAGAAATAAAAATTCTAAAAAGAAAGCAAATGGAAATTAGAGAACTGAAAAAATGCAATAATCAAAATGAAGAACTTGCTGTATAAGCTCAATAGTTGGGTGGACATAACAGGATAAATTCAAAGAATCTGAAGACAAATCAGTAGAATTTACCCAATGTGAGAAACAGCAGCAACAACAACAACAAAATAGACATTAAAAAAGACAGCATCTCAAGGACTTGTAGGACAATAATAAAAGGGTTAACATATATGTCATCAGAAACCCAGAGACGAGAGGGAGAGTAGCACTGAAAAAGCATTTGGAAAAAATAGTGTCTGAAACTTCTCAAATTTGGGAAAAGATATAAATCTACAGATTCAAGAAACTGGATGATTCCCAGAGAAGAAAAATCCAAAGAAATCCATGCCAAAGACACATCATAATTCAATTTCTGAAAACTAAAGATAAAGTCTTGAAAACATCCAGAGAAGCAACACATTACTTATAGGGGGACACCAATTTTATTAACAACATACTTCTTATCTGAAACCCTGGGGCCAGAAGAAAGTAGAAAACATTTTTCAAGTGTTGAAAGAAAAAAAAACTGTCAACCCAGAATTCTTTATCCAGTGAAAATATCCTTCAAGAATGAAGGCGAAATCACAATATTATCAGATGAAATAAAACTAAGAGAATTTTATGCTAGCAAACATACTCTTAAAAAATGGTTAAAGGAAGTTCCCTAACAGAAAACCCTGGAACTTCAGAAAGGAAAGAACATGAGAATGGGTAAAAATAGGGGTAAATGTAAAAGATTATCCAGTCTTTCATGGGTTTCTTAAATCATATTTGATTGGTGAAACAAAAATTAAAACATCATCCCACATGGTGTTCAAAATATAAGGAGGAAATATGACAATTATATTTAAAAAGTGGGAGGGTAAAGGGACTCAAATGGAAATAAGTTTTCTGTACTTCACTAGAAATGGTTAAACATCAATATTGGTAGTCTGTGATAAGTTACATATATATATTGGAATACCTAAAGCAATCACTAAGAAAATATACAAAGCTATATTAAAAAAACCCTAGGTAAATCATGGCAGAATCCTAGTAAATATTCAAATATCCCACAGGAAGGTAAGAAAAGAGATATAAGAACAAGAAACATAGGAAACAAACAGAAAGCAAACAATAAAATGGCAGACTTCAGCCCTACAATATCAGAATTACCTTAAATGTAAATAGTCTAAATACACTAATTAAAAGACAGCGATTGGCACAGTGGATTAAAAAACATGACCCAACAATATGCTGTTTACAAGAAACTCACTTCAAATAGAAGGACAGGGGCTTCCCTGGTGGCGCAGTGGTTGAGAGTCCGCCTGCTGATGCAGGGGACACGGGTTCGTGCCCCGGTCCAGGAAAATCCCACATGCCGCAGAGCAGCTGGGCCCGTGAGCCATGGCCACTGAGCCTGCGCGTCCGGAGCCTGTGCTCTGCAACGGGAGAGGCCACAACAGGGAGAGGCCCGTGTACTCGCAAAAAAAAAAAAAAAAAAAATACAAGGACAGAGGTAAGTTGGAAGTAAAAGGATGAAAAGACATACCATTGCAAACATTAATTTAAATGGTTGCACAGGGGCCAAATTAACATCAGTTGAAGTAGACTTGAGAGCAAAGATAATTACTGGAGGCAAAGAGGAATATTACAGAATGATAAAAGGATCAATTCACCAGGAAGACATAATGATCCTAAATGTGTACACATCAAAATACATGAAGCAAAAACTGACAAGGCTGAAAGGAGAAATAGACAAATCCACAATTATAGTTGGGGACTTGGATACCCATTCTCGGTAATTGATAGAACTAGTAGACATAATTTTTAAAAAATTGTATTCACTTTTTACCAAGAAAAATAGACTGAATAACATGAAAACAAATAACCAGTGTGTTTCTTAGAAATACTGGTAGCACACTCCTTCCTTCGCAAGCTTGGGTGTGGTCCAGAGCTAAAGTCATACTCTGTGTCCACAGCTGCAGCTGCCGTGCCCTTCTGCAGGTGCCCAGGCCACTCCTGTTCTCAGAGACCATGCAGAAGAGAAGATTCATGTGTGGGAAGCACTGCTCTGCAGCCTGGGCAGTGTACCTAGCTGACCAGGAAAAACACCTGCCATGATCCCCAGATCCCCCAAAGTCCCTGGAGGCTGTAGATGCCTCAGTTTTACCTGCCAGAGACTGTTGCTCTCTGCAAAATCAGGCAGTACCAGAGTTCCAGAAACTTCTGATCTTTGAGAGCCCTTTCTAACACTGGTCTAGAAAGTCACCTGAGGTCTGCAGCATGACCTGCAGTTCCTGAGTGGGGCCATGGGACTTTGCAGGAAGCCTATTAGGCCTACCTGGTCGAACTATTTGAAGACACCATCTTCTTATGCAAAGCAGGAATTCTCTCCATAATGTCATCTTCTTGTCTTCTTTCTGGATTACACCTCCTGCCTCATAGCAATAAGCATTTCCCTTCACCAAAGACACAGTTCTTAGCTAGATACTGATCCTTCTCTGGATGCTCACCAGCACCCTTCTTAAAATGTGGCTCCCAGACCTGAAGACAATATACCAGACATAATGCCATGAAGTAAAAATTAAAGTCACTGTCTTCTTTATCCAGACCTTTAATTCCATTATTGCAAACTTTTGGGTGCCCAAATCATGTTGTTAATCATATCAAAATTATTGGTAACCAAAAACTAAGATTTTTAAAAGGGTATTATTAAACATTTCTCTTTTATTCTATACTTGCTTTATGTATATGTACATATAATTTTTAATAAAATTTAATGTGTACATATTTAATCTCAGTATCGAGCTTTCCATTTATGACAGTAAGTTTCATTCTATTAGTTTTAGTCTTTCTAGGGTTTGGAAATCCTTTTCTCTATCTTCGTTCTTTTTCTTTTCTTTTTCTGTTTTTATTATTACTATTTTTTATTTAAAAATATACTTTATCTTTCTCTCTCTTTTTAAATACTGATTTTTTTAATTCCGAGTATACACTCTCTATCATGGGCATATGTTATTCTTGCCTACCTGGTGAAGACACCCTGGTTTTTCTGTGGAACCACCACTCTTCCAATGCCAATTCATGTGATTTTGGTGTGTAGACCACCCCCCACATTCTGAGGAAGGCATGTAACCCATGCAGGGCCTAGCAACACCAGCCCTGGAAATAACTGGGAAAAACACTTTCCTCCACAGAGGGTAAAAGGGAAAGCCTGACTTGGAGCATGACCAACATGGAGGAAGTGGATCCTGGAGGCAGGAGCAACAAGGTGTTGGAGACATTCTCTGAGTCCTAGATCCAGCCATGTCTGCAGCCAAGAAGTCCTCTTGCATAAGCCAGTTTAAAGTTGATTTCTGTCACTTGCAGTCAAAAGTTTTGTTTAATAGACCCTCCCTGAAAATTTTGTTACTGCAGCTTTGTCAATCATTTCCTCATAGGAGGGGTTGGTGGTGACCTGGGGCCCAGGGGATTCGTTTCAGAGCTGCATTTCCATAGCAAACTTTTTTTTTTTCTTTCTTTTAAAATATTCTTACCTTATCTAGATACTTTTTTTAAAAAATTTATTTATTTTGTTGTGCCGGGCCTTAGTTGCAGTAGGCGGGCTCGTTAGTTGTGGCTCGCAGGCTCCCCAGCTGTGGTTCACCTGCTCCTTAGTTGTGGCACGTGTGCTCCTTAGTTGTGGCTGACAGGCTTCGTTAGTTGCAGCTCTCGGGGTCCTTAGTTGCAGCTCACTGGATCCTTGGTTGTGTCTTGCAAACTCTTAGTTGCAGCATGCATGTGGGATCTAGTTCCCTGGCCAGGGATCAAACCCAGCCACCTGCATTGGGAGCTCATAGTCTTAACCACTGCACCACCAGGGAAATCCCAGCAAACATTGTTTTTATTTGTATTTCATGTGTGTTTGGGGTGGTTTAGTGGGGTGGGATGGATTTGTGTGTATGCTTATGTTAGAAGAAAGTTCCCATAAGCTTCCTTATGTGTCATTGCTGTCACTGTGTTGATTTAAATGTCTGATAAAAATCACTGACGGAGGGCTTCCCTGGTGGCGCAGTGGTTGAGAGTCCGCCTGCCGATGCAGGGTACACGGGTTTGTGCCCCGGTCCGGGAAGATCCCACATGCCGCGGAGCGGCTGGGCCCGTGAGCCATGGCCGCTGAGCCTGCGCGTCCGGAGCCTGTGCTGCGCAACGGGAGAGGCCACAACAGTGAGAGGCCCGCGTACCGCAAAAAAAAAAAAAATCACTGAGGAAGATCTAGTCAGAGACACACCCTGGTTATTTGCCACTGGGAACCAAGTGCAAATTTATAGTAACTAACAGTATTTGGGTACCACGGTTTAGCTTTCTTTCAACCAGGTCATATTGTTGGTATGAATGTAAAATGTTACAGCTGCTGTGGAAAACAGTTGGCGGTTCCTTAAAAAGTCAAATATAGAATTTGGCGGTTCCTTAAAAAAGTTCTTAAAAAGAATTACCATATTCTTTATAATAGTCCGCAGGTGGAAAACAACCCAAATATCCATCAACACACGAGTGGATAAACAAGATGCGGTATATGCGTACAACAGAACAGTATGCAGCTTTAAAGAATAATAAAATTCTGATACATGCAAAACATGGATGAACCTTGAAAGCATCATGCTAAGTGAAATAAATCAGACACAGAAGAACAAATATTGTATGATTCCACTTATAGAGGTACCTAGAATAGACAAATTCATAGAGACAGAAAGTAGAATAGAGATTACTAGGGGCTGGTAGGAGGGGAGAATGGAGAGTTATTGTTAATGGGTACAGAGCTTCTGTTTGGGATGATGAAAAAAATCTAGAAGTGGATAGTAATGATGTTTGTACAACATCATGAATATATTAAATGCCACTGAATTATATGTGGTTAAAATGGTAAGTTTTATATGATGTATATTTTGCCACATAAAATGAAAAAATAGTATTTTGCAGAAAAATATCAGTACTTCCTCTTAAATAATTTAGCATGAATATCATTAACTAGAGTTCAATAGAGATCATGGTGTCCCTAGAAGAGAAATAAATGGGCAGTCTACTAAATTTTTATTTGATCTGTGTAAGTGGAAGAGTTCTAGGTCAAGTAAGTGAACTTGAATAATAATAATAATAAAATAATAATAAACCAGAGTCACAGCCCCTCAATCGATTCCCAGACTTGAGAACTTTTACAGATCCCCAAACCCTTAAATGAAGGGAATACTGGGACCCCACTACACTGCCAAAAATTTATACTGTTAATCTTTCTCTCAGCCTTCCCCAAAGGGATCAATAGCTGTTTACCAAGGTGACTGTACATTGGAGAAAAGGAGATAATCAGATATTTTGGGGACTACTGGATACTGGATCTGAACTGACACTAATTCCAGGAGACCCAAAAATGTCACTGTGGTCTGCAAGTTAGAGTAGGGGCTTGTAGAGGTCAAATGATCAATGGAGTTTTTGCTCTGGTCCATCTCACAGTGGTTCCAGTGTAGTTATTTCCCCAGTTCCAGACAGATAATTGGAATAGACATACTCAGCAACTGGCAGAATCTCCACAGTGGTTCGTTACATGTGGAGTGAGGGCTATTATGGTAGGAAAGGCCAAGTGGAAGCCACTAGAACTGCCTCTGTCAAGCAAAATAATAAACCAAAAGTAATGACTCGTTCCTTGAAGATTGCAGCAATCAGTACCACTATCAAGAACCTGAAGGATGCAGGGATTGTGATTTTCACCACGTTCCCATTCCACTTGCCTATTTGGCCTGTGAAGAAAACAGATGGATCTTGGGGAATGACAATAAATTATCATAAACGTGACCAGGTGGTAACTCCAATTGTAGATGCTGCTCCAGATGTGGTGAAATAGTTTGAGCAAATTAATACATCCCCTAGTTCCTGGTATGCAGTATATTGATCTGGCAAATGCTTTTTCTCCATACCTATTAGTAAAGATCACTAGAAGCAGTTTGTTTTCAGCTGGCAAGGTCAAGAATACATTTTCATTGTTTTGCCTTGGGTGTATATCAACTCTCTAGCCCTATGTCATAATTTACACTGCATGGATCATGACTGTCTTTTCCTTCCACAAGATATCACACTGATCCATTACATTGGTGACATTATGCTAAATGGAACTAGTGAGCTAGAAGTAGCAACTATCCTAGACTTATTGGTCTTATTAGTAAGACACTTGCATGTCAGAGGGTGGAAAATAAACTCTACAAAAATTCAGGGGCTTCCCATCTCAGTAAAATTTCTAGGTGTTCAGTTGAGCTTGTCAAGATCTCCCTTCTAAGATGAAGGGTGAGTTGTTGCATCTGGCCCCTCCTATAACCAAAAAAGAGGCACAATGCCTAGTGGGACTCTTTAGATTTTAGAGGCAACATATTTCTCATTTGGGCATGCTACTTTGGTCCATTGATTGAGCAACCCAAAAAGCTTAGTTTTGAGTGGGGCTCAGAACAAGAGAAGGCTCCCTAACAAGTCCAGGTTGCCATGCATGCTGTTCTTCCACTTGGGCCAGATGATCCAATATATCTAATGGTGTTTTCAGTGTCAGTGGCAAAGAGAGATGCTGTTTGGAGCCATTGACAGACTCCAGTAGGCAAATCATCATGCAGAGCCTTAGGCTTTTGGAGCGAAGTTACGGTATCCTCTGTGTATAACTACTGTTCTTTTGAGAAACAGTTTTTAGCTTGCTACTGGGTCTTAATAGAGAATGAATGCTTAACCATGGGCTAACAAGTTCATGAGCTGCTCATCATGAACTGGGTATTACCCAACCCATCAAGCCAAAAAACAGCACTCCATGATCAAGTAGAAGTGGTATATATGAGATGGCCTGAGCAGGCCCTAAAGGCAAAAGTAAGTTACATTAAGGAGTTGCCCAAATGCCTGTAGCCCCTACTTCTGCCTTCTCTCTCCCAGCCTGCACCTACGGCCTCACATGGAGTTCTCTACAATGAGTTGCCTGAGGAAGAAAATACTTGGGCCTGATTCACAGATGGTTTTGCATGATATACAGGCTCCAAGTGGACAGCTGCAGCACTATAGCCCCTTTCTGGGACACCCCTGAAGGACAGGGGTGAAGGATAATTCTCCCTGTGAGCAGAACGTTGAGCATTTGGTTGTTCATTTTGCTTGGAAGGAAAACTGGCCAGATGTGTGATCGTATACTGATTCATGGGCTGTGGCCATGGTTTGGCTGGATGGTCTGAGACTTGGAAGGAACATAATTGGAAAATTGCTGACAAAGAGGTCTGGAGAAGAGGTGTGTGGATAGAGCTCTCTGAATGGGCAAAAAGCATGAGTATATTTGTGTCCCATGTGAATGCTCACCTAAGCGTAACCTCAGTGAATCAAGTGAATAGGACAACCTGTTCTGTGAATACCAGTCAGATTCTTTTCCCAGCCACTCCTGTCATTGCCAATGGGCTCATGAACAAAGTGGCCATTGTGGTAGGGATGGAGGTTATGCATCGGCTCAGCAACATGAGAATGTGAGCTCCATAAGGGAGGAACTGTGACTATTTGCTTTACTCGTGTCCCTAGAGCCCATACAGTGCTGTCACAAAAAAGTGACGAATACTTGAACAAGTAAATATATGAACTAGAAAAGTTTTAAAAAGTAGTACTAAGGAACGAGACCATGGAGCAGCTCTTGGTAATAGTTTCTTACTAACTTATTTAAAAATAGAGATGATCATGGACATTTGTGAAATTCCATGATTAAAGTGAAGTGATGGGATACCACTAATATTTGCTTTTTTAAATCCCAGAAGTTTTTTTTTGTTTTTTTGTTTTGCTTTATCAGACTTCTCCCGTTGCGGAGCGCAGGCTCTGGAGGCACAGGCTCACGGACCCAGCCGCTCCACGGCATGTGAGATCTTCCCAGACCGGGGCACGAACCCGTGTCCCCTGCATTGGCAGGTGGACTCTCAACCACTGCGCCACCAGGGAAGCCTTGCTTTTCAGACTTTTATATCAGTCAAAAGGTAACTGAGATTAGGAAACATGGCCAAATTAAAGTTTTACAGGCAAAACACCTAACGTGGTCTTATTACTCTAACTTTCGTCAATCACCAACCATTAACAGAAAGAGGCAGGCTATAATTGCTTTTAAGATTTTGTAAACATACCTTGGAGATACTGATTGAAATACGTGCTATGAATGGAGATTTCCTTATTACAGAGCCCTTTCCCTCCCCTAAGAAGGTGCCCAAGTTTTAGAGCTACATACCCATGTAAGCCAGTTCCTTCCTCACATTTGCTGAATTCTCTCTCACCTTTCCCTATTTCCTTTGCAATTTAACTATAATAAGGAACTGTTTAGATATCTGGACTATAAGTAATACTGGTAGTTAAGTTTGTACTTCAGATTTTTGTGATGATCAAATTTGTTTCCAGTTCTATTTATTTCAAGTCTATTGGCTCCTTTGAAAAATCCTGTTAGATGATAGATACGGTTTGGAACTTTTTGCAAGCTTAATATATTTGAAAGTTATAGAAACACCAAATATACTAAAATATAATTTAGACATCTGCGGGGGGGGGGTCTTCTGATTTGACAGACTTGAAACTTTTACTAAATAAAAAGCCACCATACTTTCATTCAATTTAGCACCTAGATGTTTCCTTAGTCTTTAGTTGTTCCAGGATGCTGTACACAGCACTCTGAGTTAGCCTGCTGCTGTAATGTAAGATGAAGGAATCCCTGACTGCATGTGGTAGACTGTGTTTTCCAAAAATGGCTGTGGACAAAGGCTAGTGAAGGTTTTGTGGGATATAAAGCTCCAGTTGTGCTCCATCACTCATTCCCTTCACAATGGATTATGGCTGGATTATATATTTCTGCAGTTTATTCCTTTTATTTCCTTGATTGGGAACATGAGATTTTTTAAAACATATACACGTGCTTCTTCAGCTTGCAGAATGTAGGTATATTTTTACTATTTTTTTTTCTAATAAAAATACGTGGTTTCTGCAGAACAGGTTAAAGAAAATAATCGTCCCTGATTCACCCAGAAGTTTGGCATATTTCCTTCCCATCTTTTAAATATACAAAAATACTGTTATTTGTATTTACTATCTGTGTAACCATATGCTTGGGCTGTTTTGTTCCTTTCTGAGTTTTTTAATTCAGAGATTAGGTAGCTAAGCCCAAGTTTGACCTAGTGATCTCTCATCAATCTTCTGAGGCCAGAGGACTATTTTTCTAGGCCAGCCTCATTTCTTATGGATCTTGAACAGATTTCTCCAGTTACTAACAAGCACCTGAAATTTGTTAATCACAACCATTAAATTTACTTTTGGGAACACTAGGTAACATGGTTGACATAAAATCTGCATATTTATAACTAGAATATCTGCAGAGCCACCCAGTGTCTTTCTCCTAATGAATCATTTGCACATTCAGTTATGTCTTTATAGCCCAATTATATACCCCAACTACTACAAGTTAATGCATTAAAAAGAGAAAGTTCCACCTTTACGTGTTGAATTAAAATTTATTGTAAAAGGTAAAGTTTTATGTATCCTTTTAAAAAATGAAAATTCAAAAGTCTTAGAGTTAAGCAATGAGTCTTCAACATTATAAAGCTATTTATAACAGTAATTAAAGTAGTGTTTGGGGCTTCCCTGGTGGCGCAGTGGTTGAGAGTCCCCCTGCCGATGCAGGGGACATGGGTTCATGCCCCGGTCTGGGAAGATCCCACATGCCGCGGAGCGGCTGGGCCCCTGAGCCATGGCTGCTGAGCCTGCGCGTCCGGAGCCTGTAATCCGCAACGGGAGAGGCCACAACAGTGAGAGGCCCGTGTACCACACACACACACTCACACACAAAAGTAGTGGTAACATCTAACCCTTATAAAAATGTCACAGAATTCAAATCACAACTTGGATCCTCAATGGTTCAGTATCTTATCTTATACAATAAGGGTTTGGCCAGTTTTAAGATAAAATTCCTCCAGGTATGCTGTCCTGAAGTTCTCTATTATCACCATCCATCAGCTCACACAATGGGATAGCTGGCTGCTGTGGCAATTCCACAATGGTTGTTCTTGTCTTTGGCCATTTTTATGTAGCCATTCCAGCCCCATTCTGGACCCCAACTGAAAGAAGAACATGTTTTCCATTTTATACAAAGCATCGAGTACATATTACCTTCATTAATAATAATAACAACTAATAATTAAAATAGTGCATAGCATGTATCAGGTACTATTCTAAGTTCTGTTACATATATTTATAAGTATATTAACTCCTGTGGGTCCTTATCTTAACTTTTTAAGATAGGAAACTGAGGCAGAACTGGCATTCCAATGTAGCAGTCTGTCTCCTCAGGCTCATCTCAGTTAAAGAACTTTAGCTGTGAAAATTGATCCTCACAACCCTCAAAGACCTCTGAGAGCTGGGAGTAGAATGCAATGACAGGATATCAAATGATTATCAGAAAGGATGCACAGAGGCCACTGGACTCTTGGACAATCTTTCAGACTTAAAGAATGAGCAGAGGCAGATGTTTCTGCCCACCACTCCTTGTTCAAAAATTAGAGACAGAAAAAGGAAACCAGCCCTCAACTCTACAGGTGCAAAATCCTTTATATGAAACCCCTGGGGCTGGATGTGTTTCTGAATTAAGAAAATTTTCAGAATTTAGAAATGCAATGTTACAAATACATAATAATAACCCCAACAAACTTGCTACAGAATCTTATAATCACATATCAGTATTTCTGTGTTTAAGTGGGAGAAAGACTTCTGGGATTTCAAAATTGAGCTTTTTTGGACCTGGAATCAAATACTGCTTCCAAATAAGGATTCCCTTTTCAATCTAAAATATAAATATAACATTTGGAGTTTTATACCTGTTCTTGACAATCCAAAATTTATTGTTATTTGAATCTGTTCCTTCAAAGCCATAGCCAACCACCAAAACACCATGATCCAGGTCTTCGCTGCTGCATTCTGAATCATAATAAATACCTGGGAGAGTAAAATTCAACGTTAGGGTGAGGAGTTCCAAGTGACACATGACAGTAACCCAAGCTACCAACCAATTAAGAGAAGTATCTCAAAATTCAGTGAAATGTCATAAACAAATTCCAAATAAGACTTAAATATTTGACCAAAAATAGTAACGGCTGAGGAAAAGGAAAAAGAAAAATTTAACTCACTAGAAATCAACAAAATTCAACAAAATCTTAGATATATTTTCTACCTAAAAAGTATTTCCAATAATAAGACCTAGTTATCAAGGTTAAGGTGATTTAGGCATTCAACTACTAACTACTAATATTAATTAGCATAATCCTTTCTACTCCTTGAATGCCAACTAAGAAAACAGCACAAAACAAAAAAATACTTGGGCTTCCCTAGTGGCGCAGTGGTTGAGAGTCCGCCTGCGGATGCAGGGGATGCAGGTTCCTGGCCCGGTCCGGGAAGATCCCACATGTCGCGGAGCGGCTGGGCCCATGAGCCATGGCCGCTGAGCCTGCGCGTCCGGAGCCTGTGCTCCGCAACGGGAGAGGCCACAACGTGAGAGGCCCGCATACCGCAAAAAAAAAAAAAAAAACTTGAACCACAGGGTTCTTTACAGATCTAACTACAATAGTAAAAAACTTTTGGAAAAAGGGACCAACAATTGAAGAATAGTTACATAGCCATTTAAAAATATTTATGAAGTTTGTCATCATGAGAAAATGCTTAAAGTATGTCAAATGGAAACATCATTGTTATTAAATGCATACACTCAAAATTCTACAGTCCTAGAAAACAGGACTCCATACCAGAGTCAATCATGGTCATATTTTCCACTTTTCCCTGCCTGAATTTCTATAATAAAACAAAAACACCTACCTGATTTATAGAACTGGAAGGATGTATGGCCTGCATCAATAGCAACAGAGATGGGCCCCACAGTTGCCACTGCCTTCATAAGGGCCTTCTCCCGCTGAGGGATGTCCACGAAGCCAGTGTCATTGACAGCAGAACACTCGGGCTTATACTTACAGCTGTTTGTTTCCTTTTAAAGATAAAGGGAAAAAGACTTGATTATTACCATCCACCTTATGAGGAACATGAATTATAGGACCATAAGGCGCAGCAGTTTGCAGCTTAATAATTTCTAAGTCAATTTTGTTATAAAGCAGCCCAACAAAATGCTATTGATTGGTTTGAAATGGAAAAATTAGTAGATATTTCTTCAGTAAGACCAATTAGGTCTACCTGGCCATAAGAAATTTTTCACTATGGAGAAATATGCATTATAGGCAGAATGGTGTACATATTCTTCACGTTACATAGAAGTAAGACAAGCTATGTTAACCATCTAATCAGAGACCTGTGCAACAGCTGATAATTTATAATGACAGTTCTGACAGTTTACATCTAAAATGTGAATGCTGAATAAAATGTCTGTTATCTCTGAAAGTGTTCAAAAGCAGAGCTGTAATGACAAGATAAGGAGCTCCTTTTACCTTTCCAAGATATGGATAGGACTCCTCTGTGTCCAGGCCTCCATTGTCCTTAACATACTGGAAGGCATTATCCATTAAGCCACCACTGCAACCCTCATTGCCTTGAGGCCGAGAGCAGTCCACCAGGTTCTGCTCACTCAGTGAGACAAGTTTGCCAGTTTTCCAGAACATCTGTCCTTCAAGGGCGCCAGTGGCACTAAAAGCCCAACAAGAACCACACTGACCCTGAAAATAAAAAAGCCATCAGTTTACAAGACAAAGACCAACAACAGCCCATATACCTAAACATTCTTAAGAAAATCTGAATCTGAATACTGTCATACCTGATTCTTCACAGGAGTTACATAGCCTTTCTTAGTCCAATCCACAGATTTGGGAACTTCAAGAAAGAGAGGTTCATGGAACACTTTCCCCTTCTTGTGCTTCTGGATTTGAAAGCCATTCATCACCTGCTTAAATTCTTCACTGGTCTTTAAGGAAAAGTAAATAAAATGTTGAAGAAGTTATTTTGCTAAAGTACTGAGAAGAGGAGGCACAAAAAGTTCAGCAACTCATGCCACACTCACCATGTCACCAAAGGCATTCATTGCCATGGTGAAGCCATGTTTCCCTTGGCTGTATTCCTGATTGTGTAGGTCAATCATTTTCATATTCTTCTCCCACACTGCTCTCCTCCATCCTTCTTCATTCTAGATGCAAACATATAACTGGTCATTTTTACTTCTATTTAAAACCCAACCCATGTTCACCAAATGGATTTGCAGACAGAGAAAAAGAAAAACTGTTGTCAGGGATGGCTTTATACTTCTGAGAGCTGTTCTCCAAACACTGACACAGGAAAATATGCCCATGCTGTGCTCAGAAATAGGTGCCATTAAGTTCCTGCCTTGATAAAAGCTAAAACAACTACTCCAGAAACTACTCTCCGGCTGTAAACTCCAACAGCATGGACGATTGTCTGTGAGGTCCCTCTGGAAATTTTCAGATGTTACCAACCATGCCATACAGTCTCCCGTGTGTTGCCTTCCACTGGTACCAGTGTGCATCTAACATTTGATCAAGTTTTGGAGCAGCTGAGGCTATTCCCAAGCAAAGGGCAGTCAGGAAGAGTGAAGGATTCATGTTTCAAAAACCTAGGAAAGAAAAAGAATTAGTATTTGATGAGGCCAATGCTTTAAAAAAGCCATCCTACTTTCTCCTGGATGTTATAGCCACTATGGTGGACTAAGAACATTTAAATGATCTTCTCAAATATTTACGGAAAGTCTGTGAAAGAAGGCTAAAGATACGGGTGGAGAAAAACAGGTCAAAGACTTAACACAGTGGAGGTATTTGATTCAGCCATCAAAATGAAAAACAGGCTGACAAGTGCTATAGGAATTGAAACAGACTTCACTATGAGTGCAATGATAATTGAGGTTTTGATAAGAATTTCTGCCACAACTTATGTGTCGGCATCTTAAGGCAACAACTAGGAAACCGTTGGTCCAGGTTATTTATTGAACGTATGGAGGTGACCCAAGAATTTTATTTATCAGGACGCCTGATCCTAAGTAGGGACAGACATGGATCTCAAAGAGTTAGATGGCTACCTCACACCTTTCTTCTTGGCTAATAAACAGCACGGGGTGAGATATGACTTCGAATCTCTGCTATACCTAAATTGAAATCTTTCTAAAAAGCCTTCCCAGGAGAAGGTGGGCAGGAGTGCACACTGCGCTCTACCGTCCCTACCCTTGTCCTGTGTAGCCCACACCCCCTCCCTCGCCCTCCAGACCGGGCACGCGATCACGTGGCACGACGGCGCCCAGAGCCCCCAGTTCTCGTGCCCGGTCAGGGCCAGACTCTTGGGGCTCAAAGAACCCGTCTGGTTTGAGCCCGCACCCGCGCTGTAGGCGGGGCCAGGCCGGGGACTTGCTGCCCAGCTCCCAGCCCTTCGCACACTCCCGTCGCTTCCAGAGGCTGTTTACGGCGGCGCAGGGAGCGACGGGCCCCTTAGCCCGGAGTTCGGGGGTCACACTGCCGCGACCGACCCGAACTTGTGCCTGCCACCTCCCAGAGGCTGACCGGCCTAGGACCTCCCCCGACCCCCGGGTGGCGTCAGCTCTGCCCTGGGTTTACCAAATAGCCCTGCCCCCTTCCCCACCTCAGGCTGCCAAAGCTTGAGGGAGCGCCGACCCAGCCTCATCAACTCCCGGCGGGCAGACGCTGTCGTTCCTGCGGGTCGCGCGTGCCCCCTCACCCGAGTCCCTGGATATCCCTCCCTCCAGTCCCCGTCCCTGACCCGCCTCGGCCCCAGACTAGGTCGCTGACCTGCGGCTGCCACAGCTGCGCAGGCGCACTCCACGGACGCACGTAGCTCTCCCCAGGTCTCCGAGGCCGGAGGTTCTGGCCGGGTCGTGCCTGACTCTGCCTTTAAGGCCCTGGTTTGCGGCCCGGCCGCCCCTGCCCCCACCGCCTGCCCGCGCCGCGATTGGCTGAGCTGGCCAGTGGGCAGGGCCTCCGGGCGTGAGTACTCTGCGCTCGTGATGCGACTCTGTCCCAACTTGTCCCAGGGAGGGCAGTGCTAGCCTCAGTGGAACCGAAGACGAAGAGCTGAGGGCCCCTGGGCAGCGCTGAGGAGGAGTCCGGCGTCTCTGGGGACCTGGATCAACTAATTACCTCGATTGCGCTCGGCCGGTGGTTCACGAAAAAGAAGCAACAGGGAGGCCCAAGAGGATTTTCAGCGTAACCCTGTGCCTCCTTTGGTCCTAGAGTTTTTGGTGAAAGTCTGCAGGAGGGCTGAGAACTGTCTAGTTTAGGGGTTCCCGCTTATTCCACAGCAAAGTTGGGGCGGGCTGGAGGAATGCGGAGCCCTCAGGCAGAGGCGTTACCTCCCGGGTTGAGGGTGGTACCAGCTGAGTTTGAGAAGAATCGGAGCGGAATGGCAGTTCTTCAAAGCCCGTGACGCGCTGGTCTCTACCCAAAGCCCAGGAGGGAAAGGGGACGGGCTGGGTGGGTCTCCAGAGAAGGCATGGCATTTTGTAATGCCCCTTTCCTGTCTTCCCGGTCAGGGGTTCTTCTCGCCTCGCAAGCTTTCCTCAAAACCAACAGAAACGAGTTATTTACAGAAAAATTTGTCTTAATTAAAAGAAGAGCGGGTGGGAAAGAGCAGAAACCGCTTTTGCTTCCCCACTCTCTGCATTATGGATCATTAAGTCTTCCTCAATATCCAAAGTGCTTTTCTTCAGATATAAGAAATGTACTTCTAAAAAGAGTAGTTTAATCACATTTAATATCAGGGTTCAGGTTTACATGGTTCGAAGAAATGTTTTAGTGGAGGAAAAAGTAGAGAACTAAAGATTTAAGGAAATTAATTCAGAAACTTTTTAAAAAGTGACTTTAAAAAATTATATAAGAAACACATTCGTTATAGAAAACATATTTTAGAAAGTAAACACCCCCGTCCCCTCACCTATAACTCCTTTATAGGCATCTCTCTCTCTCTCTCTCTCTCTCTCTCTCTCTCTCTCTCTCTATAGATGTATATAAAACAAAAATGGAGTCATAGTGCATGTCGATTTGTAAATTCTTAGTTAAAATTAAATTGGTAACCTTCATAGAAGCACAGACAAATATTTTTAAAAATCAATTTATTAAATATTTCTATTTTGTGTCCTTTCAAGTAGAATCCCTTTCCTCTCAAACACAACGAGGGGCCAGAATTTCTCAGGTGGTTACAGAAGTACATTGTATTGCATATGGCTGGAGGTTTTTTTTTCTTTTCTTTTTTTAGAAGTAGTCATCCAGTCAACACAAGTATCATTCACACATGGAAATAAATGAAGACCGCCTACATGGGAGCAATTTGCTATGAGGAGGGAGGCAATTCTTGTCTGGGTGAGGACAAGCTTTATAATGAGAAAACAGAGAAGTTTCCATAAACCCTGATTAGAGGCTGTTATGAGGAAGCTGGAAGAGGAATAACTAGAAATGGAATATCCTTTGTGATTGGTTCGGGGAGAATAGTTGGATTTCTTTGGTTTGTCCTGGAAGTAGAAGCAAAAATAAGTTGTTAGTTATTCAGGAAGTCCTGACTGTTCTGAGGTGGTTGCTGCAGAATTTTCTTTTGGGGGTCAGCGTTCTATTGTCATATAAAGTCTAGCCGTTGTCCGTTTGTTTACTCAGTCTATCACAAGAAATCTAAGTTATTCTAACATGTGGGTTTTACCGTTGCCCTTGGGTCACAGCTCTTTAAGACTGCAGAGGGTGGAAAAACCTGCTGCTTCATGACCATCTGTGACTGGAGGCTGTGTGGCTGGTGCTGCTCCAAAGGGTGGCGTCTCCTTTGTTTCTTGGAATGTTATACAAACACAGTGGAAGGAAAAATGGACTCCTTTTTTAGCAAGTATGCTCAAACCCTAAAATTAAATCAAGGAATATCTAAATTCAGGAGAAACCCATTTAAACAAGAGAGTGGATTATTGCTCCAACTCATGAAATCTACTTATACATTATCTGTTAAATAAGAGCATTACAGAGATGTTATTACTAACCATTGTGTTCCTTTTCTTCTATTCCCATTTCTTTGCAAAGTAACTTAGATGAGTGTTAATTATTAAAATGGTCACATTTTAGCCAAGTAACCAAGCCTTAGCTCTGCCTTTGATAAAATGCGTTGGTAGAACTTAACTCTTCCTATTTAAAATGCAGTATCTGCAAAAGTATATTTTTGTGTGCATTTGTCTAGATTTCTTTTGCTCAATAATGAAATAGGATATAAATTCTTTACCCCATCTCTGTAAGTTTTAAACCAAGGGGGAATGAACAAATCTTGTGTTGTGGTATTCAAGACCCTGAGGCCACTTAACACCTCTCCCCAATATAACAACCCCCTCCAATTTGTTTAACTTCAGTGAGCCACGAATTACTCTTAGAAACATTGTCCAGTCCATTTGTAAAGTGGTTTATTACCATTTATAACTTTATAGAAAAGAGTATGTTTATGATTCCACTTAAGAAATAATTTATTTTTCTAAGCTACTGTAACCTTGCTTTTCCTATAGGGTTAAACAGTCAGCCAATTTTTTAAGTTAGTAAATCAATCTACAAGAATTAATTAAACTCTTACTTTGTGCTCATTGACTGCTCCCTGTGAGTTTGTGCATTTACTTAGACACATTCTACATGTAACTTTCCTGGCAACTTTTCTGAAGCTCAGCCTTTCCATTTTAAAATCTGAAATTAACTACGGTAATCTTGATTTTACAGCATATGAGCACAGCCATGATCAATATATTTAAATGAGATTATGACAAAGCATATTGGTGCAGTAGGTAACATAGGAGCTGAACTTGAGGGATTTTTTTCCCACCCCTAAGACTATAAGAGGATCTCTTCCTAAAATCTGAAAAAGTCTTTTCATGAAACAAGGCATATTAGTTTCCTATGGCTGCTGTAACAAATTCTCACAAACTTGGTGGCTTAAAACAACAAGAATTTATTCTCTCACAGTTATGGAGATCAGAAGTCCAAAATCAGCATCACTTGGGCCGAAAACCAGGGGTTGGTAGGGCTGTACTCCCTCCAGAGGCTCTAGGAGAGAACCTGTTCCTCTCCTCTTCCAGCTTCTGGGGCCTCCAGGCACTCCTTGATTTGTGGCTGCATCACTCTCATCTCTGCCTCTGTGGTCACATTGCCTTCTCCTCTTCAGTCTGTGTCAAATTTCCCCGCACCTTACTCTTACAAGAACACTTGGGCATTTAGGCCTGCCCAGATAATGCAGGGTAATCTCTCCATCTCACAATTCTTAATCATATTTACAAAATCTTTACAATATAGGGTAACATTTACAGGTTCTAAGAATTAAGACCTAATATGTTTGGGGACCATTATTTAGCCTACTGCACATGGTATAAGTAAGAGCCAGCTTCTTGACTGTGTTTCAAACTTGTGTTTAACATATCTTTAGGCTGGCTTCACTAGTACAGCTAGGCCCTCTATATGACCTTCCCGCTCTGTAACTTCTTTACTCATGTGCCTGATTATAGACAACAGCTCCTGCCCTGACTCTCCTGCTAGTGCAATGTTTGACAGTTTTTTAGGTTCCAGGACTCCCACGCAGCAGCTTTTATTACCTCCCCTTCCCTCCTTACTCTGTCCACAACCACCTATTCCATGGTCTCTGCATATAAAAGCATGGCTCACCCACTCCTGCCCTGAGATATTTCTGGTTTAGGCTTTGAGCATCTCCCTATTGCAATCATCCCCGTTAATAAAGTCTTTCTTTGCATAAAGTCTTTACTTGCATAAAGTCTTTCCCCTGACACCTGTATCATTATGCGAAGTGGTCAAGACATTTGTGTTGTTAATAGAACTTGCATACATATTCATGAGAGGGGAGGGTATGGGGAGAGCAGTGTTCCACAGGAAAGGATCTCCACCTGTGAGTACCTGGTACTCCTGGTAATTAAAGCATGATTAGAAAAGGTTCCTGCCATGATAATGATGATTCTCATATCTAAATAACACAGGTACCAGGCAATGTTCTGAGCTTTTTATATGTGCTCCTTCATTTACTGTTCCCAACAACCCTATGACAGTGGTTCTCCAACTTGAGGGTGCATCAGAATCACCTCAGGGTCAGATTGCTGACCTCTATCCCCCGAGTGTCGAGTGTCGGAGTCAGTGGGTCTGGGAGGGGGTTCCAGGGTTTGCTTTTCTAACAAGTTCCCAAGTGATACAGATGCTACCAGTGGGGACCCACTTGGAGAACCACTGCCCGAGGAGATGGGTGCTATTGTATGCCCCATTTTACAGAGGAAGATGGTCACAGCAGTGAGGTATACAAAATCAAGGTGCCAGATTCCTCACTAAAGTGAAGAAATAAATGTGCTTCAGGCCAGCAGAGCTTAGAAAAGGAAGCTGAGCTTTGGAGACTTTGCCTTTGTCCCTCACCCCCAGCCCCCATCAATCACTTGGCAAACTGGACTCTGGGGTACCAGAATGAAACATGAGCACTGAGGACATGGTGAGGTAGGGAACCAAAGCTCCCCAGGGCCAGGCTCTGGACTTCAGTGCCAACGCTGGCTTATCTGGTGTCATGTGAAGGGGGGAAAAGACAGGTGAGCCACACAGAAGGCATGCTGCCTGCCCTGGGCTGGGCCTCTTCCCACCCCATCGGCCTCCAGGAGGGTGTTTTGCCTTGTGCTTCCTGGGTGTTTCCTTGTTTGATCATTTCTCAGAGACAAAAGTTCTACATCTTACCTATGATCAAGTCATTGTCAGATTTTTAAGCCTACTTCTGATGACAATACTTCAGTGATTCATGATTTTGAGAAGCTCAGGTATTAAAAAAGTGAGGTTCATTCATTCACCAATTCTAAAAACACACACATGGAATATTCCTTTTAAAAACATTGAGGCCACAAAAAGGAAATGGAACCATACAATTAAGTATCGCCAGTTCCCTATATGATCACCTCAAAAACCAAAACCAGGGAAATTTTTCAATAAAAGCTTTGGTAATTTTACTGAGTTACTGACTCCACTCTGGTGATTTACATATGCTTTTTTCTTGTGTCCTGAGTGTCCACCCCTCCCCCCGTGCCCCCTCCAAAAAAAAAACCCCAGTGATTGCTACCTCTCTCTCTTGGTTTCATTGTTATCAAATCAGTCCTGTAACTGTGGTCTCAGTCACATCTAAACTTCATCCTTATATCCATAGGATCCACTGAGGAACCCAGCTTCCACTTTTGAGAACTAACCCACTCCTTTGAACATGGAATCTTATCTTTCTTGGAGATCGTTGCTGACATGGCCAGATAAAATAGCACGTAAGAGTTCTGTATAGAACACACAGTTCTGGTTGAAGGAAGCAACAACTGCTTCTTTTAAATGCATTTTTTTATTAACAGCATCCCCTGCTCAGATGGTGTTCTCCCACTATAGGAGGAGAAATCAGGCAGATGGCAGAATGCACAGGTACCCCCAGTCTTGTAGCCCCACCACACGTTGAATTAGTAAGCTTGCAGTCTGGTTGTTCTGCCTGAGTGTTTCCTTCCCATCATGCCAGGTTTCTTGTCCAGAGAACAAGGATCACACGAGGTGGCCATTCCAAGGCTAATTTGCATCTACACTGTGGATATGGCATGTGTGTTTTCTAAATGCACCCACCCCCATGGGCTTCCCTGGTGGCACAGTGGTTAAGAATCCGCCTGCCGATGCAGGGGACACGGGTTCGAGCCCTGGTCTGGGAAGATCCCACATGCCGCGGAGCAGCTAAGCCCATGAGTCACAGCTACTGAGCCTGCACTCTAGAGCCACAACTACTGAGCCCATGTGCCACAAATACTGAAGCCCTAGCACCGAGAGCCCATGCTCCACAACAAGAGAAGCCACCGCGATGAGAGTAGCCCCTGCTCGCCGCAACTAGAGAAAACCCACGCTCAGCAACGAAGACCCAACGCAGACAAAAATAAATAAATAAAATTTAAACGCACCCACCCCTCTGCATAGCATCCTACCCCTAACACACATTTTCCCAGTTTCTAAATTTCCATAGGCGGGAATTCCCTGTAATTTAACATACCAAATAAGCCTAATTAGTTTAATATTACTCTCTGAGATGGAGAGAAAACAAATATTTTGAGGTATTCCAGGGACCCTTTGGAAAACCTCAAAGTTAGCTAGAGGTGAAACAAATTTCATTTAGAATTTGATCTTTGGGAAGGTTGTCAAAAATATCAAAAAATGTTCAAAACACCCAGTCAAATGGGATCGTAGGTCACTGTGAGACAATATGCATTCACTTAACCAAAGTGACAATAAAAGATTTTAAATGTGGTAATACATCACTTAAATGCAAAGAAACTCATGCAATCTATTACCAAAAGCAGTTCAATATTTTAAGAAAACTTTGTCCTTTTAGAGAGGAAATTAAATTCAGCTATTGTACCACTTTACCTTTAAAATTCATTTTCTTAATTAATTCAATCTTAGCGAATCCTGACCATGCACAAAAACTTTCTCAGTGTTCCTTTATCCACAAACCTTCCACAACTTTCAGTATCCATATTATTCTGTCCATATTTTCTTTTCCAGTCAGAAACAACCAGCTCTAGGACAAAATTACCTTCTTTCCCTTAGTAAAAAGTATTTCCAATCTTCACACCTTTTTTTTTTCCCGATAAAAAAACCTCTTACTTTCCTTGTATACTCAAATATTTCCCTTATTATTTTAGTAGCTTTAGTTACATATATTATACTTCTTAACCTTAAAACCTAATTTATAGCAAAAACCTAGAAGCAAGTAATTGTAAACTGTCATACCAACATTTTCTGATTGACACTTACAAATATATTTTATAACCTTTAGAAACATACACCTTCTCATAGATTTTCTTTCCTCAATATAGTACAAGACATGTGTCTAATAAACACAAACATCTTTAGTTTCTCATAAGAAGACAAAATTATGTTTAGCAATTAATATTCCAGTATTTTAATTGGAAATGATCTAAATATTCAATGAATTCCTATTATTTAAGTTAATTTAGCACAACTTTAAAGTTTCAAGTTATCAAAATCTGGAGAGACTTTTAATTTAATTTAATTTTACTTTATTTTATTTTATTAACATCTTTACTGGAGTATAATTGCTTTACAATGTTGTGTTAGTTTCTGCTGTGTAACAAAGTGAATCATTTATGTTTATACATATATCCCCATATCCCCTTCCTTTTGCACCTCCCTCCCACCCTCCCTATCCCACCCCTCTAGGCGGTCACAAAGCACCGAGCTGATCTCCCTGTGCTATGCAGCTGCTTCCCGCTAGCTAGCTGTTTTACATTTGGTAGTATATATATGTCAATGCTACTCTCTCACTTTGTCCCAGTTTACCCTTCCCCCTCCCTGTGTCTTCAAGTCCATTCTCTACGTCTGTGTTTTTATTCCCGTCCTGCCCCTAGGTTCATCAGAACTTTCCTTTTTTTAGATTCCATATATATGTGTTAGCATGCAGTATTTGTTTTTCTCTTTCTGACTTACTTCACTCTGTATGACAGACTCTAGTTTCAACCACCTCACTACAAATAACTCAACTTTGTTTCTTTTTATGACTGAGTAATATTACATTTTATATATGTATATATTTGCCACATATTCTTTATCCATTCATCTGTTGATGGACACTTAGGTTGCTTCCATGTCCTGGCTATTGTAAATAGTGCTGCAGTGAACATTGGGGTATATGTCTCTTTTTGAATTATGGTTTTCTCAGGGTATATGCCCAGTAGTGGGATTGCTGGGTCATATGGTAGTTTTAGTTTTTTAAGGAACCTCCATACTGTTCTCCATAGTGGCTGTATCAATTTACATTCCCACCAACAGTGCAAGAGGGTTCCCTTTTCTCCACACCCTCTCCAGCATTTATTGTTTCTAGATTTTTTGATAATGCCCATTCTGCCTGGTGTGAGGTGATACCTCATTGTGGTTTTGATTTGCATTTCTCTAATGATTAGTGATGTTGAGCATCCTTTCATGTGTTTGTTGGCAAATTGTATATCTTCTTTGGAGAAATGTCTATTTAGGTCTTCTGCCCGTTTTTGGATTGGGTTGTTTGTTTTTTTGTTATTGAGCTGCATGAGCTGCTTGTATATTTTGGAGATTAATCCTTTGTCAGTTGCTTCATTTGCAAATATTTTCTCCCATTCTGAGGGTTGTCTTTTTGTCTCGTTTATGGTTTCCCTTGCTGTGCAAAAGCTTTGAAGTTTCATTAGGTCCCATCTGTTTATTTTTGTTTTTATTTCCATTTTTGAGAGACAATTTTAGATAGACATCCCCAAAACACCATTATTCCTAAAGTTTACGTAAAAGCTCTTATCTCATTCACCTCTACTTTATTTACTTAAAATTTCATCATATCATTATTTTTTGTTGACAAACTTTGTAACAGGAATAAGGTCTTTCTTATTTTATTTCTAGTAAATCTAGGTACAATAAAAGTATTTAATGTTGATGACTCTAAATATATGTCTGTATTAACTAAACCAACAAGCTTAAACTAACTTTTATACTCTGGTATTAATTCAATACTAAATATTTCCCAGCTCACATGAACCTGAAATTCATTCTGGCCAGTTTCTTTTCTATTTCTGAGTATCTAAATAAACACTTAATTTCCTTTAAGACAATTAAATAGAACTATTTTATAAATTAATTCTGGCAATACCACACACCTACAACACATATATTCAGATATGCACAAACACACAGACACAGAAACCTCATAGTTCCCATTCCAAAATCTCAGCCATGAAACAGGTACAATAATAAAAACACATCAGTTACAAAAGAGGTTGGATTCAAGTTGGGTCTCTGTCAGATGAACAAGTCAAGGTCACTTGTCTAGATGGCTAATATTTATGGAGAAGACACTTAAGATTTCTATTTGTCCGTGACAAGTCAAGTTCCAAATTACCTACCCACTTTCCTGAAATTTGCATTTTAAAAAGATGGCAGGGATAAGGCTTCCTGGAAAAGATCAGGTAGAGCATTCACATCTCAAAGGCATAGGAGGAGAAAGGCAAGTTCCTCCTCTCTTGACTTTGTTCCCTTAAGGCTAGAGTTTTTTTTTCAATACTTACAAGCCTTTTGAGATAAATAGGGGAGGTTCGGGGAGTGGTAAAAGGATTGGTGGGCTTTGAATTATTTCTGGAACCACACCTCTAATCCTATAAAGACCAGACTTGTAAACAAGAACAGTTGGTTTTTCCTCAAAGAATAGGGTGGCCACCTCAATGATATCAAAGGACTGACATACAAATTTATCTGTGTTGGAATGTTTTACTTTCCCTCATTTTGTTTAGGGGAGAAGCCTCCCCTTCAAAGAAAATTCCTCTCAGGCTCTGAATATCAGCCATCGCGTCAGTTTTGTCAGAGTAGTGGTCTCTCATCTTGATAATCCATTTATAAACAGTTTTGAGGGTTCTCCCTGGGTTTAAGAAATTTTTAAACTATGGCCCTCAGTTCAGCCTTTGCTCTGAAAAGGCTTGCCTACAGCCTCAGGTAGTTCCATTTCTAAAGGTAACCCTTTTATAGTGTGTTACTAGAATGAGTACTGAAATAAAGAGGGATAGATGGGAGGAGTAGCTAAAGTTTTAGGTACCTTTTATATCATTAATCTTTCATTAGCCTTCTACAACCAATCTTTCAATGAGGCTGTTTTAGAATTTTGAAGCCGTTTGGGGCTTCTGTGTACCAATTCAAATAGGTGCAATAGTTTAAAATGAGAGCTCTCTAAAATTTTGCTCTTCTAAATGTTAATTTAGAAGTTTCTACAATTCAAAGGATCCAAGCAGCTAACCCTACAAATATTTTCTCCTGCTAATCTAACTTTAGAAAGTCGAAAAACTCTTACCACTGTTGTTTCCAGTAGACCCTGTAGGCACAGATCCAGAAGACTGCTGGCCTTAGTTGCACGTTTAGAATTCAGTTTGGGAGTGCCAAAAGAGCCCCATTTCAGGGCTCAATTTCTTTTAGTTCTCAGTTAAGAACATGCAAGTATACATAAACCCAACCGAGCTGGTACTCCCATAGGTGGCTATCCATCTGGGAGCTGTTTGGCCTTTGAGGCACAATTTCCCATTATTAACTTGGAACACTAATTCAGATATGAGATATGATCTCAACAGCTTCCTGAGGACAGCATGGCAGATGGAATATGCGCTGCTTCTGAGTCTAGCTCCCCAAGGAGTTACGTTTGGGTCGGTTTGACTCTCTTACCTGTCTTGGTTTCTTCATGGGACAGTCTAAAATCACGTTGGGTGCTCACGAGAGCTAGGTACCAGCCTCTGTAGCACCCCCACTGGATGAGCAGTATTTACTTGAAGATTATAGTGGGTTTCCCTTATTCTTCAGAGCTACATAATTCAGTCTCTCATTTCACTAGCAAAAACTTTGTTCAGACCATATATCAATTCATTTAAGAAAAAATTTAAGGGACTTTCCTGGTGGTGAAGTGGTTAAGAATCTGCCTGCCAATGCAGGGGACACGGGTTTGAACCCTGGTCTGAGAAGATCCCACATGCTGGGGAGCAACTAAGCCCATGTGCCACAACTACTGAGCCTGCGTGCCACGACTAATGAAGCCTGCACACCTAGAGCCTGTGCTCCGCAACAAGAGAAGCCACTGCAATGAGAAGCCCACGCACTGCAACCGAGAGTAGCCCCCACTTGCCGCAACTAGAGAAAGCCCATGTGCAACAATGAAGACCCAACGCAGCCAAAAATAAATAAAATAAAATAATAATAGAAAAATTGAACTGTAGGGAAAATAAACTTTTTAAAAAGTTTAAGCCAAATTGAACAAAAGCCCAGCCACCTATGTTTCCCTGGGCCTCTTGCCCAGACCCCCTAGATCCTGCCTAGGAAATGCACTGGTGCCCAAGTCTTAAGTGAAACAGCTTGAATAAAATTTTCAGGATCATCACTTGAACAATGAGATCTGGATATCAGGAGAACTCACCAGAACACCTGAGGAGTTCCAAACAGCCAGTGGGGTTCAGTGGGCCAATACTTGGTACAGAGCACAGGTTCTGGGTAGACTCCAGGTGTCCTTTGGTAGGTGTGTCTTTCATATCCTGCCAGCTGCATCATGCATGTCAATGAAAAATTACTTAGTTGATCTAAGAAAGATGGAAAATTTTGCTTGAGCTAAATTGAGGATTATAACCTGGGAACAGCTTCTCAGAAAGCTCTGAGAACTATTCCACCTGTTAGAAGTCAAAACACAGTTATATAAACTTTTTGAGACAGAGGGCTGTACATTAGATGACGTATTATTGACAATTTACACAATCCAGATCTGCAAGAACAAAGTGATGGGCCATCATGATCCCTTACAAGATCAAGAAGGAATGTTATCATTTAAGGAGCTGGCTTGTTGGTACTCGGAGAATGTTGTTCTTTGCGGTTAAGCAGGTATTTCTGCCAGAGGGGGAGGTTTGGTTGATGCATAATGCAGATACACAATGCACAGTAGAAGGGAGAGAGAAGGCCAAAGGGCAGAGAAAATTTTCCATGTTTAAATTTTTCTTGCCTTGCCATAAAATATGGATTTTATTTTACAATGGAAAAGTGCTAAATTCAATAACTTGAGATGTTTGTTTTTTCTTTAATTAGCAGAAATCTTTTGACGTTCAACTACCTGATTTGTTTTTGAAAAACGCCTATATATCCTGGTTCCTCCCTTACTTCTTTGGAATAGTCCTCAGAGCTATATGAGAGGCTATTTCCTGGGCTTAACTCCTCAGTATGTCTGTCAAATAAAACATAATTCTCCACTTTTAGGTTGTACATTTTTTAAGTCAACACCTATAAACAATTAAATCAAGTTTCAGGGCTTTAGATAAACCAGAAGGAAAAAAAAAAAAAGAAGAAAAAATCCCACTTCAGATAATGCTTCAGCATCATCCCACCCACCCATCAGTTCTGGGCATTACCTGTCAGCTGTAAGTTTAACCCTGTAAATGCTAAACTTGTTGCTGGAGACTTGAGTAAATTTACAATGAGAGGAAAAATAATTTAAAAAATGACTTTATGATTTATGCTATGAGAGAAAACTTATGTAAAATATTCTATGTTTAAGTTCATAATTTCAGAAATAATTTTCTGATTAGGAAAGCCAAAAAAAAACCAAAAAAGCAAACCCTAAGATGTTATATAACTTTCTTTTTGCTGCTGGTGGGTGGATTGAAATGTAAAGTCTTTGAGTATTAAAAACAAAGATAGGTTTCTATAAGTGAAGACATTTACTTTATTTTTAATTTTTTGACTAGAGTTTTATTTATTTTTATAATTTTATTTTTTATTGGCATATAGTAAATTAGAATGTTGTGTCAGTTTCTGCTGTACAACAAAGTGAATCAGGTGTATGTATACATCTATCCCCTCCCTCTTGGATTTTCTTCCCACCCCCACCCATCCCACCCATCTAGGTCATCACAGAGCACCTAGCTGAGCTTCCTGTGCTTTATAGCAGGTTCCCACTAGCTATATAGTTTACACATGGTAGTATATATATATCAATCCTAATCTCACAATTCACCCCACCCTCCCCTTCCGCCACTGTGTCCACGTGTCCATTCTCTACATCTGCGTCTATATTCCTGCCCTGGAAATAGGTTCTTCAGTACCATTTTTCTAGATTCCACATATATGTGTTAATACATGATATTTGTTGTTTCTTTCTGACATATTTTGCTCTGCATGACAGACTCTACGTCCATCCACAACTCTACAAATGACCCATTTTTGTTCCTTTTTGTGGCTGAGTAATATTCCATTGTATATATGTACCACATTTCTTTACAGTTTTGTCTGTCAATGGACATTTAAGTTATTTCCATGACCTGGCTATTGTAAATAGTGCTGCAATGAATACTGGATTACATGTGTCTTTTTGAATTATGGTTTTCTCAGGGTATATGCCCAGTAGTGGGATGGCTGG
Source organism: Tursiops truncatus (assembly GCF_011762595.2). NCBI lineage: Eukaryota > Metazoa > Chordata > Mammalia > Artiodactyla > Delphinidae > Tursiops > Tursiops truncatus. Next base: position 27,985,403 of record NC_047039.1, on the reverse strand, counting down.
GTCGTATGGTAGTTCTATTTTTAGTTTTTTAAGGAAACTCCATACTGTTCTCCATAGTGGCTGTATCAATTTACATTCCCAACAACAATGTAAGAGGGTTCCCTTTTCTCCACACCCTCTCCAGCCTTTATTGTTTGTAGATTTTTGATGATGGCCATTCTGACCCGTGTGAGGTGATACCTCATTGTAATTTTGATTTGCATTTCTCTAATAATTAGTGATGTTGAGCATATTTTCATGTGCCTCTTGCCCATCTGTATGTCTTCTTTGGAGAAATGCCCATTTTTTGAATGGGTTGTTTGTTCTTTTGAAATTGAGCTGCTGTTTATGTATTTTGGAGATTAATCCCTTGAGGCTTGCTTCATTTGCAAATATTTTCTCCCATTCTGAGGGTTGTCTTTTTGTTTTGCTTATGGTTTCCTTTGCTGTGCAAAAGATTTTAAGTTTAACTAGGTCCCATTTGTTTATTTTTGTTTTTATTTTCATTACTCTAGGAGGTGGGTCAAAAAAGATCTTGCTGCAATTTATCTCGGAGAGTGTTCTGCCTATGTTTTCCTCTAAGAGTTTTATAGTGTCTCACCTTAGCTTTAGGTCTTTCATCCATTTTGAGTTTATTTTTATGTATGGTGTTAGTTAGCATTCTAATGTCATTCTTTTACATGTAGCTGTCCAGTTTTCCCAGCACAATTTATTGAAGAGGCTGTCTTTTCTCCATTGTATATCCTTGCCTTCTTTGTCATAGATTAGGTGACCATAGGTGCATGGGTTAATCTCTGAGCTTTCTATCCTGTACCATTGATCTGTATTTCTGGTTTTGTGCTAGTACCATACTGTCTTGATTACTGTAGCTTTGTAGTATAGTTTGAAGTTGGGGAGCCTGATTCCTACAGCTCCATTTTTCTTTCTTAAGATTGCTTTGGCTATTCAGGGTCTTTTGTGTTTCCATACAAATTGCAAATTTTTTTGTTCTAATTCTGTGAAGAATGCCATTGGTAATTTGACAGGGATTGCATTGAATCTGTAGATTGCTTTGGGTAGTATAGTCATTTTCACAATATTGATTCTCCAGTCCAAGAACATGGTATGTTTCTCCATCTGTTTGTGTCATCTTTGATTTCTTTCATCAGTGTTTTTATAGTTTTCTGAGTGCAGAAATTTTCCCTCCTTAGGTAGGATTATTCCTAGATATTTTATTCTTTTTGTTGTGATGGTAAATGGGATTGTTTCCTTAATTTCCCTTTGTGATGTTTCATTGTTAGTGTATACAAATGCAAGTGATTTCTGTACATTAATTTTGCATCCTACAACTTTACCAAATTCATTGACTAGCTCTAGTAGTTTTCTGGTGGCATCTTTAGGATTTTCTGTGTATAGTATCATGTCATCTGCAAACAGTGACAGTTTTACTTCTTTTCCAATTTAGATTCATTTATTTCTTTTTCCTTTCTGATTGCTGTGGCTAGGACTTCCAAAACTGTTGAATAAGAGTGGCAAGAGAGGACATCCTTGTATTGTTCCTGATCTTAGTGGAAATGCTTTCAGTTTTTTCAGCATTGAGAATGATCTTTGCTGTGGATTTGTTGTATGTGGCCTTTATAATGTTGAGATAGGATCCCTCTATGACCATTTTTTGGAGAGTTTTTGTTGTGAATGGATGTTGAATTTTGTCAAAAGCTTTATCTGCATCTACTGAGATGATCATATGGTTTTTATTCTTTAATTTGTTAATATGGTGTATCACATTGTTTGATTTTTATATATTGAAGAATCCCTGCATTCCTGGGATAAATCCCACTTGGTCATGGTGCATGATCCTTTTAATGTTTTGTTGGATTCTCTTTGCTAGTATTTTGTTGAGGATTTTTGTGTCTATGTTCATCAGTGATACTGGTCTGTAATTTTCTTTTTTGTGATATCTTTGTCTGGTTTTGCTATCTGGGTGAAGGTGGACTCATGGAACATATCTGGGAGTGTTTCTCCCTCTGCAATTTTTGGAAGAGTTTGTGAAGGATAGGTGTTAGCTCTTCACTAAATGTTTGATAGAATTCACCTGTGAAGCCATCTGGTCCTGGATTTTTGTTTGTTGGAAGATTGTTTTTTTGAATCAGATTTCTGCCTTAAGTGACCCACTCCCTAGACTTTTATTTAATTATTAATTTTATCAATTTTATTTATTTATTTTGGTTGTGCTGGGTCTTAGGAGCAGCTCACTGGCTCCTTAGTTGCGACACTTGTGCTCCTTAGTTGTGACATGTGTTTGCCTTAGTTGTAGCTGGAGGGCCCTTTAGTTGCAGCCTGTGGGTTCCTTAGTTGTGGCATGCGAACTCTTTAGTTGCAGCATACACGTGTGATCTAGTTCCCTGACCAGGGATTGCTAGGACCCGAGTGAGTGGAGGAAATGTTAGCCATGTCCCCCGCAATCTATGATCTCCAAGGGTTCATCCCCATTCGCCTCTACTCTTCCTCCCCCACTCTCTCCCACACCCCCAGGACCCACACGGCCAGAGGGGTCCTCGGAGGGCAGAGGACCAGGCCCAGGACCCCAGCACGATCCCCGGGACTGAATGGGTGAAGGAAACACTAGCCACATTCCCCTCCAATCCTCCGAACCCCCGAGGATCTCTCCCCATTCCCGTTGATCCCCTCACAGTTAGTGGGCCTCTCCAGGTGTGGAAACCTCTCCCCTCCCCACAGCCACCTCTCAGGGGCCCTAGTCCCATCCCACCTCCACTTTTCCTCCCCCCTCACTCCCCCCCACATCCTACCTGGTGCCTCAGGGGTTCCTCCCATCCCCTTGGGTGTTGAGGTCCCCCAGTGGCATCTGGTGGATGCCCTTGTGAGGAGACGCAAACTCCTCGTCCTCCTACTCTGCCATCTTGACTCTGCCCATGACATTTGCCTCAATTTTTACCTATTAGTACCTTTGAAAAAAGTGAAACAATATGAAATAATAGGTAATCTCTAAGTAGACACTTTGGGAATTTTAAAAAGCAATTTAATTATTAATGAGTTCTTGTAAAATCAGACCTGTGATAGAGGCTGTTAATTTTCTGTCTTCTGTGCATATTTTTGAATGGGTCAACTTGGACTCTAAGAATAACAAGATTAACAGGATTTAGAAAAGCCTGGCTTGTCACTTGGACTTAGAACACTGTTACTGGCTGTGCAGGGCCAAAGCCAGTGTTTTTTTTCCTGGAATTCTGCCTCACTGATTTTAATTGCCTGAATCTGACTCTAAGCTGAAACCTGATACTATTTGCTATGTGCTATTTCAGCCACAGCACAAAGTCTGGTGGACTAAAGCAGACAAAACTCAGACCGTGTTATCACTGTAGCTTCAGGACACGCCTCTGTGGGGCCACAGACTCTGAAAACATCATGGACGCTGGCTGGGCTGCCTGGGTCACACACAAATGTCCACATGACAGAGCTTGTTCTCTAATGGACCATCTGAAATCAGACTGTATTACCAACACACAAAATAATTGCATTCCTAACCTGTGATTTTTGCCTCAAACTACAAGTCTGGGGAAGACAGTGAATTCTCTGCCCACTCCTGGCTGAGTGGACTCTTGACCTCCTCTCAGGGGTGGCTCACTGTTGTTGATGATTATATTTGCCTTTCTGGATTAGTTGCAGTTTGCAGCAAGAGTCTGATAAACGGACCCAACTTTCCTTGTCCTTCTCCTGGTATACATACTTAGTAAAGCAAGTTGATCATCAAGTGCAGCTACCCCCAAAAGGGATTAATTTTTTCTAGGTGCAGGTTGTGAAAACCTACTTATAAATTTTTTAAAATTCAAGATTTTCTCTTGACTCTTTCCTGAACATAACATGTCTTTCTAGTTAAGCTGTATAAAAGTGTTTTTCGATGAAAATACTTTTATTCCTCTTGCACACACCACCTCCTGGTGAAACGTCTGGATAAGAGCAGGGAATGATTTAAAAAATGTAAAGTTATAATGATTAAAAAGGACACACTGATTTTGCAACAGTGATAGAGAAAACAAAACCCCAGTAGTATCTGGAAGGCATGGAGGGATTGGGGGGCTCAGGGAGAGGCGCATTAATGATCTTTGGTTTTCAAAACCATTCCAGGAAACCTTCCCCTCATCCAGAAGGAAAACTCCTCCTGTGTGCTTTCCAAGCTGCTGAGAAAGTTCTGAATTCAGAGCAACTACTGAAACTTGATCACTCACAGCAGTGCTGGCAATGGGACAGTGTGGGTGGCCTCAACTCCTCACTTTTCATGCAAAACACATATACAAAACTGGAAGCCACTGTCTCCTAGCAGTCCCTCTAAAACCAAGGGTTCACACTAAAATTTTCCACCTGAGCTAGAAATCCCAGGGCTGGGCACCGAGTCAGACTTTTGTTAACCTGTGGGACTTACTGTGTGTTCTGCATGGGGTGCAGTAATAGTTGAACTGTGCCCTTAGGGATTGTACTATTTTTACACGTCCCCTGATGGTTTTGACAGTGTCTCAGCTGGAAGGCATTCAGGTCAACTTCAGTTTATTGGCCAGGGTTATTCTGTGCTTTAAGTGATGCCTTAGGTCACATAAAAAAGATTCATACAGGGCTTTCCTGGTGGTGCAGTGGTTGAGAGTCTGCCTGCCGCTGCAGGGGACACGGGTTCGTGCTCCAGTCCAGAAAGATCCCACAGGTGGCGGAGCGGCTAGGCTCATGAGCCATGGCCGCTAAGCCTGTGTGTCCGGAGCCTGTGCTCTGCAACGGGAGAGGCCACAACAGTGAGAGGCCCGTGTACCGCAAAAAAAAAATTAATTAATTAAAAAGAAAAATTAAAAAAAAAAAAGATTACTCTACCCAGCAAGGATCTCATTCAGATTTGATGGAGAAATTAAAACCTTTACAGACAAGCAAAAGCTGAGAGAGTTCAGCACCACAAAACCAGCTTTACAACAAATGCTAAAGGAACTTCTCTAGGCAAGAAACACAAGAAAAGGAAAAGACTTACAATAATGAACCCCAAACAATTAAGAAAATGGGAACAGAAACATACATATCGATAATTACCTTAAGTGTAAATGGACTAAATGCTCCCACCAAAAGACACATATTGGCTGAATGGATACAGAAACAAGAACCATATATATACTATTTACAAGAGACCCACTTCAGACCTAGGGACACATACAGACTGAAAGTGAGGGGATGGAAAAAGATATTCCATGCAAATGGAAACCAAAAGAAAGCTGGAGTAGCAATTCTCATAGCACACAAAATAGACTTTAAAATAAAGACTATTACAAGAGACAAAGAAGGACACTACATAATGATCAAGGGATCGATCCAAGAAGAAGATAAAACAATTGTAAATATTTATGCACCCAACATAGGAACACCTCAATACATAAGGCAAATACTAACAGCCATAAAAGAGGAAATCAACAGTAACATATTCATAGTAGGGGACTTTAAAACCCCACTTTTACCAATGGACAGATCATCCAAAATGAAAATAAATAAAGAAACACAAGCTTTAAATGATACATTAAACAATATGGGCTCAATTGATATTTATACAACATTCCATCCAAAAACAACAGAATACACATTTTTCTCAAGTGCTCATGGAACATTCTCCAGGATAGATCATATTTTGGGTCACAAATCAAGCCTTGATAAATTTAAGAAAATTGAAATTGTAACAAGTATCTTTTCCGACCACAACGCTATGAGACTAGATATCAATCACAGGAAAAGATGTGTGAAAAATACAAACACATGGAGGCTAAAAAATACACTACTTAATAACCAAGTGATCTCTGAAGAAATCAAAGAGGAAATCAAAAAATACCTAGAAACAAATGACAATGGAGACACGACCCAAAACCTATGGGATGTAGGAAAAGCAGTTCTAAGAGGGAAGTTTATAGCAATACAATCCTACCTTAAGAAACAGGAAACATCTAGAATAAACAAGCTAACCTTGCACCTAAAGCAATTAGAGAAAGAAGAACAAAAAAAACCCCGAAAGGTAGCAGAAGGAAAGAAATCATAAAGATCAGGTCAGAAATAACTGAAAAAGAAATGAAGGAAATGATAGCAAAGGTCAATAAAACTAAAAGCTGGTTCTCTGAGAAGATAAACAAAATTGATAAATCATTAGCCAGACTCATCAAGAAAAAAAGGGAGAAGACTCAAATCAATAGAATTACAAATGAAAAAGGAGAAGTAACAACTGACAATGCAGAAATACAAAAGATCATGAGAGATTACTACAAGCAACTCTATGCCAATAAAATGACAACCTGGAAGAAATGGACAAATTCTTAGAAATGCACAACCTGCCAAAACTGTACCAGGAAGAAATAGAATATATGAACAGACCAATCACAAACACTGAAATTGAGACTGTGATTAAAAATCTTCCAACAAACAAAAGCCCAGGACCAGTTGGCTTCACAGGAGAATTCTATCAAACATTAAGAGAAGAGCTAACACCTATTCACCTCAAATTCTTCCAAAATATAGCAGAGGGAGAAACACTCCCAAACTCATTCTACGAAGCCACCATCACCCTGATACCAACACCAGACAAACATGTCACAAAGAAAGAAAACTACAAGCCAATATCACTGATGAACATAGATGCAAACATCCTCAACAAAATACTAGCAAACAGAATCCAACAGCACATTAAAAGCATCATACACCATGATCAAGTGGGGTTTATTCCAGGAATGCAAGGATTCTTCAATATACTCAAATTAATCAACGTGATACACTATATTAACAAATTGAGGAGAAAAACCATATGATCGTCTCAGTAGATGCAGAGAAATCTTTCGACAAAATTCAACACCTATTTCTGATAAAAACCCTGCAGAAAGTAGGCATAGAGGGAACTTTCCTCAACATAATAAAGGCCATATATGAGAAACCCACAGCCAACATCATCCTCAATGGTGAAAAACTGAAAGCATTTCCACTAAGATCAGGAACAAGACAAGGCTGACCACTCTCAACACTCTTATTCAACATAGTTTTGGAAGTTTTAACCACAACAATCAGAGAAGAAAAAGAAATAAAAGGAATCTGAATCAGAAAAGAAGAAGTAAAGCTGTCACTGTTTGCAGATGACATGAAACTATACATAGAGAATCCCAAATATGCTACCAAAAAACTACTAGAGCTAATCAATGAATTTGGTAAAGCAGCAAGACACAAAATTAATGCACAGAAATCTCTGGCATTCCTATACACTAATGATGAAAAATCTGAAAGAGAAACTAAGGAAACACTCACATTTACCACTGCAACAAAAAGAATAAAATATCTAGGAATAAACCTACCTAAGGAGACATAAGACCTGTATGCAGAAAACCATAACATACTGATGAAGGAAATTAAAGATGATACAAACAGATGGAGAGATATACCATGTTCTTGGATTGGAAAAATCAACATTATGAAAATGAGTATACTACCCAAAGCAATCTACAGATTCAATGCAATCCCTATCAAACTACCAATGGCATTTTTTACAGAACTAGAACAAAAAATTTCACAATTTGTATGGAAACACAAAAGACCCCGAATAGCCAAAGCAATCTTGTGAACAAAAACGGAGCTGGAGGAATGAGGCTCCCTGACTTCAGATTATACTGCAAAGCTACAGTAATCAAGACAGTATGGTACTGGCACAAAAACAGAAATATAGATCAATGGAACAGGATAGAGATAAACCCACGCACATATGGTCACCTTATCTTTGATAAAGGTGGCAAGAATATACAGTGGAGAAAAGACAGTCTCTTCAATAAGTGGTGCTGGGAAAGCTGGACAGGTACATGTAAAAGTATGAGATTAGAACACTCCCTAACACCATACACAAAAATAAGCTCAAAATGAATTAAAGACCTAAATGTAAGGCCAGAAACTATCAAACTCTTAGAGGAAAACATAGGCAGAACACTCTATGACATAAATCACAGCAAGATCCTTTGTGACTCACCTCCCAGAGAAATGGAAATAAAAACAAAAATAAACAAACAGGACCTAAAGAAACTTCAAAGCTTTTGCACAGCAAAGGAAACCATAAACAAGACCAAAAGACAACACTCAGAATGGGAGAAAATATTTGCAAATGAAGTAACTGACAAATGATTAATCTCCAAAATTTACAAGCAGCTCATGCAGCTCAATGACAAAAAAATAAACAACCCAATCCAAAACTGGGCAGAAGACCTAAATAGACATTTCTCCAAAGAAGATATACAGAATGCCAACAAACACATGAAAGAATGCTCAACATCATTAATCATTAGAGAAATGCAAATCAAAACTGCAATGAGATATCATCTCACACCACTCAGAATGGCCATCATCAAAAAATCTAGAAACAATAAATGCTGGAGAAGGTGTGGAGAAAAGGGAACCCTCTGGCACTGCTGGTAGGAATGTAAATTGATACAGCCACTATTGAAAACAGTATGGAGGTTCCTTAAAAAACTACAAATAGAACTACCATATGACCCAGCAATCCCACTACTGGGCATATACTCTGAGAAAACCATAATTCAAAAAGCGTCATGTACCAAAATGTTCATTGCAGGTCTATTTACAATAGCCAGGACATGGAAGCAACCTAAGTGTCCCATCATCGGATGAATGGATAAAGAAGATGTGGCCCATATATACAGCCATAAATAGAAACGAAATTGAGTTATTTGTAGTGAGGGTGGATGGACCTAGAGTCTGTCATACAGAGTGAAGTAAGTCAGAAAGAGAAAAACAAATACCGTATGCTAACACATATACATGGAATCTAAGAAAGAAAAAAAAATAAGGTCATGAAGAACCTAGGGGTAAGACAAGAATAAAGACACAGACCTACTGGAGAATGGACCTGGGGCTATGGGGAGGGGGAAGGGTAAGCTGTGACAAAGTGAGAGTGTAGCATGGACATATATACACTACCAAATGTAAAATAGATAGCTAGCGGGAAGGAGCCGCATAGCACAGGGAGATCAGCTTGGTGCTTTGTGACCACCTAGAAGGGTGGGATAGGGAGGTGTGGGAGGGAGGGAGATGCAAGACGGAAGAGATATGGGAACATATGTATATGTGTAACTGATTCACTTTGTTATAAAGCAGAAAGTAACACCCCATTGTAAAGCAATTATACTCCAATAAAGATGTTAAGAAAAAAAAGAATAAACAGGCAAAAACTAACCAATCTGACAGGGACAGCAAACTTAACCAGCACTACATAATGAGATAGCATCATTTGAACAGTGATGAAACAAATAGATTTCAAATCTCATTTCCTTAATTTATTGATGTTTGCCTCATAGTGATGGTAGAAATGATTGTCTAATCTCTTTACAACATTAGTTTCCTTTGGGAAGAAAAAAGAACATGTAAAGATATTGGAAACTATTTGTGTTGTATTTTTCTTTTCCACCAAAATGCAAGTCTTGTATTCTTGTTAACAACTGTAGGCTTCTAGAATATCAGAATAACAGCAATATTTTTTGCATAAAAGCAAAAAAATTCTCCCCAAAACTGTTAAATCAGTGTAAAGAATTCTTGGGACTTCCCTGGTGGTACAGCAGTTAAGATTCTGCACTCCTAATACAGGGGTCCCGGCTTCAATCCCTGGTCAGGGATCTAGATCCCACATGCCTTAAGTCAAGATCCCACACACTGCAGGCAAGATCCCGCATGCCGCAACTAAGACCTCACACAGCCAAATAAATAAATAGACAAAAAAAAAAAAAAGAAAAAATTCTTATACAAAGTAAAATTCTCTAAATTTTTACTCTTTACCCAGTGCACTAGGTTGAACATAAAAAACTACCAAATTCCATTTTTTGGACCAGAAACAATGGCAAATTCCTATGGTTCAAAGTAATACATCTATAAAAAGTAAAGCTATTAAAAATAAGGCCATTTACTAGACACTTCTATTTTTATACATTCAGCTAAGACAGTCTGCTTAAAGTAGAACTTTGTAGAGAAAATAAACAAAACCAAAGCCTAATCTTGCTGTATACTTTTATATGCAAAAGTGCATTCATATAAAAGTGTTTTATATATACACTTTAATACACACTTCTAATATTCAAAGCAGCAAGTGTTGTATGCAAGGGTTCACATAAAAGTACACAGAATGTTAGTTCATGAAAGAAAATATGTTGTTGTTTCAAGCATATTTTTATTAACAGTGTACCAAACTTAGAAAAGAAATTCCCCTCTCAAGATATATTAGTATGTTCCCATAGTAAACAAATAAGTGTTGTCTAAAAGCACACGTGTCTACTGAAATGAAGTCTGTGGTGTGCCTGTAGGTCTGTCCTCTAGTTTTTGCTCTGGCCCCTGACACTGCACTGCATGATTTTGGGTCAGTTAACCTCTCTGGGTCAGATTCCTCCCTGAGAGAGACCCCTGGAGGTGATTTCTAGAACTTCTTGAAGTTCAAAAAGCCCTGGATTATCTGTGCATTTATTTCCTTTTGTCAACATGATGGTCTGCTGCCAAGTCAACCACAGAGTTGCCTTTAAGACACAATATACTATCGCTCGTTCCTCTGTCTTAGGAGTGTGCACTTAGAACAAAAAAAAAGGAAAGGAAATAAAATGCTTGACTTGTGTCTGTCATAGGCTATTTGATCAGAGCAACTCTACTTGCATGGTTGACAGGCTATGATATGCAGGGTTCATCCTTTGGGCTTATAATTTCTATCATTAAAAGAACTGAGGGGATGGGGACTGTTAAAGAAGGAAGAGAAGAGAGAAAAATAATCAGAAAGCCTGTTGGGTCGCAGGGTGCCTGTCCTAGAGAGCTTACTGGGTAACCCTAAGTCTCACGTAGACTTCAGCCCCACTCATGAGTGTCAGTGACAACTGCTCCTATCACATCCACACTTGCGGGCTTTTGTGTCCAGAATGGGCCTTCTGCCCATGGGTCGAGTATGGGTGTCTGCTCCCCTGGGCCTTTTATTCAAAGTTGAAAAAGAAAGTTCTACTTCCCCTCCTACCATTCCTCACACTCTGGGGGCAGAGCTAGGCTCAAAAGGAGACCTTAGAAGTAACCGCCGCTCCTGAATATTTCCCCTGAAATTCTTCACTTTGTCATTGTGCCTCAACTCCTGATTAGGGATTTATTTGTTTAACCAGCACAGTTAATCTGAAGCCAGCACCCACTTCCCCTTTGGTGTGATCAGTGGGCTTCCTCTGAACACCTTACTACAGCTGCGTTGACCTGTGGCGCCTAATGGAGCAAGCATTTGTGGGGTCAAGAGATGGATGGGGGCAAGGTTTGCTACACCAAGTGGTCAGGGAATGTGAAGTATCTATGTGAAGAGAAAGAAAGAAACAAGGTTTTTGAAACCCTGACAAAGATAAACCTGATTTATTCAAACATTTTGACCATTGTCATCCCTGCAGGGTCTGTAGCCCTAGAAAATAACCAGCAACCATGAGAGGATCTGAAACGCATAAAGAAACAAACAAAAAGATTTAGGACCAGTTAGTTTTAGGGTAGATTCTGATAAGGGATGTTTATAGTCTCAATTTCTCACGTTCACATCTACCATTTGCAAAGAAGCCACTAGGAGTCAGCAGAGCGCTGTGCTCTAAGATGGTGTCTGAGCCTGTCAAGCTTTTGCTCTCTGTTGTCAGCCTACGACATACTTTATTTTTTAATAAGCGTTTTGCGATATCTTCTCTTGGTACGTTATCCTGCATATGTAATCATTTCAATATAGTTTCTTCCTTTGTTTATTACTTGCTTTCTTCCATGAGTAAGCATACAATATAGAAAACAGAAGGATTTTTGACCAAGCTTCCTTGGGCCTATCTGTCCTCCTGTTGGCTCAGATCTCAGCGTGATTCGTTATTGGTGTAGGTGGATGCCATGGCTGGACCTTCAAAACTCTTCTCTCAGAAAAGAATTTTTTTTTAACATCTTTATTGGGGTATAATTGCTTTACAATGGTGTGTTGGTTTCTGCTTTTATAACAAAGTGAATCAGTTATACATATACATATGTTCCCATATTTCTTCCCTCTGGCATCTCCCTCCCTCCCACCCTCCCTATCCCACCCCTCCAGGCGGTCACAAAGCACCGAGCTGATATCTCTGTGCTATGCGGCTGCTTCCCACTAGCTATCTACCTCACGTATGGTAGTGTATATATGTCCATGCCACTCTCTCCCTTTGTCACAGCTCACCCTTCCCCCTCCCCATATCCTCAAGTCCGTTCTCTAGTAGGTCATGCCTTTATTCCTGTCTTACCCCTAGGTTCTTCATGACATTTTTTTCCCCATAAATTCCATATATATGTGTTAGCATACGGTATTTGTCTTTCTCTTTCTGACTTACTTCACTCTGTATGACAGACTCTAGGTCTATCCACCTCATTACAAATAGCTCAATTTCGTTTCTTTTATGACTGAGTAATATTCCATTGTATATATGTGCCACATCTTCTTCATCCATTCATCCGATGATGGGCACTTAGGTTGTTTCCATCTCCTGCCGATGCAGCGGACGCGGGTTCGTACCCCAGTCCGGGAGGATCCCACATGTCGCGGAGCTGCTGGGTCCGTGAGCCATGGCCGCTGAGCCTGCGCGTCCGGAGCCTGTGCTCCACAACAGGAGAGGCCACAGCAGTGAGAGGCCTGCGTACCACAAAAAAAAAAAAAAAAAAAAAAAAGGAGGCAGATCCAAAAAAAAAAATACTACTATTTATTTCAAAAAGTGTTCTACCTATGCTCCCTTCTATGAATTTTATAGTTTCATGTCTTACATTTAGGTCTTTAATCTATTTTGAGTTTATTTTTTTTATACAGTGTGAGAAAGTGTTCCATTTTCATTCTTTTACATGTTGCTGTCTAATTTTCCAGCATCACTTTTGAAGGGACTATCTTTTCCCAAGAGCATTATATACTCTTGCTTCCTTTGTCATAGATTAATTGACCATAAGTGTGTTGGTATACTCTGGAACTCTATTTTGTTGCATTGATCTATGTGTCTGTTTTTGTGCCAGCACCACACTGTTTTGATTACTGTAGCTTTGTAATATAGTCTGAAGTCAGGGAGCATGATACCTCCAGCTTGTCTGTTTTCCTAAAGATTACTTTGCAATTCAGGGTCTTTTGTGGTTCCACACACATTTTAGGATTATTTGTTCTCACTCTGAAAAATGTCATGGGTATTTGATAAGGCTTGCATGATATCTGTAGACTGCTTTGGGTAATACAAACATTTTCACAACATTAATTCTTCTAATTTATGAACATGGAATATCTTTCCATTCTTTGTATCATTTTCAAAGTCCTTCATCAGTGTTTTATAGTTTTTAAGAATATAGGTCTTTTACCTCCTTGGTTAAGTTTATTCTTAGATATTTTATTCTTTCTGATGTGATTGTAAACAGGATTGTTTTCTTAATTTCTCTTTCTGATAGTTCATTATTAGTGTATAGGAAAGCAACAGATTTCTGTATATTAATCTTGTGTCCTGCAACTTTACTGAATTCATTTATTAGTTCTAATAGTTTTTTGGTGGAGACTTTAGGGTTTTTCTATATATAGTATCATGTCATCTGCAAATAGTGACAGCTTAACTTCTTCCCATCACATTTGGATGCCTTTAATTTCATTTACCTGTCTGCCAACTGTGAGTAAGACTTCCAATACTATGTTAGATAGAAGTGGTGAGAGTGGGTATTTATATCTTGTTCCTGATTTTAGAGGAAAAGCTTTCAGCTTTTCACCATTAAGTATGATGTTAGCTGTGGGTTTGTCATAAATGGCCTATATTGAGATATATTCCCTCCATACCAAACTTGTTGAGGTTTTTTTTTTTTTTTTTTATCATGAATTGATGTTGAATTTCGTCAAATGCTTTTTCTGTGCCTATTGAGATGATCATGAAATTTCTACCCTTCCGTTTGTTAATGTGGTGTATCACATTGATTGATTTGCAGGTATTGAAACATCCTTGCATCCTGTGATAAATCCCACTTTATTGTGCTGTATAATCCTTTTAATATGTTTTGAATTCAATCTACTAATATTTTGTTGAGGAGTTTTGCATCTATGTTCATCAGTGATATTGGCCTATAGTTTCTTGTGTGTGATTATCTTTGTCTGGTTTTGGTAACAGGTGATGCTAGCCTCATAGAATGAGTGCAGAAGTGTTCTTTCCTCTGCAATTTTTTGGAATAGTTTGAGAAGGCTAGTATAATTTCTTCTTTATATGTTTGGTAGAATTCACCTGTGAAGCCATCTGGTTCTGGACTTTTGTTTGTTGGGAGTTTTTTGCTTACTGAGTCAATTTCATTACTGGTAATTGGTCTCTTCATATTTTCTATTTCTTCCTGGTTCAGTCTTGGGAGATTGTACATTTCTAGGAATATGTTCATTTCTTCTAGGTCCATTTTATTCATATATAGTGTTCATAGTAATCTCATGATCATTTTTATTTCTAGGGATGTTGGTTATAACTTATTTTTCATTTCTTATTTTTGATTTGGTGTGTTTGATTTGGTTTGGTGTGTTTGATTTAGTGTGTTCCTCTTTGGGTTAATCCTGTATGGGACTCTCTGCACTTCCTGGACTTAGATGTCTGTTTCCTTTCCCAGGTTAGTGAAGTTTTCAGCTATTATGTATTCAAATATGTTCTTTGCCCCTTCTCTGTCCCTTGTCCTTCTGGGACCCCTATAATGAGAATGATAGTATGCTTGATGTTTTCTTAGAGGTCTCTTAAACTGTTTTCATTTCTTTTCATTCTGTTTATCTGTTTAGTTTCAATGATTTCCACTACTCTGTCTTCCCGCTCACTTATCTGTTCCTCTTTATTATCTAATCTACTGTTGATTCCTTTTAATGTATTTTTCATTTCAGTTAATGTATTCTTCACCCCTGTTTTGTTTTCTTTATATTTTCTAACTCTTCATTAAATACTTCTATATTCTCACTCTCTTCTTCCAGTCTTCTCCTGAGTTCTTTGAATATCTTTATGATCATTACCTTGAACATTTTACTGGGTAGTTGCCTATCTACTTCATTTAGTTCTTCTGAGTTTTTACCTTGTTCCTTCATCTGAAACATTTTCTTCTGTGTTTTCATTTTGCCACATTTGCTGTTTTTATTTCTATTTATAGAAATAGGTAGGTTGGTCATGTTTCCCAACCTTGGAGAAATGTCCTTTCATAGGAGATGTCCTATGCATCGCACAGCACACTCCCGTCTGGTCACCAAAGTATATATTCTCTGGGGTGCCCCCATGTGGGCTGTGTGGGTCTTTCTGTTGTGGAGGGTTGACTACTGTGGGTGGTCTGGTGGGTGTGGCTGGCTTTTGGTCAAGTTGATTGTCAGGCCTTGCCTTGTTTGTAGGCTGCCAGCTGCTGGTGGGTGCAGCCTGGTCTGGAGACTACTGGCTGTAGGCCTTGAGTGGTCCCAGGCCTACTGCCAGCCCACTCATGGGTTTTGGCTGAGTTCCAGGTGGGTGGTTGCAGGACTGGAAGTCTTGGATCTACTGTTGGTCTTCTGATGGGTGGAGCCAGTTCCTGACACAGCTGGTTGTGTGGTCCGTGGTGTTAGTCCTTTGGTGAAAGGGGCTGGATCTGAGGATGGCTGGATGATGGGTCCAAGATGTCTTAGAGATTGTATAGCCTCCTGGTAGATGAGGCTGGGGCCCAGGGGGTCCTTGGACTAGAGCCAGCCCATTGGTGGGTGGAGCTGGGTTCCCCAGTCCCTGGCTGCAGGTCTCTGGATGTCCTGAAGTTGGTATTAGCCCTCTGGTTGGTTGGGCTGGATCCTGGGGCAGCTGGCTGAGGGGCCCAAGGTGTCCTAAAGCTGCTGTTGGCTTGCTGGTGAGCAGGGCTGTGGCCCAGGTGGTCTTGGTGTGGATGCTGGTCTGCTGGTGAATAGCCCAGGTTCTGATATAGCTGCAGGGCTGTGATGGTCCTGGGGCTGGTGTCCACCAGTGATTAGTGGGGTCAAGGCCTCTGGAGTCCCAGGACTGGCGCCTGTCCACTGGTGTGTGGGCTGAGGCCCAGGGGGTCCTGGGGATAGTGCTGTTCCGCTGGTTGGCAGATGTGGGTCCCAGGGTCCCTGCCTGGAGAGCCCTTGGGGTTTAGTGCCAGTGCACTGGATCCTGGGCCCTCTGGTGGACAGAACTGGGTCCTGGGGTGGTTGTGAGCTCAGGGGGTCTTATGGCAGCTTACCTGCTCATGAGTGGGCTGTGGCTGCACCCATCTAGTTACTTGCCCCAAGGAGTCTCAGACTAGTACTGACAGCTTGGTGGGTGGGGCTTGGTCCTGGAACTAATAATCTAGAAGGAGGACTCCAAAATGGTGCTTGCCAGCACTAGTATGCACGTGGTAGAGCAAGCTCCCCCAGATGGCTGCCAGCAGTGTCTATGTCTCCAGGGTGAGCTCCAGTTGCCTCCTGCAGGCTCTCCAAGATCAGCAGGTGGGTCTGACCCAGGCTTCATTTAAATTACTGCTTCTGCCCTAGGTCCTAGAGCATGCAAAATTTTGTATACATCTTTTAGGATTGGGGTCTTTACTTGCCACAGCCCTCTGGTTCTCCTGAAAGTAAGCCCCACTGGCTTTTAAGGCCAAACATTCTAGGGCTTATTATTCCTGTGCAGGACTCCTGGGCCAGGAAGCCCAGTGTGGGTATCAGACTCCTTGTTCCTTGGGGAAAACCTCTGAAATTGTAATTATCCTTCCATTTGTGGGTTGCTTACCCAGGGGTATGGGTCTTGACTCCTACCCATCTTGTCGTGGTTCCTTCTTTACATCTATTCTGCTATTCATATGGTTTTTCTCATCAATAGTTTCTCTGTAAATAGTTGTAATTTTGATTTATCCACGGGAGGAGGTGAGTTCAGTGTCTTCCTACTTCATTATCTTGTCCACTCCCCTTTAACTACTCTATAAGTTAGTAATTAGTAAAAAACAAAATAAAACAAAACTACAGATTGGAAGAAATAAATTTAGGTCTTAACATACTTGTATTAGTCTTTATCAAAGTTCTGAGTCAGTTCATTTGATAAAATGATCACTGGTGCCTACTTTTATACTTAGGTGGGGGAGCCATAAAAAATCACATGAAGGAACTTGACAAACCTGTCTAAAGCAGGACCTCAGAAGAAACAACTGAAACCTTCCTTCCTTGGCATTAATTTTTCTAATATGAGTAAGACACAGCCTCACAGCAGAATGGCAAAACTCTGAAAGCTTTATATCAAAGAACAAAAAGGGAGCATGAAAAAATATAAACTAGAGCTTGGAAAAATGCCACAAACTATGAATAGATGAAATTGGGGTAAACAATGTGAATTTCATTAGAAAGCACTTGAAAAGCAGCTCAGTGAGAGAGAGCCAGAAATTCATTTCCTGTGATATCTTGTAGAGACTACATTTAAAGGAGAGAGTAATTAGCTTAAGAAATCACCTATCAGGGAAGGATGACAGAACACCTTACTTTTCTCAGGTGACCTCCAGAAAAGACCAAGTTCTCTCCAGTGTCTATCCTCTGATTCTCCCAGTGGAGCCAGGGGTTCTTGTCATCCTTTTATCTGCAGGAAGTGATGTACTCCTAATCGCATGGTAGGCAGGGGAGAGGTTTGAAACCTAGACTGGCAGTCATCAAAGCCATGGCAGGGCACTTCAAAATAAATGTCTAGAGGAGCAGTAATTTAAAAAAAGATTTCATGCTAACTAGAGACCTGAAAAAGCCTTCTAAATCCTGCCTACCAACTATTTAGATCACTGGCTTTCTCACTTAAGAGAACTTCAGAAAATTAAGGAGGTAAAAGCCACACTCAAATACTGTTGCAGCTTTACTTTTGGAAAATCAATCTTGATGTAAACGTTCATGTTCCATGGGATGATCCAATCAATGATTTAATAACAATAGTAATAAAAACAGAGCAATCAGCTCTACTTGAATGTTCACAGTCCAAGGAGTAATGGCATTCTGGCTTTGATGCCTTCTGTTATTGTTTACATAGCAAGCGAGACTAATATTAACAGCCTTTGGAAAGATGCCCTTTCATACTTGATGCTGAGGTCATCTTGTTCAAATAGAAAACCTTGAGAAAAGTGAGTCTGTCTCCCCTCGAGGCTGTCATTTATTATTTAAACATTGAGAGTCCCTTCGTTGTCCTTGCTGGATCTGTAAGTCATAGCTACCCTGGCACACATCCAGCCCAGCCAGCTGCTCTTTGATCAGCCCTTTGGATGGATCTACAGTTGCATCACTTAGAGGTGGGATCACCAGGCCTCTCTGTGCCCTAATGCCATTCCCCTCTGGTGCATGTGAATGTCACATGATAAATGGGACTTTCTCTCTAGATGGAGATCGGAGACAGCCCTCACCTGCTCACCAATGCCTGCATATCTGGTATCAAAAGCAGCCTTGCAGAACACCTCCTACTGTAAAAATCAATATGATGTCCAAAATGTGTATATCCTACAGTGTCCTTGTGTGTGTTTGTGTTTTCCATTTGAAAAGCAAATATGATCCCAACATCTGCATTAGGAAGTATTAGTAAATTGAGACTTGCTTGCTGAAGTTTTACTTAGTCATGGCTCTAAGAATGCCCAAGGCAGGACCTTGCACACGGCGGTGGGAAACGGATGTGCTGACGTAATGAAATGATGATGCTGAATGACTTTCATTATTATTATTAGTCTTCTGGTGGGTAATATTTAGGGTACTTGCCAAATTATAGAACTATTCCTTTATCAGGTTTGTCCCACTTTTATACCTTGTCACCTGAAGCAGAATTCCTTTTTTTTTTTTTTAAGATGTCAAAATTTATTTGACAAGTCTTCTATTGATAGACGTTTTGTAGCAGAAGTCTTAAAATGTGATAAAGGTACACACACTGGAGGATGAGGAAGAAAATTTCTCTGTTTGTTCAACCAAATGGCTAAATGCACTGTGACCAAGGTTGGGAATCTAAAAATAGCCATTTTTTATAATAGTTGCTTCAATTTACATCCAAAGTAACATCTGAAGTTACATTAAGCCCTTGGCGGTGGCATCCCAGCCGTCTAACCCCCCCCACCCCACACCAAGCGGTCAGATGCCAATGGTGACCGGGGACTGGCAAGAAGTTTGATAGCTGTGGGACTGGGTATTGCAGCTCTTGGATTTTCAGGTCATTGTGCATTTCAGATCTGGAAACCTCTAGGACAAGAAATCACAGAAACTGCAAAGAAGATTTCAACTCCTAGCTTTTCATCCTACTATAAAGGAGGATTTGAACAGAAAATGAATAGGTGAGAAGTGAGTTTTATTTTGGGTGTCAGCCCATCTGCCAGCAAGGCCAAGATTAGAGCAGCTCACAGGAGAATCATGATTTTGAATCACCCAGATAAAGATGGATCTCCTTACTTAGCAACCAAAATTAATGAAGCAAAAGACTTGCTAGAAGCAACCACCAAACGTTGACTGATGCTCAAGGACAACTCTGAAGCAGAAAAAGGGGGAACCTCATAAAAAATGTCCTGCAAGTTAATCTAAACCATGGCCTTCATAATTGTCATACATGTACTGACCACAATCATTTCTTCCACTACTAAACTATATAATAGTAAAAGATGAACAATCAGAAAAAGTTACATTAAGCATGAACACACCCGTGGCAGGATTAAAAGAAAACATTAAAAAAAAAGGCAATCAGTTGCCAACATGATACAGTGAAAAGACTTCATGCTCCTAGTCTTGGATCAGGTCCTGGGTGCAAATGTTCTAGGCTGGGAAATCTTGGGCAAGTCACTGAATGTCTCTAAGCCTGTGTCCTCATCTGTTAACCTCACAGGCCTGCTGTGAGGAGTAAATGTGACAATGAATTTGGAGACCACTTTGTCAGTGCTATTCCAGTGTTCTTATTTTAAAGTTTATTGCTTTTAGAGCTATACGAATTGGGTGTTGAGACATTTAAAAATTCTTCAGCACATATGGTGAGGTTCAGAGAGCCCTGATTTACATGATGCTAATTTGCAAGTGTCAGCCACACCCAGCTATGGGGTTGCTTGGGGAGACTGTGGCAACAAGAACTGCCTTCCCCACAAGCTGTGGCTGCTGCTGCTGCTTGGGCTTCCTCTCTTCCTCCTTCCATTTCTCTTCAGAGCTCCACCACCATCCCCTGCCAGTAGCTGAGACTGTAACTTCGGGCACAAGGTAGATTAAATACACTTTTGTAGTTGGCTTTTATAGTTAAGCACCAAACATAATTAAGCTTACATGTGAAAAAGTCTTGCAATTTACAAAGGACTGACAAACAAATACATTTTTGAAGATCGGTATGTTTGGAAATTGAGGACTGCTCTGGGCAATATTTTTTTTAATGTGTAGACCTGGTATAATTTTTCTCTAAATTAGATAAGGGACATTTGCAGCTAAAGGCAATACTCTGGCTAATGTTTAATACTGATGAGCAGGTAGTAAAGTCATGAACCATGATTCTCTTTATATGTCTACTGCCAATGCTTAACCAAATCAGGAATGGAGCTTCCTTGATCTGATAAAAGTTATCTACAAAACAACCTACAGATGTATATGGTGAAATACGGAACATATTCCCCTAAGTTGAGAACAAGACAAGGATGTCCACACACACTACATCTATTCAACATTGTACTGGAGGTCCCAGACAGTAGAGAAAAATCAAGAGAAGTATAAAGAAAAGTTATAAAGATGAGAAAGGAAGAACTAGAGGTGTCTTTGTAGATGGTGGTTGTGTACGTAGAAAATTCAGTGTAATTCACATGATGAAACTTTCTGAGGAGCTGAAAAATATTATACATTATACACAACAAAAATGTTATATATTTTGATCTAGGTGGTGGTTACACAGGTATATACTCATGTAAAACTACTCAGCTGTACACTTAAGATTTATGAATTTTACTTTACATAAATTATATCTCAAAATAAGCTATAAAGCTTTAAAATAATTTACATTTATCTATAACCACTGATGGTTTTAAAACACTTCTGCAAATTATGACACCCATCCCTTCAAAATGTAGAGCTTGGGCTTCCCTGGTGGCGCAGTGGTTGAGAGTCCGCCTGCCGATGCAGGGGACACGGGTTCGTGCCCCGGTCCGGGAGGATCCCACATGCCGCGGAGCGGCTAGGCCCGTTAGCCATGGCCGCTAAGCCTGCGTGTCCGGAGCCTGTGCTCCGCAACGGGAGAGGCCACAGCAGTGAGAGGCCCGCGTACCGCAAAAAAAAAAAATGTAGAGCTTAATTCCCTTCCCCTTGAATGCTGGCTGGACTTAGTGACTCACTTCTAATGAATAGAAGTGATGTTATTTGACTACTGAGACTGGGTCATAAACGGGATATAACCTCCACCTCTCACATCACATTTGCTCTGTGGGAAACCTGCCACCACGTCATGGAGATATTCAACCAGCCTTGTGGAGAAGCACACATGGTAGAGACCTGAGGCTTGGTATCAACAACCAGTACTGGCTGCCAGCCGTGTGGATAGGCTAGTATGCATGTAGATCTTCCAGCTCACCAAGCTATCAGATCCTGGCAGTCCTTACCTACTATGACCTTGTGAGAGACATGGATCCAGGACCACCCTAAGTTCTTGCCTCACAAAAACTGTAAAAGATAGTAAATGTTTATTGCTGTTTTAAGTCAGTAAATTTTGGAGTAATTTGCTACACAGCAGTAGATAATATCTGTGCTCAGGGTCAGTGGTTATGTTTCAGTAGAATACTTCATGATTATAAGTGATTGAAATGTCTGAGGTTCTTTATATCGTATATTCTAATCTGAAAAACCAGTTTTGAGTGCTGTGTATAAGGCATTACTTAAAATAAATATGTAGGCCTGAAAACAAAAATGCAAGTAAAATTAATTAGCTAGAAAGTTGTCCCTTTCTACTTTGGGACCCAAAATGAATATAGTCTCTGCATATTCAGAATAGGTTTTCTATAACTATGGTGGGTAATGTTGGAACAAATTACTGAGTAAGAATGAGAGAATCATAATAAAGTTACTCTCTGGGGAATTTTTCCATAGTAGCAATCCAAGGCACAAAGACTGAGGACGTCTCTTGTCAAAGTGGCAGTGAGCAAAGTGACAGAAGAATAAGGAAACTGCCCCTACTCTAGGAACAGCTCTTAGCATCTAACCAGTTCCATGTTGGTCTCATTCCACTAATTTTGTTTTTCTAAACTAGATTTCAAGTCCCTATAAATCATCTTGTTTATGCTTTTTTTTTTTTTTTTTTTTTTTGCGGTACGCGGGGCCTCTCACTGTTGTGGCCTCTCCCGTTGCAGAGCACAGGCTCCGGACGCGCAGGCTCAGCGGCCATGGCTCACGGGCCCAGCCGCTCCGCGGCATGTGGGATCTTCCCAGATCAGGGCACGAACCCGTGTCCCCTGCATCGGCAGGTGGACTCTCAACCACTGCGCCACCAGGGAAGCCCTATGCTTTTTTTAATATCGTATTTTAAAACTGAAGTATAGTTGATGTACAATATTATATAAGATACAGATGTACAATATAGTGACTCCTGTTTATGCTTTTGAAGCACCAAGAAGTCAGGTTGGTACTCACCCAACGATGAATCCCTGGTTAGGTTGGTGTCCCCATCACCACGGCTGCCTCCCCAGCTGGCTGCCTGTGCTCACCAGGCACGTTCAACTTTTGTAACGACTGTTGTTGTTGCTACCAGACACAAATTCTCCTACACGCACTGAATGACCATACATAGACACTTACAGCAATCCGTTTTGCTTAATACTCAGTGCGCTAAGAGAAATTTAATTCCCAACACAATGCCATGCTTTGCAGCCCAAAGGTTTCTTTTTCAGATGAGCCCTTTCAGTATTAGCAGAGACAAAGCTGCTAATGTGCTTTCAAATCAGTATGCTGTTCTTCTCCAATTCTGCTTTGTAGCCTTTCCATTCAGTCCATGGTTTCCATAGTAAGTTTGTTAAATGAGCTCTTCAAGATACATTGTCATGAATAATTTTAAGAGTAAAATGGTTTGTTTAAACTATAAGTGCTGGTAGGTAAGCACCTGGTTATGGAAATGCAAGATTTTCCCCTCAAAAAAATCAGTATTTCTCCAAAACCACTAGTGGTTTTCTCAGGGCATCAATTTTCTCTGAAAAAGTAAGAAAAGTTAAAGGACAGGAATAGCTACGTGAATAACCAGGGTCTTCCTATGCCTCTGAGTTGTTATCTCTGACCACAGATATGTTCTTGATGCCTTTTATACACAGTTTCCTTGTGTGAAGTCCTTATGTTAAAAAAAATAACACACACCTGAGGGGAAAAATGAGCATGTATGGACGGTAAAATGCAGACACCAGTGGAAACTATTCTTAAGCTGACAGTTAAAATTCAACAACAGAACCATTAATTTCAAGTAATACAAAGTAGAATGTTTTTTTATTAGGAGAGAGGATTTTGTAAGTAAGGATCAGAGTGAAAATCAATACTAAATGATAACAATAATAACGATGATAATGATGATGACAATGATGAAGATGATGTTGATTTTAAAAAATCATGAAAACAACATAAAACCCTTTCCCTCTGTCCCCAAACTGTTTGAAGTCTTTTAATTGGAAGGTGAGACCACTGAAGTAAGAGATGAAGGAAGCCTGGGAAGATTTCTTTTTTAAACAAAGGAGCTTTGTTTAAAAAAGAAATCCTAAGATGGAGGTAGGTAATAAAAGTTTGGGGGATGTGTGCATGCACTGCTGAGTGAATAAAGCTAAGTTACCTACATTCTGCTCCTGTTGAATTTTTGATGGTTAACATGAAAAGAAATGAGCTGCGGCCAAGGGGAGAGGAGGTAAGGGTCATACGGAGCTCAGGGGAACATGTGGCAGAGGTGATGAAAGGCAAATTCATAGATATGAAAAAGGAAAACCTAACGGGGAGATGGGACATGCAGACAGAGGGATCTTTTTGGTTACTGGAATCTTTGGCTCAGCAGGGCCAAGTATGGTGGCAAGCGGACAGGTGTCAGAAGGTTTTGGTCCATGACCTCATGACAGGCACCTCTCTCCCTTTCATCACCTCCCCAGCCAAGAGCCCACAGGGTTATCCAAGCACGCTCTCATCCTGCAGTGGGAGCATTATGCATTTGTTCTCACTTTTGATCCAAGAGATTAGTGTGTTTTTCACCATGTTCTCTGTGAAGAGGGTGGGAACAAGCAGGATTTATAGGAAACTTAATGGACTCAGCCTACCAGAAGCTATGCTTAGAGACAGAGGGCATTCTAGTTTTTCCCAAAGATTAAGTGAAACTTTGCAGGATGCCAGGACAGGAACCAGCTTCAAGACTGTGTCTGCACGAAGACACACTCTACAGTGGAGACAGAGCCTGGGGATAGCTCATGGACCCAGGGCTTTTAAGGTTCTGTGGGTTACCAAGCAGTCTTGATCATCGTGTGAGACCTCCAGACTTTTGATCAGCCAGGGGACCAGAACACACTTCATGAATAACCACAGAGTATGCGATCAAGTGGTAAGGTAAATGGTCAAGCACATTAAAGGGCCTTATAATCACAGGCCACATTTCTTTCTACTTTCCATGGCTTCACCCATGGTGCAAAGTGACCAGAAGAACTTTATTGATACCATTTCTAGGGTGCTGTGGGAATAGAAGTTGCCTTTAAAAAATGCAGTAGTTAATGACATATTGCACAAAGTGGAGTAACAAAAGCAAGGGTTTAGGCATCAAAACCATGTGCTAAATCTGGCCTGGCTCCTGGCTAAGGGATGTTGGACCAGCTGCTTGACTTCTAAGTGTTTTCCCCTCATCTGTAAAATGAGAACGCTGTTGTTGATATTGCTTCCTAAGAGCTCTTGGTGTTATGAATAACCCATAAAGTGTGAAGGGTCACGTGAATGTCAGCTGTCCTTGCTATAACTCAGTGTTGGCATCCTTGGTCTCATGAAATCTCAGACCTACCCAGACTGGCCCATATCAGGCCTTCTTGGAGTTGGGTGTGACAAGTTCTCTATGAACTTGGTGGCTGCAGACATACCTCAGGTTCCAGGGAAAGCCATCTTCAGAACCCACTATCAGCCCCAATGAGAGGTGGGGACTTCTTTACAGATGTGGTGGGGCAGCATCTTGCTGGGTATCTTGCAGGCTTAGGCAAAATAGGCTCTACTTTACATTCGTTTTGGAAATTACAAACTGCTTCAGAGGTCTGAGTGTCAATAGTTGTGAAACCGTGATGCATAGAATCGAAGGAAAACCTACTATTTAAAGACTATCACATGATATCGCTTGTATGTGGAATCTAAAAAAAATGGTACAAATGAACTTATTTACAAAACAGAAATAGAGTCACTGATGTAAAGAAACAAACTTATGTTTACCAGGGGAGAAGGGGGGGGATAAACTGGGAGATTGGGATTGACATATACACACTACTCTATATAAAATAGGAAACTAATAAGGACCTACAGTACAGTGCAGGGAGCTCTACTCAGTACTCTGTAATGACCTACATTGGGAAAAAAATCTAAAAAGGAGTGGATATATGTATATGTATAACTGATTCACTTTGCTGTACAGCAGAAACTAACACAACATTGTCAATCAACTATACTCCAATAAAAATTTAAAAAACAAATATCACAGAAAAATGAATAAACATTTTTAATAGAAAAATAAATATATATATTCAATGAATATAAGAAATAAAGACCATCAGGTGTTTCCTCTTTTATGAGAGATAAAGTCTGCATTAATAATTCTTCTATTTGAGAAAAGGATAAAAAAAATCCCTCATTATTGATTTTAGTTTTTCAAAGGTGAAGTCAAGATCCTGCACTGGAATGGAGTTCAAGGCAATGCAGAACTTCATGATTTTCTATAATAAAGTCAAAGATGTTTTCCACTAAAGGTAGAATTGCATTTCTGTGTTTATTCATTTAACTAGGATGCACTGAGCTCCCACTGTGTACCTAACATTCCTCTATGCCCTGAGTGCTGCCCTCAAGGAGCTCATAGTCTAGTGAGACAGAACAGACACCAATGAAACAAGCATATAACTCAGGGGTCCCAATCCCCAGTCCTCGGCCTGTTAGGAACCTGGCCGCACAGCAGGAGGTGAGCGGCAGGCGAGTGAGTGAAGCTTTATCTGCCGCTCCCCATCGCTCCCCATCGCTCACATTACCACATGACCCATCTCTCACCCCAGCCCGTGGAAAAATTGTCTTCCACGAAACCGGTCCCTAGTGCCAAAAAGGTTGGGGACGGCTGATATAACTCATACTGGGTGCTGTGCATTCAAGGGGAAAGTATGATTGTGATGGACCTGGTCTTGAAAGGCTTCCCTGAATAAATGGAAGACGAGTCAGACTTTATAGTCAGAAGGGAGAAGGTGCTCACTTCAGCAGCACATAGACTAAAATTGGAAAAATACAATTAGCATGGCCCCTGTGCAAGGATGACACACAAATTTGTGAAGTGTTCCATATTTTTGCACAACAATGTGAAAGTGCTTAATGCTACTGAAGTGTATATTTAAATTAGTTAAAATGGTAAATTTTATGTTATGTATATTTTACCACAATAATAAAAGGGGAATGGTGTTGGGATGGTTCCAATGCAGACAGAGGGAACAGCAGGTACAAATGTCTTGTGGGGAGAGGGAGCATGGATGAGAGGAAAGCCAGCAGGGCTGGTTTGTCAAGATTTGGAGGATGTTTTATGGCCTGAGATGAGGAGTCACAGGCAGAGGCCAGACCACCACAAACCTGGATACTGATCTCTGTCCTGAGATCAGTGGGAAATTGTTGAAGAGCTTTCATAAGGGCAGCAATAGAATTGTGTTTTGAAAAGTTACCATGGACTAGGGTAGACAGTGGGTAGAGGGGCAGTGGATGTGGCTGACCAGTTGGGAAGGTGTCAGAGTCCTTCAGAAGAGAGATGGGTGTTGCTGGGACTAGGATGTTGAGGTTGAGATGGAGCGAAGTGGATAGATTTGAGAAAAGTCAGAGGGCCAATGGCTGAACTTGTTGAAAGTTTGCTTTGGGAGTGAGGGGAGGAACCAGTCAAGAAAGATCTCCATGTTTCCAGATGGATGGTGGTTCCAGTGACTGGGACAGGAAGCACAGAGAGAAGGCGTTTGGAGAGGTGGGTCATGATTCTTGTTTTTGACATGCTGAGTTTGTGAGCCTCAGGAAGTTTGCAGCTGCCAGTGCAGGGGAACCTACGCATGGGGCATTGGTGCTGGGTTAACTGAGGCCCACACTAATTTCTGGTAGAGTTTCCAGTGATGCTACCTGACTCACAGCACAACTTATTCTCTGAGGCATGTTTGTCATGGGACATGTGAGGACTCAGGACCACTCCCAAGAGAGAAAACAGAAGGAACACCCAGTCTGCTCCATTGGACAGCTGACAAAAACAATTTTTTCTTCTTCTGAAAAGCTGCTCTATGTCAGAATCTTGACTAAACCATACATGTTGTGGATGGTAGATAAAATGCGGTTGGTTGTATGCAGCTGGGATGGCATCTATGTGTCCACCTCCAGTCTTTTAGACCCAAGGATGAGCAGTCCTCAGAGTGCTTCTGAAATATCAAGCATAAAAGGCAGGTAATGTGTGCTAATTGAAGCTAAATGTCATGTTCAATCACAGGGCTTGATAGTCTCTGGAACAGCTGCCTTTTCATTTGATAATTTTGGAAAATCAAAAACATCCACCCAAGGCAGAGGTAGCATTGTATTTTTCAGCTTCTGTCCTCCCTGCCTTGAGCTTCTCTGAAATGACTACCACTGTTCCGGTCCCATCTGAGGTAACCTCAATCTTTATTCACACCCCACCAATGAAAGATGTGTAAAGGCTTCAAGTGAACAATCAAATGTCAAGAAAACAACATTTTAAAAGACTCTAGCTTTAGGACATACCATCTAGGCAACTAAGCATGTAATAAATGCCTGCAATTTGTTACACATGCTCAAGAAGTAAACTCTGGCTAGATTGAATGGCAACTTTTTCTTTTTTTTTTTTGAGATGTCAATTCTTCCCAACTTTATGTATTGAATCTACACAATCCAAATCAAAATCCTAGCAAGCTATTTTGTAGATATTGAAAAAATTATTCTAAAGTTTATATGAAAACACACCATAATGGAAAAGAATATGAAAAGAATATGTATATGTATGTATGACTGAATCACCTTGTTGTACACCAGAAACTAGCACAAAACTGCAAATCAGACATACTTCAGTAAAAAAAATAAAGAAAAAGAACTTTGAATAAAGTTTATATGAAAACACAAAAGACCCAGAATAACCAAAGCAATGCTGAAGAAGAACAAAGTTGGAGGACAGATACTACCTGACATCAAGACATGCTATAAAGCTACATAATCAAGACAGCCTGGTGTTGGTGAAAGAAAAGATAAACATATCAGTAGAATAGAATAGAGAGCCCAGAAGCAGACTCACACAAATATGATCAACTGACTTTTGACAGAAGACCAAAGGCAACACATTGGAGAAAGTATAATCTTTCATCAAATGGTGCTAGAACAATTGCACAGTCAAATGTTTTAAAAAAAGAAACTAGAAATAGACTTTACACCTTTCACAAAAATTAACCCAAAATGTATTCTTTTTTTTTTAACATCTTTATTGGGATATAATTGCTTTAAAATAGTCTGTTAGCTTCTGCCTTATAACAAAGTAAATCAGCTATACATATACATATGTTCCCATATCTCTTCTCTCTTGCGTCTCCCTCCCTCCCACCCTCCCTATCCCACCCCTCCAGGCGGTCACAAAGCACCAAGCTGATCTCCCTGTGCTATGCAGCTGCTTCCCACTAGCTATCTACCTCACGTTTGGTAGTGTATATATGTCCATGCCACTCTCTCCCTTTGTCACAGCTCACCCCTCCCCCTCCCCATATCCTCCAGTCTGTTCTCTAGTAGGTCATGCCTTTATTCCTGTCTTATCCCTAGGTTCTTCATGACATTTTTTTTCTTAAATTCCATTCATATGTGTTAGCATACAGTATTTGTCTTTCTCTTTCCGACTTACTTCACTCTGTATGACAGACTCTAGGTCTATCCACCTCATTACAAATAGCTCAATTTCATTTCTTTTTATGGCTGAGTAATATTCCATTGTATATATGTGCCACATCTTCTTCATCCATTCATCCGATGATGGGCACTTAGGTTGTTTCCATCTCCGGGCTATTGTAAATAGAGCTGCAATGAACATTTTGGTACATGACTCTTTTTGAATTATGGTTTTTTCAGGGTATATGCCCAGTAGTGGGATTGCTGGGTCATATGGTAGTTCTATTTGTAGTTTTTTAAGGAACCTCCATACTGTTCTCTATAGTGACTGTACCAACTCACATTTCCACCAGCAGTGCAAGAGTGTTCCCTTTTCTCCACACCCTCTCCAGCATTTATTGTTTCTAGATTTTTTGATGATAGTCATTCTGACTGGTGTGAGATGATATCTCATTGTAGTTTTGATTTGCATTTCTCTAATAATTAATGATGTTGAGCATTCTTTCATGTGTTTGTTGGCAGTCTGTATATCTTCTTTGGAGAAATGTCTATTTAGGTCTTGTGCCCATTTTTGGATTGGGTTGTTTGTTTTTTTGTTATTGAGATGCTTGTAAATTTTGGAAATTAATCCTTTGTCAGTTGCTTCATTTGCAAATATTTTCTCCCATTCTGAGGGTTGTCTTTTGGTCTTGTTTATGGTTTCCTTTTTTTTTTTTTTTTTTGGTATGCGGGCCTCTCACTGCTGCGGCCTCTCCCGTTGCAGAGCACAGTCTCCGGACGCGCAGGCTCAGCGGCCATGGCTCACGGGCCCAGTCATTCCGCAGCATGTGGGATCCTCCCGGACAGGGACACGAACCCGTGTCCCCTGCATCAGCAGGCGGACTCTCAACCACTGCACCACCAGGGAAGCCCTATGGTTTCCTTTGCGTGCAAAAGCTTTGAAGTTTCATTAGGTCCCATTTGTTTATTTTTGTTTTTATTTCCATTTCTCTAGGAGGTGAGTCAAAAGAATCTTGCCGTGATTTATGTCATAGAGTGTTCTGCCTATGTTTTCCTCTAAGAGTTTGATAGTTTCTGCCCTTACATTTAGGTCTTTAATCCATTTTGAGCTTATTTTTGTGTATGGTGTTAGGGATTGATCTAATCTCATACTTTTACATGTACCTGTCCAGTTTTCCCAGCGCCACTTATTGAAGAGGCTGTCCTTTCTCCACTGTACATTCTTGCCTCCTTTATCAAAGATAAGGTGACCATATGTGCGTGGGTTTATCTCTGGGCTTTGTATCCTGTTCCATTGATATATCTTTCTGTTTTTGTGCCCGTACCATACTGTCTTGATTACTGTAGCTTTGTAGTATAGTCTGATGTCAGGGAGCCTGATTCCTCCAGCTCCGTTTTTCGTTCTCAAGATTGCTTTGGCTATTCGGGGTCTTTTGTGTTTCCATACAAATTGTGTAATTTTTTGTTCTAGTTCTGTGAAAAATGCCATTGGTAGTTTCATAGGGATTGCATTGAATCTGTAGATTGCTTTGGGTAGTAGAGTCATTTTCAAAATGTTGATTCTTTCAAACCAAGAACATGGTATATCTCTCCATCTATTTATATCATCTTTAATTTCTTTCATCAGTGTCTTATAATTTTCTTCATACATGTCTTTTGTCTCCTTAGGTAGGTTTATTCCTAAATATTTTATTCTTTTTGTTGCAATGGTAAATGGGAGTGTTTTCTTGATTTCACTTTCAGATTTTTCATCATTAGTATATAGGAATGCCAGAGATTTCTGTGCATTAATTTTGTATCCTGCTACTTTACCAAATTCATTGTTAGCTCTAGTAGTTTTCTGGTAGCATCATTAGGATTCTATATATATAGTATCATGTCATCTGCAAACAGTGACAGCTTTACTTCTTCTTTTCCGATTTGGATTCCTTTTATTTCCTTTTCTTCTCTGATTGCTGTGGCTAAAACTTCCAAAACTATGTTGAATAAGAGTGGTGAGAGTGGGCAACCTTGTCTTGTTCCTGATCTTAGTGGAAATGCTTTCAGTTTTTCACCATTGAGGATGATGTTTGCTGTGGGCTTGTCATATATGGCCTTTATTATGTTGAGGAAAGTTCCCTCTATGCCTACTTTCTGCAGGGTTTTTATCATAAACGGGTGTTGAATTTTGTCAAAAGCTTTCTCTGCATCTATTGAGATGATCATATGGTTTTTCTCCTTCAATTTGTTAATATGGTTTATCACATTGATAGATTTGCATATATTGAAGAATCCTTGCTTTCCTGGAATAAACCCCACTTGATGATGGTGTATGATGCTTTTAATGTGCCGTTGAATTCTGTTTGCTAGTACTTTGTTGAGGATTTTTGCATCTATGTTCATCAGTGATATTGGCCTGTAGTTTTCTTTCTTTGTAACATCCTTGTCTGGTTTGGTATCAAGGTGACAGTGGCCTCATCTTCTACATCTTCTACCTTCTGAATTTCGGAGTGTTCCTCCCTCTGCTATATTTTGGAAGAGTTTCAGAAGGATAGGTGTTAGCTCTTCTCTAAATGTTTGATAAAATTCCCCTGTGAAGCCATCTGGTCCTGGGCTTTTTTTGTTGGAAGATTTTTAAAAACAGTTTCAATTTCAGTGCTTGTGATTGGTCTGTTCATATTTTCTAGTTCTTCCTGAATCAGTCTTGCCAGGTTGTGCATTTCTAAGAATTTGTCCATTTCTTCCAGGTGTCCATTTTATTGGCATAGAGTTGCTTGTAGTAATATCTCATGATCTTTTGTATTTCTGCAGTGTCAGTTGTTACTTCTCCTTTTTCATTTGTAGTTCTATTGATTTGAGTCTTATCCTTTTTTTTCTTGGTGAGTCTGGCTAATGGTTTATCTATTTTGTTTATCTTTTCAAAGAAGCAGCTTTTAGTTTTATTGATCTTTGCTATTGTTTCCTTCATTTCTTTTTCATTTATTTCTGATCTGATTTTCATGATTTCTTTCCTTCTGCTAACTTTGGAGTTTTTTTGTTCTTCTTTCTCTAATGGCTTTAGGGGCAAGGTTAGGTTGTTTATTCGAGATGTTTCCTGTTTCTAAAGGTGGGCTTGTATTGCTATAAACTTCTCTCTTAGAACTGCTTTTGCTGTGTCCCAGAGGTTTTGGGTCATCGTGTCTCCATTGTCATTTTTGCTAGGTATTTTTAAATTTCCTCTTTGATTTCTTCAGAGATCACTTTGTTATAAAGTAGTGTATTGTTTTGCCTCCATGTGTTTTTATTTTTTACAGATCGTTTCCTGTAATTGATATCTAGTCTCATAGCGTTGTGGTCAGAAAAGGTACTTGATACAACTTCAATTTTCTTAAATTTACCAAGGCTTGATTTGTGACCCAAGATATGATCTATCCTGGAGAATGTTCCATGAGCACTTGAGAAAAATGTGTATTCTGTTGTTTTTGGATGGAGTGTCCTATAAATATCAATTAAGTGCATCTTGTTTAATGTATCATTTAAAGCTTGTGTTTCCTTATTTATTTTCATTTTGGATGATCTGTCCATTTGTGAAAGTAGGGTGTTAAAGTCCCCTATTATGAATGTGTTACTGTCGATTTCCTTGTTTATGGCTGTTAGTATTTGCCTTATGTATTGAGGTGTTCCTATGTTGGGTGCATAAATATTTCCAATTGTTATATCTTCTTCTGGGATCGATCCCTTGATCATTATGTAGTGTCCTTCTTTATCTCTTTTAATAGTCTTTTTTTTTTTTTTTTTTTTTTTTTTTTTTTTTTTTTTTTTTATTTATTTTTTTTTTAACATCTTTATTGGGGTATAATTGCTTTACAATGGTGTGTTAGTTTCTGCTTTATAACAAAGTGAATCAGTCGTACATAAACATATGTTCCCATATGTCTTCCCTGTTGCGTCTCCCTCCCTCCCACCCTCCCCATCCCACCCCTCCAGGCTGTCACAAAGCACCGAGCCAATATCCCTGTGCCATGCGGCTGCTTCCCACTAGCTATCTACCTTACTGCGTTTGTTACTATGTATATGCCCATGACTCTCTCTCGCCCTGTCACAGCTCACCCTTCCCCCTCCCCATAACCTCAAGTCCGTTCTCTAAGAGGTCTGCGTCTTTATTCCTGCTTTACCCCTAGGTTCTTCATGACATTTTTTTCTTAAATTCCATATATATGTGTTAGCATACGGTATTTGTCTTTTTCTTTCTGACTTACTTCACTCTGTATGACAGACTCTAGGTCTATCCACCTCATTACAAATAGCTCAATTTCGTTTCTTTTTATGGCTGAGTAGTATTCCATTGTATATATGTGCCACATCTTCTTTATCCATTCATCCGATGACGGGCACTTAGGTTGTTTCCATCTCCGGGCTATTGTAAATAGAGCTGCAATGAACATTTTGGTACATGACTCTTTTGAATTTTGGTTTTCTCAGGGTATATGCCCAGTAGTGGGATTGCTGGGTCATATGGTAGTTCTATTTGTAGCTTTTTAAGGAACCTCCATACTGTTCTCCATAGTGGCTGAACCAATTCACATTCCCACCAGCAGTGCAAGAGTGTTCCCTTTTCTCCACACCCTCTCCAGCATTTATTGTTTCTAGATTTTTTGATGATGGCCATTCTGACTGGTGTGAGATGATATCTCATTGTAGTTTTGATTTGCATTTCTCTAATGATTAATGATGTTGAGCATTCTTTCATGTGTTTGTTGGCAGTCTGTATATCTTCTTTGGAGAAATGTCTATTTAGGTCTTCTGCCCATTTTTGGATTGGGTTGTTTGTTTTTTTGATATTGAGCTGCATGAGCTGCTTGTAAATTTTGGAGATTAATCCTTTGTCGGTTGCTTCATTTGCAAATATTTTCTCCCATTCTGAGGGTTGTCTTTTGGTCTTGTTTATGGTTTCCTTTGCTGTGCAAAAGCTTTGAAGTTTCATTAGGTCCCATTTGTTTATTTTTGTTTTTATTTCCATTACTCTAGGAGGTGGGTCAGAAAGGATCTTGCTTTGATTTATGTCATAGAGTGTTCTGCCTATGTTTTCCTCTAAGAGTTTGATAGTTTCTGGCCTGACATTTAGGTCTTTAATCCATTTTGAGCTTATTTTTGTGTATGGTGTTAGGGAGTGATCTAATCTCATACTTTTACATGTACCTGTCCAGTTTTCCCAGCACCACTTATTGAAGAGGCTGTCCTTTCTCCATTGTACATTACTGCCACCTTTATCAAAGATAAGGTGTCCATATGTGCATGGGTTTATCTCTGGGCTTTCTATCCTGTTCCATTGATCTATCTTTCTGTTTTTGTGCCAGTACCATACCGTCTTGATGACTGTAGCTTTGTAGTATAGTCTGAAGTCAGGGAGCCTGATTCCTCCAGTTCCTTCTTTCGTTCTCAAGATTGCTTTGGCTATTCGGGGTCTTTTGTGTTTCCATACAAATTGTGAAATTTTTTGTTCTAGTTCTGTGAAAAATGCCAGTGGTAGTTTGATAGGGATTGCATTGAATCTATAGATTGCTTTGGGTAGTAGAGTCATTTTCACAATGTTGATTCTTCCAATCCAAGAACATGGTATATCTCTCCATCGATTTATATCATCTTTAATTTCTTTCATCAGTGTCTTATAATTTTCTGCATACAGGTCTTTTGTCTCCTTAGGTAGGTTTATTCCTAGATATTTTATTCTTTTTGTTGCAATGGTAAATGGGAGTGTTTTCTTGATTTCACTTTCAGATTTTTCATCATTAGTATATAGGAATGCCAGAGATTTCTGTGCATTAATTTTGTATCCTGCCACTTTACCAAATTCATTGATTAGCTCTAGTAGTTTTCTGGTAGCATCTTTAGAGTTCTCTATGTATAGGATCATGTCATCTGCAAACAGTGACAGCTTTACTTCTTCTTTTCCAATTTGGATTCCTTTTATTTCCTTTTCTTCTCTGATTGCTGTGGCTAAAACTTCCAAAACAATGTTGAATAATAGTGGTGAGAGTGGGCAACCTTGTCTTGTTCCTGATCTTAGTGGAAATGCTTTCAGTTTTTCACCATTGAGGATGATGTTTGCTGTGGGCTTGTCATATATGGCCTTTATTATGTTGAGGAAAGTTCCCTCTATGCCTACTTTCTGCAGGGTTTTTATCATAAATGGGTGTTGAATTTTGTCAAAAGCTTTCTCTGCATCTATTGAGATGATCATATGGTTTTTCTCCTTCAATTTGTTAATATGGTTTATCACATTGATAGATTTGCGTATATTGAAGAATCCTTGCATTCCTGGAATAAACCCCACTTGATCATGGTGTATGATCCTTTTAATGTGCTGTTGGATTCTGTTTGCTAGTATTTTGTTGAGGATTTTTGCATCTATGTTCATCAGTGATATTGGCCTGTAGTTTTCTTTCTTTGTGACATCCTTGTCTGGTTTTGGTATCAAGGTGATGGTGGCCTCATAGAAGGAGTTAGGGAGTGGTCCTCCCTCTGCTATATTTTGGAAGAGTTTGAGAAGGATAGGTGTTAGCTCTTCTCTAAATGTTTGATAGAATTCGCCTGTGAAGCCATCTGGTCCTGGGCTTTTCTTTGTTGGAAGATTTTTAATCACAGTTTCAATTTCAGTGCTTGTGATTGGTCTGTTCATATTTTCTATTTCTTCCTGATTCAGTCTTGGCAGGTTGTGCATTTCTAAGAATTTGTCCATTTCTTCCAGATTGTCCATTTTATTGGCATAGAGTTGTTTGTAGTAATCTCTCATGATCTCTTTTATCTCTGCAGTGTCAGTTGTTACCTCTCCTTTTTCATTTCTAATTCTATTGATTTGAGTCTTCTCCCTTTTTTTCTTGATGAGTCTGGCTAGTGGTTTATCTATTTTGTTTATCTTCTCAAAGAACCAGCTTTTAGTTTTATTGATCTTTGCTATTGTTTCCTTCATTTCTTTTTCATTTATTTCTGATCTGATTTTTATGATTTCTTTCCTTCTGCTAGCTTTGGGGTTTTTTTGTTCTTCTTTCTCTAATTGCTTGAGGTGCAAGGTTAGGTTGTTTATTCGAGATGTTTCCTGCTTCTTAAGGTGGGCTTGTATTGCTATAAACTTCCCCCTTAGAACTGCTTTTGCTGCATCCCACAGGTTTTGGGTCGTTGTGTCTCCATTGTCATTTGTTTCTAGGTATTTTTTGATTTCCTCTTTGATTTCTTCAGTGATCTCTTCATTATTAAGTAGTGTATTGTTTAGCCTCCATGTGTTTGTATTTTTTACAGATCTTTTCCTGTAATTGATATCTAGTCTCATGGCGTTGTGGTCAGAAAAGATACTTGATACAATTTCAATTTTCTTAAATTTACCAAGGCTTGATTTGTGACCTAAGATATGATCTATCCTGGAGAATGTTCCATGAGCACTTGAGAAAAATGTGTATTCTGTTGTTTTTGGATGGAGTGTCCTATAAATATCAATTAAGTCCATCTTGTTTAATGTATCATTTAAAGCTTGTGTTTCCTTATTTATTTTCATTTTGGATGATCTGTCCATGGGTGAAAGTGGGGTGTTTAAGTCCCCTACTATGAATGTGTTACTGTCGATTTCCCCTTTTATGGCTGTTAGTATTTGCCTTATGTATTGAGGTGCTCCTATGTTGGGTGCATAAATATTTACAATTGTTATATCTTCTTCTTGGATCGATCCCTTGATCATTATGTAGTGTCCTTCTTTGTCTCTTTTAATAGTCCTTATTTTAAAGTCTATTTTGTCTGATATGAGAATTGCTACTCCAGCTTTCTTTTGGCTTCCATTTGCATGGAATATCTTTTTCCATCCCCTTACTTTCAGTCTGTATGTGTCTCTAGGTCTGAAGTGGGTCTCTTGTAGACAGCATATATAAGGGTCTTGTTTTTGTATCCATTCAGCTAATCTGTGTCTTTTGGTGGGAGCATTTAGTCCATTTACATTTAAGGTAATTATCGATATGTATGTTCCTATTCCCATTTTCTAAATTGTTTTGGGTTCGTTATTATAGGTCTTTTCCTTCTCTTGTGTTTCTTGCCTAGAGAAGATCCTTTAGCATTTGTTGTAAAGCTGGTTTGGTGGTGCTGAACTCTCTCAGCTTTTGCTTGTCTGTAAAGGTTTTAATTTCTCCATCAAATCTGCATGAGATCCTTGCTGGGTAGAGTAGTCTTGGCTGCATGTTTTTCTCCTTCATCACTTTCAGTATGTCCTGCCACTCCCTTCTGGCTTGCAGAGTTTCTGCTGAGAGATCAGCTGTTAACCTTATGGGGATTCCCTTATGTGTTATTTGTTGTTTTTCCCTTGCTGCTTTTAATATGCTTTCTTTGTATTTAATTTTTGACAGTTTGATTAATATGTGTCTTGGCGTATTTCTCCTTGTATTTATCTTGTATGGGACTCTCTGTGCTTCCTGGACGTGATTAACTATTTCCTTTCCCATATTAGGGAAGTTTTCAACTATAATCTCTTCAAATATTTTCTCAGTCCCTTTCTTTTTCTCTTCTTCTTCTGGAACCCCTATAATTCGAATGTTGGTGCGTTTAATGTTGTCCCAGAGGTCTCTGAGACTGTCCTCAGTTCTTTTCATTCTTTTTTCTTTATTCTGCTCTGCAGTAGTTATTTCCACTATTTTATCTTCCAGGTCACTTATCCGTTCTTCTGCCTCAGTTATTCTGCTATTGATCCCATCTAGAGTACTTTTAATTTCATTTATTGTGTTGTTCATCGTTGCTTGTTTCATCTTTAGTTCTTCTAGGTCCTTGTTAACTGATTCTTGCATTTTGTCCAATCTATTGTCCATTCTATCTCCAAGATTTCGGATCAACCTTACTATCATTATTCTGAATTCTCTTTCAGGTAGACTGCCTATTTCCTCTTCATTTGTTAGGTCTGGTGGGTTTTTATCTTGCTCCTTCATCTGCTGTGTGTTTTTCTGTCTTCTCATTTTGCTTATCTTACTGTGTTTGGGGTCTCGTTTTTGCAGGCTGCAGGTTTGTAGTTCCTCCTGTTTTTGATGTCTGTCTCCAGTGGCTAAGGTTGGTTCAGTGGGTTGTGTAGGCTTCCTGGTGGAGGGGGCTAGTGCCTGTGTTGTGGTGGATGAGGCTGGATCTTGTCTCTCTAGTAGGCAGGTTCACGTCTGGTGGTGTGTTTGGGGGTGTCTGTGGCCTTATTATGATTTTAGGCAGCCTCTCTGCTAATGGGTGGGGTTGTGTTCCTGTTTTGCTAGTTGTTTGGCATAGGTTTTCCAGCACTGTGGCTTGCTGGTCGTTGAGTGAAGCTGGGTGCTGGTGTTAAGATGGAGGTCTCTGGGAGATTTTCGCCGTTTGATATTATGTGGAGCTGGGAGGTCTCTTGTTGATCAGTGTCCTGAAGTTGGCTGTCCTACCTCAGAGGCAGAGCCCTGCCTCCTGGCTGGAGCACCAAAAGCTTTTCATCCACAGGATTATTGAACTCCAAAGATTAAAATGAAAGAATTATTCAGCATCCAGATAGCCAAATCAAAATCACCTCTTCAGGTCTTTTCATGTAGAAGCGTATATCCGGCTGGTTCTTGGGGCTTTCTCCTCAGGCTTTGTAGCTAGAGACTCCTTCCCCGATCTCAGAGCGGTACATTTTCCGAGCTTGGAAACACTACAACAAGAACTAGTCGTGGGTCCAGACCTTGGGCGAGTGTATAACCACTACCCTGTGGGCAGTGGATACGGAGTCTGGCTCAAGCGTGGTGACAGTGGTTTTGCAGGAAAGAAAGGCAGAACTGGCGACGAGCGGGGAGAAAGTCAAGCTTCTGAGGGAGGATGAGCTGCTCTTTAAGGGTGCCTCCAAGCCCGAGCTTGGCTGTTTGTTTAGAAAACGATCAGCAGCTGTGAAGGAACTCGGCCCTTATGGGTGGCTAAGGTCACGAACGCTCAATAGTCTTTTTTTTAAAGTCTATTTTGTCTGATATGAGAATTGCTACTCGAGCTTTCTTTTGGTTTCCATTTGCATGAAATATCTTTTTCCATCCCCTTACTTTCAGTCTGTATGTTTCTCTAGGTCTGACATGGGTCTCTTGTAGACAGCTATATATATGGGTCTTGTTTTTGTATCCATTCAGCCAATCTGTGTCTTTTGGTGGGAGCATTTAGTCCATTTACATTTAAGGTATTTATCGATATGTATGTTCGTATTCCCATTTTCTAAATTGTTTTGGGTTTGTTATTGTAGGTCTTTTCCTTCTCTTGTGTTTTTTTGCCTAGAGAAGTTCGTTTAGCATTTTTTGTAAAGCTGGTTTGGTGGTGCTGAACTCTCTCAGCTTTTGCTTGGCTGTAAAGGTTTCAATTTCTCCATCAAATCTGAATGAGATCCTTGCTGGGTAGAGTAATCTTGGTTGTAGGTTTTTCTCCTTCATCACTTAAATATGTCCTGCCACTCCCTTCTGGCTTACAGAGTTTCTGCTGAAAGATCAGCTGTTAACCTTATGGGGATTCCCTTGTGTGTTATTTGTTGTTTTTCTCTTGCTGCTTTTAATATGCTTTCTTTGTATTTATTTTTGACGGTTTGATTAATATGTGTCTTGGTGTATTTCTCCTTGGATTTTTCCTGTATGGGACTCTCTGTGCTTCCTGGACTTGATTAACTATTTCCTTTCCCATATTAGGGAAGTTTTCAACTATAATCTCTTCAAATATTTTCAGTCCCCTTCTGTTTCTCTTCTTCTTGTGGAACCCCTATAATTCGAATGTTGGTGCATTTAATGTTGTCTCAGAGGTCTCTGAGACTGTCCTCAGTTCTTTTCATTCTTTTTTCTTTATTCTGCTCTGCAGTAGTTATTTCCACTATTGTATCTTCCAGGTCACTTATTTGTTCTTCTTTCTCAGTTATGCTGCTATTGATCCCATCTAGAGTATTTTTCATTTCATTTATTGTGTTGTTCATTGTTGTTTGTTTCATCTTTAGTTCTTCTACGTCCTTGTTAAATATTTCTTGCATTTTGTCTATTCTATTTCCAAGATTTTGGATCATCTTTACTATCATTATTCTGAATTGTTTTTCAGGTAGACTGCCTATTTCCTCTTCATTTGTTAGGTCTTGTGAGTTTTTATCTTGTTCCTTCGTCTGCTATGTGTTTTTCTGTCTTCTCATTTTGCTTATCTTACTGTGTTTGGGGTCTCCTTTTTGCAGCCTGCAGGTTCGTAGTTCCCGTTGCTTTTGGTGTCTGTCTCCAGTGGCTAAGGTTGGTTCAGTGGGTTGTGTAGGCTTCCTGGTGGAGGGGACTAGTGCCTGTGTTCTGGTGGATGTGGCTGGATCTTGTCTCTCTAGTGGGCAGGTCCACGTCTGGTGGTTTGTTTGGGGTGTCTGTGGACTCATTATGATTTTAGGCAGCCTCTCTGCGAATGGGTGGGGTTGTGTTCCTGTTTTGCTACTTGTTTGGCATAGGGTGTCCAGCATTGTAGCTTGCTGGCCGTTGAGTGAAGCTGGGTGCTGGCGTTGAGACAGAGATATCTGGGAGATTTTTGCTGTTTGATATTATGTGGAGCTTGGAGGTCTCTTGTTGACCAGTGTCCTGAAATTGGCTCTCCCACTTCAGAGACATAACACTGAGTCCTGTGTGCAGCACCAAGAGCCTTTCATCCACACGGCTCAGTATAAAAGGTAGAAAAAGTAGAGAGAAAGAATTAGTAGAAGTAGGAAGAAAGAAGAAAGAAATGAAGGGAGGAAGGAAGGAAGGAAGAAGAAAAGAAGGCAAGAAGGAAATAAAGAAAGAAAGGAGGGATGGAGGGAGGAAGGAAGGAAGGAAGGAGGGAAGGAAGGAAAAAAGAAAGAAGAAAGAAGATAAAGTAAAATAAAATAAAGTAAAATATAATAAAGTTATTAAATTAAAAAATAACTATTAAGAAAAAAATTTTTTTAAAAAAAAGGACCAATAGAACCTTAGGATAAATGGTGGAAGCAAAGCTATACAGACAAAATCTCATACAGAAGCATACACATACACACTCACAAAAGAGGAAAAGGGGAAAAAATCATAAATCTTGCTCTCAAAGTCCACCTCCTCAATTTGGGATGATTCGCTGTCTATTCATGTATTCCACAGATGCAGGGTATATCAAGTTGATTGTGGAGCTTTAATCCCCTGCTTCTGAGGCTGCTGGGAGAGATTTCCCTTTCTCTTCTTTGTTCTCACAGCTCCCAGGGGCTCAGCTTTGGATTTGGCCCCCGCCTCTGCGTGTAGGTCGCTGGAGGGCGTCTGCTTTTCGCTCAGACAGGACGGGGTTAAAGGAGCCGCTGATTCGGGGGCTCTGGCTCACTCAGAGCGTGGGGGATCGAGGGGCACGGAGTGCAGGCGAGCCTGCGGCGGCAGAGGCCGGTGTGACGTTGCACCAGCCTGAGGCTCGCCGTGCGTTCTCCCGGGGAAGTTGTCCCTGGATCCCAGGACCCTGGCAGTTGTGGACTGCACAGGCTCCCTGGAAGGGAGGTGTGGATAGTGACCTGTGCTCGCACACAGGCTTCTTGGTGGCGACAGCAGCAGCCTTAGCGTCTCATGCCCGTCTCTGTGGTCCGCGCTGTTAGCTGCGGCTCACGCCCATCTCTGGAGCTCCTTTAAGCAGCGCTCTTAATCCCCTCTCCTCGTGCATCAGGAAACAAAGAGGGAACAAAAAGTCTCTTGCCTCTTCGGCAGCTCCAGACCTTTTCCCGGACTCCCTCCCGGCTAGCCGTGGTGCACTAACTCCTTCAGGCTGTGTTCACGCTGCCAGCCCCAGTCCTCTGCCTGCGCTCCGACCAAAGCCCGAGCCTCCGCTCGCAGCCCTGCCCACCCCGGCGCGTGAGCAGACAAGCCTCTAGGGCTGGAGAGTGCGGTTCGGCACCGATCCTCTGTGCGTGAATCTACCTGCTTTGCTCTCCGCACCCCTGTTGCTGCGCTCTCTTCCGCGGCAACCAAAGCTCCCCCCCTCCACCACCCGCAGTCTCCGCCCACGAAGGGGCTTCCTAGTGTGTGGAAACCTTTCCTCCTTCACAGCTCCCTCCCACTGGTGCAGGTGCCGTCCTTATTCTTTTGTCTCTGTTTTTTCTTTTCTTTTTTTTTTTTTTTTTTGCGGTACGCGGGCCTCTCACTGCTGTGGCCTCTCCCGTTGCGGAGCACAGGCTCTGGATGTGCAGGCTTAGTGTCCATGGCTCACAGGCCCAGCCGCTCCGCGGCATGTGGGATCTTCCCAGACCGGGGCACGAACCCGTATCCCCTGCATTGGCAGGCGGACTCTCAACCACTGCGCCACCAGGGAAGCCCTTGTTTTTTCTTTTTTTTATGTTGCCCTACCCAGGTACGTGGGGAGTTTCTTGCCTTTTGGGAGGTGTGAGGTCTTCTGCCAGCGTTCAGTAGGTGTTCTGTAGGAGTTGTTCCACGTGTAGATGTATTTCTGGTGTATCTGTGGGGAGGAAGGTGATCTCCGCGTCTTACTCTTCCACCATCTTCCCCCGGAGCCCTCTAAATGGCACCTTTTAATCACGATCACGGACTGAGTTCTCTCATAGTGTATAAAGGTGTACAGGTCAAATTCTTGGGTAAGTTCAGAAATTTACTGCTCTGGAATTGGCTAGTCATAGTCAATTTAAAAGTGGATACAAGTATGAGACAAACCCCCAGGTCTGATGGTAAATATGTACTGAGGGAAACTTGTTAATCTGCAAAGGTCAACCTAGATGACCTTTGATGTATCCTCAAGAAATTACAGTATGATGTGAGTAAGGCTACATATAAACCAATATTACAAGTACAATACATCTAAGGAAAGCATTCTATTATGAAAATAGAAGGGTGATAGTACACCTGGAGTGCAAGAAAAAGGGGGAAAAATGAGAATGTACGGGGTTATGGGGTTTTGCCACTGTTCTGACTCCATAGTCACTAAGCACCATTCTCTGGTTAATTTGGCCCTGAATGTTGACCTTGCTTTGCAGGTGGAAGCATTCACCAAAAAGTTGGTACAATGATTTTGAAATCACCTAATCAAAATATTCCTAGTCCCAAATTACTACACTGTTATTCAGATTTATATCATCTTTTGGATAAGTTTGGTTGGTGCTAATCTGTTCCATAGCCTCCAAACTGCTTTGATCCTCCTCAGGAGCCCACCATCTGTGGGGTGGTGAGACGCTTTAGACTTGCCAGTTAACAGTATTTTGATTTCAATGGAACATTTTGAATTTGAGCATTTGGTCTGTTTAAAGTCCCATTGGATATCAGGACTGGTTTAAATATTCTCTTACGTATGGCTCTAGACAAAGCTCAGTCTTTGGGATGTCACCAACCTGTTTTTCCCCTTCTACAGCATGGTGTCCCAGAGTATGAAGTTTGTTATTCATAATAAAGAGTTTGCCTGGCCTTTGTCTTTGGTTCCTGGGAGGGAGACTAAATCCTAGGAATTTCCTGAGTAATAAGAGTGTCTTTGTTATTCATGAGCCTCTGGGATCACACCCCAGTTTATCCTAACAAGATAACTCAGAATGGAGGTTGGTTACCAGAAAGACCAGCCGTGTAATTAGAGGGTTGAGGTTTTGAGCCAGTCTGACCTCCAGGGAGGGGAGAAGAGCTGGAGATTGAGTTCAATTATGTGGCCAAGGACTCCACCAATCATGGCTACATAAAAAAATCCCAATAAATACTCTGGTCATTGAAGCTTGGTGAAGCTTCCTGGTTGGTGAACACATTAACGTGCTGGGAGGGTGATGAACCCTGATTCCATGGGGAAAGGGCATGGAAGCTTTGTGTTCATAACACTTCCAGATCTTGCCCCATGTATGTTTTCTTTTGTCTGGTCCTGATTTGAATCCTTTGTAATAAAACCGTGTTTATAAGGATAGTACTTTCCAAAGTTCTGTGAGTC
This sequence comes from Tursiops truncatus, assembly GCF_011762595.2. Classification (NCBI taxonomy): domain Eukaryota; kingdom Metazoa; phylum Chordata; class Mammalia; order Artiodactyla; family Delphinidae; genus Tursiops; species Tursiops truncatus. Next base: position 27,941,509 of record NC_047039.1, on the reverse strand, counting down.
ATTCCAGTGAATTGTTGAAAACTAAGGGGACTCATGGGGATGTCCTGGACTTGTAGCCATTTGGTCAGAAGTACAGGTGGCCTGGGAATCCCTGAACTTGTGGCTGGCATCTCAAAGGGGGACAGTCTTGTTGGGGACCTGTGGAGGTCTGATGCTAACTCTGGGTGTTTGCATCAGCATTGAATTGTATTGCCTTATACAAAGGCTGTACTCACGGCACAAGAAGAGATATATCTGCCCTGCCCTGGTGTCCTTGGAATTCTTGCTGGGCCACATCCCCCAGGTAAGATTAGTTTCTCTTAATTCATTTATTCCATGTCTTTTATCTCTAGAGGCACATGTGTCTTGGTAAAGAATCATCAATGTATAAGCTGGCATTTTTGGTTATTGTTATACCAGTGAAACAGCTTGTAACTTTTCTTTCTTACATAGTTAAAAAGTTGAATTTTCTCGAGAGGTCTGAAAATCCTATTTTCAACAACTGGTGGTAGTGCCTCCAGTATATGGGCTTTATCCAAAATGATGTTGAGCCAATTGATGTCAGTGCCATTCTCTGAAAAACTAATTCCAGGATTAAGCATTGAAGGGGACAAAAGGAACTACTCATGAACATGGAAGCTCTGCTGCCTTAAGAAAAACTCACCCAGAGGAGACAGAGTTGGAGACCAACCACTCCCACCATTATTCATCCCAGCCTGCTACACAAAATCCCTGGATCATGGGGTCTGCTGAAGGACCTTCTGCTCCACCTCTGGGGTATCTTCTGTTCTCTTGGTAACTGCACATGCTCCTCTGGCAGCAGGGCCATCATCCACTTCAACACTAGTGCAGGTTCCTCATCCCTAGCTACAGGTTAGAATTACCAGGGGAGGTTTGATAAAATGCCACAGCTGTCCTTATCTTCAGAAATTCTTGACTACCAAGGCGAGGTAGTTCTCCTAGGCTCTGCTCATCATGGCCTCGCAAGGCATAGCACTTGCCTGCAGTCTTCTGGCTTGTTTAACACCAGAGAGAAAAGACCTCTCCCTAGCTGTGTCTCCCAATTCACTCTTGGACCAGGTACATTCTGTCTCACTCTTAGGTTTTATACCTAGAAAGAAAGCTGTCAGCTTGAAATGCTTCATCTAGTTTTTCAGTTCCAATGACACATCTCTAAATTAATATCAACAAAACCAACAACTACCTTATTTAATGAGAACTTACACTGTGCTAAGGGTTTTTACATGCATTTTCTTTTTCTTAGCCTTTTTATTGTGAAATATGACATATACAGAAAAAGTTTATCAAACATAAATATACAACCAAGAGAATTATCACAAAGCCAACACTCATGTAGCCATCACTCTTTCTCATTACACCCTCATTCCCCATCAAAAGTAGCCTCCACCCTGACATTTAAGGTAATCACTTCCCTGTTCTTTTTGATTGTCCATCACCAAACACGCATCTCCAAAGTTGGGTTTTATTCTGCAGTTTGTCAGTTTCACACACATGGAATCTCACGTATGTGTTTGTCTGTGTCTAGCTTCTTTTGATCAGTTATCACTTTTGAGATTCAACCATCTTTCTGTATGTAGCTGTAATTCATTCATTTTCATTGCTATATAACATTTCATTACATTAAAAATCCTCTTATCCACTCTATTGTTAGCATCTGAAGCAATTCCCGATTATGGCCATTTTAACAATGATGCTATGAATATTCTTGCACGCGCCTTCTGATGTACACATATTAGCTCTCATGTTAGCTGTCCTGATGAGTGTGTATGACGGCCCACCATTGTTTTGCTTTGCATTTCCAATACAGTGAGTTTGAACACCCATCCTCCTATATCTTCATTGACCACCTAGACATCTTCCCCTGAAAAGTGGCTGTTAGTTCCTTTGCTCATTCTTCCGCTGGGTTATCTGCTCATCTCTTATGATTCTCAGAACATTCTGGATGCAAGCCTTCTCTGTTATAAATGACGAAACACCCCCTTCACTTCAAAGCCTGACTCCTCATTCTCTCAAATGATATACCCAGATGAATAGAGGTTTCAATTTTAAAGTAGACCATGTACATTTTCTCATGTGATCCTTCTAAAATTTCTGTGACGTAGAATTATTTTCCCCACCCTGAGGGTGAGGAAACTAATGCTTATGGAGGTTCAATAACATGCCTAGTAATTGGTAGACCTGAGATTAGCTCCCATGTCTGTCTGACTCCAAAGCCCATACACTTGACTCCTTGGCTCTACTAATAACAACTTTGTCACAGTCCCAGCAAGCAACACTTGAAAACCAGACTTGTAGGTTTCTGTTCCCTTTGTTAAATCACTCTCCAACCATGAGAGTGCCCATTAACATTTGGCAGTTAATTATTAAATATTTACTTTAAAATACTGAGAATTTAATCCTGGGAAGAGTCTTGGAATATAAGTATCTTCAGGCCACACTGGTAAAAAGTTAGCTCCAGTAACCACTCTTATTTATTTATTTATTTATTTATTTATTTATTTATTTATTTATTTTGGCGGTACATGCGCCTCTCACTGTTGGGCCTCTCCCGTTGCGGAGCACAGGCTCCAGACACGCAGGCTCAGCAGCCATGGCTCAGGGGCCAAGCCGCTCCGCGGCATGTGGGATCTTCACGGACCGGGGCACGAACCCGCGTCCCCTGCATTGGCAGGTGGGACTCGCAACCACTGCACCACCCAGGGAAGCTCTAGCCACTCTTATTTTGTAAATCAAGTTTAACACCCAAACTTTATCACTTGGCATCATCCTCCCACTCATAAGACCTGACTGGGAAAAGATCAACATGATAATTCAAGCGGCATCTTCTGGGCACCCTCATGTCCACATCATCATCACAGGGTCTCCACCCTGTGCTGCATTTGGGGGCACTTAGTTTACTTAATGTGGCTTAGTTGGCAGGTAGATAGGACAAGAATGATGTCACATTCGTGATGTTTCACCATATGTTCAACGTGCATCAGACCAAGACAGTGGAAAATAGAGAAATGGAAAAAGAATACCCAAAAAATGCCAACCAAGAAAACTGGGGTAGCAATATTAATGTTATATTAAGTCTAAACTCTGTGATTTCTTTGTTCCACATTTCCAACCCCACTTGCCAGCCACATTGCCTCAGTCTTCTGTACTCACCCAGAGGGTGATCCTTGCATTTTATTTATTTTCAAATGGTCTTAAAGAAAGCTTAAGGTTCTTCTTGGTCACAACCCGGACACTCTCTTAGTGCGAGGCTGACAAGAGAAGGCTCAGCTCTGACCTGACCTTGAGGCATTGCCATTGATTCTGAGGTTTTGCACCAAGACTGGTTTATCTTGAGACCTGCCTCTGTTCTCAGCTGTGTTTATGATCAAATCCTCAGAGTCAGATCTTATGTTTTAAATTAACTTCTGGAAGGAGGAGGGGCACTTGTCAGGTTGACCTAGAAACAGAGATGGGTCAACCTGAAGGCTCACCCACTGACTAGGGGAAAGACTGCCTGGGACAGGGATCCAGGTGGTGCTGTGGGACCTCGCTCAGCTGGACCCTCCAGGAGACTCCAGGTGCTGGTGAACAAATGATACTGCAGAAAAGAAAATGCTGATTACTTGGTCTTAAAAAGTTCAGCCTACTCTGCCTCTCCCTCTTATTTAAGCTAGAGAAAGAGGTGGAAAAAGAGTAAGTACAGAGAGACAAATAGTCAAGGGAGTGAGAGAGGGAGGAAAAGAATCAATGTTAAATGCTGATCCTTGGAAAATATTTGATCAGGTCTCCAGGACTGGGCCTTCCCTGCCCTTGCAGCTCACTCACCTTCCTGTGCTGTGGAAGCCTGGGAAAATTTTTGCTCTGTGAGGGACCCTCCTCAGTATACTGTGAACTTTTATCCTAGCCGTGGCTATATGCTACTATCTGAATTTTTAATATAGTTGATATCTGAACAACGTGGGGGATAGAAGCCTGACTCCCTGCAGTTGAAAATCCACATAACTTTACATTTGGCCTTCTGTATCTGTGGTTCTGCATGTAGGGAGTCAACTAACTATAGATGTGTAGTGCTAGTAGTAACATTTATAGAAAAATCAGTATGAGTGGATCTGTATAGTTCAACCTGTGGTGTTCGAGACAACTCTACACTGAAATAAATGTGTGACTGTCAATACCTGTTTAGTGCTCTGGAGTGACCAGGACTTCTCACACACCCATCAGACCAGGACAATGGGGCTCCTGTGCTGTCCTTACTCTGGGGAAGGAGCCCCAAACCTCCACTGCTCCAACACCACGGACACAAGTTCCAACGTATTTATGTTACCATCTGTCTTGTTATTTGCTTAATATTAAAAAAAAAAAGTGCTCACTTTCTTTTACTTAAGTAAATATATATATATCCTTTATAAGTCTCAATCAGTTTTTACCGATATATGAATACTTATACACATCAATTAAGCATTTTTTTAAGAGCTTTTTACTACTATTGGTCTGACTGTCACATAGTGGGAGTTCTGGTGATGAGAAAAGACTGAAAAGACTCATTACCAGTTAGGATCAAGTAAAGGAGGCCTCTTCCACCCAAGGCTTCTGAGGAGCTGTACCACCTCCCTGGGGATGGATGGGGCTTTTAAGGAGCCAGCCTGTATTTATTGCACTGGGTGACACCCTGGGAATCAAAGAGGTATCTGAAGAGAAAAGAATGTTCTCCTTGGGAAGGAACTATAACATGTTTTGGTACCAGCCCCAACAAACAATGTTTAAAATATTGACCTCTTGACAGAAGTTCACAGGCAGGGGTGTCTGATAGGGACTTGTGGTTAAGACCACCACCACTGGAAATGTCCTGAGATGCAATGCAATTATGAACAGCCTTGTCCACCTGCCTCTTCCTCTCCCAGTCCAAGAAAACAGAATGTGTGGGATCTAAAAGAAAAAAATCTCAACCACAGCCCTGCACAGACCTCAGCTGAGAAGAGCAGCCTTGGCAGGAGGAGCACCCCCATTGCCTTCCAGCAGATGCACTGTGACCACAGCTTACACAATGAAGAACTCAGTGGGCACTAAAGCCAATGTGGAGGCCAGAAGTCAAGGTGACCTTGGCTCCCAGCGGACTCCTTTGATCTAATTGCTTTAAATCATATTCTTCCACTGTTCACCTCCTCTCACCAGCCTCCTGCCAGGTCAGCAGACTAGAGTATGATCTGCTCACTGCCCTCTTGGACTTGGACTTGGGTACAAGAGTCCTCAGATGAGGTAATAACGGGAAAAGTACATTGTGGACTTTAATGCTAAAATGTTAATAGCTAACATTTATTGCAGTCTTTTGGTGTTTCAAGTATTGTTTCAAGCACTCTGCTTATCTAATCTTGACAGTAACCCTATAAGGTAGGTACTTCAGAGATGAGGGAACTGAGTTTCAGAGAGGTTAAGTGACTTGCCTATGGTCTTCAGCTTGGAAGGTGCAGCCCAGGACTCTTAACTGGTAGCCTGTGGGCTAGGTGGCCAGAGGCCCCCTCTCCCCACTTCCCCCCATACTCTGAAGGTCCAGACCGCATGGAGCCTTTGGAAAGCCTGATGCATATTAGTATGCTAATGCATCTGAGAAGTTCAGCAGTAAACACTTAAAAATGAAGTTGATTATATTTTCTTCAGTCTAAAGCGTCTCACACTTAGTTGAGCCAGCCCCCTACCCACCCCCACCTTTAAATGGGATTCTTATTCCCCAAAACATAGAAGGAAGTGAGCCAGGGCTCTGTGAGCATCTTTTGTGCGGGCACGGGAGGAGCTTCCTCTCCCAGGGCAGCCACTAATGGCTGATGTGCTTGTCTCTGGCCAGGCTCTGGGCCAGTATCTAGCCTGGGATCAGTCATTGTAGCCAGACATTCAGGCAGTATCATTAGGTGCAACCTAGTCAGGGCCCCGGGGCTGGTGCCTGTGTACTGGGA